>NC_138164.1:40186782-40786782 GCF_964165515.1 Mesoplodon bidens | reverse complement strand
TCACTGTTCATTTTGGCGTATATACTTTCAGTCTTTTTTTCTTCTACAAATATATATGTACACTTAGGGATTACAAAAATATAATTGTAGTATACTTGCTATTTCACATTCCTGCTTTTTTCACTTAAAGATGTATCATGTAGTATTGCGTCGTATTGATGTCCCATAGTTTAATCAATTCTTTGCAATTCTATTTAGACAGTTTGCTTTTCCCTGTCAGAAACAATGTGAATACGTTGTATATACATCTCTGTGTCCATCGGGATTACTTCTGTAGAATAAGGTACTACAAGTGGAATGACTAAGTGTGACCTATTTTTAAGACATTTGATACACATGGCCAAATTACCACCCAGAACGGCTATGCCAATTTGTAGTCCACCCCAACAGTAGATGGGAAGCCTGCCTCTCACAAACACTGGCCTGTAGCACTTGTAAAAAAATGTGAAACTACAAAAATGAGTACCTGTCCATTTTCTATGCAAGTGGGATTACTCCAAATTTTATAACTTTTTTCAATTAATTTAGTATGAGCATTTTAGCAAGTCAGTAAATTTGCATCTCCTACATCATTTTTTGTGATTGTTCAGTATTCCATTATATGAATATGCCACAGTGCACATAGCTTATCCATTCTTGTATATAAGCTTTGTCCAGTTTTTCAGTTACAAATAGTACTCTGATATATATCCTTACCTATATCTCTGACTATTTCTTTTGGTTAAATTCTTAGAAAGAGAGTTGTTGGATCCAAAGGGTATAGACATTATTTAAAGGCTTTTCTTACAGAATCTTGGCTTCATCTGATAGGAGAATAACCACATTTTGTTTTATTTTGTATTCATTTGATTGACTGGTGAGGTTTACTGGCTGTTTGTATTAATTTGGCTATTTGGTTAATTATACCCTGTGTCCATTCTTCTGTAGTGAGAGTTTGTAAGGGTTGTATCATATCCTGTCAGATCCGTATGTCTGACTTGCTATTTCTATGTGTCATGGGG
This sequence comes from Mesoplodon bidens, assembly GCF_964165515.1. Lineage (NCBI taxonomy): Eukaryota > Metazoa > Chordata > Mammalia > Artiodactyla > Ziphiidae > Mesoplodon > Mesoplodon bidens. The sequence goes on along the minus strand of NC_138164.1, from coordinate 40,785,781 downwards.
GTGTTGAAAGACTCCAGTTATTTTAATGTGATGGTCCACACAACACTTAAACAAAAGACTCATGATAGTTTCCTTTCATGTAATATTTTTTAATCCCTGTGCTTTAGTGATGATCCCTTTGGTTTAAATGAGTAGGTTGTTCAGCCCCAGAACTACTAGAATTCATGATCAGTTTTTCTGGGTTTTGTCTGACCTTTTACTGCGAGGGTTCTTGACCATCCTACTTTCATGATAGGTTTTTAGTATGTATTCTCTATTCACACATTGTTGAAAGTTTTTATTATTTGTATCCTCTTAGATTTGTCTTTTTTTCCTCTAAAACTAACAGTTATTACATTTCTTCTATTTTGTTTTCCCCTTTGAACTAGTTTCAAGTGTGATTTGGAGCTGAAGATCATGATCAAAAGAATGCAGTGCATTTCTGAGCTCCACCAGGTTTTGCTTGTGAGGTTTACATGCCCCTGCCGCCCTTGCTAATTATGAACTGAGATTCATTTTGTGATGCTTTTTGCTCATAGGTTATATACAGTTATTCTTCAGTTCTGTAATTGTAAAATATGTTGTCTGATTTATTGGTACTAAAGCCAGGGTTATCATTGCACATCCAAGAAGAGGTTTTTAAATTGGATTATGCATTATGTGTGTGCGTATATGTCTCTGTTTTTTTCCATACCCAAAATTACAAACCTGCCATGACTTGTCTTGTGCAGGACTCTTCCACACGTGAGAAAATGAGAGTTGTCTATATGTTAAATCTGTAGAGTTAGCAAGTGACCTTTTGTCTTTCATCGAAAGCACTTGACCTGCAGCAGTGCGGCCTCACCAGTGAAGGAGCAAAGGCTTTACTAAAGGCCCTTGAAACCAACAGAACTCTGCTCGTTCTGGATATAAGAAAAAATCTGCTTGTTGGTATGTGGTCACTTTTTTTAAATTGATGAACACATAGCAAAACAAAAAGAATTTGTTCAGGTATTGACAGTTTTTTAAAACTTAATGTGTTTAACTTTCCTCATCATATCGTTGGCCCGTGAACAACGTGGGGTTAGGGGTGTCGACCCCTACACAGTTCAAGATCTGGGTATAAGTTTATAGTCAGTGGTTCCACATCTGTGGATTCAACCAACCTTGGATCATGTAGGACGATAGTACATATGTATTGAAAACTATGCGTGTGTCAGTGGACCCGCGAGGTTCAAACCCATGTTGTTCAAGCTTCAACTGTACTTTTCTAGTGTTGCACTTCCCTTATGTTTTTAGCAGCTACTGTACTAACTAAAGTGAATTATACTTGTCAATTTTTCTTATCTCTACTCTGAATAGAGGTGAACCTAGATACTAAGCCTGCTTCCACCAAGAGCATTCTTTCTTTCCTGTGCAGCCTCTGAATTCTTGCCAGGAGTACTTTATTCATTTGTCAGATTCACAAGTAATTTTGTAATCATCTTCTGTGTGCCAGATACGGGTTTAGGGACTAGGGATAAAGCAGTGAACCAGACAGACAAAAGTCTTGCCCTCATGGAACTTACATTCTAGTGAAGGACATCAGATAGAAATGAGTAAAGAGATAAGTCATATAATTTTAGAGAGTAGGAAGTGCAAAACTATCTTAATGTAAGGAGAGTGAGGGAGAGCAGGTAGGACTCCATTGGATAGGTTTGTTAGGGGACAGCTTCACTGGAGAAGTGGCATTTGAACGGAGACCTGAATGAAGAGAGGAGCAAGCCATGGAAGATGTGGAGTAAGCACATTCCAGGACAAGGAGGCAATGAGTATGTAGGCATGTAGGTGGGTGGAGTATTTAAGGAAAAGCAAGGAGGCCAATCTGGGCAGAGTACTGAGTGAAGAAGAGTGTGGTAGGACATGAGGTCAAGGAGCTAGCCAGGGGTCTGCTCTTGTAAAGTCTTGAAGGCCAGAGTAAAGATGTGGATTATTCTAAATGAGTAGAGGGGTTTGAACTGGAAAAAGGCATGATCCAAATCGTATCTGAATAAGGTGACCTGGTATAGAGAAGGGACTTGGGAGGATAAAGAAGAGGAACAGGGGGCTTCCCTGGTGCCGCAGTGGTTGAGAATCCACCTGCCGATGCAGGGGACGCGGGTTCGTGCCCCGGTCCAGGAAGATCCCACATGCCGCGGAGCAACTGGGCCCATGAGCCATGGCCGCTGAGACTGCGCGTCCGGAGCCTGTGCTCCGCAACGAGAGAGGCCACAACAGTGAGAGGCCCGTGTACAGCAAAAAAAAAAAAAAAAAAAAAAAAAAAAAAAAGAGGAACAGGGAGACCAGTTAGGAGACTATCACAGTGCTCCAAATAAGAGATGTTTATGGCCTAGGTTAGGTTGGAAGTTTGCAGCAAATGAAAAGTGGTTGAATTCAGGTTGTGTTTTGAGGGTGTAGCTCTCAAGACCTGCAGATAGATGTGAGGTATGAAGGAAATAGTAACAAGGAGACAAGTCGTTGATGATTATGTGTGCAACTGGGTAGTATCACTTAGAAGAAGGGAGCTGATGGGAGGAGCAGCTTTTGAGGGAATATCAGGACTTGGTTTGTTATCTTGGATGCCCTGGTTTGATATCTTAGATGCTCTTTAGGTATCTAAGCGTCTGGACGGTGCTCAGACTGTACTTTGTATCCAAAGGTATCCAAAGCCACTTGAGATGCAAAATGTTTCAAGTTGACCTTTGCTGCTGCCAAAATAGTAGCCACTGTGGGCAGTCTGCAAGATGGCATCTTAGGTTTCTGAGGAAGAAATTAGAATACACAAAGGGGGAAATAAGTGTATAATTATATAATGTAGATTTCATATTTAAATGTCTGGGAAAAGCAATAATTAGTTGGCTTTTGGTTTTAAATGGAAATAGCCACTCATTGGAAAATAATTACTCTAATTTCAATTCATTTTACTTTAGATCATTCTGTGATGAAAACAGTTACCAAACAAGTTCTCCAGATAGAAGGAGTGCCAAGTCAGAGGTATATAGCATGTTTCAGTTCTCTTGGAAGAATTTCTCTTTAATGGCTTGGTTTTCTTTCTTTCTTAAAAGAAAATTATCAAGGTACTTTCTGCCATCTTAAAACTAAGATTTTAGTCAAATCAAATGGCTTTTCTGTTTTTGAAAATGTTGTGTGATGCTTTAATTTAGGTTCCCAGATATGCAGATTGAAAACCTTTTAACTTCTTATTTTCTGTAACATATTATCGTTAGTCACAATAGTCTTTTTTTTTTGGAGATAAGAATGAATAGCAGGAGCAGCATTTGTGAAACCAAATCTAATATGAAACTGACTCTTTCTTGTGAGTAAATTTGAATATTGAAACAGCAAAACAATAAGGTTTAATAAAAAGCAAAATAAATTTTTTATGTTTATGATCTGCCAATTTCCCAGAAAGGGTTTTGTGGTGACTTTAGTTATATACCAGATACATTAAAATCACCAGTGGACAACACATCTTTTATTCAGGTGCCCTCTGAAAGTTTTAAAAATTTGTTGACTTCATATCAATGAACGGTCCACTTTAAAATGGTTAAAATTATAAATTTTCTGTTTTGTGTCGTTTACCACAATTTTTAAAAAATGTGTTGTTTGAAGATTTTTGGGTTTTATAAAGGTATTAGCATAAAAATGAAAAATGTAAAAGACCACCTCTAATCCCATTATCCTATCAAGCAATATTTACATTTTAATTTTCTCTTCCTGCTGTCTATAAACATAATTCCACATAGCTTCAATATAATTTGCCATTCTTATCTTTTCATACTAAATTTAAATTCTGTGATTCATAGTTATACTTTTTAACATTGCATTCACATGGTTTCATTGAGGTCAATTTTTTAAATTGGTGAAAAATTGGAAATAACCTCAAATAAACTATTGTAAACATCTTCATAAATACAGCTTTTTTTTTTTCTACTTCAAGTTGTATGTTTTTGATTCTCTATTAATCAACTTGCTTGGACAATAGTGTATTAAATAAGTTGTTAAGAGTGTTTATGAAGTCAAAAAAAAGCTTATGATCGTCTGCCAATTGTTATTTCAAGAGTGATATTTTATTTTTTTTAAGGTGAAAATTACTTGCTTTTATTTATTGTTAAAACAACTTTATGAAATGATTTGCAATGCAAAATGTGGAAAACTGCTTTGAATAACTGGGAAAATAGCTACAGCATGGGAAAATGTATGTAAACAAACTTCACTGCCACCAAACTAGAATCTACTAATTTATCTCAGATGGCATCACAGAGTAGCAATGGCAGCTTCTGGTAAACGGAGAAACAGCAGCAAAGTCCTGCAGTGAAGCTGTGATTAATTACCAAACTGAACTGTTCACTCCACTAATCCTACAACTTCCCTACATTTATCTGTCTATACATTCCTACTTACTACAGGACAAACACCCACCGAAGTGGTTCCAAAAAACAAATGAGATAGAAATTCACAATTATAAAACAAATCCAATAGAAGGCAGTGGAGGAAACTGGGAACTACTGCAAAGTTTTACTGTCTAGTCCAGGTGATGAAAACAGTTTTTCTTTCAAGGCTGACCACTGTCAGGAATGAAATTAAGTATCAAAACTCTCCTCACTTCTCTAGGAGTGATTCTAGCTCTTCTTGCAAAGAGCTGAGCTGCTCCTTTTCTCGGTCTTCCTTTTGTTTCAGTTCATCCAGCACAGCCTGAAATCTGTTCTTGAGAGCCAGGTTCTCCACTTTCATGATGAGATCCTCCTGTCGCTTTGCCCTGTCCTGGGTCTCTTGGAGCTTGCCTTTCATGTTATCAATCTGTTTCTGAATTCCCATAACCAGCTGATTAGTTCCCTCGTTTTCTTGGTGGTGTTCATCTGACTCATTTAGCTTGTGCTGTAGCTGCCTTTCCAGATCTTCCTCAGTGTCAATGATGTTTATATCTTCTTCATCTTGATGCTGTGTCTCATCTTCATCTTCACTGCTGCTGCTGAGGTCATTGAATATCTCCCGAAGCTCATCATGTTCTAATGAGTCATGGCCCTGCCTGTGGCCAGACATTCCTGGGGAAGAGATATCAAGGCCTTGACTTTCTGCTTCTTTTGTTTCATCTTCAGCAATTATTTCCCAACGGGTACTGACAGCTTCAGCATCTGTGCTCAGCAACCGCTTTACTTCTTTTTCCACATCTGGAGACTCAATATATTTCTTCTTTGCTGTCTTACGGAACCTTCTCTTTCTGACATTTTTTAGAGGCAGAGTAATTCCATGGTTCCATATAAACTTTTTCTCTTTGTCCTTATCCTTTTTCTTGCCTGCTTTGGGATCAGCAGTGGCAACTGGTTCCTCAACAGGAGGATAGAGATCACCATCAGCTGTACAGACAAGCATCTGAGAGATATCAGCTGTCTTGTAAAAGGTTTTTTTATCAATGGTTTTCAAACTTTCCATAACACATGGTAGATCTACCAATTTTGACGCCAATGGGACCTGGTCCACTCTGACAATTCCATGACGCCCATCAGGGTGTAACTCAATTGTCAGTCTGTCCTTCAGGTTGACATGACCAGACTGTATCGCCCGCCTCACAGTAGAGGCATACTCCGGAGGTAGGCGTAAGATAAACTGGCTCTCTACTTCGTGAGGAGCATCATCTTTGCTCTTACTCATCTTTACTTCTTTGTGACTCAGTTTTTCTCTAATAACCACTTGTTGCACTAAAAAATTTCAGCTATTTCAACAGAAAGACCAGTTCTTTATAAATTGACGTCTTTAATTACAAAGAGTTCTAGGTAGAAGAGCAACTAAGCGTCTATTCGGAATTAAGTTCCAAGTCTTTCTAAATATGCTGTGACAATACCAGTCGTTAATGACGCATTGCCTTACTCAGGTCCATTTAAATCTGTTAGCTGCAATGCCAAGTTCCAACCTCTAGATAGAGGTTGTCCTGCCGCTGCAGGACAACGCAGGGAAAGCAAATGGCGGCTCCTACGGAATGATTTTCGGCACAGAAAGTAAGGCTCAGCAGATACTCCCAATCCACAAACTCTCCCGGAACAAAGATACGCAAAAAGCGGGGCGTAGTGAGCTCTCTTCGCCTCGGGTACTTACAATCCAGTGACGGTTATAAGTCCAGTTTCTCCGGACAGGCGCGAGCGGGAAACGAAGCCACTCAGAGAAAGGCGGCCGGGAGCCGAGAGTCTCCTTCCGAATTCCTTTGTTCTTCCCGGCACTTGGCAAAGCGATCCGCTGATTATCGGTGAAACGGCTGAGGACGGGCAACGCGAAATCTCGCCAAGAACCGCAGCTCCGAACGCCAGATTCTGCAACTCCGCAGCTCAGGCGGCCTCCGTCCGTTACAGCAGACCTAGCCGAGAAAAAACAGCTGCGTCACCACGCGAGACCGGCAGCTGCTGTGAGTCGCAACACGCCTCGGGCGGAAGTGCGAGCTGCCCCAGCGCGCGCAGGCACAACGTGCGATTAAGCTATCCGGCGTCTTGTCGTCTCGCGAGAACTTAGCCTTAAAGGGATGAAGACTTTCGCCAAGAGCTGTTGGTTTAAAAGTATTTAGAGGAAACGGTTCTAAGAAGGACATGGATTCTCCCGCGCGCCTCCGCTACCCCCTCCGCTAAAGAGAGTGATATTTTAATAATCAAATAGTACATTCAAAGAAGTTAAGATTTGTGATATCACACTAATTAGATATTATTATTAAAAATTTATATCCTATGTAAAGCAATCTTAAAATAGCTACATTGACTTTTGCTATGATATTAGAAATGGAAGGATATATAAATAAAACATGTATATGTACAACGTATTTGGAATTCTGTAAAATTAGTACAGAATAATAGGGCATCATGGAATGAGAACAGTTAAACATTTTTTTTTAGTTAGCATGATTAAACAAAGTGGAAATGTAACTGCAGTATACAAGCTCATTGAGCTCTTTTAAGAGTAATTTTATTTCTTGGGCTTTTTTTTTTGTATTTGCCTCAGTTATTTGGAGACATAGAGGTAAGCCAAATCAGTATCTGGGTATATACCTAGATCCAGGGGAGTATAGGGGTGAAATAATGGTGTGAATTGTGTCACATTTATATTGTACTTATGTATGCCTAATAAAAGATGGGAACTTTTATTAGAAATTTTTTAATCTCCTAACAAGAAAAGTGTAATTTTAAAAAATTTTAATACATATATATATATATATATATATTTGTGTGTGTGTGTGCGTGTGTGGTACGTGGGCCTCTCACTTTTGTGGCCTCTCCCGTTGCGGAGCACAGGCTCAGCGGCCATGGCTCACGGGCCCACTCGCTCCGCAGCATGTGGGATCTTCCCGGACCGGGGCACGAACCCGTGTCCCCTGCATCGGCAGGTGGACTCTCAACCACTGCGCCACCAGGGAAGCCCTCCTATATATTTTTAAGAGGCATGTAAATCACAGAGGATCGTGTGGTGATTATCAATAAGCTACACTCTATGAAATATTTGTCCTATATTACCGAATACACTCCATTTTACCCTGCATCCTAATGCTGCTAAAATATAGTAGAAAGCAGCAGCATAGCACAGGGAGATCAGCTTGGTGCTTTGCGATGACCTAGAGGGGTGGGATAGGGAGGGTGGGAGGGAGGCTCAAGAGGGTGGGATATGGGGACATGTGTATGCATATGGCTGATTCGCTTTGTTGTGTAACAGAAACTAACACAGAATTGTGAAGCAATTATACTCCAATCAAGATCTATTAAAATAAATAAATAAAATAACATAAAATATAGTAGCTTTGAAGGATAAATATAACCATTTTAACCTATGATGTTTGTTTTCAGTAAATTCAAATTAAATATTTAAATGTGAATTTTAATATATGGCTTGTTCTAAGTAAAATATTAACACGTAGGTCTAGTTTTTGCAACCAAATGTTTCCTATAAAGATACTTGCCTCTTTACTACTGAAATATAGGGTAAGTCTCCACATTTCACTCTTTCATCCAGTGGGTTTCATTTGTTTTTTTGTGCGTTTTCTATATGAAATCAAAGGAGCAGTGAAGGTTGACAGGCTTATAGGAGGGTAAAATTGACTCACCTACCCCCCAGCAACTTGCAGCCTTATAACTTGTATTGTTTTTACATAGAAAAATTCATCTTAAATTTAACTTTTGGTCTACTTCTGAAGATTCTGTTTGGCAGAAGTCATGGGTGTATCTGTGTTTCTGTGTCCTTGAGATTCAGAAATGCCAAAGGTGTTCTAAGATTCAGGAAACTTGAGTGTTTCTGCATGATACATAAAATGTATCATACTTTGGGATTTTTTTTAAACTTTTATTTTTGCATTTCTGCACATCTCAATACTTTTGTTTTAGTTAAAATAACTTGTTACTGTAGAGAACTTATGTTTTTTTAAAATGCTGGCTTATGGAAAACCTTTGTACAAAACCGATCCTCTTTTTAATGGGCTTGGCATCGTTGTCAAGTGCCTTTTTTATTCCTTTCGACGTGTGCACGTGTGACATTTGCTCTGTAGACCTTTGGTGCATCTTGATTCCTTCTTTTCATGCTTTGTCAAACGTAGTCTTGGCCGCAAAGAAGCCTGTAAGTAATGGAAGGAAATACTCTGCTGGTAAAGAATGTTACCCTCCTGAAGCGCTACCACCTGGAGTGTCTGGTTTCCGGCCATTGTGTCCTGCAGAAAGTGCAAAAAGCAACAGGTAACCTGTTTGCATTCCCTGTCTTTTTCAGTCATTTAGAGTTCTTTATTTTGGAACTTGTATTATGTGGGTGGTCTCTGGTGCTTTGTGTAGAGGAAAAAAGGTAACTCACACATGGCTTCTGCCTAATGAGCCCTCTAAGGAAGAAAAATTAAAAGTAATTGGGAGTTTCAAGTTGTTTCTCAAGTGTCACAACAGAGGTAACTCCGTGGGAGTCTTGAGGAGACTAAAATGATCACCAATTGTGCATGTGAGAGAAGTTTGATTAAAGGCAGGTGTAGTTGAGCGAAGCCCTACAGCACAGAAGTAGGAATTTGGATACGTATGAATGGGAAAAAAGACATTTTAGGCATGGGAAATAGTTTAATGCAGAATGGATGAAAAATGTGCATTAGACCTATTCTAAATCAACTGGCTTATTAACTCAGTAAATCAGATTTAGTGAGTCAAACTAGCATTAGCTGATTTCTTATCCAGGGGATAGCTGTTCATAGTAATTTTTGTCACAGAACAGTAAATAAAATGGTTGAATTATAGCTTTAGGCTTGCTAAGTGAAATAGATAGCTCTAGATGATCTTCAGGTGACTTACTTGGTAGTAATCAGGAAATTGGGGATTAACAATTGCTTAAGAAAACAAAGAGAATTGATTTTAAATAGTACTTGAAGTAGTTACTGTGTAAAATATCTGTTCAGTTGCTCATGTTAAATGGCTGTTTCTAATCCCCACTGGACAACCGACTACTTTTTTGCAAATGGTAATGTGAATTGCTGTTGCATAAACTATAGTGTTGAATCCCCAGTGTTTGCACTTGAGTTTCACAGCTCTGTGGTTTCCTGTCTTCTTCCTGAGACACTTAATCGCAGGTCCATCCTCCTCACACAGGGGGTTAAATTAGAGAACGATTAATATCACCATTTAAAGAAGTGAGACTGGGCCTCCCTGGTGGCGCAGTGGTTGAGAGTCCGCCTGCCGATGCAGGGGATACGGGTTCGTGCCCCGGTCTGGGAGGATCCCATATGCCGCGGAGCGGCTGGGCCCGTGAGCCATGGCCGATGGGCCTGCGCATCCGGAGCCTGTGCTCTGCAACGGGAGAGGCCACAACAGTGAGAGGCCCGCATACCGCAAAAAGAAAAAAAAAAAAAAAAAAAAGTGAGACTGAAATTTCAACCATCCTGAACATAGGAGCTGAAGGGGCCTCTCAGCAGTTCAGAGAGTGATTACCAAGCCAGTAGGCTGAATTCTGTTCTGTTTTCTCCGTAGCAGAGCCCTCCAGGTCCTTGTTTTGAGCTTATTTATTTTTATACACAATTCTGTATGGATACTGTTCATACTACTAAATAGTTGTATTAACTGGGTTTAACTGGTGATGTATTTACATGAAGATCTAACTTCGTTTTGTTGCTATCTTTTTAGGGGCTTTCTATTCATCAAAGCTCGTGATGTATGTAATCAGTTGGTGGTGTGTAGCTATCATATTTATGATATATAGGGCTTGAATTGGGAAAGGTGGATGGTCATTCTTCTTGCTTTTTAAACTGACAGAGCCTTACATGAAGCATTTCCCTCTCTGAAATAAATCCATGTAAAACATGTTTGGTCGCTCTCCCAATGCAACTGTGTATTTGTGTGGATTTAGTGCACACCTGGCAGCCTTGTGGTTATGTCTGTAAACAAGGAAGCCTGTTTTCCAGTCCGCAAATCAGCTGTTACCCAGTGAAACGAACTTGACTGCCATTTCTGACCCCTCACATGGAGCTGTCATACTCAAGAATGTTCACGTTTTCAAGAAACGTTGTTTGCGGGCTATATGTACAAATTCCTGATCTGAAAGCCAATATAAAGCAACATCTCCCAAACCTCTGCTCTCTCACCAAGACCACACACATTCCCTCGCTTATGGCCTCGTGGCAAGCTAATACTGTCAGTATCAGATTCTCCTTCCCAGTGGTCTTGGGAGACTGCATAGTTGCTCTGTGAAAGGCACCACTGCTGAGGTTGAGAGAAGAGCATCTTGGGTGTCAGTCCTGGCCTTGCATTCCCAGAGAGAGGGGTGTGCACCTCGTTCTCCTGTTAGGGTTTTCCTATGCTGCAGGGTTTGCTGCTTGTTGTCAAAATGATGTCCTAGTGACTTGTCTTCTGCGTGGTTTATAATCCCAGCACAGTTCTTTATGATCTGTAGACTTTTATGGGGTTGTGGTCAGGTCAGTTTTTAAATGTTTGGAAATGTCCTATTGAACAACATTGCAGTGGCAGTGAAGCTTGCTGGGAGAATTGTTGCCCTAGTTTTGGCTTAAGGGTGGTGAGATGATGAAATTTTTGATGGGTCAGTTTTAGTTGTGTATGTGTATGTGATTTATCTTTTTAAATTCTAATGTCTATTATTCACAGCTTAGATATGTTGACTTCCTGATTATTCATCAGTCCCTTTACTGATGTATTTTCCTCTGAAAAACTACATTTTCTTCCAGACTGTTTTTGTCTGATGGTGAAGAATAAATTTTTCATTTGCAGTATAAAGTTGATCTGAGAAAAAATGTTTACCTTGGATCTTCACTTGGCTTCTGTGAAAGAAACTTAATAAAATAATATGGGCAATTCCCATTACTAATCCTAACCACGTACAACAGAGGTCTGTACAGTAACATAGCAAAAATAAGTTCCTGTACTTTTACTTAGTCATTGCCTGTTTTACACTAAAGAGCAGTGAGAGACATTTATAAAGAATGATACCTCAGATCACTTTTGTTAAATGTCCTCTAATATTTGGATATTTGGTATCTGGCTTGTGTTGTCTTTTATACAATCTTGTCTTCTTTCTTTGCACTTTAGTGTAACAACTCTGTGGTTTCCTATCTTCTTCTTGTGACACTCAGGTCCATCAGAATTTCCTGTGACTGTGACAGTAGGGAGTCCTTCCTCCTCAGAAATCGAAGAGGTCGACGATTCCTCAGAACGTGTTCAGGAGGAGCCAGAGAAAATCCGTTTGAAACAAGAAGCATTGCAGGTACAAAGTTATCACTTTAAAGCTATAGAGAAGATTATTTTTCAAACGGAAGGCTGATTGCAACGTAGCACAGCTTGTGTGAGGGTTCTGTTTTCTCCTCCCATCTGCGTTGTATCCCCTTGAATGGTTCCTTAAGCTTAGACCAAGGTGAATGGTGGACATTTGAACTCTAAGAAACTAAAATCAAAACATGTCGTTAGTAATATATTTTCCTTTGCTTAGAAGCTTAGTATTTTAGATTTAGGGAGAAGCTTAGTGATCATAAGATAAGGAAATTGAGTTCTGAATGAATACAGTCAGCTGATTCAGTGCTCTTGTTTTACAGATGAGAAAATAGACAGTTCTAGTTGAACTCTCTTTTTATAAGAGGAAAATATGGCCTCATTTTAAATAAGAGTAAAGTTGAAAAAAGTTTTGATGTTGATATTCTCCTTTCCTAAAATCAAAAATATCAAGAAGCTACATTCTATTGCCAAATAAACCTGACCTCTAATGTCATTCCATACTTTTGTTTGTATGGACAGAAAAGAAAAATTGATTTTTATAAGAAATTTTTGCACCTCAAAATTAATATATTTATTTTATTTCAACTTTAATGCAGAGCTGAACATTTCTAGTAAATAAAGGAACACCATTTGGGGGGGACCTTGTCTTTGTGCTACAAAGTCCATGTTTAATTTTTAAAAATTATTTAATATGATTTTCTCTTCGTATGAAACATGACACTTGACAGGTTTCAGAACTAATTATCCCATTATTGTAGGACTACGGGAACTACTCTTTGATTTTCAAAAGAGAAAGTTAGATTTTTATTTTTTAATTAAAATTAATGATAATATAGAGAAATTTTAAGAAAAGAACTTAGAAAATTATGAAATGTTAGAGTAGGAGAAATCTATAGTTCATGTAGAGTTACTCCCTTTCGTTTTATAAATGCGCACCTACAATTTGTAGAACGTAAGTGGTTTATTAGTAAATGGAAGAGTATGACTAGACCCTAGAGCATCTAACCCGCATTCCTTGTTATTTTAGATGTGGTGTATTCATTTCCTTCACGAATAGACCATGAGATTGTATTTGTAAAAGCAGTAATAGACAGTGGGGAAGTCCAAGAAGTTTAAACACTGGGACCACAGAATAGCAGATTCAGAATGCACTGAGAACCCTTTTAGCTCTTCTCTGTTTTGACAAGACACTACAATGATGGTATCAAAGTGTTTAAGTATATATGCACACAACTATCAAGAGATTTCAACATAGTTTTGAAAGAAGACAGGTGGAAGAGTGTGAAACTGAAGCAGTAGAACAGAGGAAAAGCATCACCTAGAATATGCACAGGGACCACGTGCAACTGAGGAGGATTCTGACCCCACCTGAAAAAGTAGCCCCATGCTCAGGTGCGCATGTAGGAGAGAGGGTGGAGTTAGTTAAAAGTGTGACCAATAGGGGAGCTCATTGAAGGGATGTGTTTGGAGGAGTGGACTCCCTGCCCCGCCCTAACCCTCCTGAAATGAGATGATTTCATTTTGAAGACAGTGAAACTGGCGAGAACTGGGGCAGCTACTGTGAGTTTTTACACCCTAGAAAACTGTTTTTGGGGGAGATCCTGTTACAGTTACTGCCCGCTTCTTCCTGCATAAGAAGCCAATCAATCGTTGACTTCAGGGAGCTTTCTGCGCTCATTCTTAAATAGAAAATAACTGTCATTTGCCTGTTAGTTGAGTAAAGCTTACAACATGAGAGAGGGGGAAAGAGTGCAAACATATCCTAGTAGGACCAGGGACAATTTAGGGCACAGAATAATTTAAGAAAAAACCCTAATTAGCATCCTGAGAGAGGTTTAAAAAGAGCTAGCAACTATAAAATAAGACTAGGGTATTAATGAAAAGGAGAATGGTCAGAAGGCAAGAGAGGTCTCCTGGAAATGCAAATATGGTTGCTGAAATAAATTCAGTAGGAATTTAAAAAATTTCTCAGTATATAAAAAAGAAAGACACAATGGAAAATGTGATAGAAATATGTTAGAGAGGCTGCATCTGGGAGATCCCACATGTTACTATTAGAAAGTCCAGACCCAGAAAAAAAATGGAGGGAAGCTGTCAAAGGGCAACAAAATTCCCCACAGCTGAAAGTAGACATCAGGCCTCAGATTGAAAATAGTTATGCAAGATGAGTAAGAATAGACTCATACCTAGGCACCCTTCATTGTGAAACTTTCAAATACTGAAAAAATAAATTAAAATAGAATAAAATACTGAGAGGATACATCCATTCCAGAGAGAAAAATACTGGTCACCTAAAAAAAAGGTAACAATCTGACTTTATCATACTTGTCATGAGCACCATGGATCCTGGAAGGCATTAGAAAGATACCTCCAAAGTTTTTCAGGCACATAATTTTCACCCTAGGGGTTTGTATCCAGCCAAACTATCAGTCATAAGTGGAGGCTGAAGAAGATATTCTGTACCCAAAGAAATTTGAAAAATTGACCTCCTGTGCTACACCTTAAGCTATTTATAGACATAATCCAGCAAAATGAGGCAATAAACCAAGAAGGAAGGTAATAGGGGATTCAGTGCAGATTGCAGCTAGTCTAGAGTGGAGAGGCTTCTATTGATTGTGTGATTGAGAGCTTAGAAACACCTTGAGGCATATCGTACTTACTAGGTGTTAGGCACTGTTGGAAGGGAGGATGGAGAGGAAGAGGAGAAGGAACTTGAACTCCAGAGGAGAAAAGGCTATACGGACATAAAGCTGAAGCACACTGAACTATGGTTGATTTTTAACCTACTATTGGTGAGGAAGGGAAGAATCCACTTCAGCTTGACACTATAGATGTCCCCCTTTTCAGTGACACACAGGGGTAATGACCACCTATATAATTTGTTGTCCAAACCGGAACTTGTCCAAACTCCTTACACTTCAATAGTGTAAGGAGGCATTCTAATGCTGTAACATCAGGACAACAGGTATAAACTGGAACAGCCCAAGGCGGCTTGGGGTATGTGGTCACCCTGCACAAGGGCAGTGACACTGGCACAGTATGGAACGAGGTATAGTCTATACACAGAGACACAGTACATCTGCAGTGGGCAATATTAATTTCATTGTAATAATGGCAATACTGTCTTGGTTTGCAGCTTTTATTGCCAACTTGCATGTAATCACAAATAACTAAAGTAAACTATACTTAGTATGTATTAGTATTAACTTGGTATGTACTGAAATGTATTGTGTACTAGTATGTACTTAGCATATATTAGGCTCTAAGTGTTTTTGCATATATTAACTCATTTAATCCTCTGAATAGCCTTATGAGGTTGGTGCTAATATCATTCCCACTTTTGAGAGCAGGAAGCTAAGTCAGGGAAGGAACTTGCCCAGGCTGTACCTAATTTAAGGTTGGATCGAGGCTTTGAGTTTAGGCTCTCTGCCTGTTCTCTTAAACCTTACTCCGTACTGACTCTCAAGTAACAGAAGACTTAACTGCACATAGAACAGAATATAAATTTCAACTTTGACAACGTAACAGCTGGGTTTGGAAGGTAGACAGGAGGTAGAAAAAAGGGAAGATGGTAAGAATGTCCTCATTTTACAAAGCGTGACGTTGAGAGAGCTTCTAGTTGATCAACAATGTAGGTTTTTAAGTATATGACTACAAGTCAAAGAGATCATGAGCAGTGGAATAACTCATGATGACATAACTTTACTGAACAGTGTGGACATAGGAAAGAGTGTAGAGGAACTAAACCCTTACTTATTAGTAAGTTAGAAAGTGAACTGATAACGCCTCCAATTTAGTGAGAAAATAGTCATGTAAGAGTATTACTTGGACATGGAGAAGAATTCAAAATAACAATAGTTGGACCTCCCTGATGGCGCAGTGGTTAAGAAACTGCCTGCCAAGGCAGGGGACACGGGTTCGAGCCCTGGTCCGGGAAGATCCCACATGCCACGGAGCAGCGAAGCCCGTGCACCAGAACTACGGAGCCTGTGCTCTAGAGCCCGTGAGCCACAACTACTGAGCCCACGTGCCACAACTACTGAAGCCTGCGCGCCTAGATCCTGTGCTTTATAACAAGAGAAGCCACCGCAATGAAGAGTAGCCCCCGCTCGCCGCAACTAGAGAAAACCTGCACGCAGCAACGAAGACCCAATACAGCCAAAAGTAAATAATAATAATAAAATAATAAAAAATAACAATATTTGATGTAAACCTCATAAAAAAGGAAATCCATACAGCCAGTAAACACAGAAAAGTGTACGACTTCATGAAGTAATAAGTGAAAAGTGAGTCAAAACCAAGGAAACTACATGTCAATCAGATTGACAAATACATAAATAAAAAGTCTGGTAGTATCAGGTATTGTAGACCTGAAGTACTATGGGAATCTTCTACCCTGTTTATACTGGAGTATAAATCGACACAACTACTTTGGAAAGCATTTAGCCCTCTCCGTCAACTGAAGGTATATAAAGGAGGCACTCTAATGCTGTAACATTAGACAACAGGACAACAGGTATAAACTGGAACACCCCAAGGCGCCTTGGGGTATGTGGTCACCCTGCACAAGGGCAGTGACACTGGCACAGTATGGAACGAGGTGTAGTCAGCAGCCCTCACCCCTGCCCTATGTAAATGCACCAGAATAATGTGTACAGCAGGATTCCTGTCCATGATTTGCATTAGCACAAACTGAAAACAAACCAAATGTCCATTAAGAGTCAAAAATTAAATAAATGATGTGTATTTGTACAGTGGGAAAACTATCCAGCAATAAAATTGAATGAACTAGAGCTACAGGCAGCAATGTGGATGAATTTTTTAAACCAATGTTGAGAGAAAGAAATAAGATAGAAAAGACTTCATATACTATGATCCTGTACATAAAGTTAGATGTTGACACAACTAAACTCTTTTGTTAGGGATGCATGCAGGTTAAAGGAAATGACTGTCAAGAAGTGAGGTTGGTGTTTAACCGGGAAGAGGGAAGGAGCTTGTGATGAGAAAAGGATATGGGGGGTTTTTGCGATGCTGACAAGTATCAATACTTTCAGCTTCGAGTAGTGCTTATGTAAGTATTCTCTTTTTCTTTGTCACATTGACAGTTTTGTTCTGTGCACTTCTCAGTACACATATTGTATTTTACAATTAAAAACTGCATAAAGAATCGGTCGCTTCTTGAGTGCTGGATGTGGGAGTGGGATGAGACCGTTTCATTTGAAGCCCTTCACTACTGTTTGCATTCGCATGTTCATTCATTCAGCATTAATTGCACATATTCTATGTACCAAGCACTCTTCTAATTTTATATGTGTTTTAACTCATGTAATTCTCACAAGAGCTCTGTAATATGGGAGCTTGTCTCCATTTTATAGATGAGGAAGTTGAGGCCTAGAGTTATACAACTTGTCCAAGGTTATGTAGCTAATGGGTAGTGCCAGGCCCATTTGCCTCAGAGAATCTGAATATGTACAATATAATCTAAAAGAGAAATTTAATTACTAATTATAAGCAAAAAAATTGCACATTAAAGAAGATGACAAGTTTTCATCTATCCAGTTAGAGAAAAACACACAGTCTGTCTTTCACACACGTACATCTTATATGTACGTGTGTGGCAGGGATTTTCCTTATTAAACAATTATTTATTGACCGTCTACGTTGTGCTAGGCACAGGTGCTGGGGATAAACACTTAATAAAATACACCCCCTATCTTCAAATAACTTGCACTCTAAGTGAGGAAGTAAGCCAACAGTTATAGTAGAGGTTATATACCAAGTGATACATCGCTGATGGCAGTGTAAAATCTCAGAAATCGTTTGGAAAGAAGTCTGGAGATAGGTACCTCAGAGCCTTAAAAATGTTCATTTGCTTTGATCTCAAACTCATTTTTATGGATTTATTGTAAGAATGTTATTCTCAATATGGAAAAAAGCCTTCATGCATAAAAACGGTTATTTTGTCTGATAATACTGAAAAGTTGGAAAGAATTTAAATCTGTAAAATGGTTAACCAGTAAACCCACTCAGTGGAATATTTTGTAGCCCGCACAAAAAAATCAAGGTTATGAATCCCCTGATTATATGAGAAATGATTGATTACAATGTTAAATGGAGAAAAGTTGAACATAAAATTTGATATCCAATATGATGGGAGCTTTGCCCCAGAAAAATCACCCTAGCTGGTGTACAGAAGGGTGGAATGGAGAGCAGATGGAAGGAAGGAAAATTATTCCAAAGCCTTATCATTAGTCTTACTTAAGTAATAGAATATCAAGCAATTTTACTTTCTAACTTTTTTGGTTCCATATTTCCATGTAAGGGACATGAATTCTGAATATTTTGTAGGAGGAGGGTACACTTTTTCACAAAAATTGAACACTGTGTTCTAATTCCCTCCATTAGAGGGAGAAACTGTTGCATGTAATTGCACTTTGATGTGCTATTTAGAACCAGTCAGGAATTTTAGTCTACTTTCCTCTGACCGTGCTGAGGGTTTTTTGTTTTTTTGTTTATTTGTTTAGAATTTCTTTGAAATCAGTTTTAGAAGATTGACTAAACCATTATATTAAAAGTAGAGGAATTTTGCAATTTTTTCCCCTTTTTCCCCATTGAAAACTTGACTGGCTTTAGTAATGAAACATTAAAGAATTTGAAGTTCTTAGACTGTCAATTTTTTAAACATGTTCTGAATAAAAAATATATGTTCATTGAGCAAATGTTTGAAAACAATGAATAACTTCTTGAAGGAAATAAAAGCCACCTCTGCATGTACACACACCTAATCTGTTCTTTTGTCTTAAAAAAGTATCAGAAATATTTTGCCATGTCACTAACTACTCTTCTACATCAGAGAATTTGATTAAGCTTATGCATCATCTCCCAGGAAAAACGCACAGATATATTTTGAATGTAGCACTCCTGAAGCCCATTCATGAACTCTGGTTGAGACCTCTTGTCATTCTTAGAGGCTTCATAGAGCATTCCTTCAGACGATGAGCTGTTTTTATTTAAACCAGTCCCAATTCGGAGGCTCTTAGCTTTCTTCTAGGGTTTGGTTATCAACAATCTTATGACATCATGTTGGTAGATAAATCTTTGCCCACATCTTTGATTTCCTTAGGGTAAACTCCTGATGTAGGATTGTTGTTAGGTACCAAAAGCTACTCTCCAGAAAGTGATACCAGCTCCTCTCCCAATGATGGCAGGTAATAGAGTTCCTCATTCTTTAAGTGATTGTTCAAAGCAGTTAACATGTATAAATATACCTTACTGTTTTCATAAGTATAGGTATTATGATTGTTTATCACTGCATAAGAAACCAGCCCAAAACAGTGGCCTAAAACAATGACAATCATTTATTTTGTTCACGAACCTGGAGGTTGAGTAGAATATTAATTCTTTTACTACACTCTTACTGACTGAAAACAATACCTATTTGACTAGCTCAGAGTTCTGTAGGTCAGAAGTCCAGGCACAGCGTGACTGGGCTTCCTGCTCAGATACACACGGGAACATGTGGGTTCCCTCCTGAGAGTGTTAAAGCACGTGAAATTTAAGTGTAAGATATTGAGCCCCAAACGTTGGATGTTCACCATAGTTTGTGTGGGCCACAGAGCTGAAATCAAGATGTCAGTCTGGCTGTGTTAGCGTCCAGAGGCTCTGGGAAAGAATGCCTACAGGCTTCTTCCGGCTTGTTGGCATAATTCAGATTCTGCAGTTGCAGGACAGAGGTCCCCATTTCCTTGCTGGCTGTCAGTCGGGGGAGAGTTTCAGCTCCTAGAGGCCTCTCGCTTGCCTTCTCTGCCGCAGCATTGGACTTCTTCAGAGCCAGCAATGGAGAGTCTCCCTCTTGTCCATTTTGCACTTCAATTCAGGAAGAGTTCAGGTCCTTTTCGTGGGGTGCCTGAGTAGGCCACATCCACCTAAAGTAATCTCCCTATCTTAAAAGATCAACTTAATTTGAACCTTAATTCCATGTGCAAAATCCCTTCACTACAGCACCTACATTTAGAGTTTGATTGGATAAGTGGAAGGTTTGTGTACTTCAGTAAGTGGTCATCTTGGAGGCTCTTCAGAATTCTGCCTATTGCAAGCAGTGTCCCCACTTCAAGGACCGAAGTGTCTTAGTTCCTAAAACTCCTAAGATAGTTTATCAGTGTTCATTTTATTTCAGTGACCTTGGTGAAGGGAAGACTACCACCGCCGTGAGCAGGAATGGCAGCCAGCTTCCTGAGTCCACAGTGTGGCTCTGCTACTTAGTGGTGTGACCTTGGCTGTGCTGCTCTACTTACTCTACTTCTCTGCCTCTGTTTCCCTCATCTGTAAAATAACATGGAGTTAGTGATCGTTCTTTCCTCGTAGGGTTTTTTGTTTTATAAATTTATTTTTGGCCGCGTTGGGTCTTCGTTGCTGCTCGCCAGCTTTCTCCAGTTGCGTCGAGCGGGGGGCTACTCTTCGTTGCGGTGCGGTGGCTTCTCTTATTGCGGAGCACAGGCTCTAGGCGCGCAGGCTTCAGGAGTTGTGGCACGTGGGTTCTAGAGCGTAGGCTCGGTAGTCGTGACGCACAGGCTTAGTTGCTCTGCGGCATGTGGGTTCTTCCTGGACTAGGGCTCGAACCCGTGTCCCCTGCACTGGCAGGCGGATTCTTAACCACTGTGCCAGTAGGGAAGCCCCCTCTTAGGGTTTTGATGATTCGATTATTTAATACCCAGGGAACTCCAGGAACAGTGCTTGACTGTAAATTGCTTTAAAAGTGATTACTTTTTTAAAACATGCTTTTGAATCTGCAATTATGCAATTCAGGTATGCTAAGCAGGTTCGTTAATAGGACTTCCTGCTATAAAGAGACCCACAAATAAAAATAGAATTTTTCTTTCTTGGTCGTAACTTCTTATTTCTGACTTACTATGTTATATGCATATGCCTTTTATGGTGGGCTGCCACAAATTTATGTTGGAAAGAGTGGAATTTAAATAAATCTTTGCAAATTGGATAGATTTTGATCATTCATTTCACTGGCATGGTATAATATGACCAGTAGCAGACTAAAATCTGAGTTCACTTCTGGCTCTGCCCATAAATCCTGATGAGACCAATAGCTGGAAAGGCTTTTGGATATTATACTATGAATTAGTTATAATATTGACTCTGTTTGTTTAGGAAACCCTGGAGGAGTGCCTAAAGCAGTTAGAGGAGGAAAGAGTAATAAGACTGAAGGCTGATAGACGAGTCAGTGAGGTAAACACGTTTCATCTGCTTTTGAGAGTGTTTTGGTTTTATTTTGATTTGATTTTAAGCCATATACACATATTTTGTAAGCTTTAAAACTGTAATATGTTGCAAATCGGTGGTATCATATGGACTTTTGCATTTACTGGTATTTAGTGATCATATGATCTATATTCCAGAAAGCATGTTTTTAAAGATGTGAAAATCTGGTTTTGTGTATGTGTGTGTGTGTGTGTGCTTTTATATGACATTAGCTTATTTCCTGTTCATGATTCTTTGATTCAAGAAGGCACTTTCTGTGCATGTATTGTATATACAGTAACATAAAAGACATGATGAGACTCTCCTGGCAATGAATTAGGAAAGTGAATCATTTAAATAAATTTAAGATATTGGAAAACTTCTAAGAATGCAATGAAAGATAAAAATATATACTATGAGAATTACATTAGGTAATGTGCATGAAAGCAGGGCATAATCTAAAAAGTTCTATCTAAATATAATTTATCACAGGGTGAGTGTAGGGAGGAATTTTTAAAAGTGCATCCAGTGGATTGGCAGACACTCATTCAATAAATGTTGAGTACCTGCTCATGTAAGGCAAAAGGGGCATCATGAACATTAACGGCCTTTCTGAGAAATACGAGAGTTGAGCTTACAGGGGGTTTTAAGTGCGTAGCTGCTGAGCGGAAGGGGAAGAGTGCACGGGGGTGAATATGTTCAAGAAGCCAAAGAAAATATTGGTGATCGTACATTTAATAAATTGGGTTGGGTATGATTTAGGACTTTTAAACGTAAGCATTAGATATTTTACTCACTAAAGTTAATTCTTAACATTCATCAGAGTTGTAATATGTTTTATTCAAATCAGATTCTATAATTCACTTTCTAATTTAAGGGAAACTTAAAGCAGGTCATTTTCTAATGTGGAATGAGGCTCCATTATGAATTGAACCAGTTAGAAATGTGATCTTTTGTGAAAGATCATTAATAAAACGGTAACTTGGGTTTATTTATATACCACCTAAGTGTTATATAGGAAACTTTGTTGGGTGCCTGTGGGCTTTGGTTATTATGTGATATGGTCTCTGTCTTTACTGGCGGAGGGTTACATTAATTATAAAATAATTACATTTTGAGTGTTTTAGTTTTGTTCCTTGAAACTAGGCAAGACTACTTTTTCTTTGTTTGTTGTTTTTTGGGGTTTTTTTTGCGGTATGTGAGCCTCTTACTGTTGTGGCCTCTCCCGTTGCGGAGCACAGACTCCGGACGCACAGGCTCAGCGGCCATGGCTCACAGGCCCAGCCGCTACGCAGCATGTGGGATCTTCCCAGAGTGGGGCACGAACCCGTGTCCCCTGCATTGGCAGGCGGACTCGCAACCACTGCGCCACCAGGGAAGCCCAAGGCAAGACTACTTTTGACGACAATGAGAAAAAATCATGTCAGACGTTTTCAGTCTTCTTGTATAGCTGGAACATGAAAATGCCCAGTTAAGAAACACAACTTTCTCTTTGTCTGAAGCCCTTCATGCCCACTCATTGACAAGCATGATCCTGGATGATGAAGGTGTTTGGGGCAGCACTGAGAATTCTTTTCAGAAGTTCCATGCTTTCCTGGTTCTCCTTAAAGATGCTGGGTTAGTTCATTTCTCTTCATGGCATTCTTCTCTTTGCGACTCTAATGGTAGTTTGCTGAGGAACTGGAGCAATTTTCATCACTTACGTGGCTATATTTAGCCAAATTTAGTGTAATTATAGGTAATATAGTTGACATTTTAAAATGAGGAATTAAATTTTTTAAGAAATGCAAATAGGGAAGCCTGCTTTGGTAGAGTGGGGAGCCCATTATAAAAGAGTAACCTGTAGACAGAGTAATTAGTAGGTATAGTTGTTTTGTAAAGACTAAATTAAAGGCAGTTTTCATTGAAAATAGTCGGGAATGCATAAGAATTTTCCTATCTTTCACTTCTTTTGCTTGTTTGATAAGTTTGAATTAAAGTTATCTTTGCCTTAGACATAAAAATGATTATTAATCTGCAGGGGAGATATAGGTCAGTGGTTCTCAACCGGGAGCAATTTTGCTGAAAGAGGGAAGTGGAGATTGATAGTTGATGGAGTGGTGTTTTGTCAGTGAATGAATTGGTGTTGGTGTTGGGAAGGAAGGAACAAACACATTCTTGGAAACTGGAGGAAAGGTGGTAAAGAAGTGTAGGAATGGAGGTGTGACAGGCAGTGGACAGGGTGCATGGAACATATTGAAGCTTCTAGTGAGACAGTGGGATGTCTCCTAGAGGATGAATCTGGAAATGGCTGAGGATTTGGGGGAGAGAGAGGCTTGTAGTCTGGAGTAGGATGTTAGCTTTTAAGATTTTAGAAGTAGGGCTTCCCTGGTGGCGGGGTGGTTGAGAGTCCGCCTGCCGATGCAGGGGCTATGGTTTGTGCCCAGGTCTGGGAGGATCCCGCATGGCGCGGAGCGGCTGGGCCCGTGACCATGGCCGCTGAGCCTGCGCGTCCGGAGCCTGTGCTCCGCAATGGGAGAGGCCACAGGAGTGAGAGGCCCGTGTACCGCAAAAAAAAAAAAAAAAAAAAAAAAAAAAAGATTTTAGAAGTATTTCATGATTGTAAGTCTGGGGAAATCTAAACTGCTCTTCTGTGATTATAATAACCTTTGTCTTTTCTCCTTTCCTCCTCTCGTCTAGGCTTGGGCAGTTGGCCACAATGGCTGGTATAGATCAGTCAGATTTTCATTTACTAGGTCGTCCCCAGATGAATTCTCCTGTTAGTAGTCCACCTAAAGAAGAAAAGAAGGCACTTGAAGAAGGAAAATCAGAATCAAAACAGGGTGCCCCATAACAAATGCAAAATAGCCAAGTAAATGGACAGAACAGCACTTAATGATTCTAAGAGTGATTAGCAAAAAGGAAATGACCAAGTCAGCGAGAAAACAATAACGATCAGTCTCTAATAGTTCACATGCCCGGGAGCTAGAAGACTCTGGAATCCTTTCGAAATCTGAGATTAGTAAATGTGGGCCCATTTCATGATACTGTACTTTTGTAAATAAGGAGACTGGAAGTTCTTGAGAAAATTTATGAGTTAAAGCAAACTATCCTTAATGAAGAAAGAAGACATTAGAGAAAATATTCCAGATTTTAAATTGTATAAATGTCTATTCTGTTCATATTTTATCTAGGTTTCTATTTGTATGCAGTCAGCTTACAATGAAGGAACACTAATGAAGGTACACATACTGATATAATTTTTAAAATAAGTAATCCAGACATAGCTAATAGGTAACATATTAGAGTGAATCACCTGGTTATGGGAATGGGAGGGGAAAACCTGTCAGCTTTTCCTCCAGCCTTACTTGGAGCCCCCATCAGCCCATCTCAGAGTGGTCTTGGGAACTGACAGCTTGAGAACACAGTCTGGTCACAAACTACATACGGTTTACATGTGCCTGGAGGATAGAAAAGACATTAATTATCCTACAGAATAGGGTTTTATTTTTAGTGAGGGAAAGGAAATGGGTAATAACTACCCCAATCACCAAAGTCTGAAAACGTAGCGGACATAGCCTTGGATATAGCTAGGTTAAGCTGAGAATCACTTGGCAAGATATAATTACCAAAAAAACTGGCTCTGAAATCTTCTGATTCATCAATTGACTGTGTTAATAATAAGATTACAGAGTAACATTGAAGTTTTGAACTCTACTTTTTGATGGTTGGCTTTGTTCATCACTGAATTTTTGTCTTGTCTTTTGTCTTCCCCTCCACTTTCCGAAAATTACAGGTGATGCTAGGATTCCTTTGCCTCTCGACTCCTTCCGTGTCCCAGCGTCTACTCAGGAGGCCTTAGAAACTTCCAAAGACAACCTGGGGGTCCCAGTCACAGAGCAGCGGCAGGAGTCTTTTGAAAATTTCATTGCTAGAACATGTTCTCCTTCAGCAGACGTCATTTCTGGAACTGGAAGTCAAAAAAAAGAAGAAGAATTATCTAGAAATAGCAGGTCTTCTTCAGAGAAAATGAGCAAAGCAGGTGAATAGACCAAAAACTACTCTGCTAAGAAACAACCTGGGAAGGACCTGCATTCCTGCTCTGACTCACCTGTAAAGCAGAAAAGCAAAGGAATTGGGCAAAATAATTCTTTGGTTAATAAACCAATTAAAAGTGAGTCTTCGAGAAAACACATTTCTGTTAAGAAAGAGAGTAGAATAGTGACTGTGTCATCAAAGACAACTAAAAGTAAACTCAGTCTACTAGAACAGTCTGAAAGTGATACTCTTGGATCTGATTGTGAATTTCAAGAAAGCATCCATACTCTATCACACCTAACGTAGGTCTAAATCTTTTAAAATTATGTTTTTGCCTTCAAATTTTCATAAATTACTTATGTTATTATTATAGCATATGGTGTTTTCAGTTACTTGACTGGAAGCCATTAGAGAAAGATTTTTTTATCTATACTTTTTATTATAATGAAAGTTGCGGTGTACTTTTCCTTGTAACACTTTGCACCATTCATTCAGCTAGTGTTTACTGAGGGCTTCATATGTACAGTACTTTTCTGGGTGCTGTTGCTTTCAGCAGTGAACAAAATAAAGCCTTTACTCTCCTGGAACTAGCACTCTGTGGTGGGAGAACACATAAACAACAAAGCAGGCTAAGGGTTAAAAAGAGATGGGAATAATAAATGGAATAGTTTTACCATTTGGTTAAACATCAAACTATTATATAAATCACACGGCCAGAAGCCATTGACATATTTTAATTCATAATAACCAGAGAGCCTCAAACATTTACCAAGGCACTTAACCGTGTTAATGGATTACAGCAACGCTCTGAGGTAGGGAACTCTTACCATCCCCATTTTATAGATGAACAGTTTGAGGAGACATTATGTGAGTTGCCCAGAATTACACAGCTATAAGTAAGTGGGAAGTTGCAATGTGACCCGAACCCATGCTCTTTTTTTTTTTTTTTTAATGTATGGACTTTATTATCTTTCATTTGTTTCTGATTTATGTGAATTTTTTCTTTAAAGATTTTTTATGCTGTCAACCATTTTTAAAGTGTTTATTGCATTTGTTACAGTATTGCTTCTGTTTTATATTTTGGTTTTTTGGCCTCAAGGCATGTGGGATCTTAGCTCCCCGACCAGGGATTGAACCCTCACCCCCTCCATTGGAAGGCAAAGTCTTAACCACTGGACCACCAGGGAAGTTCCCCTTATGTGACTATTTTTCTGGCAATTTTTTTAAATTTTATTTTTTATTGACATACACTTGAATTACAGTGTTGTGTTAATTACTGCTGTACAGGAAAGTGACCCAGTTACACATTTATGTACATTCCTTTTCATATTCTTTTCCATTACGGTTTATCACAGGATATAGGATATAGTTCCCTGTGCTCTACAGTAGGACCTTTTTGGGTTTTTCTTAAATACATGCACTTTTTAAAAATAAATGTATGTATGTATGTATGTATGTATGTATTTTTGGCTGTGTTTGGCCTTTGTTGCTGCACGCGGGCTTCCTCTAGTTGAGGTGCACGTGCTTCTCATTGTGGTGGCTTCTCTTGTTGCAGAGCACGGGCTCTAGGTGCCTGGACTTCAGTAGTTGTGACATCCGGCTTAGTTGCTCTCTGGCATGTGGGATCTTCCCGGACCAGGGCTTGAACCCATGTCCCCTGCATTGGCAGGCGTATTCTTAACCACTGCGCCACCAGGGAAGTCCCACGTAGGACCTTTTTGTTTATCCATCCTGTATATACACCAGTTTGCATCTGCTAATCCCAAACTCCCAATCCAACCCTCTCCCACCCCCTCCTCCTTGGCAACCGCCAGTCTATTCTCTATGTCCCTGTTTATGTTTCTGTTCACACATAGGCTGTAACCAGGCTCTTAATTACTTTGTTATCCTGTTCCCTTGTTAAGAAGGGTTTAAGGAAGGCACTGAGAGAGAAGCCAGTGACCACTAGAAGTGCAAAAACAGTGGGGCTGTCAGAAAGCACACCTGTCTCCTTCCCCCATCGTGAGCAGAATTTTTAAATGGCAGAGTATGTAAGAGTATGTGATGACACATCTCTGGATTAAATTATGTCTCCCTGGTAAAACATGTACACGTAAGTCTTTAGTTCAATCAGAGTGAAAGGTGAGATCAGAGAAAAGCTGGAGTGTCAGATTTCTTGTAGAAGGTCCTGCCTGATTGTTACTAAGAGGGCTACTACAGTACTAGTTAGTTCATTAGTCATGGGTTGAGTGTTAGAGGAGTGAAACAATGAGCAAGATGTAGTGTTGGCCCTTTAGCAGTGGAGTGAGAGGGGAAGACGCACAGCAGATGTCTCATCCTGCACGTGACCTGCTGTGACGGGCATATTCAGGGCATTTAGTCAGTGTTTGTGGAAGAAGAGGGGGAGCCGTGAGGCAAAGAAAAGTCATCAAAAGGGGCAGTCCCTAAGCTAAGTCTTAAAGGACTCGTGAGAAACTGGTGAGTCAGCCGGTGAAAGGCAAGGATACTCAAGGCAGAGTGGACAGCGGAAGTCCAGAGCCGTGAGTGGGCGAGGGGTGTGTTACAGAGCCACAGGCACAGGCTCTGGAGGATCAGTGCAGTGTCCCCAGGCAGCGGCAAGTGCCCCTAAAGGAGGCAGCGAGGAGGAGGAGAGCAGGTCTTAACCAACCATGTGCGTGGAGCTGGTTTCCTCAGAAAATAGCTAAGAATGGAAAGGACAAGTTCGGGTGGCATTTTAGACCACTGACGTCAGTATGGATGAGGAATCTGAAGAAGCCTGGAGATAATTATGCCCCACTCTTCTGAGGAGCAGTGCTTTATATTTTCAAGTGGGATTTTCACGCTGCCACCTCCTCTCCTGTCCCTACTGAAAGGTTTATAGGCCGGCAGAAGGGAGAACCTGGCTTAAGTAAAGTTAATCAGGTTCCTTTACTGTACAGCTTCTCGGGGCTGCTGTAGGCTAATGTTCATTCTGGATCGTCACAGCAGGCGTATGGTACACAGCCATCCTCAAAGCTATTTGACCCTAGAGTCCTTTTTTAATAGAATGTCTAACAACTGGTTCCACCGAACAGCAATTTCGTAACTTCTAGACCAGGTAATAGCAAGAAGAAAGGGGTCTGAAATAAGGTATAGATGAAGGGAGGAAATAAGTTCTAATTGTATTTAGGAAATTACCAGCAAGACTTGACCTTGGGAAGTAAGGAAGAAGTAGGAGGCGGAGGCTGAACCCCCATCTGTGTGACTAAGGTTGGGTGGTGGTATCATTGAGTTTGGAAATAGGGGATAAAGAACTGAAGTGGGGAAAAGACTTTAGTTCTGGACATGCAGAATTTTGAAGCACCTGTAGAATTCAGAAGACAAACTGGTAGATAACTGGACATGCACGTGAAGACATGGAAAGATAAAAATTTGAATGTCCTCAGCACATATCAGCAGTCATTAAAATCATGAAAATGGATGAGATTTCAGAGAATTGTGAGTCCTGACAACGTTTAAGTGATAAGCAGAGAAAGAATTCTGGGAAGGAGAGAGGTGACACAGTTTCAAGAAGGAGGAAGGAGATGCCAGCGTCATCCTTCAGAGAATGTGAGTGTCCATTGGATTTGGGCAGTTAGGTCCCCAGTGACCTTAGAGCAGTGCAGGGAAGTGGTGGACAAAAAGCCAGATGGCAATAAACTGAGGGTGTAGGGCTGCCTGTCGGGGCCAGGCGGGGCTAGTGAGGACAGTGGGAATAGGCTGCTCTCAAGGAGTTTGGATGAAAAGAGAAAATAATTAGCAAAAAAGAATTTTTTAGAATGAGAAGGACTTATATTTTATATGTTGAAATGAAGGAACCAATAAAGGAGATCCTGAAGATGTAGATAATAATTTAGAGAATTGGGGAAACATGGACATATGAATAAGAAAAAAACACCTTGCACAGTATATAAAAATCACTTGTATCCTTCGAGCTGGATGGATACTGGTAAGTTTGGGAGGAAATAAAGGTAAGAAGAGATAGAAGTTAAAGAAGTTTATACTGATAGCCTCAGTGTTCTTTGACACAGATTTTTCAGAGACACATATAGACACATACATAATTACCGTTCGAAAATTCTTTCATAGTTACATGTTTTATTAATCACGTCTGAGAAAAGTCACTGATTTTCATTTTGTACAGCATTATCTTGTAAGGACAAGATACAGTGACAACTTCCATGCTTTTTGCATATCAGAGCTGACACTGAAAGTATCTGCATAACTGAATTTTCACTTCTTATTTGTAATAAGTTTATCCTTAGGAGGATACTTTCATAGTGTTTGATCACAGATGAGTTTGGGCATTGCTATCACTCAATAATGTGAAGCATCTGTCAGGTTCTCTCCTACACTATATATTCATATTTTGTCCGTTAAGCAAATATTTATTGGCGGCCTGTGGGAATAAGATACACCTAGGTCCTCTTTCCTTGGTATATTCACAAAAGCCTCTGAAACTAAATTTCCAAGTCAGGCCATACTAAGGCCTGGCATAATAAGTTTTCATTGTTAACAGTTTTTTTGTGTTTGTGGGGGTTTTTTGTTTTTATTTTTTTGAAGCAAGGATAAGACACTGTCTTAACTCAGTAGTTGTCCATTCATTAATAAGTCAAAGAAGACATTGATGAAGCATGGTATTTTGAATATCCTTTCCACAGAATAGGTAATGGGCCATCCTGAAACTCTGGTGAGATGCTTATCATTTTCAGATTTTGGAGTGGCTGAGAAAACCCTATTACACCTTGAATTATCACTAGAAACATGAATTCAGCCAAATAAAAACAGTGCCTCTGCCTACTGAGGTGGTCAATTTCCATCTCAACAAAAGTGACCATTTCTCCTTTAGATTAAAATCAAGAAAATCCCCTCTGTCCAGGATGCAATAATGGGGTGCACGAAAGAGGAAAACTGAAGCTATTCCCTCTTTACACCTGAACAGTGAATTCATTCTGATATCAAATATTTGTTATGATTCTGTTATGACCAGGTGCTTTATTGTTTAGAGATCAAGTTACTGTTCATTCTTGGTAAGTAAGAAAAATCCACGTTTTAGGACTCTGAATAGTAACTTTATATGTATTATATATATATATATTAAAAATAAATATGTATATTATATGTAATATATATTCCACCTATTCAACAAAATTGTAACTTTCATCATCTCTTACGAATGATGAACTGTATTCACTCTTTGGAAAGGGCTTATAGGGAATTAAAGTCTCCATATACTTTTTATATAAGACCGTGGAAACCAAATTCTCAACTGGGAGCAAACTTAGGTTTTGCTATGAAGGTTTATGCTTGCCTGGCCTTAGACGGGTAGGCCAGGAACTCAAGTTTTTTTCCTCTAAGTTACTTTCATTGATGCCACCCTGAAAAAATTTGGAGGGAGTATTTTTGAAATAGCTTTATCTCAGTAACCCTTTAAAAAGGCTTCAGGGTATGGGGAACATAACTGTCAAAATGTTCAAGCAACTCTTGTTGATTTAAGTGTAATGGATCAGGAGCAATACAGGAAGGAGCTGGGTACAAAAGACAAAAGGCGTGAGGCTATTTCATGTATTGTTTTTGGCTTATTGTACAAAACAGAGAAAGTCTCATACACTCGCGCAGCCAAGGTCCCCTACTGTTCTCTCCTTTTAGTAGAAATAAAAGAGAGCTCGTTTCTCAATAGCAGCATTCTATCCTTAAGTGGGTACACAGTGATATTCTGATGGTCTCTGGAGCAGAGAATAATTCCGTGGCAGCTCTGACCTCCAGTCACCGGGTTCTCTGTAACTTAGTCTTTCATGGCCAAGGACTATAATCATTATTTCGATTTATATTTAGCATCTCAAAATGGAAAGGATTCCATGGACAACAAAACAGGAAGTGATTTCATGAAGTGTTTTAGTATGGATAAAACAATAAACTATAAAAATACAAATCATCAGTAAAGCTTTTTCTTTCCGGAGAACTATATTCAGAAATTAATGTAAGCCTCTAAGGTGCGCATGTGTGTTTTTTCACCCATGATCATGTTTGTATGTGTGCGCATTCCACTGCTACAGGAGACATGCAAAATGATATCAGATTTGCTACTATATGCAGTACTGGTTTCTCCCAAGAACTGTGTGCTCGCAGGGTTCGTTCAGGAAGGTGAGTGCCCTACCACCACATCACAGTCATATCTCATCACCTTCGGCAGGAATAGTTGACACTTTAACCTCACATGCAGGCTTATTAAATTAGTATTACTCATCAGAACTTGCTTACTAATAAAACAAGCTGAATTAGCCACTGCAGAATCATATTTGGAAATTCAATGAAAATTTTACCTTTTTAATAAAGGCCCAGAAATATTATTTCAGAGCAGGTGGTACAGAAAACTGTGGTCAAATTTGACATTCATTCATCATTGAAGTGTGGAACGTGACAGGTGAAAATTGATATTGATTTCTTTCCTCTAATATTTGGAAGAGTTCTAACAGGTAAATCAAATGGGATAACAAGACATATCAAGTCTCACTCATTTCTATGATCACATCCTCCCCACATATCACTCCTTCGCCTGCCATGTTTTGAATAATTCAATGCCCATAGTCTTTCCAGTCCAGTGTATTATAAGACACACTCAAGCTGGGTTTCAATCATATTAGACTGAAAGCTGAACATTTTAGGAAGGATTATTTAAAACCAAATGCGTCTTGAGCCCAACAGCCTATGAAACCAAACAATCCTGGGAGTTCAGTTGGATTCAGAAAATTCAGTAATCCTATTTGATGTATGTTAACCATATCAATATTAACAACCTTCCACTGGATTTCACCACTGATTTGAGAGCTGAGTTACTACTGGTCTTGTATTTTACCTAGTTGTGAAAGCACTGAGAGAGTTGTTCTTGGGTTGGACTTGACCTGCCTCTGGGAATGCTCTCTGTCCTATCCATCTTGAAAAACTTTATTCAAGTGCATTTCTCTGCCTGCCTTCTCTTCACTTGCACCCCTTGGGAAAACGAAAGATGCTCAAATATAGATGTTAACACTGCAGGTGCTCTGCTTGGCAATGGTGTCTTTCAGCTTCCCAATAAAAAATTATATTGCTGACCACCCATTTGACTGAAAAGTGACTCATTTTACTGACAGATATCTGGATTGAGATGCCAAAAGAAATAGGTCATTTCAAATTTCCTTTTTAAGTCATAGCTTTGTGTTGCAACACTACTTGTTCAAAACTTAGATCATGAAGGTTCCTTCCTATGACCTCCAAATAATTAAAATGTTCTTCAATACGCTATATAAAAAGCAAGCAGAGGGGCTTCCCTGGTGGCACAGTGGTTGGGAGTCTGCCTGCCGATGCAGGGGAGACGGGTTCGTGCCCAGGAGGATCCCACATGCCGCGGAGCGGCTGGGCCCGTGAGCCATGGCCGCTGGGCCTGCGCGTCCGGAGCCTGTGCTCCGCAACGGGAGAGGCCGCAGCAGTGAGAGGCCCGCGTACCGCAACAACGACAACAACAAAATAAATAAAATAAAGCAAGCAGAATATTCCTAATTATCAATCTTTCTCTTGAGTCATATAGTTCTTGTAATTTCAAGGAAGAGAAACTCAAATGTAAAGTGTTACAATAGCCAAGCATACCAGCACTATTATCTAACCATTCAGCAATTTTCTCTGCCAAGTCACTCTGAACCTTAGACTACTGAGGATGTCTTCTTAATTAATTTTTAAGGTTCTCCTCTTCTGAATTAAAAAATGGTCACAATTTTATAAGTAAAATTAAAGAAAAATACCAAAGAGAACATCTGAGATGTTTCCATTAGGCATTATATATATATACATAAATTTAATAGATATACATATATACATGCACTGGGATAAATCTCCATCTTCTGTGTCAGTCGGACATAGGTCCATTTTCTTAGGAATAGGGAACTCCTTTCACAGTGGAAGTGAGGAAATTGGCTGGACCATCCTTCTTGAAAATAATTCTGTGAAGCCGCCATTCCTTCTAGCAATCTACTACTCCATCAGTGTGTAGTTCATCAAATTCAGGTCTTCTGAAGCCAGGCTAGAAATACAAAGTGAGGTGGACGACTAAGGTAACTGACCAAAAAGGAGGAAAGGAAGAGGAGCAAAACAATTTCCCAATTTCATTCTTTCCCATATTCTCTGTGCTTGACAAGGGAAAAAATATTCGGGTCTGAGTGCCTCTCATTCTTAGCCATTGTTAGTTCAAAGTCTGAGAAAAAAAAAAAAGGTAAAAACGAAAATATGGAGTCCAGAATTCCCTTAGCTCTCTTGCATGCAATATCTCAACTTAAAAGGCCTTCCAAAATGGAGGGATAAACTTTTAAAAATATAGCCCAATCTTTTCAATCTAAACAAGTAAACACTAAAAATATATTTTAGAAATCCAGCAAACACACTAACCACAGTCAAAGCAAAGGAAGGCTTATGGCTTACCAAATGACAGTGGCTGTCTACAAGAGAGAGAAAGAGAATAGTCCAAAATTCTATCTGACCTGGCAGAGCTAGGAGGGTGCCCTGGTTAGGGTCTTTCATATACAGTTATTCAAGCTCAGACTTGATCATCTGTCAGGGATGCTACAGTAGGGAGAGATTTGCCATAACTGTGAGACTCAGCAAGATCACTTCCAACTCTAAAACCTACAACTTTAATCACCAACACCAGCCATCATTAAGAGCGACCTCAAATAACTCCAAATCTGTTCATCTACTCACATATTCTTTACACAGTCAACAGACCTCGAGTGATTACTACATGCCAGACATAGTTCTAAGACCCAGAATAAGGGATAAGAAAGGTCACAACCTCTGTCACTGGGGGGCTTGAGTTCTTTGGGAAGAAGTTCATCTAAATACAAAGAGACACCAAAGATAATATTTGGTTTGATTATTATTCTGTGAAAGAAGTAAGGTAATCTGTTAAATTGGGACTGAGTTAGGCTAGTAGGACAATCAAGGAAAAAATATCTTTAAGAGATGAGTGCCAAAGAATAGAAAGGAATCAGTTATGGAAAATTTTTCTGGAAATAATATTTCCAAAACATGGGAACAGCGAATACAAAGTCCCTGAGGCAAGATGAAGCTTAACTACAATCAAGGAGCAAAAAGAAGCTAAAAGGTTAGGTCAGGAGATAACCACACAGATTTACACCAGCTGGTCCCTAACTTCAAGTCTACGTGGGTATATTCTTCAGGTGAGTTACATATATATCATCCAAAAAACACACAAAAAATGGACTCCAAAATTACCCTGGAAATTCTGAGTGAGATTCTTTACAAAGGCACAACCATATTAAAGATCACAGCCATCATTCTCCAAACTCCACTCTGGGCATCACTTGCAGGCATTTAACGGGGGTGTTTCATATCCTCTCTAAAATATTGGGCAGGAAGAACAAACACCCTAGCATGTCTGCACTGTGCACCTAGTGTCTCACAATTGAAAAGTAGCCGGAGCTCACCCTGCTGATGGCTTTGCTGGGTTTTTTTAACCATTTATTAAGAGTCCCATCTCTTTTAAGAACTGGGATATATTTTTTGAGGAAATAAACTACAGGAAAATTCAACTGACAGATCATACTGTAGTTGACTTTTCTGTTCTTTGTTACATTTATTCGTTGAGACAAACGTCTGTTCTTAGCGTTTTTTTAATGGCTCTGTTAAATAGAACGGACACAGTACACTGCACATACTTAAAAACACAATTTAAATTCTGAAATATGCATATACCCATGGAACTGCCAACACAATCAAGAAAAGGAACATATCCATCACTTGCAAGTGTTTATGCCTCATTCATAAAGCCCCTTTTTTCCCCTCACATTCCAGCCCTCCACATCCCCAAGTGAGCACTGATATGCTTTCTTTCATTAGAGACGTGTTTGCATTTTTCTAGAAATTTAGATAAAGGGATTCACACACTGAGGACTCTTTTATCTGGCTTCTTTCACTCAATGTAATTATTTGGAGAGTAATTCATGTTTTGGTGGGTGTCAATAGTTTATCACTTTGTTTTGCTGAATAGTGTTTCACTGTATGGGTATACCACAGTATATTTATTCATTCTCTTGTTGATGGGTGCTCGAGGTTGTTTCAATTCTGTCTATTAGAAATAAAGATGCTATGATGATCCATGTACAAGTCTTTGTGTGCACATATGCTTTCATTTTTCTTGCGTAAATATCCAGGTGCAGAAAGGCTGGGTCATACGGTAGGTGTACGTTCAACTTATGAAGAAACAGCCGAACTGCGGACTGGAGTGACTGCACTCTTGCCCTCCCACTAGCATGTAAAAGCCGCGCAGTTCCTACACTGCCTCACCAGTACTCGGTGTGGTTGGACTTTTCTAATTTTAGCCATTCAATAGGTGTGTAGTGGTATCTCCTGGGGCGTTCATTTCCATAGAGCTAATAATGGATTACATTGAGCAACGTCATGTGCTTATTTGCGTCCGTACACCTCCTTGGCAGGATCTCTTTTTAAATATTCTTACCCATATTGTTAATTAAAAAATGTTTTTCTAATTACTGAGTTTTGAGAGTTCTCTACGTGTTAGAGGCACAAGTCTTTTCAGGTGTATAATTTGTAAATATTTTCTTCCAACCTGTGGCTTTTCTTTTATTAATAATGGCTTCCAAAGATGAAACCCAATTTATTACTTTTTTTCTTTTATGGATCTTAGTTTTGGTGTCATCTCTAGGAAATCTTTGCTTACTCCAAGGTCAAAAAGATTGTGTCCAAGTTTTAGAGATTTATGTTTTGATCTACATTTAGGTAATTCTTTATATGGTGTGAAGTAGGGATCAAAGGTCATACTTTTGCATATGGCTACCTAGGCACTATATCCATGTACTACATGCTTCCAGCACCATTTGTCAAGAAGACTATCCTTTCTCCTCAAAATTGGCTTTGCACCTCTGTTGAAAAATCAATTGTCCTTATATGTGTGGATATGTTCCTGGGATCTACATCCTATTTGATTGACCTATTATATCTGACTCTTGGTTATAATATATTCTTTCACTGATTTCTTTTCACTTGCTCATGTAAATAGTCTCCCAGTGATATAGCCTTACCATTTGACTGGACATACCTAGGTATACCTGAAATGCATTTGATAAATCGATGGAACTTGCACTCAAACTAGGGTTACTTTCCAAAAACTCTTAAAATGTTGAGGTGTAAAAACGATGTACTCTACAGCCTTCCTGCCTCAACCAAGTGTATGTTAACACATCCCCACACAAGCTATTTTGCATGTGTATGGGGCTGTAGAGTCTGGGGAGTATAAGAGTGGTATGTGCTGTCTATCCCAAAAGATCATCATAGGAGGCAAAGGAAACATTAAGGAAGTAGATAAGAATAGTCAAATGCCGAATGTTAACATATTTCTCATGCGTTTTTAATATTTACATTGAGATAAATAAGTAAATTATTATAAAATAAAATACAAAACTTTAGACAATATTTCAAAATGCTCTTTTTTGCCAGATGCAACAAGATACTAGGAATAGAGGGATTTTCTGGAACCGGCTTATCTTTCCTTTTCTTATCACCATCGAGTGATGGGGTTGTATTTTATTCAGTGTATTGTACATGTGGGTGTGAAGAAGATGGAAGTTGTCTCAAAAAGAGAAATGAGCAAAGAATATATGTCGTCAACTTGTCTAAAACACTTTTTCATGTTCTGACTCATTTTTCTTTGTATTGGCATTTCAAGGCATTTTGTTTTTTAGTGACTATTAAAAAACCTTGATAATTTCAGTGAAATCCCATGAAGATAATATAAACAACAGTCATGGAAAATGAAAAGATGATAATAGCAACCAGCACTGTGCTATTTCTTGTCAGTGTTCTTTACTATTTAGAATAGTAACAAATCCCATATTAATTTGACTTTTTGAACTTTGGCCTTTACTTTGGTGGAAGAAATTCCTTACACTTTGCTTATTATCTGTTTGCAATTAAAAACAATTAATGACCATACTTTGATATGATCATCTTAGAGTTGTATAGAGGGAGGATAGTTATGCAACTATTTATATATCTATGGGTTCAAGGAAGTTTAAAGGCTTGATATTTTTATCCTGTGGAAAATAGCCTCCTTTCCCAGAGGGAAATGAACATATACATGTACTTAATGTAGTTTAAACTAAAGCAACACCTGTTCGTAGAGGCACCTTCTATTCCAGGTATGTTTAGGTATAGGGAAGGGGAACAAGAGCTATAAAACATAATTCTTGTGTATAAGAAGTTTACAGGGGCTTCCCTGGTGGCACAGTGGTTGAGAGTCCGCCTGCTGATGCAGGGGACACGGGTTTGTGCCCTGGTCCGGGAGGATCCCACATGCCGCGGAGCGGCTGGGCCCGCGAGCCATGGCCGCTGAGCCTGCATGTCTGGAATCTCTGCTGCGCGTCTGGAGCCTGTGCTCCGCAACAGGAGAGGCCACAACAGTGAGAGGCCCGCGTACCACAAAAAAGAAAAAGAAAAAAAAAAGTTTACAGTTTAGGGGGGTTGAGGGCACTCAATGACTCAATGCGGATGAGCCTGATGCAGGTTACGAAAAGGTCACCCTTGAATAAACTCTGCTTTAGGAAAGACCAGCCTACTCTTATTCTGTTAAACTCTTTAATGTGGTGCTCAATATACCTGAATATCAATGTCAAAGGCCACTTTAGAAATGTTTCCAGGGGTGCTAACAGCCAACAAGTTAATATGATTCCTATACACTTGACACAACTCACCAGAGGTCTTGAATTCGGTGAGCATATTGGCCTCCTTTAAGAAAGATCACCCGTTAAACTTCGAATGCTAAGTGCTAAGAGAATGAAGTAAGTAATAAGTGATATTCAGGTTCAGAGGCGGAAGAGAAAAGACGTCTCACCTTGAGTAGAACATTTTGTTGGATTCTCCAAAGTGGCAAACAATAAGGAGAACACTCAATAACTAAGACTGAATAAGTTGAGAAATAAGATGAAAGCCTAAGATGGAGGTCAAAATGGCCCCTAGATTTAAGGATACATTTAGGCTGAAAGGGAAACTATTGAAAAAGATGTAGAAAGTGCTAAATATTTCACAAAAAATTATTAGAACAAAAAATGTATTAGAATAAACTTAGCAAAGTTTGTTTGCAGAATATGAAATCAACATACACACATCACTTGCATTTCTGTACATTAACAATGAACAATCTGAAAAAGAAATTAGGAGAACAATTCCATTTACAATACCATCTAAAAGGATAAAATACTTAGCAATAAGCTTAACCAAAGACATGAAACACTTGTACACTGAAAACTACAGCAGTATTGAGAGAAATTAAGGAAGACATAAATAAATGGAAAGACATCCCATGTTCATGAACTATTGTTAAAATGTCCATGTTACACAAAGCTATCTACAGATTTAATGCAATGCCTATCAAAATCCCCTGTTTTTGCAGAAATAGAAGAAACCACTCCAAAATTGATATGTAACCACAAAGGACCCTCAATAACGAAAGCAAACTTGAAGACCTCACACTTTCTTTTGAAATGAAGTTTTCTTGTTATTGTGGGTTAAAAATCCAGTCCTAAGTCTCCATAAATTATCCTCCTAAATTTATATTTTGGTTCATTCTCAGTGACAGGGCTTTCAGTGCCTGAGTGGTATTGAGGGCCCCTTCAATATCTGTAGCTTGGACTCCTGTCACTGACATGGTGTGGGTATCTCACAGCCTTGGCTGTTTTTACCAGTTTATCAAGTCCCAGATGAACCATGCTCAGAAGGGCCCCACACTTGCTTGGTTTCATGCTCTGATATTGCTGTCTTAATATTCTTAATGATTTTATCTTTGAACTTACGTTCTGTAAGTAAAGTTTATGGGACAATAAAATATACGCATGAGCAGAGGAGACGTGTGCAATATGTGTGTCTGCCACCATTCCTGCTGCCCCATTCACATCTAGTTTTCACCCTGCTTATGGTGTGCTTTCCATGACATGCTTATTTGGTACCCATTTGGAGTCTTGCTGTGTTCCACCAGAATTCTGTGCTACTGGTCACATCCAAGACTAAGGGAAGGTGTTAACAGATGTGGAGGCCATGCTTTCCATTTGAATCTGAACTTACTTCTAACACAGAAAGAAAGTGTTGTTTTTTAAGAAACAAGAATGTCCAAGGAATCTTAT
Organism: Mesoplodon bidens; assembly: GCF_964165515.1. NCBI lineage: Eukaryota > Metazoa > Chordata > Mammalia > Artiodactyla > Ziphiidae > Mesoplodon > Mesoplodon bidens. The sequence continues at coordinate 40,746,651 of NC_138164.1, read as the reverse complement.
CATATCCTTTCTTACTCGTGTTACTTCCCAATATTAGCCAAACAGTCTGCTGAAAAAGATGACATGTATGAAAAAGAGAAGAGAGAACAACCCACAGAACCCATTTAGGACTCATCCTAATCTAGTATGATGTCATCTTATCTCGATTCTATCTGAAAAAAGAATTTACTTGGGCACATTCACAGGTTCCAGGTGAACATGAATTTGGGGAGGACACTATGCACCCCAGTGCAAATACTTTCAACAAGACTTTTTCTTTGCAGTTTGAACAAGAGGCACTATATTTTCATTTTGCACTGGAGCCCACACATTATGTCACTTGTTACTGTTAGAGCCCATGTTGGAAAATGGGGCTTCATGACATAGCCAAGTGAGTCTGTCAACTGAATTCTAGAGTTATCCAGACTTACCCACTTTGTTGCAGCAAGTTGGTTCCAGGCAAAGCCAGGTGAGAGGGGCATGTCCACAGTGGAGCAGAGAACTTTTGTCTCTCTATCACCAGACTCACTCCCAAGATGAAGGAAAGAAGAGCTTAGCAAAGCATGGCCAGTTATTCTTCCCAACTTTGCCCGTCAGGTAGGTCACCTCACCTAGCCAGTGTCAGTGAACATAAGAGCAGGGAGGTTAAAAGTTACACTAATCAAATTCCCTTCACATGCTGGTACCCGTAAGAATGAGAAGGGAAACTGTCACTAATGCCCCCCTGGTGTTTTCAATCTCTTAACCCACTCAACGATGCTTTTAAGCCTATAATTAATGGAATATGGCTCTCCCTTCAGGAAAGAATAGACCTTTATCAGGACAGCCCTGCTCACACTTTTATGGGGCTACTCGTTTGAGTGGCCTCCAGGAACTGCTGGTGGATGCCTTAGAGTTTCATCCCAGAAGTCTCTGATATGGGTGAGAAATTGCATTAATTCAAATGAACTCCAAGGCTACTCATATCCAATGATCAGAAACAACTTTTTGTTCTACCAGCCATCCACAACATAGCTAACCATAGACATTTGATGAGGTCAAATGACAAACTAAGATTAAATACAGAAAAGCATCCAGTAATACAATTCAGAAATCATAGAAATGTTGCAAATTTGTAAGTACACCTTTGCCAGTATCAAATTCTTCACAGACAAATTAAAAGGGCACACATGACACGCTCTTATGAATTAAGGTTCCAAAGTATTAAATCCCAATTTTGAAATCAAGTTTCCTTGTTACTGTGGGTTAAAAATCCAAAGTCCTAAATGTCCATAAACAATCCTCCCAAATGTACATTTGGTTCATTCTCAGTGACAGGGCTTTCATTGCCTGAATGGGACTGAGGGCTCCTTCAGTATCTGTAGCTTGGACTTCTGTCACTGACACGGGTGTGGGTCTCTCAGGGCCTTGGCTGTTTTATCAGTTTATCAACCCTCTCATGAACCATGCTTTTAAAGAGTCTAAAGAGTTACTAAGATACAATTTGATTTTACAGCACTATCCCCAACATTTAAAAACAATCTCAAAAGCAAGCCAATCCCCCACTCTTAGAAGAGTGAAACTAGGCACATTTTTGTTCCCGGAATCCAGTAAAGACTTTGATCAAAGAACATAGCGGAAACTCAATGGCATTTGAGAGAAAGATAAAGTCTCTTTGGTTTTAGCCTCACTAGAATGTCCATTAGTCTATGCCATTTAACTGAAATTTCTGACCTGCGAACTTCGAACCAGGAGGAAACTTTTAGCTTGACATTGATTTGTCACTATGAATTTGCCATGTGCAGTGCACAGCCCTGAGCATCTGTCACACATGGACTCTTGCGTTATCCTTCCTCTTTGATGACCTTGTTGTTTACACTGCAGTACTGAACTGTTTATGGGTTCTGTCGAGTGACATTACACCTCCAGATCTGAGGCGTAGATTTGACAGTCCTATGCCGCCATGGCCATTTTCACTGCCTCCTGCTATGGAACTACATAGACCAAAGGCGGCTGCCTTTAGGACAACATTTCTTTCTCCAATACAATTGACAAATCCAGTGTCAGCTTGGGTCCACATGTGAAGGGCGTCACTTGAGCCTACGGTAGACCATATGTGTCAGTGCCGACAAGTTCTATAAAACATGTTTTCCTTATAATTGAGTCTTTGTCTCAGTCAAGCCTGCTTGGGAAAAACTGTACCTGAAGAGTAAGGCAAGGTGGACGGCTGCCTGAGACTTTCCTGCCCTGTAAACTCCTGCACACTCTCAAGTCAAGTGCCAGGTAAAGGTCTCTGTATACTAAAGACCCTCCAGGTGCCTTATTCATTCCGCTCCAGGTATTGCTCAGTCACCTGCAACTCCCTAATGCCCCTTTTCTTTATATCAGACCTTTACTTAAGTGGCTCGAAAGAAACAGCCACTCTCCCACACCATAAGCTGCAGCCATCAGCCAAAATCAAAGTATCTTATGGCTGGTGTAGTGGGTTGGATGGTGGCCCCCAAAAGGATATATCCATGTCCTAAGCCTTGACTGTTACCTCATTTGGAAAAAAAAAGGGTTTTGCAAACGTCATTAAGGATCTTGAGATGGGATTTCCATCCTATATTAGCTGGATGGGTCCTAAATAGAATGACAATTGTCCTTAATATACAAGAAGGGCAGAGGGATATTTGAGACACACAAAAGAGAAGATACAGACACAGAAAGGGGGTGATGTGAAGACACAGACCAAAACTGAGTGACGTGGCCTCAAGCCAAGGAAGCTGGCAACCACCAGAAGCTGAAAGAGGCAAGGGATAGAATCTCCCCTAGAGCATCAGTAGGGAGAGCAGCCTTGCTGACACCTTGACAGCACACTTCTGGCCTCTACAACTGTGAGATCGTAAATTTCTATTGTGTTCAGCCTCCAAGTGTATTAGTCTCCCAGCAAGCACGGCACATTTATACAGCATGCATTAAACGTTTTCTAAGCTTCAGCAGTTTACTGCACAAACCTAAATATTTTCAAACAGTCAAAGGTTTCAACATCCCACCATACATTAAAGACCAAGGCAGTAGACTACCTTCCTTGGCAGTAACAAAAGATTTTCCACATGGACATTTTCCTCTCCAAAATGTCTGCTCCTTTCTTTTTATTTCTCAGTGTTCCCAGGTAATGCACCAAGTGTCAGGAACTTCTAATTACCTTTCAGCAAGTACAATGCCTTAATTCCATTTGGTTTGGAATAAATTAGGAAATAAGAGAAAAGAGAAAAGATGGAGGGCCGAATATTCCTGTTACTCTTGATAACCCTGGCTTGAGAATCCAGTTTGAATGAAATGATCACATAACTGAACCGCAGAATTGGGCAGATTTACTAACTAGTAATACACAGAATGAGAGAAACAGAAGACACTCACACTCTCAAGGGAGAGAACAGAATTAGTCAAGGCAAGCATGCTCACTTAATTCTTTTCAAGCTTTCTATATAAGTCACTTGATCACCCTGGGGCAGAGTCAGTAAAGAAGCAGCGCTGATAGGACCCTACGAGCTCTCTTGACAGGACTGAAACATCAGGAGCAGGAAAGCAACATTCCCTCACTCCCCACCACCGCCACCCCCAGCAGTAAAAATATGATCATCCACATAGACAATGTAAAGAAATCAGAAACTACGCTAACTCTGATTCACTCTTAGTATACCAACAGCTAATCGGAAGCCTTGTGAAAAAACATCTTGATTAGTTGCTAATAAAACTCCTTAGGGGCCTGGGGGAAGATGGTGGAAGAGTAAGACACGGAGACCACCTTCCTCCCCACAGATACACCAGAAATACATCTACACGTGGAACAGCTCCTACAGACCACATTCTGAACGCTGGCAGAAGACCTCAGACCCCCCAAAAGGCAAGAAACTCCCCATGCACTCTGGGTAGGGCAAAAGAAAAAAGAATAAACAGAGACAAAAGGATAGGGACGGGACCTGCACCAGTGGGAGGGAGCTGTGAGGCAGGAAAGGTTTCCACACACTAGGAAGCCCCTTCGAGGGCAGAGACTGCAGGTGGCAGAGGGGGAAAGCTTGGGAGTAGCGGAGGAGAGCACAGCAACAGGGGTGCGGAGGGCAAAGCGGAGAGATTCCCGCACAGAGGATGGGTGCCGACCGGCACTCACCAGCCCGGGAGGCTTGTCTGCTCGGCCACCGGCGCGGGCGGGGCTGTGAGCTGAGGCTCAGGTTTCAGGTTTCTGTCGGGAGCACAGGGAGAGGACTGGGGTTGGCAGCCTGAACACAGCCTGAAGGGGTAAGTGCACCACGGCTGGCCGGGAGGGAGTCCGGGAAAAAGTCTGGACCTGCCGAAGAGGCAAGAGACTTTTTCTTCCCTCTTTGTTTCCTGGTGCACGAGGAGAGGGGATTAAGAGCGCTGCTTAAAGGAGCTCCAGAGACGGGCGCGAGCCGCGGCTAAAAGCGCGGACCCCAGAGGCAGGCGTGGGATGCTGGGGCTGCTGCTGCCACCGCCAAGAGGCCTGTGTGCGAGCGCAGGTCACTGTCCACACTCCCTTTCCGGGGAGGCTGTGCAGCCCGCCACTGCCGGGGTCCCGGGATCCAGGGACAGCTTCCCCGGGAGAGTGCACGGCACACCTCGGGCTGGTGCAACATCACGCCGGCCTCTGCCGCCGCAGGCTCGCCCCGCACTCCGTACCCCTCCCTCCCCCAGGCCTGAGTGAGCCAGAGTCCCCGAAGCAGCTGTTCCTTTAACCCCATCCTGTCTGAGCGAAGAACAGATGCCCTCCGGCGACCTACATGCAGAGGCGGGGCCAAATCCAAAGCTGAGCCCCGGGAGCTGTGCAAAGAAAGAAGAGAAAGGAAAATCCCTCCCAGCAGCCTCAGAAGCAGCGGATTAAAGCTCCACAATCAACTTGTATCCTGCATCTGTGGAATACATGAATAGACAAGGAATCATCCCAACTTGAGGAGGTGGACTTTGAGAGCAAGATTTATGAGGTGGACTTTGAGAGCAAGATTTATGATTTTCTCCTCTTTTCCTCTTTTTGAACAACACAATAAGTGAAATGAAAAATACTCTAGATTGGATCAATAGCAGAATAACTGAGGCAGAAGAACGGATAAGTGACCTGGAAGATAAAATAGTGGAAATAACTACTGCAGAGCAGAAGAAAGAAAAAAGAATGAAAAGAACTGAGGACAGTCTCAGAGACCCCTGGGACAACACTAAACGCACCAACATTCGAATTATAGGGGTTCCAGAAGAAGAAGAGAAAAAGAAAGGGACTGAGAAAATATTTGAAGAGATTATAGTTGAAAACTTCCCTAATATGGGAAAGGAAATAGTTAATCAAGTCCAGGAAGCACAGAGCGTCCCATACAGGAAAAATCCAAGGAGAAACACGTCAAGACACATATTAATCAAACTGTCAAAAATTAAATACAAAGAAAACCTATTAAAAGCAGCAAGGGAAAAACAACAAATAACACACAAGGGAATCCCCATAACGTTAACAGCTGATCTTTCAGCAGAAACTCTGCAAGCAAGAGGGGACTGGCAGGACATATTTAAAATGATGAAGGAGAAAAACCTACAACCAAGATTACTCTACCCAGCAAGGAGCTCATTCAGATTTGATGGAGAAATTAAAACCTTTACAGACAAGCAAAAGCTGAGAGGGTTCAGCACCACCAAACCAGCTTTACAACAAATGCTAAAGGAATTTCTCTAGGCAAGAAACACAAGAGAAGGAAAAGAACTACAATAACGAACCCAAAACAATTAAGAAAATGGGAATAGGAACACACATATCGATAATTACCTTAAATGTAAATGGACTAAATGCTCCCACCAAAAGACACAGATTGGCTGAATGGATACAAAAACAAGACCCATATATATGATGTCTACAAGAGACCCACTTCAGACCTAGAGACACATACAGACTGAAAGTAAGGGGATGGAAAAAGATATTCCATGCAAATCGAAATCAAAAGAAAGCTGGAGTAGCAGTTCTCATATCAGTCAAAATAGACTTTAAAATAAAGACTATTAGAAGACACAAAGAAGGACACTACATAATGATCAAGGGATCGATCCAAGAAGGAGATATAACAATTGTAAATATTTAGGCACCCAACATAGGAGCACCTCAATACATAAGGCAAATACTAACAGCCATAAAAGGGGAAATCGACAGTAGCACATTCATAGTAGGGGACTTTAACACCCCACTTTCACCAATGGACAGATCATCCAAAATGAAAATAAATAAGGAAACACAAGCTTTAAATGATACATTAAACAAGATGGACTTAATTGATATTTATAGGACATTCCATCCAAAAACAACAGAATACACATTTTTCTCAAGTGCTCATGGAACATTCTGCAGGATAGATCATATCTTGGGTCACAAGTCAAGCCTTGGTAAATTTAAGAAAATTGAAATTGTATCAAGTATCTTTTCTGACCACAACGCTATGAGACTAGTTATCAATTACAGGAAAAGATCTGTAAAAAATACAAACACATGGAGGCTAAACAATACACTACTTAATAATGAAGTGATCATTGAAGAAATCAAAGAGGAAATCAAAAAACACCTAGAAACAAATGACAATGGAGACACCACAACCCAAAACCTAGGAGAGGCAGCAAAAGCAGTTCTAAGAGGGAAGTTTATAGCAATACAATCCTACCTTAAGAAACAGGAAACATGTCGAATAAACAACCTAAACTTGCACCTAAAGCAATTAGAGAAAGAAGAAGAACAACAAAAAAACCCAAAGTTAGCAGAAGGAAAGAAATCATAAAAATCAGATCAGAAATAAATGAAAAAGAAATGAAGGAAACGATAGCAAAGATCAATAAAACTAAAAGCTGGTTCTTTGAGAAGATAAACAAAATTGATAAACCATTAGCCAGACTCATCAAGAAAAAAAGGGAGAAGACTCAAATCAATAGAATTAGAAATGAAAAAGGAAAAGTAACCACTGACACTGCAGAAATACAAAAGATCAGGAGAGATTACTACAAGCAACTCTATGCCAATAAAATGGACAACCTGGAAGAAATGGACAAATTCTTAGAAATGCACAACCTGCCAAGACTGAATCAGGAAGAAATAGAAAATATGAACAGACCAATCACAAGCACTGAAATTGAAACTGTGATTAAAAATCTTCCAACAAACAAAAACCCAGGACCAGATGGCTTCACAGGTGAATTCTATCAAACATTTAGAGAAGAGCTAACACCTATCCTTCTCAAACTCTTCCAAAATATAGCAGAAGGAGGAACACTCCCAAACTCATTCTACAAGGCCACCATCACCCTGATACCAAAACCAGACAAGGATGTCACAAAGAAAGAAAACTACAGGCCAATAACACTGATGAACATAGATGCAAAAATCCTCAACAAAATACTAGCAAACAGAATCCAACAGCACATTAAAAGGATCATACACCATGATCAAGTGGGGTTTATTCCAGGAATGCAAGCATTCTTCAATATACGCAAATCAATCAACGTGATATACCATATTAACAAATGGAAGGAGAAAAACCATATGATCATCTCAATAGATGCAGAGAAAGCTTTTGACAAAATTCAACACCCATTTATGATAAAAACCCTGCAGAAAGTAGGCATAGAGGGAACTTTCATCAACATAATAAAGGCCATATATGACAAACCCACAGCCAACATTGTCCTCAATGGTGAAAAACTGAAAGCATTTCCAATAAGATCAGGAACAAAACAAGGTTGCCCACTCTCACCAATCTAATTCAACATAGTTTTGAAAGTTTTAGCCACAGTAATCAGAGAAGAAAAGGAAATAAAAGGAATCCAAATCGGAAAAGAAGAAGTAAAGCTGTTACTGTTTGCAGATGACATGATACTATACATAGAGAATCCTAAAGATGCTACCAGAAAACTACTAGAGCTAATCAATGAATTTGGTAAAGTAGCAGGATACAAAATTAATGCACAGAAATCTCTGGCATTCCTATACACTAATGATGAAAAATCTGAAAGTGAAATCAAGAAAACACTCCCATTTACCACTGCAACAAAAAGAATAAAATTTCTAGGAATAAACCTACCTAAGGAGACAAAAGACCTGTATGCAGAAAATTATAAGACACTGATGAAAGAAATTAAAGATGATACAAATAGATGGAGAGATATACCATGTTCTTGGATGGCAAGAATCAACATTGTGAAAATGACTCTACTACCCAAAGCAATCTACAGATTCAATGCAATCCCTATCAAACTACCACTGGCATTTTTCACAGAACTCGAGCAACAAATATCACAATTTGTATGGAAACACAAAAGACCCCGAATAGCCAAGGCAATCTTGAGAACGTAAAACGGAGCTGGAGGAATCAGGCTCCCTGACTTCAGACTATACTACAAAGCTACAGTAATCAAGACAGTATGGTACTGGCAGAAAAACAGAAAGATAGATCAATGGAACAGGATAGAAAGCCCAGAGATAAACCCACACACATATGGTCACCTTATCTTTGATAAAGGAGGCAGGAATGTACAGTGGAGAAAGGACAGCCTCTTCAATAAGTGGTGCTGGGAAAACTGGACAGGGACATGTAAAAGTATGAGATTCGATCCCTCCCTAACACCATACATAATAGTAAGCTCAAAATGGATTAAAGATCTAAATGTAAGGCCAGAAACTATCAAACTCTTAGAGGAAAACATAGGCAGAACACTCCATGACATAAATCACAGCAAGATCCTTTTTGACCCACCTCCTAGAGAAATGGAAATCAAAACAAAAATAAACAAATGGGACCTAATGAAACTTCAAAGCTTTTGCACAGCAAAGGAAACCATAAACAAGACCAAAAGACAACCCACAGAATGGGAGAAAATATTTGCAAATGAAGCAACGGACAAAGGATTAATCTCCAAAATTTATAAGCAGCTCATGCAGCTCAATAACAAAAAAACAAACAACCCAATCCAAAAATGGGCAGAAGACCTAAATAGACATTTCTCCACAGAAGATATACAGACTGCCAACAAACACATGAAAGAATGCTCAACATCATTAATCATTAGAGAAATGCAACTCAAAACTACAATGAGATATCATCTCACACCAGTCAGAATGGCCATCATCAAGAAATCTAGAAACAATAAATGCTGGAGAGGGTGTGGAGAAAAGGGAACACTCTTGCACTGCTGGTGGGAATGTGAATTGGTACAGCCACTATGGAGAACAATATGGAGGTTCCTTTAAAAACTACAAATAGAACTACCATATGACCCAGCAATCCCACTACTGGGTATATACCCTGAGAAAACCATAATTCAAAAACAGTGATATACCAAAATGTTCATTGCAGCTCTATTTACAATAGCCCGGAGATGGAAACAACCTAAGTGTCTATCATCAGATGAATGGATAAAGAAGATGTGGCACATATATACAATGGAATATTACTCAGCCATAAAAAGAAATGAAATTGAGTTATTTGTAGTGAGGTGGATGGACCTAGAGTCTGTCATACAGAGTGAAGTAAGTCAGAAAGAGAAAGACAAATACCGTATGCTAACACATATATATAGAATTTAAGAAAAAAAATGTGATGAAGAACCTAGAGGTAAGACAGGAATAAAGACACAGACCTGGGGCTTCCCTGGTGGCGCAGTGGTTGAGAGTCTGCCTGCCGATGCAGGGGACACGGGCTCGTGCCCAGGTCTAGGAAGATCCCACATGCCGCGGAGCGGCTGGGACCGTGAGCCATGGCGGCTGAGCCGGCGCGTCCGGAGCCTGTGCTCCGCAATACGAGAGGCCACAACAGTGAGAGTCCCGCGTACCGCAAAAAAAAAAAAAAAAGACCTTCTAGAGAATGGACTTGAGGATATGGGGAGGGGGAAGGGTAAGCTGTGATACACTACCAAATATAAGGTCGCTAGCTAGTGGGAAGCAGCCGCATAGCACAGGGAGATCAGCTCGGGGCTTTGTGACCACCTGGAGGGGTGGGATAGGGAGGGTGGGAGGGAGGGAGACGCAAGAGGGAAGAGATATGGGAACATATGTTTATGTATAACTGATTCACTTTGTTATAAAACAGAAACTAACGCACCATTGTAAAGCAATTATACTCCAATTAATATGTAAAAAAAAATGTCATGAAGAACCTAGGGGTAAGACAGGAATAAAGACACAGACCTACTCGAGAATGGACTTGAGGATATGGGGAAGGGGAAGGGGAAGCTGTGACAAAGCGAGAAAGTGCCATGGACATATATACACTACCAAACGTAAAATAGATAGCTAGTGGGAAGCAGCCACGTGGCACAGAGACATCAGCTCGGTGCTCTGTGACCACCTAGAGGGGTGGGATAGGGAGGGTGGGAGGGAGGGAGATGCAAGAGGGAAGAGATATGGGAACATGTGTGTATGTATGACTGATTCGCTTTGTTATAAATCAGAAACTAACACACCATTGTAAAGCAATTATATTCCAATAAAGATGTAAAAAAAATATAAATGGTTTAAAACAGCACGTAAATATCTATGTATTGCTAGGAAAGAGATAATTTAATGATGAGCTTTATTAGTCATATTTTATACTGTTAGAAGAATGAGACTGTCAACTGAATTCTGTTCCCCCAAAATTCATATATTCAAGCTCTAAGAAAGTGATGGTATTTGGAGATGGGGCCTTTGGCAGGTAATTAGATTAAATGATGTCATGAGGATTAGGCTCTATTAGTGCCCCTGTAAGAAGAAACCAGAGAATTTTTTCTGTCTCTCTCCAACATGTGAGGACACAGTGAAAAGACAGTTGTCTGCAAGCCAGCAAGAGAGCCCTCACCAGGCACTGAATTGGCCAGCACCGTGATCTTAGACTTCCAAGCCTCTAGAACTGTGAGTTGTTAAAGTCACTAAGCCTATAGTATTATGTTATGGCAGCTTGAGCTATAAGAGTACTAAATGGAAGAGACATGGAGGAACCCTAAACGCATATTGCTAAATGAAAGATGCCAAACTGAAATGGATACATGCTGTATGATTTCAGCTATAGGACATCCTGGAAAACGGAGGGCACTTAAGCTATTCTGTATGACACTGTAATGGTCAATGCTTGTCATACATTCGTCAAAACCCATAGGATATACAACAGAGTAAACTGTAATGTAAACTATGGATATTAGTTAATAATAATGTATGAACATTGGCTCATCAATTGTAAAAAAATGCCCCACACTAATGCAAGACGTTAATAATAGGGGAAAGTGTGGTTTGGGGAATAGATGTGAGGGGGTGTATGGGAACTCAATACTCTGCTCAAAAATTCTCTTTAAACTTAAAACTACTGTAAATATAGTCTACCAATTTATTTAAACAAAATAAATCTAAGTTGCCTCATCGTATTGTGAGGTTATTAACCATCTTATAGTTTTTCTATATTCTATTTCTATTTCTAAAGACCTACTTCTTTAATGTTCATTTCTATCTTCTTTTATCCTTGTAAAAAATATATCAAATGTTTTGTATTATTTCACCTCCCAGCCTATTATCTTTTTAGTTATATGTCTTTCACAAACATTCATTAGAAACTACATTAGATATCCTTGACTTATTACACTCTATGCCCATTACTATTTTCACCACCTCCCTCGTAATGCTTGAACCTTGGCTATGACCCATTGTCACCTCTGGACAAATAGTTTCTGCTCTATTTTCTGTCTTCTGTCCTTCTGGGCCACTTCTATCTACCATCATTACCCAAAGAACTGACTTTACAGATTCTATATGCCAGTGTGTAAGACTTGCAGTGTTTTAAGAAGTATCCCAACTTCATGATGCTGATTTGGGGTCATTACTAAAGCACTCAGGATCATACATATTCTTTTAAGGTAGTTTTACAGGACAACGCACATTGGTATTTTTCTCCTATTAACAGAGTAGGAAATTGTGGGTTGATGTGCAGTTATTTTGATTAAGAAAGCAAGATATGAACACTGCTTCTTTGCTGGGGTACTTGGCACTGCTCTTTCTCGTGCTGGGACATATTTTGCGCCTTTACAGCCTTGCATCTAGGCGTACTGATCAGACTAATGTTTGGCTTTATTGGATACGTTGACCAGTCTGATTGATATTCTGGTACATACAGGGTACTTGGTCATGGTTGCTCACCTCTGAACCTCAGCTTCATCACCTGCAAAGTTCAACTAATAGCATATCCGCTTTGTGGGGTTTTTAGGGATTTGGCAAGCGTCATAGTGCCTGGTACATGCTAGAAACTCAGGTGATGCAGTAATTATTCAAATGTGCATTTTCAGTGGATCCTTCCCACCTGGACAGGGTGACTTAACAGCCTTGGGAGAGTAAGAGCAGGACAAACAGCAAGGGCAGCATGGGCCAAGGGAAGGAGGTGAGAACTGACATGCAGGGAGCCCTCTTGCTGGTATCACCAGAGGGCCCATAGTGAGCCAGGATGTGGGGAGAGACTGGCCGCTCAGTAAGACCAGGCCAAGAAAGGCCGTGTGAGGGGGCTTAGCTTTTACCTTGTGGTAGAGGCCATCCAAAGGAGAAAGTGGAAGATGGGTAGGTATAGACTTCTCCCTTAGGAATTGTCCTCAGGGTCTGTTTATCTCCTGGCAGGGTGCGTTCAACGAGTTGGCCGCTCCAGCACATTCTAGAGAGGACTGGCCAGGTCTGACCTTCTGGAGATACAGCCCTGACCTCCTGGCCACGTCACTGAGGAGAGAGCTCATGGGGGAATCAGCTTCACTCTGCATCTGTCCACCAGTCCTGCACCCTGGACTCCAGGACCACTCACTTGCAAGAGGCACATCCAGCTGCCAGAGGAAGTGACATTTCCTGACTCATCTGGCTAAGAATGAGCAGAGGATCGCTGACCATTCCAGGGGAGTAGATGCCACAGAAGATCAGGATGCGGACAAGCCACAGAAGATCAGAAGGAACAAAGGTCAGTCCACGTGGGAGTTCACATGGGTGCCTCACAGTCCCCAACAGGCCCTCGAGTTTCCCTTCCAGCCCAACACACACTCCACCTGCCCACAGTCACCTGTGCCACCATCACAGAGCCCCACAGAGCTCCAAACATCCTCAAACACACAAACTCCCTACTTATGAGCAAATGCCTGACTGTGTGCCCAGAACCCTCCTGCTCCAATATACATGCACTACAAACCCCAATAAAATCACAGCCACAGTCTTGAATACAAAAACACACCCCCAACGGCCCCTGATAATCAAACACCTAAATCCTCATACCCCACAAAAATCCACCCAACCCCATATAACCCCTCAATGCAAACACACAAACCCTTCAACAATAGCCAAATATATTCAAACCAAACTCACAGACTTCTTAATAGAAGACACAACCCCCCAAATCCAAGTAGAACACATACAGTCCGCACACAGCTGTCAACATCCACGTATGTACAATGCCTCCGAAGCTGAGACAAACACAAAATACCATCAGAGAGACACAATGTTTCCAACCTTCTCCTAAATACTCCCCCCAGAACACATCATGACCTCACACCCCCAATACAAACATACACCCATCTCCCTCTTGAGATACTATAAACCGCCTCTGTCATACCCCCTGATTATACACACACAGCTAGCAGCCCCAATTTACACTGACAACCCCAATCTCTGCAAATTCCTCCACATCAAAAATACACTCCCTGGACTCTTACCCTACAGGATGAGCATGTGTATAACCCCTGCACTCTGAATACACACGGATCCAACACACAGAGCATTAAAATGCACACCCCTACCTCTTCTCAAATGCCTGCACACATAGCCTCAAAACACCCAGAAGCAGCCCACCACCCAGCCACACCATGCTACACCAACCGTACACTCACAAAGGCACTCATGCCCCTCATCTCTCCCCAGATCACACATACACAGTCTCTACACAGCTTTACTATTACCCCAAACCATCCTATGCCCTAAACATACATCCAAGAGTTCCCCACACAGCCCTAACCGATGATACAGGCAGCTGTACCAGGGGCATCACGGTACCCTGAACGGGCAAATGCCGCTGAGGTAAGTGCCTCCTATGTTGCTGCATTTCTTGCTGCTGTTGCAAGTCATCCCTTGACCCCACCCAGGCTGACTGGGACACCCTAAACAGGAAGTGGCAGCGTATGAGTCAGGAAGAGGAAACTCCATTCCAGGTGTTCCCTGTCACCATCCATTGCACCAAAACATCAGATGACCAGCATGAACAAGAAACAGAGACATGTAACTATACCATGGTTGAAAGGCAAATTTTTCTAGAAAACATTTGTCCAAGGGAAGGGGGAGAAGGGTGCTCCCCCTAATTGTAGAGCCACGCTGTTACGATTCAAAGAAACGGCAGATACAGTCCAACAGGCGTGGGGCTGCATCCATGTTGTAGCTGGATACGAAAAAGATAAGTTTTCGGAAGCCCCAAATCTCGCTTGCCAGTAAAGGCACATGGGCCCCGCTGCCCCATTGGCCAGGAACCCAGCAGAGGACCCTTAAGGGATATAGGGACTTCTGGGACCCTTACTGAGCTCCACCAAGGGGTGGTGCCATCACACAGCTCCATCCTTCATGAGATGACTAACAGACCTCCCTGTATTGGCAGCTCTGGAGATGGGGGTCCCTAATGATGTCAACTTGAGACCGCCCAAGCACAAGTTAGAAATTTTTGCTCAGGCGCTGCAGACTCTTCCGGAGACTGGAGTGATGGGTAGCCGTCACCTCTCTGAATCCTCTACCCTGACCTCTGCCAACGCCTCTGCCTTAGGGACCTGGCAGATCCCTGGAGCGTGGCCCTCCTCTGGGACACTTGCCCATATACTTCTCTAATTTTCCTTGGGACACACATAAACAAATTTTCTTATGGCTCTCATTGACAACGGGAGCTCAAATTACAGTGCCTCCTGGGAACCCCTCCAATTATAAGCAAGGGCCACACTTTAGATTACAAGGCATAGTAGTCAGGGGAGTAGAAAGCATTCAACTTCCATTGAATGTCACTATTGAAACAATCTTTATTAAAAATCTTTTAGTGGTGGTAGCCCCTTTGGCCCTACCCTTTCCCGTTACAGCTATGGATGCCTTGATGTACTGCAACGCCATTTGGAACAAACCCAAATTCCTGGCCTTCCTGGTGGAAGCTGAAACTGGGAGCCCATAAGACTGCCACCTAAGACAGTAAATGTCCCCCAATAACATGTATGACAGGGGGCTGTGGGATTGCAGCCCATAATTCAGAATTTATGAAAAGAAGAAGTCATTAAACACACCATTTCTCCTTTTCAATTTCCCCATTTGGCTGCTATTAAAGCCTGCTATTAATGAGTGGTGACTTATAATCAACTACTGAAATATAAGTGCTGCTCCCCACTATTAAGGCTCCCATTTCCAACATTGTCCAGTTCATTAAGGATATCCAAAGGGCTCCAGGGAATTACTTTGCTGTGACAATCTAGCTGTTATGTTCTATTCAGTACCAGTTATTAAGGAGTCCCAGCTGCAGTCTACTTTTACTTCAGAAGGCACCCAGTATGTTTTAACCTGTCTGCCTACTGGCTATCTTAACAGCCCAGCTATTGCCCACAGTCTTTGCTGGCAAGACCTGGGGTCCCCTTGCACCGTCTGGCACTATACTGAGGTTCTAATCCAGAGCCCCTCAGGAGACTGGTGCACAAGGCCCTAACATGGTTGGTGACCCATCTATAACATACAGGTGGGCTATTTATTGCCCCACATAAAATTCAAGGGCTGTCCACAACTATTAAATTTCTGGGCATTAACTGATCCTCTAAAAGCCAGAAAATTCCTTTTGCAGCTAAACCTCAGCTGTTAACTATTCAGCCCCCCAACACACTATAGCAAGCCCAACACAACTTACTTAGGTCTCTCCACACTTTGGAGGCAACGAATACCACACTTGTCCATCATTCTTAGACCCATTTATGCAGCCACGTACAAACCCTCCATAGTTTACTGGCCAAGAGCTAAACAATAAGCTTTATAGCAGGCACAAAGCTCAATTAGTCAAGCCCTCCCACTGGTTCCCCCTGGCTGCTCCTTCTGGGCTGAGAATGGACTATGTGTCCCGGACTCTTTGGACTAACACAGTTCCTCCTAGCTGCCTGTGGGCTTCTGCACCAGACGGCTGCTCTCTACACCACTACACCCCCTCAGAACCGATTTGGGAACTGGTTCCTTGGTTTTGGTCTTGGTTTTTTGTGCACTGATGCCAGAATTTGTTTGCGTCTTTTGCGTTTGGGTGTACAAAATGGGAAATACTCCATCAACCCTGAAGGAGAGCCCTTTGGGGCCTATAGTAGATAAATGGGTGTAACATAGCCCTGAGCCTATGACTAAGAAAGACATGTATACTATTGTAATAGGGTGTGGACCCAAAATATAGGATCACAAGGGCGGTAGCCCCTAAATGGCTCACTCAATTTTTATAGGATCTCGCAGTTAGAAGTGTTTTGCAAAACAGCAAGCTGCACCGGCAGTTGTTCCACCTGCCCACCCTCCCCCCATGCCGCCATCATATTCACCACCTCCTGTTTCCCCTACCCACGGGGATCAATTAGAAGTTTCTGTGTTAACCCCCAGAGGACAGGAGCCTGATTTAGTATCACCATCTAAGACTCCACAAGCCACCCAATTTGGACTGGGAGCCACATCCACAGCAGGGCAAGTTCCCTTGTGCGGACATCCTATAAGAGGCCAGGGGACTCCCTTGGCCTTGAGGCGTCCGATTCTAATTTCCCCACAGGAGCCCCAGGGAACTTTGACAGTGGGGAACGAGTTGATTGACTCTCCAATAGATACCACTCCCCAAACCCTCCCTGTTTATCTTAAGAGGCTTGTAAATATTAAACAAAGGGGAAACAAAGTCATCCTAGGAAAAACTTGCCTGTATCTTTGAGATGCAAATGTCCTTTCTGGTCTTCTCAGGAACTCTCATCTCTGCCATCTTTCTAAAATGCACCTTTTTGAAAGAGGGTAAAGTAATTTAGAAACTGACTTATCAAGGATAAATCAAAAACCTAAGTGTCTTTTCTGTAAAAATTCAGCCATCTAGACAAGTGAGTTGGATTTGTTCCATCTGCCAGAAACCTAATTTGAATCCAACCTCTTTTTCTAAACTGATGGGCTTCACATGGCTGTACCTGACTCAGTGCTGAAATTCTGAAATGACAACCATGACGTCTCTGTATGTTTGTGTCCTTGTATGTGTCTTTGTCTTTGGATAACATTGCTGAGGTTGATTTGTGGATGAGCTCTATTTAACTGGCTTAAAGAAAAGTAAGCACTTACACACCAAACTATTCTAAATACAAGAGAAACTGAGCTAAATGAGCTTCAGGTTCATGTGAACTGGGAAATAGTCAGTATTAATTAAGACCTGGTATTAACGTTCGTTTGTTGATCTAATTAATATAGACATGCTGTTAGAGTCATCAACATTAAGTATAATACTTTTATTGTGCCTAGGTTTAATATAAGCTAAATAAAATCTTGTTATATCTGTTGCAAATTTGTCAGCAAGGAAATAACTTGATGTGAAGAAACTTTTAAGGAAAGAAAATGCAAATGAGGTAAGAGCTTTAGGTGAACTTTTTAAAATACTTATCTTTTAGGAAGGTCTATCTAAAATTAATCTCTCCAGATATTTGAACACTTGAAAGTCAGAATTGTGCTAAAGTAAGTGACAGAAGGTTTATGGAAAGTGGACCCTGAAAAAAAGAGTTCTGTACGTGGTCAGGACTAAGTTTAAAATAAGTTTAATTGAGTAAATACGTTTTAAAAGTAAGCTGGTGCACAACTTGAATTTCGCTTTTCTCTCTGTTAAGAAGACAAGGTTTCTTAAGATTTTGGACTGCCTTTGATACCAGATTTTAAGTTTTTCTACCTTTTAAGAGATCTGTTCTGTACTTGCCTTTGAAATCTTTTATTGTTACTTTGGCTAAGTGAATAACTATTGTTTCACAGTGACATGGCATCCTATCTGTTTTAAACCCTTTTCTTATTTTTTTGACAAAACTTCCCAAATCAAATTATAATGAAGTTCCTTTGACCTCTAGCTAACTTTGGGGTGCTTCAAAGGGCCCCTGAAACACCCCAAAGAGAGATATTAACTAATTAGGTTGAATGACACAGGAAGTGTTGTCAAGTAAGCAATAAATCTTCTTAGGTTCTATTGTATGCCAAATGACACAGGTATTCTACAGATTATATGGAGTTCCTAAAATCTGGTATGTCCTGGTAAAATGTTACCAGTCAGAATTCTCTTTATTGTCTGAAAGTGTTGCATGTCACCGCAGTAACCACGTTACTTTCTCAATTGCACTGTAATCAGATTGAAACGTGCCTTCTTAAGTCTTTCACCATTGTACACAGTCATGGTTTCACTCTGATGCCTTTGCAAAAATGCTTCCTCTTCAAGAAGATTTATAGAAAGGACCTTTGCATAAATACAAGTTTCTGATTTTCAAACCATAAAGGTGAACTGGGTAAGAACTTGAAGAATTCTAATGGGAAACCTGATGGCTTCATAAAGCTGTTAACAAAAACGATTAGTTGCACATGCCTGGGTAAAAGGGTTATACTTACGGTTATAATTTTGGTTATAATTATGGTTATAATTTTTATGGTTTCTATCTGAAAAATGACTGTTTTAACTCTGTGTTTTCCAGGTGTAAGCAAAACGCTCCCCTTCAACTCATTATGATTTACAGTCATTTGTTAAATTATACCCTTGTAAGCAGAATTGAAACATTTATCTTTTTCTCTCTACCTGGGTGATCCTGCCAGTAGCATATGCTTGTCTCAAAGATTAAGCCATGCACGTCTAAGTACGCACTGCTGGTACACTGAAACAGCGGATGGCTCACTAAATCAGTTATGGTACCTCTGGTCGCTCGCTATTGCAATTGGATTACAAGTAGTTATACTGATCATTGTTCTTTGTTTCCAGATTGTTTGCTCTTTGTGTCTCCCTGCTGTACTGTGTCTTTGTTAACGTTACTAGCTGCATTACTTATATCCTGTCTACTTTATAAGACTGGCGTCTCTTACAGTACCCAGTATGGAACCAGGCCTCCAACAATACTTCAATGGCTAAACATCTTGAGAAAATAGACCACATTTATAACATGAAATAATTGTAATAGTGTGATTCTAGGTACAGGAGGAAGCAACAAGGGAAAATGTCTCCTGGATCATAATTAGATAGAGGATCCAGAAGATCTTTAATTAGCAATAGGGCCTAATCCAAAAACTAGCACCTGGAGTGGCATATCAAGAATTCTCCCCTGACCTGGGATGAGCCTCCCAGCGCCGTGGGACAAAATTTGATCCTGAAACGTCTCCCAAATATTGGTCAAAATCCTGACCAAGAGGAGAGGATCTGAGAAATGGAATATTTCCTGACACATCAGTCATTAGCGACTGCAGCCCCCCAACGTGAGCCGGTGAGCCCTGACGAAACTCAGGATATGAGAATATAGGACACAGGCCCCAGACAGCTGAGGTACATATCAAATGACTGATTTCAGTGAGCCCAGACCCTTGCATCTTCCCGTACATGGAAAAGTGCTGAATTCCTTAACTTGAGATGCTGCCTCCCAGGCTTGAAGCCCTCAAAATTCCCATCAAAGAGGTCGTAACTCTCAACTTTTAGGCTGAGAATATTTTTTTAAGGCTACAGGTGTAAAGGACACACTTTCCAGAGAGGAACAAAAAAACCAAAAACCCAGCGTTTGGAACACCGGCACCAATGGTGGACACTCCCGGAAAGATCCATCTGATGAAGCAATTAGAAGGGCCGTCACCCCCTTTTATCCACAAGACTGTGGAATGGACATTGACAGTAGGGAATTGTAACAGGGAAGAGCCAAATCGGACTCCACATGGGATCTGTTCCTTTTACTTTAACCTTTGCCTTCTGCTGCTTTTGTTCACTACAAGGATACTGTCTGTACCTGTACATAATGGCCTGCCTCGGGGAACCCTGTCCCTCTGTCTGAATGTTAAACCAAAGTGCCTTTGTTCAGGGAAACATATGGACTCCTTCCACCTGTGGATGGCTACAATTAAGAAGAAATTAACACATCTCCTCCCCGAGGCTGGCCATTCCAGGGGCTATTCGCACAACTTATGGCCTTCTTACTTTACCTCCTCATCTCCTCCCCATCTCTGTATTATAAAAGAAACTGGCACCCAAACCCCGATAAGATGGTTATTTTGAGACTTTACTCTGCCATCTTCTCGGTCTGCTGGCTTTCTGAATAAAGTCATATTCCTTGCCTCAACACCTCATCTCCGATTTATGGCCTGTCGTGCGGCAAGCAGAGCAACCTTGGACTTGGTAACATCTTTACTCAGGACACGGTGTCACAAAGTGGGACACTGTTTTCTGTTTGTTTTGTTTTTGTTTTGGGCCGCGCCATGTGGCTCGTGGGATCGTAGTTCCTCGACCAGAGATCCAACCCGCGCTCCCTGCAGTGGAAGCTCGGAGTCCTAACCAATGGACTCCCAGGGAATTCCCATGGGACACTGTTACCTGGCAGTCACGGCCCTCACCTTTGTGAGGCAGAGGTAGTAGTGTAGCAGGACTGAGAACGGTGTGACGTTTAAAGATTAGGTGGTGAAAGCAGGATTTCACAGGAAGTTAATCCAGTGATACTTGCGGAGAAATGTTGTCAATTCAGCGTTAAGAAGACTGTGGACAAGGTGTGGAGTTTGCAAATAAACTTCATTTTCTAGAGTCAAATCTGCCAAGGCTTCCACTAAATTTGCAGTTGTGGCTATAACCTTAAGACACCTGAGACAGGCAAAAGCAACTGAATCAAGTTGTATGCTATAACAGGCAATAGGCCTGTGTTTACTACCATGCTCACACAGTTCTGCGCGGCCTGATTATGCCTTTCATGCACAAATAAAGGAAAAGGTTTTGAATAACCTAAAGTTAATCTATTAAGTAGAGATCTCTTTTCGAACTTAAAAGGGCTAATATACTTTGCCTCCAGTGGAGATCTCACCTTAAAGTATCCGGATCGGGCTTCCCTGGTGGCGCAGTGGTTGACAGTTCACCTGCCGATGCAGGGGACACGGGTTCGTGCCCCGGTCCGGGAAGATCCCACATGCCGCAGAGCAGCTGGGCCCGTGAGCCATGGCCGCTGAGCTTGCGTGTCCGGAGCCTGTGCTCCGCAACGGGAGAGGCCACAACAGTGAGAGGCCCGCGTACCGCAAAAAAAAAAAAAAAAAAGTTTCCGGATCAACCTGAACCTGATCATTTGGGTAACCCTAAGGCAGGCAGTTCTTGCAGTGCTTGTTTTAGCCTTATAAAAACCTGCTTATGTTTATCTTCCCAAGCAAAGGATTCAGGAACTAAATCTTTAATAAGTTCACAGAGTGGAAGAGGTAACAGAAAAATTTGGAACCTAGAGCTTGCAATAACCAGCTAAACCTAGAAATCCACAATGCTAGCACTTAGTTGTGAGTCTAGGAAGTTCCTGTATCAGCCTAATTCTCTCTGGAGATAGCTGAATTCCTTCAGTGCTCAGATTACGTCCTAGGTAATGAACAGCGTCTACGGATAATTGTAATTTTTCCTTTGTTCTTTCTCAGCTAACTGTTGCAGCAAATAAATGGAATCTTTTATGAATGCCTTATGGAACCTTTACAGTAGCTGAGTACAGCACGAGGTTATCTCCATATGGTAAAAAGGCTGATTTCTCAGGGAACTAGAGGGTACTTAAATCTTGGTGAAGTACTTGGGAGGAAAAAAGAAGGAGTCCCAGTGAACCCTTGAGGCATAAAAGTGCAGGTATATTGTTGATTGTTCCAAGTAAAGCCATGTAGATATTGGCTGTTGGGTCTCCGGGATGCTGAAGAAAGGTGAACAAAGGTCTCCAACTGTAAACCATTTCAAGTCAGTTCAAGCTTGTGACACAAGGGTGGCTAGGTTTGGAACAACAGGAAAACAGGGAAAAACTATTTTTATTAACAGCTCCCAAGTCCTGGACAAATCGCCATCCTGCCAGGTTTCCAACCAGGCAAGATTGGCATGCTGCAGGGACGAGTACACGAATGATTACCTCCTGGGCAATTAGGTCTTCTACAATAGCTATGGGACCTTGTATGACCGCAGGCTTTAATAGCTCTTGAGGAAACCTAGGGAGAGGTTTAGCTACATCTATCTGAATCTTTATAGGTTTGCATTTTTTTATTCTTCTGATGTTAACACTGTCAGAAGTAGCCCCCAAATTTGCAGGCATCCTGTCAGAAGTAGCCCCCAAATTTGCAGGCATCTCCATCCAATTAGGGAA
This sequence comes from Mesoplodon bidens, assembly GCF_964165515.1. Taxonomy (NCBI): domain Eukaryota; kingdom Metazoa; phylum Chordata; class Mammalia; order Artiodactyla; family Ziphiidae; genus Mesoplodon; species Mesoplodon bidens. The sequence goes on along the minus strand of NC_138164.1, from coordinate 40,724,334 downwards.
CTTTTGTTGAACTTCCGCTTTTAGGTCCAGGACAGATTGTAAGGAACATAACTGATCAGGTTCACGTTGATCAGGAAATTTTAAGGTGAGATCTCCACTGGAGGCAAAATGTACTGGCCCTTTGAAGTTAGAAAAGAGATCTCTACTGAATAGATGAACTGGGGCTATACTGCATAGCAGAAAGGAATCTTGGTTGAGATAAAAATTCTCTCTGAACTGTATTAGGTACTCCCACTATGGAAACATCCTCTTTACTCAGAGGCACCTGTTGTTCTTTGAGGGTGGGATTTAGAGTAGAAAGCACAGCTCTGGTTAGGGCTAGGGGTAGGGTGTTAAAGGGTTAGGTAATTATGTTTACAGTTAGGGTTAGAGTTTAATGTAGATTTCAAAGTAAAATATGAGAGTGGGGTTTCAAGTAGAAAGCATAGCTCCAGTATCAACTAAAATTTGGCCGTTTTTCATTATATTTTCCTCTGGGCTGTTTAAGGTCATTGCTGCTAATAGTTTACCAGAGAACCTCTGGAGTTCTGCCAACTAGGGGAGAGGGTCATGGGGGGCCCTCCCTTTGAGACAGATATCAGAGCATTTGTGAAGAGTTTGCATAGGACCTTTGAGGACACCTCTTTTTCCAGTGTCCTCACTGATTACAAATGAAACATCAACTTTGGGTCATCAAATTGATCATGGACCCCTAGGAGGTTGTAATGGGGGAGGCCCAGGTGTCATTTTGTGTCCCTTGCCTTAGAGCTGTTGCAACTGTAAGGCTATGAGCTTGGTGGATTTCTGTTTGTGGTCTTGCTCCAAGGTCCTTTCAAAATGCTCAGCTATAGTCACGAGTTCAGTCAGGCCTATAGCCTCCCACCCTCTTTTCTGCCCTTTTATCAATCCACTCATCTCAGAAGATAATCCACTTACAAAGAGGGCAGTTAAAGCAGGCTGAGTGGCCTTTTTAATTCCTTGGAACACCAACTGCTGTAAAAAGAGAGCTTCCAAACTGGCTGTAAAGTCTTCCACAGATTCACCCCTCTTTTGTTTGTATGAGTGAATAATAGAGCAATCATTAGGCCAATTAATAATAGACGAAGTGTGAGCAGGGAAGATTTTAGGAATAGCTTATAAAAGGTTAGTTGTTATTCTGCAAGCCTTTTTAGGTTGAGGATCTTGAATACCATCCTAGGGATTATGTCATTTTGCTTCCCACATCCATTCTGGGGCTTCCCCCAGTCCTACCAACATGTGTACAAGTGGATAAAGATCTAGCAGTTTGGGGACATACGCCCTGACAGTGACTCTAAGTTCTTTAAAAAATGTTGGGGGTTCCTCCAAGGTGTAGAGAATTCTTTGACTACAGCTCTCAGTTCAGTCTTTGACCAAGGGGTAAAGGACACCTGAGGGGGCTCACCTGAAACCTCAGGTAGTTTTACTTTAAATGGCAATTGTTAAATATTCTTTTTGGAATAGAGAAGTATTTCAGACAGGAAATGAGTAACACAAGAGTCCTCGGGTGACAACGGAAAGGGGGGGACAGTAGGAGGTACGTCTGCAGTCACATCCGTCCTACGGTCTTTTGTCTCAGGTACCTTTTGTCCCTTTAATTTTTCATTAGCTTTTTGTTCTAAGTCTCTAAACGAAGCTATTTTGGAATCTTGAAACCGTCTGTAAACTTTTACATACCAAGTAAAGCAGGCATCTCATTCTCCCTGTGCAATCTGTGAACCCTTGCTCTCTAGTGTTTTCCTTAAATGTACAATCTTGTCTAACTGGAACATGCCCCACAATGACCACTGTAATTCTAGATCAATATTAGTATAATTTTTCCATCTTTCTAAATATCTACAACCTCCAGGACCATAGTTCTTAAATATAAAATAAGCAGGTGTGCCAGAAGCTGGCATTCTCAACTCTTGGGCGATAAAGGATCTCATTTCCTTAGCTAGCCTTTGTCAACCCAAAAGAACACACAAAAAACCTGCGCCTTAATATATCAGCAGTAACAAAGAGATGTTACTATGTCCTGGACAAAAGAAGGCCTGGTATGCACCACCACCGATTCCCAGGGATCCTTGGACTGAGGAAAAAGATCCAAACGGCAAATCCCAAGGAAGGGGGACTGCAAACTGATTCCAAACAAAATGGAGAACTATAGCCACCACCAACAGCTCCAAGCATGGAAACTGGGGGCTGATTCCAAACAGATGGGCAAGTGCAGACTACACTGTCAGCAGTGCCCAGTGTGGAATCCAGGGAACAATATTAGGGGCTATGGTTGACCACTCAAAAAATATACTGGCAATAACCAAGAGATGTTACTGTGTCCTGGGAATTTCCATCTGAAAGGCTAGGGGTTTGGCCTCAAGGAGAATCCTCTACCAGCCAAACTGACCTGCCCTGTAAAGGAAAGCCAACTAGATTGGGAGCACAAACGCAAAGAGAATGGAGCTCAAACCAAGAGGAGCTTACCAACAACCTTCAGGAATGGCAAGAAAGACAGTGAACTCAAAGGAGTTGTGGGCACCACACCTGTTTCTCCTTGTCCCAAATGTTATCAGAAATTTGCTTCAGATCCCATCACTGCCACCAATATATTTACCTTTTTCTTTTAAAAAAGATAAGCATTTAATCATAAAATCATCTTGTTAGCAGTAGCAATCATAAGAGTGGATTTTAGAAAAGTGCACATACATATTTTTATACAGAACATTTCTGGAGGGATACATACTAAACTGTTAGTGGCCACCTCTGCATGCCCCCAATGTATTAAAAAACAAAATTTAACGGAGTAAATTGGAAGATTTACTTTGAATTTTGAATAAATTGGCCTTATTAAACGATTCATGAATCAGGCAGCATCTCATCTGATAGAAAGGGAGATACTCCAACGGGTTACACAACATGGAAGGCTTTCTTTTGTTTTGGCCATGCCACATGGCATGTGGAAATCTTAGTTCCCCGACCAGGGATCGAACCCATGCCCCGTGCATTGGAAGCGCGGAGTCTTGGCTGCTGGACCACCAGGGAAGTCCCAGAAGACTTGTATAGTAAGGAGGGTGGGACAAGGAAAGAAAGTCATCATCAAGGGAAAAAATGAAAGTTCACTGGAGGAAAGTAAAACTTCAGGTGACAACGGCGTCTCATTGGCTAAACTGCGGAATTTTCTATTAGCTATTTTCTATTTTCTATTTCTTGTTGCTGGCCAGGAAGGAAGTCTTCCCTCCTCCAGCTGGGGTAGTAAAGTGGTTGCACTTCCTCTTTGGGGTCAGTAAATGACCTCTTCCTGTTGGGGTAATTGATGATGAGTGGCACGGCATGAGAGCTCCCTCTACGGGCCTTCCAGACTCCAATTCTAGTGCAGGTTTCCTTTTGTTAACATTCACAGCATGTTTTATTGGCAGGAGGAGTCACAATGAGGGAGAAAAGGCCACAAGACTCACCATAAAGGAGGCTCAGAAATGCTTGGGTGGGTCCAAGGGAGGCACAAGGTGGCTGTGGGGTCAGCTGGTGGCTACAACGATCACATGGTTCCCTCTGATGGGTTTGCAGCTTGATGTGGAAGAGTGAATAAAAGGGTCAGTTCATGCTATCAGAGAAACATGAAACTGAGATAAGCTTCCCACTGCTAGAAGCATCTTGAGCCTTCAGAAAAGAACAGAGAACATGTCTAAAGGGTTTGGGAACATCAGAGCCACATCTCCTCAGAGTGGGACTCCCCAGGCTCTCCAGGTCTCAGTCCCCAACTCTCCGTCAGTGACAAAGCCTCCCTACCTCTGTCCTTGTCAGCTCAGTGATCCCTAGAGGTCCTGCCTATCCGTGAGGACTTAGGTTTCCATGAGACAGGTTGGTTGAGACCTAGTGATACAGTTGACCAGCCTGATATGCAACAGTTCCCACCACCCTGGGGCAGTTGGGCTCAGGGACACATGGCTCTGGACCCCATGTGGAGGGTGTCCTTGCACGTCCGCTGTGCCACAGAAGAGCCAGGAACGCCTGTAGCTGTCCAACTGATTCTCAGGGGGTTTTCCTGGGAGAGCCCTTGGTCATCTGACCTCCTATCCAGGAAGCCCCATGACTTTCTGATTGCTGCCTGTCATGCCAACAACACACCTGTGAAGGTTCTGCTCTGCATGGCCATCTGTCCGCCAGGCGCCCCCTTCTAGGGACCCAGATGCTAGGACCACACAAATGCTGAAGGAGTGTCCACCTGCCTAAGGTACAGACACCCCTGTATCCATCTGCATGATTTCTACTGGGAATCAACAACATTTGTGGGGATTCTCTGGCCCTAAAGAACAGACTAACCTGATAGGAGCAATGCAATGATTCACAATTACCAGGGTCAATGCACATATACAAGGGCCCATAGCCCCAGATGCCCCACTCACAATTCACATGAGGGTCCCATACGTACCCACCGATGCCCAAATATTCTTGCTTCATACATACACAATCCAAACACGCACATCAGTGGTACGCTGCTAAGTGCTTGATAAAAAGCTCTCCGAGAAAGGCGGGAAAGACTTCACTTATGGTATCTACATGGTATAAATATTCCCAGCAGGACCAATTTCAAGCTACCCACCTGACATCACTAAACACACAGCTGGGAAGAGATATGCACCATTGACTCTCCCAAGACAGTATGAACCAGTTCCAGCACATCCCATAACTTTTCCTGTGAATATGTGCACAGAATCCACTTACACCCCAAGGAGAACTCTCAACTCCCACCACAGATATATAACCAAAAGGACACCACATACACATTTGTGTTTGTACATATATATATATCTCCTGAACACACACCCTCACCCTGAATAAATACACAAACAGACCACCTCTTACTACCTAAATTTTTACAGATGAAACCTTACTCACCCTGAATATTCACATTCCACTCTCACAACTATATATACACACACAACATGGGCCTGAAAACAAACATGTGCAACCAATATGCCATCCAGATGTACACACTGAGTACCTAAGCACACAGGGTCACCAAGTACACAACTGTCTCATGTGCAACCCAACAAAAGACCCATGTGCAATCCCACGGCCCTAAAATACATAGACTGCAGGACTCCTGCACACACACAGAACCCACACAGCCTACTGGTTTCCAAACACACAAACTAAACTCTCACGTCCCACAGAATACATACCCCAGAAGCCCCAGGAACTCAAACACACACACAGACACAAATAATCTATACTTATCAAATACAGCTGACCCTTGAACAGCTTGGGGGTTAGGGCGCCAACCCTCCATGCAGTGGCTCTGCATCCATGGATCCTGTAGTAGTCCTGTAGTAGTTACTGAAAAAGAAATCCACTATAAGTGGACCCGTGTGGTTCAAACCCATGTTGTTCAAGGGTCAACTGTCCATATAAGTCCACCTCACTAATACTGAGAACACACATACAAGCAACACCACTAAATTCTTCAGGCATTACATTTTGAAATAGACACATAGAGGACTCGAAGCCTCCTGCTACACTCACAAATCACAAATACACACATCCACAAACTACTCATGAGTATACACCCCAAATGCTCAGACACACTCAAAACAGAAAAACACCGACAACCTCTGCAGTCTTACTAATATACAAACACAATTCTCACACACCTATGGACACACACATGCAAATATTCCTAACCCCTGAACATATGGATCCCCTCCCAAACACTATACATTATGCTACCTCTCCAGAATACAAGCTCCCCACCACTACTCCAACATACAAACTGTATATGTGTGTGTGTGTGTGTGTATATACATTTCTACCCTCACCCTGAATATATAGACAGACCACCTCTTACTCCTACCAAACACATGTATAAACACCCTAGCGTTCTCCAAAGAAATACACTTTGAATACTCCTAACAACTCCATACCTTATGAACAAACTCTGATAATGCATGCACCTGATGATGGACACGCACACGGATTAGAATACACAAGTAAGATACATGGAACTATCTCCAGCAAACCATTTATGAAACAACTTCCATATATCAAATTATCCCTAGCTATCAGGAGCCAGCTCACACATATGCAAGTACTAACAAATACCCGTATCACATATTTCTAATACATACAAATGCAATTGTCCATCTTCCCTGTAGAAACATAGAACCCCACCTCTCTATCAGATACACATATACTCACTTCCCCAAATACAAAAGCCTAAGAGGCTCCTACTGAAAATTACAAATGCACAGCCTCAGCAAATATTCCTCCAAGTGGCCATGCCCCTTGAATACACACACAAACTCATTTAACACACAACTCTCCACAAGTCCCAAATAGAACCACGATTACCCAGTACACTACAAATAGACAATAATGTCACCCTATACGCCCTTTGTTCCAAATACACATACAGTACCACACTACTGGCGTATACATAACCCCATATTCCCAACCTCTCACACAGAATGAACTCTGCCATCTTGCAGAATACAGGATCATACAAACACAACATACCTACACATTCAACATCCACCAGCCCCATAAAATAGTCACAAACTTGCCCTCTACACATCCAAATATACATACACAGCTCCTGAAAATGCACACCCACAAACACCCCATAACCATACAACATGCCCTGAATACACAAATGATCAGCCTACATTCCCCAAATATACAAAATTAACAGACTGGACACCCAAAGTAATATACACCACTACTTTTCCTGACATTGCCCTTATGCATATGCAGATAATCCTTCCAAATCCACCATTACACACACACAAATCCCCAAATTCAGGGGTGAAAAAAACACATGTAAACATATTCCCCAAACACCAAATTACAAACACCTAACCACCAACTCCTTGAGTATGCCTGCGTCACATCTCAACACCCTCCAAATACAACACTCACTCTTACACACTCTCACAAAGACACAGGCATGACCTCCCTTCAAACACAAATATCCACGGACAAAACCAACCCACACATTTGACTACCTATCAGATTCCCACCAACCAATTAAGTATGTACAGACCCCATCTATGCTTGCAAATCAATCATGATTTGACACCAGACTACAAATACATGTTTATTACCACATTCAGCAAAGTTGCTCGCATCACCGACAAAAGAATGCAGTTTGAACCTAAGTGTTGACTGATGTTTTTATGATAAGAAGGAAGACACTAGTGAAACGATGAGTGTGTTCCTTCCATCTTCACTCATTTTCCAATCACCTGAGCTACACCTTCGGAACCAGATGAGGGTTTTCAACTCACAAGAACTTCCCTCTAGCTTTTGTACTCTTCACAACGCGCAGACTAGAACGGCACCTGTTTAATAGCTCGCACACACTATTTAGCCCCCACTGTAGGCCCCGCAATCACTGAACCCTTCATGCAGCCGGCTCCCCAGTGGTGCCGATAATCCTGGGGTAAACATCTCAAGGGAATCGAGCTCTATGGGGGCGTGAATCCACATTGTGGGGAGTCTCCTTACATGGACAAGGGCACAAATAACCCACAGGGTGAACAACAGTGCAGAGCGGTGACACCTGAGGGGTGAAAAGTCCCCGTACCCCTTACCTCACGATTCCTAGAATTGACTCTACAGGCCGCCATGACAGGCCCCTCCCCCGCCGGACAGCCATTGGGGCCCCACCCTCCGCGCTCGCGCATGCGCTCCTGTCTTCCGGAGCAAACTGCCCCAGCAGACGCCGGGAGCTGTTGGAGGACGGCGGTCCGCCGTGCCCGAGAGACCCGCCCCAGTGGGCGTGCACAGGCGTGCGCGGGCGTGCAGGCGCGGGGTGCGCGGGCCTAGGAGGTCTCTGCAGGAGAGGACAGAAATGGAGGGTCGGGCAAGCTGCGGAACTTCTCTGGCGACGCTCCTCGCTGGGAACCTTCGTGACGGTCTCTTCTTAAAACCAGCTCTTGTGAAATGTGCACTCGTGAGTTTTATATTGCACTCGTGAAACCCACGCACTTAGCTACAAAGAGTTCTGGAGAGCTCCGCTGTAAGCACAGTAGCCTCAAATTGGGGCAAGTACTTTCATGCCCTTTGGACTGCCGTTCCTTGGTTCTTGTTAATGCCTTTCAAAAAACAGTAGGTCCTTTTTCCTAGCACACCTGAAGTTTCCGTTAAAGAACAATGCTAGCAAAGAATTTCAGACCTGGGAAACACTCTTAAGATACTGTCTCCTGACTCCGTTCCTAGAGTTTTTCCAACGCATTTACTCTACTAGAATATTTTTTCTCCGTGTTCACAGGTGTTTCCTTTGTACGGTTTTGGGGTTTTTTTAAAAATAATTTTGAGAAAGAGTTGACAATCTGGGCCAATTTCAACAGGTAGTATGGGAACAATTTTATTTTCCCTCCCTCCTTTTTTATAATACCTTGCAGAATTTCAGTTGACAATAAAACAACAACAACAAAAATAGTAGCGGGATCAACTTACTGACCTGACTTTGTAATACTTCCCAAAGAAACTTCAATCATCAGATCCGCTTTCTGGTCAAATGCAAGATTAGAGCATTTCTCACTCAACAGGATGCCTCTGAAGACCCCTCACATGTAACAGCACTAAGCGCCTCCAAGTGCAGACTTGAAAACTCCACAAGACACAAACATGGTATCTCTTCGTTTCTTTAATGTTTCGTGATTGAGTGGAAGATGAACTGTCTTCTGAGGCTTGTGATGCATGTCCAGAGATGTTTTTTCTCAGTAGTCAATGCCCGCCCCCACCTTCTGTGCAGGAATAGTCAGAGATCATGATCCAAAGGACTTTTAGATACTCCCTTCTGTGACTGGTCTTCCCAAGTTACATTTGGGCTAATTTGATTATCTCTGTCTGTGGGGTGTAGGATTTTGAAGTATTACAAAAGTGATTGCAGTATTGGGACTGGCTAATTTTTGCACAGTGCAATTTTTGTATCAGTGGCCTTGAGAAGAGTCCTTCAAATACTGTATCAGAATTATGAGTGAGAATCTTGTAAATAATTGGTTGAATGACTGAACAAAGGGAGGAAGCAACAAGGAAGCCTGCCTTTCTCGAGTGCCTGGGTACAATATTTTGCCTCACCATTCCGCTAGTATGAAGTTATTGGTTGCAAATCATACAAGTTTTCCTTCATTATAAAAGCTCCAGGGCTTCCCTGGTGGCGCAGTGGTTGAGAGTCCGCCTGCCGATGCAGGGGACACGGGTTCGTGCCCCGGTCTGGGAAGATCCCCCATGCCGCGGAGCAGCTGGGACCGTGAGCCATGGCCGCTGAGCCTGCGCGCCCGGAGCCTGTGCTCCGCAACGGGAGAGGCCACAACAGTGAGAGGCCCGCGTACCGCAAAAACAAACAAACAAACAAAAAAAAACACCCAAAAACCTAGGTTGATGGATAAAGACGTGAAAGGAAGGGACTGTCATGCTCAACCTCGGTGCCGTGAATCAAAACAACAGTTTATAAACTGCCTAAAGAGGCACACGCCAATTGTGTTGCCACTGTGGGAGGTGGAAGGAACTTCCGGTTCTTGCCTACCTGCCAGAGCCCTCGTGGAATGTCCCCCCAGCGCACGCCACCCCGACCCACGTGCCCTCTGCCCCTCCCCCACCGCAGAACGGTTCAGCCCGCATTTTCCGGTTTACTTTCAAACGTGTCCCTCGTTGACTTGGATCCCGAGCGTTTGCTGAAGCAGGTCGCTCTCTGGCTCCTGGTCTTGACTTTTCTCATTGAGGCTACCAAGCAGCAGTAGTCCGTGCCCAAGCCTGCAGGATGGCTTCAATAGGAGGTAAGCCTATAGGCTGGGGGTGTGTTCTCAGAGACCCTGCCATCCTCACATCCTTCAGGTTCACACGTTACACTTAACTGTGGGCACACAGTTGGACTGAAGTAGAGGGAGAAGAGAGCACTGGACGCACAAGGACATTTCACCTGGGGAGACTGGGGAGCCTGAAGAAACCTGAGACTGCCCTGGGGAGGAGGGGTCGTTGGAGGTGGATCCAGAGGAATTGCCCTGGCTATGGAGAAAGGATGGCAGCAGACAGTCTGATTCTTTCTAGAAGGGAGACAAGCCACTTTGAAACGTGTGTGTAAGGATGTGTGTGATGTCCTGGTGGTGACACAGGGAGGGTCATGAGGAAAGCCTAGAGCTGTATTGTGTTCCTGAGGCACCTGAAGCTTGCCTCACCATATCTTTCAAAGGGGTTTGAACAGGAGCATACTGTATCTCAGGGGGCCGTGGGGAGAGATGGTCTTGGTGAGAAAACTATTCAGTGGGGCTGTGTGTGGCCACACCTGCAGTGAAGTGTCCTCTCCGAGAGCTAGGCAGGGGGTTACTCTAACTGCCGCAGCCCACACCTCGTCCACTCCTCCCAGCCCAGAGCTCACTTGTCAGTTCAGGTAACTGTTGCCTTGGATTCAACAGGGGATGGGCAACCATTACGAGTAACTTCAGCCAAGAGAGGGCTCAGGTTCCTGAGTTGCTCTGAATTGTTCTTCCTTTTGTGGAATGGCAGTACTTCAGACCTACTTCATCTTGTCCAGTATCTCATGCTGGACCCTCAGGCTGCCTTGAGAGGAAGAGTTTGTTCCTATTTCAGGTCACTCCTTCATGGACAGGGAACAGATGTGGAGTGGGGTTGTTTCGGGTGGAATGTCTATGAAGCCTGCTTCCTCTTTTAAAGGGGGAAGGAGTGTAGCCCAGGATCAGGAAGATGATCTTCTGTGTTACTATTAAACGTCCTATGACATCTGTTCTGGTGAGTTAGGTGCACCGTGCTGTGTACCTTGTTCTCCTGAACAGGGATGTGTTTCAGACAACTTGATCGCCACGGCATCTGGCTTATGCCTGCATCTCAGATTGTCTCTCCGTTATTGGGAGCTGGAAGGGGAAGGACCACAGGCAGTCTATACTCCCACGACCAATGTAACATGACAATTCCCTGGCCCTTGTTTAATCCTCTGCAGCCATCACTGGCTGTGAAATGACAGAATCTAAGGGGCACGCGCCTACTTCTCAGACCACCCCAAGCCCCTAGGAACAGAACTCCTGACTGATGACAGTGACTCTGGGCACTGGGGAAGGGGTGGCAGGACCTGGCCCATGTTACGTATCTGCTGTGGGTTGTTCGGAGATGCAGGTGCTTTCTGGGCCAGTGTCATGGGTTTGTATCAGGATTCCATTAGAGATATTTTCCAGCATTTTGTTTTGTTTTGTGAGGCTAGGAAAGAAAGAGGGGATTTATACTGAGCATCAGGAAAAGGAGGACTGAGGAGGAGGTGGGGCCCTAATATTTTACACAGTGCCTGTCCACAAAGGGCCTTTGGGGGCCTAGAACTTACCTTGCAGAAGGCCCCTACCTGCTAGTACGCCGGCTGAGGGGCATTTCTCACAGAGGGGATGTCCACACAGCTCCAGGTCTTGGGAGACAGCCTGTGAGGCTTAGGTGCCAGGGTGTGCCTTAGGGAGGCTCTCCAAGTGAGTGCTTGCTGAGGCAATTTCTTCTCGGCAGGCAGGGGTCAGGGAGCTTGGTGGATGGGCGTGGGGTCACCAGTGGAATAATTCTCAACTGGAGGTCAGGGCATGAAAATCACTTGAAGACATTTGCACGCTGCAGTTTCCCTTGTCCAAGAGTCTCTCATCTGTGGAGATTTACACTCTGATGCCGCAGAAAGCCTCAGTCCCACTTGCCCATTCTCCTCCTCCATTCACTCCTTTCCTTTGCCTCAACAGCATCTGCAGTGCTGGGAACGGATGTCCCCATGAACCCCGGTGCCTCCTTGTCTACTTTCACGGCAGTGTCCTTTCCTCCACCCATTCCTGGCGCCCAGCACTGGCCACCCTGGGAGCAGCACCTGCCACCTCTCATCACTCCCGCATTCCCTCCCGGCAGCAGCCTGCGGCTGCCAGCTTTCCCCAGGATGCCTTTGGTGGCTAATGGTGGCTGTGGCCCCAGTGCCCCTGGGGCTTGCAACTTCACTGTCCAAGTCAGGTCACAAGGGAGGCCAGTGCAGGCCCCCCAGACTCAGACCTTTATTGTTCCTCAGGGCCCCCTCAACTGGAGCGCTCCAGGGGCCCTCAGCGGGAGTGCTGCGTGTCCTGCACCCATATTCTTAGCAACCCCTGCGATGGAGACCATTGTGACTGCTCCAGCTGTTGGAGTTACTCAGGCTGGCAAGGGAGGCTGGACCCCAGGCTTTCCTCCTCAAGCTCCACCACCAGCTGCCCAGATGGCCCCTAACATTCGCCCAGTGAACTCTGGGCCATGGCCACGTGGCACTTCCAGGGAGGGCAGCCTGGACACCAACCAGCCCTATGCCTCGCAGGAGGACTGCTCTAACCACCAGAGCGTGTACAGTAACTTCCGACGGTGGCAGCGCCTCAAGCCACTGGCCCGGAGACACCTTCCCCAGAGTCCTGATGCAGAAGCTCTTTCCTGCTTTCTCATGTGAGTGAACGCTCAGGGGGTCATGAGCTTATCGGAGCTCTTAGATAAAGAGGAACTGGGGATGGACTCGCAGGTTAGGTTTCTAGGGATACTGGAAGCAAGGTGTGAAGGCGATGTCCACGCCACGAAAAGGCACACTGTCAGTCATACGGGCGAGCCTGCTAGTCCATGACATCATGACTGAAATGTGCCTTATCTCAACTGACCCCACCCCTCTGTGAGTCTAGCCAGCTTGCTCTTCCATGATTCTCCTGGTAATATGGCCTGAAGACTTGAAGTCAGAGAGGGTCGTGGTGTAAGTTGAGGAGCCAAGGAGTGGATGCCACACTCTCCTGTGCTGACGTCTCCTTTCATACAGCACTTGAGTGTACGTGGCCGGGGGAGGTCACTTCGGAGAAGGGGGAGGAGCGCGGGGCCCAGGAGAGCGCTTCATGCACGCCTCGACTTTGTTGATGTGGAGAATTCCACTAGGAACAGGGTGATGGTAGAGCTCTCCTAAGGGCATGGGCTCTCTCCCACTAGAGTTGTGAGCCTGGCAGGCATTTCCATCCTAAACCTGCGGTCCCTCGTAAAAAGGGGACAATCACACTTCACCTTCAGAGGACCGTGCAGAAGACTCCTTGGGCTAATCTATGAAGTGTGAGCAGATTGCCTGGCACATGCCACGCCTCACTGATGATGGTGATTTTTATTATGAAAAGGCAGCCTTGAAGAGGAAAAGAGCTCCCCAAGGCACAGTGTCCCAGCTCTAGCCTGGGAGTGGATGGTCATCCTCGAGTGAGTGTGAGGCGGTGACAGCCGTAGCCGGGAAGGCTTGTCTCTGCTCTCCCAGACACCTGCCTCTCACTCTCCTGTTGCTCAGTCATGCTGTGTTGAGTGATGTGTGGTCCACATTGGTGGGTGGGGTCAGGCAGGTGGGGGCTGGGCTGGGCACAGAGACTGACCCCGAGTGCTTACAGCCCAGCGCTTCGATCCCTGGCCCGCCTGAAGCCCACCATGACACTGGAGGAGGGACTGTGCAGGGCCGTGCAGGAATGGCAGCACATTAGCAACTCTGACCGGATGATCTACTACGAGATGGCGCAAAAGTGAGTCAGCGTCCTGGGCCCAGGGGCTGCGTGGAGGGTGAAGCGAGTGGGTGAGGGCAGGGTCTGGCCGTGGGGGTGCTCATCAGAGAGGACAAAGGAGAAGGGCTGTCGCTCGGAACGGGGGGCCCGCAGCCCAGAGGCCCTACAGTCCTCCAGAAACCCCTCCCTCACCTTGACAGTTTGGGTCTTCTGTCCTTCCTCCACCACGAGCTCTGCCCTCCCCTGAGTTTGACCTACCCTTGCCCTCACATGAAGGTCTCAGGACGGGGCAGGGTGAAGCTGTGAGTCCAGTAGGGGTCCAACTCCGGCCATATGGGCTGGGCTGGGGAAAAAGCTCCACCCGCCAGCCTGCTGCTTCCTTAGTGGTGGCTGGCTGGCGGCCACTGACATAGATTTGGGACCCCCTCTCCTCACGAAAAGTGGCCTGAGTGGGTACCCTGGCATCCCTCAAGAGGCTGGGGAAGCCAGCTGTCATCAGCCCAAGGGTCTCTGGCCCTTCCAGTGTTTGCTCCACGGTAATCCCCTTGGTTTAAGAAACAAAACCAAACAAACAAGCACCTCTCAGAGGAAAGGAAGGCCTGTCCTCTAAGCTCAGCATCCACATCGTCCAGCCTCTCCTGAGCCCTGTCTCCAGGTCTACGTTCCAGAACTCTCAGTCCCAACCCAGGGTCCTGGATTTGGGCAAGGACCCCTGTGGGGAACACATGCCTGTTCCAGCCTCTGGCTGTCAGCCCTTCATGTGGCTCTGGATGGGGGGCATGGGGAGGGTGCCCCCTGGGTCAGCCATGTGTCCCGTTGACCTGGTTCAATGCAGCAACCTGGCTCTATGCTGTTGAACGCTCTCCAGTGCTGGTGAGGCAGGAAGGGTCCCAGATCTTGTATCAGTTCCAGGAGCAGCTCTCTGCTGTGGACAGCACCTCACAGGGCCTTGACAGCCCCAAGGCACATCCTCTCCCAATCCCTCATTCTTGGCTGCCTTTGTTGGGCTCCAGAACCCAGGCCATTTTCTCAGGATGGCCTGTGCCTCCGTCACACCCCAGGTTCATGCAATTTGAGGCAGAGGAGGAGATACAGATCCAGCAGTTGCGGTGGATGCAGTGCGCGCAGGGCCTGCCTCCTCCAGCCCCACCGAAGCTGGATCCTCGGGGGCCCCCAGCCCCGAAAGTGGGCCTTCAGCCGGCCACCCAGGTTCCCACTGGAGTTGAACGCACAGGTAACAGGGGCCCAGGGTTGGCCACTCTTCCCATGTGGATCATTTTCCTTCAAGACAGGGGCATTGGTCTTTCAAGCAAAACAGCCACCGAGGCGGGGGGTGGGGGGTGGGGTCTCAGATGCCCTTTGTTACTACGGGGTATTGACTTGGTCAATCTTGTAACTTCTCTCACGCCTCCCTGTCAAAGGACTGCACACAAAGTCTGCCTAAGAAGTGGGCTTGATGGGGACACCCCTAGAAAATTGGAGGTTCCCCACTTCCTTATATGTGACTCTCTTAGATGCCCCCTTACCTCCCCCCTCCAACTGTGCATGAAGCTTCAGGTGGTCCTGACCCCCCCACACCCACATCAATGTCCCCCAACAGTGCCCTCACCAGCGTGCGCTCGGTGGTCAGGAGGTAGACCGGGAGCCCCTCACCTTCCTTCCCTTCCTCCTGCTCTGCCGCAGCCTGTGCTCCCAGGATGTCCGGCCCCAGGGCCCAGCCCTCCCGCCCGAAGCCACACGGGTCCCAGCGACCCCCGGAGCCCAAGGCACCCGAGGACATTCCACCTGAGGCTGTGAGGGAGTATATGGACATCATGGAGGCGCTGGTGGGGCCCGTCCACTCAGCCACGGGCGACTCAGATGCAGAATGGGGAGAGGACGGAAATGAGCTGCAGCAGGAAGAGGACGGCACCTACTCGGACCCGGATCTCTTAAGCTATATCGACAAGCTGTGTTCCCAGGAGGACTTTGTCACCAAAGTAGGCTAGGCCTGGAGACTGGGGTCTGCAAGATGCCAGGGCATGGAACTCTCAGCACCCAAGATCTGGGTTCTGCTCAGGCCGTTGGGACTTAAGCTCAGCTCCTTGTTCCTGAGCCTGGTGTTAGGGGAGGTTTACGCAGATGTTTGTGTGTATATGTTTGTGTCTATCTGTGTGTATGCCTTTGTGTCTGTGTTTGTGCCTCTGTATATGTGCTCTTTTGTGTGTGACTGTGTATGTGCATGTTTGCGTGTGTGTGTGTGTGTGCGTGTGCGCGCTGACCATCCCCGCCTTGTGGAGGAGAGTGGGGTGGGTCTCTGCTTTTCACTTTCCCTCCTGGCCTTCTTGTCTCACAGGCCACTCCTGGCCGAGGATGCTCACAGCCTCTTCTTTCTGTTCTAGGTGGAGGCAGTCATTCACCCTGGATTCCTGGCAGATTTGCTTTCCCCAGACCCACAGCTGGATCTCTTGGCCCTAGAGAAGGAGCTGGAGCAGGAGGAAGGGCTCACCCCCGAAGAAGTGAGACAGGGGAGGGAGAGGGACACTCAGGGAGCCAGGGGACCCCACGGGAGGGGGACCCCAGGTGATCCAGGGGACAGGGGAACCCAGATGACCCAGGGGAGCCAGAGGAGGGAGGGATCCCCGGTAGAACAGGGGACACAAGGGACACTCAGGAAGACCAGGGCACAGAGGGACCCCAGTGAACAGGGGAGAGGTAGGGCCCCAGAACAGGAGGGCCACATAGCGCTGTCCATCCCTCCCCTGCCTGGGACACCTGGCATGGGGAAGGGCCCGTTCTGGGGTGGGTGCAGTGCAGGGTGAAAGGAAGGAGAGGATAGGGAGCCGGGAGGGGAGGGAAGGTCACAAAGCTGGGAATCAGTTGCAGGAGAATGGCCGGACTGCCACAGTGTCTGTATTTGGATTCGAGTCCTGGGGTCGCCCGTCCCCTCCTCCCCCCCAGGGCCATTGTCCCACTGCCCAGTGCTCCTCCTCTCACACGTGTGTGTGCAGCCGTCACTGTCCTCCTCCCTCCTACCAGCTGGTGCAGAAACGACTCCTGGCCTTGAAAGAGGACGACGGTGTGCGGGCAGCCCCGAGTCACAGTGCACCCGGAATGGCCTCAAGTCCTTCTGAGTCCGACGCCGGCCAAGGTGCCCAGAGGCACGACCAAGACCCCCATCTAGGGGTCAGTGATGAAGCCTGCCCACCAGAGATTGATTCTCAGGCTCTTCATAGGCTCATGCAAACAGACACTGCCCTGTGCAGGCCCAAAGTCTTTGTTCCCTCTGGAGGACGTCAGGAGTTCTCTATATTCCGGCCCGTACGGCTCTCC
The DNA here is from genome assembly GCF_964165515.1 of Mesoplodon bidens. Taxonomy (NCBI): domain Eukaryota; kingdom Metazoa; phylum Chordata; class Mammalia; order Artiodactyla; family Ziphiidae; genus Mesoplodon; species Mesoplodon bidens. The sequence continues at coordinate 40,707,541 of NC_138164.1, read as the reverse complement.
CCTCCCCAGGGTCAAAGGCGCACCGGCCCTCTACTGAGATCCAGGGATGCGTCTGTTCTCAGAAAGGCCTCTCCTCTTCGGGAGGCCCGAGTGCCCAGGGAAGGGTCCAGTGAGAACGAGGAGGTGCTCCAAAGCGTCTTCATCATAGACTCTCAGCATATACTGGTGCCTTTCGGGATGTCCCTCAGTCCTGCGCATGTCTCAGCCCTGGCTTCCTCTGGAGGTTGGGGGGCCCAGAGTGTTCCCCAGTCCCCCTCCTCTCAGAGAAGAGGCCTCAGCCCAGCTCCACCAGCCGCTCCCAAGTCGAGGAAGCGGGCTCTGTGTGGACACCCAGCCGCTGCTGAGAAGCTGCCCATCCCCGGGGCTGGCCTCGGCGTCTCTGGGAGGCCAGCCTTGGCTCTGGGGCTGGCTCGCCCCTCACAGCTGAGAAAGAGAAAGCGTGACCCGTTTGACACAAAGAAGCGTGGGAAGAGGAGGAAGAAGCACTGCAGCCAGTAGGGAACAGCTGGGCTGGCCCTCCAGGGCGAGGCCCCAGGGCAGCCCCCTGGGGAGCCTAGGGGCTCCTCCTCCTCCTCCCAGTGCTGATCCTGGATGATGTGGGGGGAAGGGAGCGGGGCAGGACCACCAGGGTGGGGAGGGGGAGCGGGATTGTGGGGGGTTAGGGAGGTGGGGGAGGTGGGTGTGGCCAGGTGTGGGTGGGAGCAGGACCTTTGGAGTGATGTATGTAAATTGTGAACAAAGATCGTTTTCGTGGGAAATGCTCTCAGGCCACTGTCATCTTGTTGGTGTTGAGCTGCTCCACAGAGAGCGATCCTGAGAGGAAGGAAGGATGAGGGAGGTCACAGGAGCTCTGGGTCTACAGGTGGCCACACCTTTCCTCCACATAGACAAGGACTCCTCAGGCTGCCCCTGGGAACGCACAGCTCTCACTTTCCCCAGGGACCCCCTCATCAGCCCCTTCTCTAACGCCTGCTCGGCTAGGGGCCTTCTGGGGCATCTGTACCGTCTTCTGCATCCCTGAACCTTCTGGGGAGGCAGAGCTGCTCTTGTGCCTTTCAGCCCTCTGGACACTCACCAGTTTCTAGGATGGAGCCTGGAGACGGCCCTTGTCATTATGGAGCTTCTCTCTGCTTTCCTCATGTGGCCAGACGACGGCGCTGGGATGACCCTCCGCTCATCCAGGGTTTCCTGTGTGGGTGGCCTGACCAGAGACGAAAAGTCTTGGCCATGGGGACGGGACTGTCTGCCTCATCGTAGCGGGAGCATCCTCTAGTTCCACTGGGATTATTGCAATGTGGAGAGTGGTGGAGGCAGCTACCTCTTCATCCCAATGAGGATGCAACAAGGGGAATGGGTGTGGGGAGATTCATGGGGCACCCGTTAAAGGTGTGTATAAGGGAAAGGACAGTCGGGCCCCTTTGTGGAACTTGTGGGATTTCTGTGCAGCAGCATCTCGTTCAACTGAGGGAGGAGGACCCATGTGGCTGTGGCCGTGGGGACTGGCGTCCGGGGCCTCCGGGTCTGCAAAGACACCCCAGAGCTACTGTCCCTTCCCTTTGCACCCATGGCTGGACGTGTGTGTGTACTGGTATCAACACTGGTTTGTATCCCCATAGGAAACAGGTCCTCCTAACAAACTATGACCACGTTTCACAAGAACAGCTTGCTCACAGGGGCGGCAGGGGGTGGGAGAGGTGTCTGTGGCCCCAGATCTGAGTGGGAGCTGGGATCCATGCTGAGGAGTGTGGAGGCCTCAGTCACCGTCCTGTGGGTGTCGGCAGAGGCTTCGAATCATCAGAGCAGGGGAAATGACCCCCTCATTAGAGTGAGATGAGCAAACAATGAGGGGCAGGGAGTAGACCCCCGCTGTCTCCCAGAAGTGCCTCCCCTCCCAGTCCGCTTAGCCTCTGTCACAGCCTGTGCTGGCCCACCTCTGAAGCCCCTTCCTCCTAAAGCACTGAGATGCTCTGATCTTTTATGGACCTGCCCTGGGCCTCACCCCCCCTTCCCTGCTGGCCAAAGGCTCTTCTCCTGCTTCCGACTTCTGATTCCTTCCCCAGGACCCAGGCAGGTGTTAGGACAACAGAGATTCCCTGAACATGACCCCTACACCACCAGCATGCAAAACTGGGGCCGCAGGCTTCCACAGGTGGCATGACTCTCTGCTGGACCCTGCAAAGAGCTTGGAGAAGAAAGGGGCTCATGTCTCTCCACCTCCACAGAATCTGTAGGTCAGCCTCACAGGTCCCCCTCTGTCCAGGTGGGCAGCACATATGTGCTCCCAGCCCTCCTTGACCCTTTGTGAAAGAAAGTTTTTGCAGCTTAGTAGTCTGATATTAGTCAAGGTGTCTCAGGGCTTGTTCCTTTTGAAGCCCTACAGGAGAATCTGTTTCCTCTCCCTTTCTGTCTTCTAGAGGCTGCCTGCATTCCTTGGAATTAGTCCCTTCTTCCATCTTCAAAGTGCATCACTTTAATCTCTGCTTCCCTCATCACATGGTCTCTCCAACTCTGACTCTTCCTGTGTCCCTCCTACACAGCTCTTTGTGTTTATATATAGCCCACCCAGAAAATTTAGGATAATCTCTTCATCTCAAGATTTTTTACTTAGTCACAGCTGCAAAGTCCATTTTTCCATACAAGGTAACGTGCACATATTGTCATAGGAGGGGTTAAACACGGGCGTTTTGGGGGAACCAGAATTTACCCTCCTAGAAGGAATCCACAAGAATACCTACCATCAGCATCCACATGAATAACAGACTATGACCAAGTGGCGTTTATTCCAGGGACGCAAGCCTTGTTCAATGGTGACCACTCACCAATGTAATCTACCAGATTGAGTCTAAAGAGGAGACACGTGCTGTTACACCAGTTAACACAGAACAGGCACTGAACGAGATTCAACGCCCCTTCATATTAAAAGTGCTCAGGAAACTAGGAATAGAAGGGCACTACCTCAACCTAATAAAGAGCCTCTACAGAAAACCTACTTCTAACATCACATGAAATGGTGAAAGAATGAATGCTTTTCCCTGAGTTCAAAAACTAGGTTAGAAGGTCCACTCTTATCTTAGTTTTCAACTTAGTACTTTAGATGCTAGTCAGTGTAGTACAGCAAGAAAAGGAAAAAAGAGGCATACATATTAGAAAAGAAGAAATATAACTGTCATTCTTTACAGATGACATAATTGTCTACATAGAAAATTCCAAGGAAGGTATAAGTAGACTCATAATAAATTATAATAGCTTGCTTTAGCAGGATCTCAGAATATAAAATCAATGCATACACATTAATACACAACATTGATCAGATTTCCATATACTAGTAACAAACTGAACAACTGAAAACCAAAATTTAAAACATATTAAATAGGTTCCAGTTCAAGATGGCAACATAGGAAGATCCCGAACCCACCTCCTCCCACAAACACACCAAAGCTACAGCTACATATGGAAAAATTTCCTCTGAAGAAAACTAAAAGATGGTGGAGCAACCCCTTCACATCAGGAAAACCAGAGGGAAACCACATCAAAACAGGTAGGAAAGGCTGAGACACAATTTTGCCATAAACCCCATCCTTGGTGTGGAGACACACAATTAGGAAGGAACTCAAAACCTGGAGCTTCTTCCTGAGAGGTGAAGGGTATGGACCCCACATTGGGCACTCCAAATTTTAAGGCTGGCACCTGAGAGATGGACCCTCAAAGCATCTGACTTTGAAGACCAACAAGGCACATCCCATGAGACCCACAGGGCTGTGGTGAACTGAGGAACAGCTCTTAAAGGGCCTGTGCACAGACTCACCTGTCCCAGGGCCAAGTGTAGAAGCAGCCCTTTGAAAAGCACTCTGACTTTTGGTGAAAGAGACTCACTTCCCAATTTTAAAGCATTAATCTGAGAAACAGGGGCCTGCTGGAATACTCCCCAGGGACAGAGGCTGGCGGGTGCCATCTTCCTGCTCTCTCTCTGCCTTGATAAAACTGAAAGGTGCCATCTTTTTTCCCCTTTTTCCTTTCCTGCAGGTGACAGCTTTGTGCGCCAGCCAGCTGGCTCCTTCTTCCCTTCTCTTCCTCTGTCTTGCTATATATATATATTTTTTTCTTCTTTTCTTTTTTTTCTTTTCCCTCTTTCCCTTTATTCAAATGGTGTCATCTTTGCACTCTTCCCACCGCCTCACTCAGCCAGTAAGCATCATCTTCACACTTTCCTTCTGATGTGCTCCAGAGAGCCAGAATCTCCAAGACAGGAGATCCCATTTTTGTGGCCTCCACTCAGGGGATGCTCCTTGATCACCTGGCTCTGGAGGCCAGGAGGGATTTCTTTTCTGGGTCCCATGGGACTGTAACAATTGGAGAGACAGTTCTTGGCAGGATACCACCCCCAGGATGTACCACTACACATCAGACTGAGACACAGCCCCAGCCTTTACATGAAAAAGGCCTATTTGCTAGTAGGGACAAGACTTAAGAGCAGGCTTCAGGTTCAGCACACATCTAGAGGCTACGGATGTGCTCTCCGGGAAGGTAGGCTGGGGGTGCCATCTCTCCACCCTCACTCTGCCTTACTACAGTCCACTGCTATCTCCCAGAATGGAGCTTGTACACTTATCTGAAGCACTGTTTTCTTGTGACTGCTCCCCAGGGAACACCTTCAGATTGCTTGCTTCTGGGGCGCAGCAGGGCTTCCACTTGCAATCTCACAAGACTAAATACATTTGCATTCTTTAAAAGCTGTTACCAAGTTTTCTGGCTTCCTATCAACCTGAATCTAGGTGCTGCCTGAGATCCTCCACTTTGGGTTGCTCATTTTTCTTGGCACACCCTCAACCGCTGGGATGGTGTGCCAGGTCTATTAAAAATAAACTGCTTAGACAATCACAAAGGTTTGAGAGGCAACCAAGAGTAGACAGGGTTAAATGACAAGGTTCATCTGTCACACAGCTCTTCAAGACTGGGAGATGTGGCTATTTCACTTAATGCATAGAAACCAACACAGAGAGTCAAGCAAAATGAAGAAAGGGAGGACTATACTCCAAAAAAAGAACAAAATAAAACCTCAGGAAAAAATCTTAATGAAATGAACATAAGTAATTTACTTGATAAAGAGTTCAAAGTTATGGTCATAAAAATGCTCACTGAACTCAGAAGGAAAATGGATGAAAACAGTGAGAACTTCAACGAAGAAATAGAAGATATAAGAAAGTTCCAAATAGAAGTCACGGAACTGGAGAATGCAATAACTGAACTTAGAAATACAGTAGATGAAGCACAAGAAAGAATAGGTGAACTCAAAGACAGGTCAGAGGAACTCATCCAATCAGAGAATAAGGAAGAAAAAAGAATGAAAATAATGAATATAGCTTAAGGGATTTATGGCACATCAAATGGAATAAAATTCACCTTATAGGAAACTCCAGAAGGAGAAGAGAAAAGGGGGCAGAAAACATTTGTAGAAATAATATCTGAAAACTTTTCCTAACCTGGGGAAAGAAACAGACATCCAGATACAGGAAGCCCAGAGAGCTCCAAAGCAGATCAACCTAAAGAGATCCATACCAAGAAATATTAAAATTAAAATGTCAACGTTAAAGATAACAAGGGAATCTTAAAATCACCAAGAGAAATACAACTTGTTATATAACTTGTTATATACAACTTGTTATACAACTTGTTATATAACATCAACCTAAAAAGCTTCTACACAGAAAAATAAACAATCAACAAAATGAAAGGGCAAGCTACAGAATGGGAGAAAATATTTGCAAATCATGTACCTGATAACGTGTTAATATCCAAAATATATAAGGAACTCATACAATGGCTATATCTATATATCTATATATAGATATATAGATATAGATAGATATAGATTTTCAAACAATTCAATTAAAACTTGGGCAGAAGAACTGAATAAAAAATTTTCCAATGAAGACATCCAGATCACCAGCAGGTTCATGAAAAGATGCTCTACATCACTAATCACCAGGGAAATGCAAATCAAAACTACAACGAGATATCACCTCAAAGAGACTAAGAGGTAACAAATGTTGACAAGGATGCAGAAAAGGAAACCCTTGTGCACTGTTGGTGGGAATGTAAATTGGTACAGCCGCTATGGTAAACAATATGGAGTCTCCTCAAAAAATTAAAAAGAAAACTACCATACATTAGCAATCCTATATATCCAAAGAAAATGAAATAACTATTTCAAAGAGATATCTGCACTCGCACGTTCATTGCAGCATTATTCACAATTGCCGAGAGATGGAAACAACCAAAGTGTCCATACATGGATAAATGGATATAGAAGATGTGGTATGTACATAGATGGAATATTATTCAGCCATGAAAAAGAAGAAAATCCTGCCACTTGCAACAACATTTATGGATCCTTGGGGCATTATGATGAGTGAAATAAGTCAGAGAGAGAAAAATAAATACTGTATGATGTAACTAAATTGTAGACTCTAAAACAGCCAAACCCAGAGAAACAGAGAATAGAATGGTTGTTGCTAGGGGTTGGGGTTGGGGGAAATGGAGAGATGTTGACCAAAGGGTAAAATATCCAGTTAGCACATGAATTTCTGGGAATCTAATCTACAGCATGGTGATTGCAGTTAACAGAACTGTATTATATACTTGAAAGTTGCTAAGAGAGATCTTAAATGTTCTCACCAAAAAAAATGCTATTTATGCGAGGTAACGGAGGTGTGTTAACTAGCTCCACTGTGGTAATCATTTCACAACATGTAACATACCAACAGGTTGTACACCTTAAACTTACACAATGCTATATGTCAATTACATCTCAATAAAGTTAGAAAAAATACAGAAAACAGACTGTTGCATAACATTCAAGCAAAAATACTAGTTTGGGACTGCTTTTTCTTGAATTTAGTCATTGTTCCTTCTTGAATCTGTTTTCTATCACATGATAGCAGACTCATACAGGCAGCTTACTTCTGATCAGGCGCAGCCAAAAAGAAGCAACTGATGGTATATGGAAGTTTAGGGATAAGCTATGAGATTTCTCCCTTTCTTCCTCTACTTTGTGAAGATTCTCCAGCAGCAACTGTGTAACTTCCACGGCTCCAACTCCAATGAGACAGAACTGCTATGGTCTGACATTGATGATCATTTAACCTGGCCCTGGACGCCTTTACAACCCTCTCCTTAACTTTGCCTTTCCAGCATAGGGGTACAAGTAAATTCCTATTCCTACTAATCACTCCATTATCTAGGTGGCCCTTCTTTACTTCTCAGAAGTTTCATCACTGGTGTTCTTAATACCCTGTATTAAATTTATTTGCAAAGACTTGAAACAATTTCTATTTTATTTGTTATGGGCAAATACAGTCTAATAAAATTTCCAAATATTAAAAAAATTAGAAGACACATGAAATCTCAAAATGGGGAAATGTTAGCCACGTTTAGGAAGAAAATGTACTAATATTATTGGAGGAGAGAATTCAGGAATTGGAAGATAACACTAATGAGTTTGGAAGGTATAAGACTGTGGAGAAGTTTGAATGGTGGGCTTCATGCCACAGGAAATAGGGAGTGATTCAAAGTTCTATAAAGATTGTGCTCACTTCAGCAGCACATATACAAAGTTTTATAAGATTAATCTGAAAGTGGTAGGCAGTTTGGAGTATGTGATGGAGTGATGTCAAAGAAAAATTGCACCAGATGGTTAAACAGGCAAGGAGTACTTTACTCAAGATGATTCTGTAATAGGGGAGAGACACTGAACTCCGTTCTGCTGAAACAAAAGGCATGGAAGTTTTTAGATGCCAGGATGAGCTGTAGGAAAAATAGTAGAGGATGCTGGGGAAGAGGTTGGTCAATATAATTAGACCATCTCTGTTTGCTTTGGCTCTTATCAAAGTTAGGCTCCTATACTCCCCACAGAGACTGGGAACTAGGGGCAATACCTTTCTTGAAGGTTATATTTCAAAGAGCTGACTCCCAGGTCCTTGAGAAAGACATTTCTGGGTTGGAAAATTATCAAGTGACTAGGAGAAAATTTACATCTCAAAGGGGCAGAGAAAGAATTTATAATTTCAAGCTTCTTAAAGTAAATGTTTTCAGAAAAGGGAGGTTAGGGGCCTATGGTAAAGAAAAATCCTGTCTGAAGTTTAGCCAAACTGAGGGACACATTAAGGCCATCTTGATCAGTAGTTAAAATTAGCATTACCTTCAGGAAGGTTATTTTATAAAGAAAAGCAATGCTTTAGGAACTTTCTCAGAAGAATCAAAAGTAACTGTCTGCTAGTTAGATACAGGTCAGGAATAATGAGAAAGGGCAGTTACAAAGTAAACTCAACTAATGTTCTCTGTGTTGTAGCTTTAATAAAGATGAAATAAGTAGAAAAAAAATAATCCATTGGTACACGGTGAGAGCCAATTGGATGGATTGCCCAATTAGAAATACTTCTTTATTTTCTAGTCATTATCAGTCAAGGATTAACAAACCTACTGTTATTAGATATACTTCTGTCTAGGGATTGAGAAATATCAATTATTTAAACTTAATCACTACTTTATTTCTGTGAGATTTTTAAAAATATACTTTGGGGAAAAGTAATGGAAGAGTGATATAGCACTAAAACATTCAAGTGAATGACATAATAAGATCCTATCTTTCTCAATTTAAGGAGAAAAAAAGGGAGGGCAAAAGAAATGGGCAGAAAGTAAGTTTACCAACCAGTCATTGTGTCAAGTGTTTTCATATATTTATCTAATTTAATACTCACAAAACAATGAGACATAAGGAAGATATTTATCCCATTCCATAGATGAAACTCTATTTACAAAGTAATATATCAACCATTTGTAGAGCTGACCCTTGAATTTAAGGCCTTACGTCTGTGGAAATGCAAGAGCCAAACCCTGCTAATACAAGGTGCTTAGAAGAGGTAGACTTCAGTGAGCAGGAAAATTAGAGCATGCGTGAACTGATGACAAGTTTTGCTGATCTAGTAGCTTTGTGAGATTTGTCTAGATTCAAAGGCCCTTGCTCTACTAAACCATCAAATTAGAGGTGGTCTCCTTCTGAAACAACCAATATTTGCAGAGCTATTCAGACTTTGGGTCATGGTATTTTTTCAAGGATTAACTATTATCACTGGCTTTTCAAATTTTAACTTTAGAAAGTCCTTGCTTTTGTTGGAAGCAATGTTACATTTTGATGCAGTTGTTTGCAGGGATGAAACTTGGTCGCCCTCTGGAGGCTATTCTCAGGTCCGACTAGCATACCTTAATTTTGAGAAAGAAGTCAGGTCTTAACAATTTAACAAGTCATTTTAAATGTGTGGAAATTATGTATATACATTATACTTTTTTAGAAGTTACAAAACATTGAGTTCAAAATGCTCAAAATATTTTAAAATGCTGAATTAAACGATTTATGGCATAGCATGTTTTGAATTCCTGTTCTCCCTTTGGAAATGGAGATGGTCATCATTCTCCTTTTATCACGCAATATCTATACTGGGACTAAAACCGTTATTTTTTCCTCCCCTATTATAGGAACACATGGGCAATTAGTTCTATAAAATGAATAATAAAACATATGACACAATACTATACACTCAATTACTACCAAGATCTTCCATTTTAAGTTTTAAAAAAAAATCTCTAAATTTCCAATTAAAAAATTTTTTTTTCTTTCTCTCAGAGATAAAACATCAGAGCTTACAAGAACCCTTAAAAACAGAATGGCTCAAAGGATAAAAATGTTTTGCTCCCTAGTTCATTCTTGTTCAGTTTTCTTGTAGAAGGTGTATTATACCAGTTAGTGTAAATTATACAAGCAAAGTTCTTGCCATATATTGGTGACAGCTTTTCTACATAAAGTAAGCAGTTAAGGGGCTTCCCTGGTGGCGCAGTGGTTAAGAATCCACCTGCCAATGCAGGGGACACGGGTTCCAGCCCTGGTTCCCGAAGATCCCACATGCCGCGGAGCAACTAAGCCCATGTGCTGCAACTACTGAGCCTGCGCTCTAGAGTCCGTGTGCCACAACTATTGAGCCTGCGCTCTAGAACCCATGCGCCACAACTACTGAAGCCCGTGCACCTAGAGCCCATGCTCCGCAACGAGAAGCCACCGTGATGAGAAGCCCGCACACTGCAACAAAGAGTAGCCCCCACTCTCCGCAACTAGAGAAAGCTCGCGTGCAGCAACGAAGACCCAACACAGAGCCAAAAATAATAAATAAATAATTTTTTTTTAAAAAAAGTAAGCAGTTATGAGCTGCTATAAACCTACTGTTTCTTTACTTGATTTAAATGAATTTAATTCTTTAAATAACTGAGCAAGTAGAGAATTTAGACTCAGCCATTATTAGAGGTACCTTATACAACCAAAGTGGTATAAAAACCCTGTAACATGAAAGTGTTGTGGAGGTCCTTCTGGTCTTCTGAGACCGGGACACCTGTACCTTTATGTCCCATTTATAAATGCTCCTCTATAATGTTTGGGATGCTGAAATATTTGATGAGATAGATACCTCATGCCTATTACATGCCTTCCCTATATCTCTCTCAACTACATCCCTCTAATGAGTTGGTGCAGCTCCAAGGCTCTATCCAGTAACAAGGTAGTGTCAGGCAGTGCTTGTTGTACTCACTGGCTTTTCATCCTCCAACTGCCTTGTAATCTCCTCCTTCACACCTTGAGGCTTAGAAATGGCATATTTCCTGAGGAAGAGGTTTCTAGGGAGTCCTGTATACTTGCTTGAAATGGGGACAGAAGGATGGAGGAACAGAAGGGAAGATACACGGAAGATGAACGGATTTTTTTTAATATAAATTTTTCTGCCATAAAAACTACAGGTACCAAGCAAAGCAATCAGGGAAATATATATTCATGCATTAATTTACCACTTACAACGATGAGTAGATAGAGGACATTAGATAGATTAAGGAAGTATCTAGGAGGTAAAATGGATAAGATTGATAATGGATAGGATATAGTGGCTGATGCGAGAGGTTGAACTCAAAGATTATTGTTAGGTGCCTGGTTTATACAACTGGGTGAATGGTGTCACTACACACTAAGACAAATGAAAATGAAGGAGGAGAGATTCAGCAGTTTAGGGAGACCATGAGTATTTAGCTTTATGTATATTTTAAATGAACAGATTTAGATGTTAATTAGGCAACTGGATTTACAGAATTCAGATTAGAGGTCTCAGGTACACAAATGTCCAAACTTGATGGAGTTGGTAACTGAAGCTGTGTGTTTCTGTGAAATCATATTATGAGTTCCAGAGTGAGAGGACATAATGGCCTAAAACTGAATTTTGAAGAATTTCAACATTTAATGTCTGAGGAGAAGGATACGTACCTGCAAAGAAGATAGAGAATGAACTGCCGCAGAGATGAGAAGAAAACCAGAGGAGTTTTTGGGTCAAGGAAAATCAAGTCTCAAAGACAGAAGCAAATCCTACTTACAGGTCAAGTAACTAGGAGATAAAATTTTCACATCGCATCCATGGATTTGGAAATAGTTTATGAAGTACCTTTTTATTGGAGTAATAAAAGATGGATTCTATTGGGAGTGGGTTGAAGCATGAGAAGGAAGTCATAAAATGAAGATATCAAATATAGATAAACATTTTTAAACAGCTTTATGGAGGTATAACTGATGCACAAAAAATGGCACATGCTTAATGTATACTATTTGATGAGTTTGGACATATGCATAAACCCATGAGACAATTAACACAATCAAGGTAATAGACATATCTGTCCCCTCCAAAAGCTTCCTTGTGTCCCATTTTTTCTGTGTGTGGTAAGAACACTTAACATGAAATTGACCCTCTTAACTAATTTTAAGTGCTTAACACTATTGTTAACTATAGACACTATTTGTACAGCAGATTTCTCAAATTTATTCATCTTGTATAACTGAAAATTCATACCTGTTGAACAACAACTCCCCATTTCTCCCTTTCCCCAGCCCCTGGCAACCAACATTCTATTCTCTGCTTCCATGAGTCTGATTATTTTAGATACCTCATATAAATGGAATTATGCAGTATTTGTCCTTCTGTGACTGGCTTATTTACTTAGCGTATTGTCCTCCAGGTTCATCCCTGTTGCCACAATGGTAGAACCCCCTTCTTCTTTTAAAGTTGAAAATATTCCATTGTAAATATATACTACATGCTTTGAACCATTCATCTGTTGAGGAACATTTTGGGAAAAGCTTCTTGACACTGATCTTGGCAACGATTTATTGGCTATGACACCAAAAGCACAGACCACAGAAGCAAAAATAGACAAGTAGAACTACATCAAAATAAAAAGCTCCTGCACAGCAAAGGAAACAACCAACAGAATGGAAAGGTAACCAATGGAATGGGAGAAAATATTTGCAAATCATATATCTGGTAAGGGGTAAATATCCAAAATTTATAAGGAATTCCCACAACTAAGTAGCAAATAAACCCAATAACTCCATCAAGAAATGGGCAAAGAACTTGAATATACATTTTCCAAAGAACACACATATGAATGGCCAAACTGTATATGAAAAGGTACTCAGCATCGCTAATCATCAGGGCAATGCAAATCAAAATCACAAAGAGATATCACCTCACACCTGTTAGGATGCTTAGTTTCAAAAATATAAAGGTAACAAGTACTGGGGAGAATATGGAGAAATTGGATCTCTTGTACACTGTTGGTGGGAATACAAAATGGTATATAGTCACTATGGAAAACAGTATGGAGGCTTCTCGAAAAATTAAAAATAGAACTATCATATGATTTAGCAATCCCACTTCTGAATGGATATATGTATATATATATGTATATATATATGTGTGTGTGTGTGTATATATATGTATAAGAGAACTGAAATCAGGATCTCAAAAAGATTGCACTCTCATGTTCATTGAAGCATTATTCACAATTGCCAAGATATAGAAAAACATTTTCAAGAATTATTTTAAAAACTGTGCCTTTGAAGAAGAGATAGTGTGGTAATTAGTAACAGAAGTCAGGTGGAGAAAGGTGAGTTTGGTTTTGCTTTCCTTTTTTGCTTTACTCTTCTTTATTATTTTTCCCAATTTGGAAGATTTTAGAATGTTTAAAAAAGATAGTGGAAAAGATCCAGATTAGAGAAGGTATTGAACAAAATAAGGATCCTTAGAGAGTGCAAGGTGATGCAATCCAAATCAGGAGTAAGGGAATTGGGTTTAGTAGGAATAGAGCTTCTGTTCTGTTAAATTACCAAAGGAGATAAAGATGGCAGCAGATGTAGTAACTCTATTATGTTAATTAACAGGAAAGTTCTCCTAATGTTTTTTCTTTTCTTTTCTGTGAATTAAAAGAGATTATCTCCTGATATTATAGCAAATGGTGGGGACATGCCATTTAAGAATAGTGCAATAGCTGAATCACTTTGTTATACAGCAGAAACTAACACAACATTGTAACGCAATTATACTCCAATAAAGATTAAAAAAAAAAAAGAATAGTGCAGAAAGAGAGAACAAAGTGTAAAAAGTGGGAAATGATGGGTCCAGATTAATGTAGCAGAATTAAAGGGCAATATTAAAGGACCTTTTAGGTTAGTGATCATGAATTTATAAAGGAAACAATCTAAACTATTATACACTTTACTTGGGAAGACTTTGAAAGCTGGAGATCAAGAAAAGAGAAAGCAATGGTTTGGGTTGATCCAGCATAATTAAAAGACACTGGAACAGGGGTAGGGACAAACACACTAGTAGATAATGGACATTGGAATGTAAGAGAGTATGGGGAGATACAAAGGCAGTATCAGGAGAAAGCAAGGGAGTAAACAGACTTGCGTCAAAGTACTATCATAGTGGTGGGGTATTTGAACAAGTGAACTGGAATGTGAGAAGTTATTGTAAAGGGATGGCATATTTGTGTGAATAATTTTTAAAGACTATTTCTCTTTTTCCAGCTCTGATTTTTATTTTAGAGGACTGACTCCTGAAAACTCGGTTTCCCAGGATTCACTGACAACTAGCTTCCAATTAATTTTGAGTAAAGGAAGGACTGGTGAGAGTTTGGAGGAAGGGGATAGGGGAGAACCCAGAATGCCCTCTTTCTTTGAGTTGTACATACAACTGAGGCTTCGTCTCCCTCATGCGTCCAATTCCTGCTCAAGGGCTTCTCCCTCCATGTTCCCAGCACCCACTAGCAGTCTCTACATTCATTCCAGTTCTGCTTAGGGGATTCAGTCTTTCCAAACTCTAGGTTGCCTTCCTATTTCATTTGACTCCAGCTTTTATAACTTTTGAAACAAGCTCCTTTTATTAAAATCTACTTTCTAAACTTCCTGAAGCAGATTTCCTGTCCTGCATGAGTAATCCCAGGAAAAAGATGCTCAAGATGGGGCTCTGGAATAAGGTTTTGAGCTTGAATGTAATAGTGACTCCATTGCCAATGCAAAGACAAGTGCTTCTTCCCAGTAGTGGAAGCAATAAATAAATTACCAGCAATATTTGCTTTGAACATATTGCCAGTTGAAGACAATACTTTTACATCTCAAGCGGCAGCGGATTTTGTCTATTACAGCAGTAATACCTACAAGCACCATGGGGACCATTAGCTGCTTCTTATAGCACCAGAGAGCTTACAAAATGAAAATGTTTACACTTAATGTTAAAAGGTGTTAGGTGTTTAAGCTCTCAGATCGAGGCATGGGAAGACACAGAGAGCCACACTGAGGGCCTTAAAATTTTCTCATGTCTTAGAGCCACACAGCAGACATGGCTGAGGATCAAGTTTCAAATCTAAAAGTGTGGGTTGCAGAATTAAAATGCAAGTTCAACGTACATCTGTGCTAAGCCTCACAGATTAATATCAGGACATTGATCAGGAAGAGTTGGGTATTAAGATAAGGATATATTGAGTATTTAGGATAAGTGCAGGTAGGCAGACTCAGATTAATATGAAAATTTTTAACCCAAATCTTCCTGTGGTTTCCTTGCCAAAGGAAGCCACCCTTCTTCCTCCCCATTTGAGGAAACTAACCTTCCCTTACTTAACATATCTCTAAAGACCTCATCTAAATAGGTTAGTTTTCAAGGAAATTTCTACTTTTCTCAAGACCCACCCACATCAGCACTTATTGCATCCTAATAACTACAGTCAGATTCTACCAGGCCCCAGTAGGCAAGTATAATGTCCACCCTGGTAGGAGTTAGCATATACATCAAAAGAAATGCTATATCCTGCTAATGTGTATCAGCAGAAACCTGTAGAATGTGTGTGTGGCATATTTTTTTGGGGGTTTTTTGTTTGTTTTTTTGCGGTACGCGGGCCTCTCACTGTTGTGGCCTCTCCCGTTGTGGAGCACAGGCTCCAGACGCGCAGGCTCAGTGGCCATGGCTCACGGGCCCAGCCGCTCCGCGGCATGTGGGATCCTCCTGGACCGGGGCACGAACCCGTGTCCCCTGCATTGGCAGGTGGACTCTCAACCACTGTGCCACCAGGGAAGCCCTGGCATATATTTTATAAGTGTTAGACTGAGAAAGATCGAATATAAAGTTGCAAGGGGTTGAATTTATTATAAAGACGTTACCTGAGATTCAAAGTATTAGCTCTAGCTGATGGAATTGGCTCTAATCGTTGGCTTGTTTGGCTGACTGAAACATAGATTCAATAGTCAGCAACATTCAAAGAGGGCAAGATGCCATAATTTATCTGACAGAATGTAGACAAAGGAATCCATGTACTTAAAATAAGAATGTTGGAGTGGATTAATTATGTAAAACCCACTCAACTATCCCATAGTTATGCCCCCTCAGAGGTCACCGATAACATTCTTCTTCAAGACATTAAGACATTCTTTGATGAGAGAAATACAAGCATCCTTTTAAACCTCTGTGGCATCTGTCTTCTGTGGGCTAAAGATGACAATGCGGGATAGCACCAATGAAATGGCCCCCGTGCTTTTTAACAGGAACATTGGGTTACAAAGTAGCAGAGGTTAAGTGGTAGCATTTAACATGAGAAACAAGGTGAGTGCAATTATCATAAAGGTCAGCAGGGCAGAGTGGCAGTATTTTGACCCAAAGTGACTTCCAGCAGTAACAGATTAATCACATTTACACTGGGAATTACATTGATGAGCAGGCTTGAACTGTATAAATGAAAATAAAATTCAAGCACAATGAGCAGAAACCTGCATTGATTTTCCAGCAATGAAAATTACAGCCTCGCCCAGACCTAAACCAGAGATCAGGTGGCTACAATAGCTTCAGGAACTTTGCTGCAACACTGTCAAAAGTATAGAGTGTGATTATTTTCTTCCTCCAGGTCTACCTCAAAGGGGTTTACAATTTTCCAGGGGGAATGTTTAGAAAGAAAAGTGGAAAACTCAGAATTTTTCAGAGATTATTAAGATAAATTTACACACCTGAGGTTCCAAAACATCACTGTGGTCTTCAGGTCATAATAGGGCTTATGGAAGCCATGTGATAATTGGAATTTTGACACAAGTTCACCTCACTAGAAATCCTGTGCAGTGACCTACACTATATTTCCCCATATCTGAATGTATTTTTGGAGTACACATACTTGGAAAATGACAGAACTCTCAACCAAGGTCAGTGAGTGCTATTAAGAACGGCTACTGCCTGACATCCATTAGGATAGCTATTATTAAAAACAATAATAAAGAACAAGTATTCGCATGGATGTGTAGAAATCTGAACCCTTCTACATTGCAGTTCCTCAAAAAATTAAACAGAACTACCATACAATCTAGCTATTCTACTTCAGAGTATATATCCAAAGGAATTAAAAGCAGGGACTTGAACAGATGTTTGTAATTTCACCTTCTTAGCAGCATTATTCACAATAGCCAAAAGATGGAAACAACCTAAATGTCCATCAACAGAGGAATGGATAAACAAAATGTAGTATATACATACAATGGAATATTAATGACCCTAAAAAGGTAAAAAATTCTGACACACACTACGATACGGATGAACTTTGAAGACATTATGCTAAATGAAATAAGCCAGAACCGAAAACACAAATACTGTGATTCCAGTCATATGAGGTACTAGAGTAGTCAAATTTATATAGACAGATAATAGAATGGTGATTGCCAGGGTCTGGGTGCAGTGATGAATGGAGAGGTGTTGTTTAATGGGTACAGAGTTTCAGTTTGGGAAGATGAAAAAAGTCCTGGAGATGAATGGTAATGATGGTTGCACAACAACGTGAATGTACTTAATGCCACTAAATGGTACACCTACACATGGTTAAGATGGTCACTTTTATGTCATGCATATTTTGCCACAACTGGAAAAAAATACATAGGAAGGGCCAAGTGGAAACTCCTGGAACTGTCCCTACATGAAAACGATACCAAAAAATAGCAATAGCACATATCTGGGGAATTTGCAGAGACTAAAATAACCATGCAGATGGGAATCTCCATCACCCGCCCCATTTAAATAATCTGTTTGGCCTGTAAAAAAGGCAAATAAGTCATGGACAATGATTGTTGATTATCATAAGATAATGAGGTACTAATTCTAATCAAAGCTGCTGGATTTTATGGGCCTCTTTTTTCTGGAACAAATCAAAACATCTCTAACTCCTGATACACAG
This sequence comes from Mesoplodon bidens, assembly GCF_964165515.1. Lineage (NCBI taxonomy): Eukaryota > Metazoa > Chordata > Mammalia > Artiodactyla > Ziphiidae > Mesoplodon > Mesoplodon bidens. The sequence goes on along the minus strand of NC_138164.1, from coordinate 40,689,925 downwards.
CTATTGATCTGGCGAATAGTTGTCTCCACATCAAACAGCAAAGGTAACGGAGCAGTTCACTTCTATCTGACAGAGACAGAAGTACACTCAAACTTTGTCTTACTTGAGTGCTATGCCAAGTCTCCCGATGTCTATAATATTATAGTCCATAGGGAGATTAGTCATCTGGATATCACAAAAGCATTATGATAGTCCCTTGTATTGATGAGTTTATGGTGATTGGACATGAGAAAAAGTAGGAGGTACTCAAGTTGTGTCAGTAAGATACATAGATGTCAAAGAGTGGGAAATAAACTCCATGAAAATTTAGGATGTCAAATATATCACAGCCTAAGTATGATAATGCACACAAACAGAAACCAACCTCCAGAAAGCACTGAAGATCATGTTGATTTGTTTTAAAGATGCAGGCAGCACACAGCTAGGATTCCGAAAGATTTGTTACACACTCCCTTTCCTAAATCCCATTCCTGATAGTGACTGCTCTTTCCTTTTACCTCTTCTCTCCTGTCCTCACCCTTCCTTTATTGTTCCCTATCCTTCTTACCCCTTTGCCCTCTTTCATTCTTCCTCATAGAGAATAGCCTGGGCTATTATTTGTATTCTTTACATTCTTTATATCTCTCTCCCGTCCACCCCCCACCTCAACAAAGGCCTTGTACCAAATAAGAAAGTAAACATTTCAAGTCTTCAGAGTATTGACAGGAGAAAGGTTATGGGGAAATAGCAAATCCTGACAATTTAAATATTCTCTATGTATCACATAAGTCTATTTATTGTAAATAAATTCATACATGCAATAATAGTACAAATAGAAAATATTCACAAGCTACCAGACTGCCAAATTCTGCATGAGATACAAAATCACATACCTATACTATCTGCTTTTCAATTTATAATTAAAACCATGTTACCTCAGAATTTTAAAAATAGCATTTGGATAATTATAAAAAAAATTATAACTACATTAAAATTTTAAATTTCTGCACTTTTAAAGACACCATTAGAAAATGAAAGGGCAAGCCACAGATTGGAGAAAACATTCATGAGATATAGATATAGATATAGATATATACATAACATAGACTGGCATCCAGGATATGTAAGATGATCTTACAACTCCATAGTGAAGTAGTATTTGGGGGAAATACTACTTCAGAATTATAAGAAACAAATATTTGTGTTTAAGCCACCCAGCCTATAGTATTTTTTATTGAGATATAGTTGAAATATAACATTATGTAAGTGCAAGGTGTACACTTGTTGGTTTGGTACATTTGTATATTGCAGTATGATTACCACCAGTACCATTAGCTAACACCTCTATCATGTCACACAATTATCATTCCTTTTTTTGTGGTGAGAATAATTATGATCTAGTCTCTTAGCAACTTTGAAGTTTATAGTACAGTATTGTTGACTGTAATCACTATGTTGTGCATTAAATCTCCACGGCTTATTTATCTATCAATACCAGTTGCAAGTTTATATCATTTGACCAACATTTTTCCAATTTCCCCACCCCCAGCCCCTGGAAACCACCATTCTACTCTTTGCTTTTATGACTTTGGCTTTTTTAGATTCCATATATAAGTGATATAAGACAGAAAAAGACCGTCTATGGTATTTTTGTCATAGCAGACCAAACAAAGGAGTATTTGGGAGATGCCATATCATGTAAGCTTTTTAGTCAATGGTGAGAAATATTGATTTTATTCAATTACAATAGGATAGTGCAATGCAGAGTTGGGTTTGGAGGCTTAAACATGGGAGAAAAATGATCTAATTTAATTTTTAAAGATTATCTATGGGGGGGAGGGCTTCCCTGGTGGCACAGTGGTTGAGAGTCCGCCTGCCGATGCAGGGGACACGGGTTCGTGTCCCGGTCCGGGAAGATCCCACATGCCGCGGAGCGGCTGGGCCCGCGAGCCATGGCCGCTGAGCCTGCGCATCCGGAGCCTGTGCTCCGCAACGGGAGAGGCCACAGCAGTGAGAGGCCCGTGTACCACAAAAAAAAAAAAAAAAAAAAAAAAAGATTATCTATGGGGAGTTTCCTATAGACAAGTAAACAAGGATTCAAGAAGAAACTTTAGAAGGCCCTTTTTAAGAGTCCAGGTAACGGACAGCAGATTAAGGTGGTAAAAATAGAAAAACAGGGCCTCCCTGGTGGCGCAGTGGTTGAGAGTCCGCCTGCCGATGCAGGGGATACGGGTTCGTGCCCCGGTCTGGGAGGATCCCATATGCCGCGGAGCGGCTGGGCCCGTGAGCCATGGCCGCTGGGCCTGCGCATCCGGAGCCTGTGCTCCGCAACGGGAGAGGCCACAACAGTGAGAGGCCCGCATACCGCAAAAAGAAAAAAAAAAAAATAGAAAAACATTAACTAGCAATTAACTGAGAAATAGATTTTCAGGAACTAACCCCCACACATTTAGATAATTCATCTGAAATATGCTATTTGAAAATATAGCTTCTTAGGATGCATCATATCTCTGAAGGAAACGCTAAAATACCAATGGATTGATAGTCCAAGCAATGAAGATTTACTGAGTGTGTGTGTGTGTGTGTGTGTGTGTGTGTGTGTGTGTTCCTCAACTGTCCTAGGTTCAAGGAAAGGCAAATAGAAATAAAACCTTCATGTTGGAATACTGTCCCACAGTGAGTAAAGGTATCATGTACTTTTAAAATTGTATCTATTTAAACAAAGCCTAATGTAATGGGAAAAATAAACTAGACCTGGAATCAAAAGACCTGAGTTTGAATCGCAGCTTGATTAATTAACAGAATATTAAGTTCGGGCAAGTTGTCCACATTTGATCAATTTCAGGTTCCTTATTTACAAAATGGTAGGCTGGATGGAGTGATCACTAGGCTCCCTTCTTGCATGAGATTTTGTTATTCTACAACACCATATTGGTATTCTCATTAAAGTGAATTTCAAGTGTTTGGTCAAGAAGAGGCTCGGGCTTCCCTGGTGGTGCAGTGGTTGAGAATCTGCCTACTAATGCAGGGGACACGGGTTCGAGCCCTGGTCTGGGAGGATCCCACATGCCACGGAGCAACTAGGCCCGTGAGCCACATCTACTGAGCCTGCGCATCTGGAGCCTGTGCTCCGCAACGAGAGGCCGCGATAGTGAGAGGCCCGCGCACCGCGATGAAGAGTGGCCCCCGCTTGCCACAACTAGAGAAAGCCCTTGCACAGAAACGAAGACCTAACACAGCAAAAATAAATAAATAAATTACTAAACTCCTAGCCCCAACATCTTAAAAAAAAAAAAAAAGAAGAGGCTCATTCACTTCTTTTATGTCAAATTTAATAATAATGTAAGCCCTCATCCCATCAGGCAAAGAAGAAACTACCATTTGTCATCATTCAAGAATCCATTTCTTTCGTTAGGTCACATGAACATTCTAGAGGCTTAAAATAACCCTAGAAAGTGTGGTAGAGGCTCTGTATTTGGGCCTTAAACAAAAGATACATCTTGTTGAACTTTCATGGTGGCTTTAAATCTGCTGACTCTACTGCTTCACTGATAAACTGGAATAACAGGAAAGTTGGTGCCTGAACCCATATTACTTGCATGAAGTGCATAACCACTGTTTCTGAAATCTTTCTGTACCTCTGGAGACATGCCCTATTTTCACATTGCCATAGTGAATGTTTAAGTTTTCTGCTACATGAAGATATGTCCCTCTCTCCAGCCTCGGGGACATCTATCCCTCTTCCTTTGGAGTCTCAATGGCTCTCCTCTGTTTCCTCTCTCTCTCTCTCTCACCTAACATTATTCTTTCAAAGTATTTGTGCTTTTCAAAGAACAAAGGAAAATCGGTCAATTCCAGGAAACACCAGCTTTTCACCCTAACACAAATCTCCCCTGAAGTAATTAACAGCAAATGTTGACTACCATCTTGAAGTGGTGGTAATAGAGTTATTGGGGAAAACAAACACAAATTAAAGCTTCAATAAATTATACTGCCATAACTACAAATAATTAGCTCTTCAAGAAAACAGATTTATATATCGACAAAATCCTTGTTTTGGAGCCTCCTCACCAAATAGCCTTAGTCTTTAGGGGAACAATCAATGATCTGAAATCTATCCCTCACCAAGCATACTTTGAAAAGTTCATTCTACTATACAGCTCATTAGATCGAACTTGCAATAAATCTTAACAGACTCAGAGAAGAAAATGTTTACTTAAAGTGGTAAATTTTTCAAAACTTCACGTGGAGCCTGACGGGTATTTCCAAAGATCTGATTCCTGCATTTCGCTTCAGATCATCCCCAATCATTAGAGAGATCTCTATCCAAAAGGTATGTGAATCTTCTATGTTCATGTTGCCATATCTGACTACATATATATTCTTATTTAACACACACACAAACTCATGCACACACTGTCTCTTGCTCTCTCTCACATACACACACAAACACACACACACACCCATCCCTTCAGTTCATATATTTGTAAACCTACATACTTTTTGTAACTGCAATTTATTTTTTAAATTCACATTATGTTATTATGATCCACCCATGTTAATACACACAAAAACATTTCATTCAATTTACCTATTGTATAATATTACTTTTGAGAACAAACCATAATTTATTTATCAATTACCTTTAAGAAGGGAATTTAGGTAACATCCACCTTATTATAAACAGCACTACATTAAGATTCCAATGCACATAGCTTCTAATGTAGATAAATAAGAATTTCCTTAATGATAGAGAGGCTGACCTTTCTTTTATAAGTTTCGTGGCCACCCAGATTTATTCTTTTGTGTTTTTATTTGTCCATTTGTCTATACTGCTGTGGAAATGTTTCAATATGAACGTCATATAATCTGTTCAGCTTTTCTTCATACTTTGTGATTCTTTAAATGTTGTGTTTAAGAAACCTTTCCCTAACCTGACTTCATAAAGCTATATCCATATTTTGCTCTTAAAGTATTCATGTTTTTTCTTTCATATTTAATTTTTGATTTGAACTGGAATTTATTTTCTCATTTCTTTAAGATAGGGGTCTAATCCTTTGTCCATATGAATTTCCAATCATCTCAACACCATTTATTAAAAGGTTCATCCTTTCTCCACAAATCTGTAATGTTACCACATTAGTCTTTTTTTTAATCTATCTATGTTCCTGGGCCCTATGTTCTGTTCAATTTTGTTTGTCTATACCTTTGCTGTGCCAGTACCACACTGTTGTAATTAATATGACTTTAAATGTTTATATCAGGTAGCATAGGTTGCCCTTTCTTCATGTTTCTTAATGTTTTCATATCTTCTTCAGAATTTTTTGGCTACTTTCAACTCCCTACTTATACGTAATGGTCACCTTGGCTAAGACACGGTAACCAGACATTTGGTCAAACATTATTCATGATATTTGTGTGAAGAATTTTTTTAGATGAGATTAACATTTCACCCAATCAGTTGAAAGTCTTAATAGAAAAAAGACTGACGTCCCCTCAAAAAGAGGGAATTCTGCCAGCAGACTGCCTTTGGACTCACACTGCAATATCAGCTCTTCCCTGGGTCTCCAGCCTGTTGCCCTGCCCTGCAGATGTTTTGCACATACACATCTCCTATTGGCTCTGCTTCTGGTTCTCTGGAGAACTCTGCCTAATACACTTCTCTCCCATATAAACTTTAGATTTAGCTTGTCATGGCTTATGAAAATATCTATTGCAATTTTCATTGTGATAGCAATGCATACACAAGTTAGTGGCATGGTCAATTATAAAATATTGATTCATTTTTACAAAGAATATTATAAAGTGTTCCATTTCATTTTTTACATCCTTTAAGAAAGCATCATTTTCTCCATGAATATTTGACTCACGTTATGATATTTATTCTCAAATACCTGATATTTATTATTTTATTGTGAATGATATTTTTACTTAATAGTAAAAGTATTAATGGAATAGTATTTACTAATAGTAGTACATTTTCTTACTGGTTGTTGCTAATATTTTAAATTCTTATTGGTTTTTGTATGTCAGTCTTGTATCCAGCAAGTTCAGAGATTACAGATTTTCTTGTATTTTGTATGCAGACATTTTCCACCTCTTTTTTTGTTTTCAAATATATTTTCCACTGGCTTGTGCTTCTGTACATATAAATTAATCTTGTGTTAATATTTTATTTGGAATAGTTTTATTGATCTCTATAAATGGATGTGTTGTATATTTTATTTATTTATTTATTTTGGTTTGGCTATTGTATATTGAAAAAGTGAGTATACCCTCTTGTTTCACTCTCTGAAAAATTTTATATAAGATAAAAGTTAATTTGATCCCTGAAGGATTTGCAAAGCACTTTTAAAATGTCTGGTCCTGGTGTTTTTGTTTGCTGACTTCTAGACATTTGACCAGACTAGCCTATTCATGTAAAAGTTGTTAGTATACTATGTTTCTCTATTTCCTCTTAAGACAATTTTGCTAATTTTATTTTTTAATTCAAGTTTTTATAAATTTTCATATTAATGGCATGATACTCTTTACTTTATTCCTATAATTAGTAAAACTCCAAATATATGTAAGTAAAACCCTTATTCTTTCATAGTTTTGTTTGTGCCTTCCTCTTCTATGAACATAAAAAAATACCATTCTTTATATTTTCAAAGAAACAAAATTGAAGTTTACTGATCCTCTCTATTGTCAATTTAGATCCCATTTTTTACTGACATATAATTCACATACCATAGAATTCACCTATTTATATATTTCAGTGATTTTGAGTATATTCACATATAAGTGCAACCATCATTACAGTCAATTTCGAACATTTTTATCACTTAAAAAAACAAATCTAATATTCTTTAGGCATCACCTCCCTATATTCCCACCCTACTTCCCACAAGCTCTAAGCAACCACTAATCTATCTTCTGTCCCTGTAGATTTCACTATTCTGGACATTTCATAGAAAGAGAATCATACAATATAAGGTCTTTTGTGACTGACTTTTTTACTTAGCATAATATTTTGAAGGTTCATCTAGGTGATAGCATGCATCAGTATTTCATTCCTTTTTATAACCAAGTAATATTTCATTGTATGGACATACCAATTCTGTTCATCCATTTATCAGCTGATGGACGTTTTGGCTGTTTCCACTTGTTTGCTACTATGAAAAATGTTGCTATAAACAATCTTGTTCAATTGGTGTGAACATATGTTTTCATTTCTCTTGGGTATACATCTAGGAGTAGAATTGCTGGGTCATATGGTAATTTCATGATTAATTGTTGGAGGAACTGCTTAGATGGTTTTCAATTGAGTGACGCCATTTTACTGTCCTACCACTATTGTTTTAAATAGTGTGAAGTGTGAGTCCTCCTACAAGTTGGAGATTATTGATACCCTCTATAGTTTGTTTTCTGTTTGTCCTACTTGTTTTATTAATTATCTCTTCTTCTATGGCACAATCTATTTAATTCTTATGTTGCAAACTTAGCTAATTAATTTCTAATAAGTTTCCTTTCAAATGTGTGTGTGTGTGTGTGTGTGTGTGTGAGACACAGATTACAAGTATTGATTTACAGGTTCCCAGCAAGGGTTTTTTTTTTCAGCTCTAAATATTTAGTAAATTCTGACAGAAATTGTCATTAAATAATAAAATAGAGCTTACAGTTTCAAACTTAATAGAGTCAAAGTAGACTGCTATAAATATTTCACGATTCCAGAAGAAAAAGAAAAATATGAAAGAATTTAGACAAGTAGGAAAAAAAGGAAGATTTAAACCAAATTAGTAACTACATTTAATGCAAATGGATTGGCTGCTCCAAATGAAAAGAAAATAAGTGTCAGATTGTATAAAATTACATGTAACTATGTGCTATCTTCAAGAGACATACCCAAAGAAAGTGGAAGAAGTAAATAATAAATGCAAGAGCAGAAATTAATGACATAGAAAATAAACAATACAAATTCAAAAGCTAACATTTGGCTCTTTGAAAATACTAATAAAAATGGCTATCTACTTGAGAGTCTTCTCAAGACCAAAAAAGAAAAAGAAGCCAATATCAGAAAGGTAAAAGGGTCATATATCACATACATGTTACAGACTTTACAAAGGAAAAAATGAACAAAGTGTTTTCAAATAAATTTTAAATTTTATAAAAATCACAGTCCCCTAGAAAAATATAATATCAAAATAGATTCAAGGGCCTCCCTGGTGGCGCAGTGGTTGAGAGTCCGCCTGCCGATGCAGGGGATACGGGTTCGTGCCCCGGTCTGGGAGGATCCCATATGCCGCGGAGCGGCTGGGCCCGTGAGCCATGGCCGCTGGGCCTGCGCATCCGGAGCCTGTGCTCCGCAACGGGAGAGGCCACAACAGTGAGAGGCCCGCATACCGCAAAAAGAAAAAAAAAAAAAAAAAATAGATTCAAACAGAAATAGAAATTTATACATACATTTATACATTACAGACACTGAATCAGCACTCACTATTCTCACCATGAAGAAAGCTGAAATCCAAGATTTTTCACTAGTGTGTTCTAAAGAAAGGAAGAATTCCAGTAGTACACAAACTCTTTGAGAATAGAAAGAGGGAACACTATTCAACTACTTTTTAATATTTTCTTCATTTCAAGACAGGAAAGGACAGTATAAGAAAGGATAATTAGAGGTGACCTTACCCAGGAAAACAGATGGTAAATATAATATAAGCAAACTGAGTCCAACATAAAAAGCTAATTTCATGACAGACAACCAAAATTATTTTACATAACAAAATTAATAAAATTAAAGATACAAAAAATTAAATCCAAAGTTTCTTATAATTTCAGCAGTCATGTATGATTTTACAAAAACCCGCAGCTAATCTTATCAAACTAGAAACAGAAACTTTCTTAAATGAAAATTAGCTATCTACCATAGAGTAACATTATAGATACAGGTGAGATGATTAAAGATTTAAAGATCAGGAAGAAGACAAGGATGCCCCCTGTCACCACTCTATTCAGTATTGTACTTGAGAGTTTAGCCAGTGGAGAAAGTCAAGAAAAAGAACTAAAATGTCTAAGGATTAGAAAAGAAAACACACAACTTGTTCTATTTATATATGATATTGTTGTGTACAGAGAAAATACAAAATAATGTACAGGAAATTGCTAGGATTTGTAAGAGAGCTTCTTAAGATTTCTAGATAAAAATCAATAAAAATAAATTGTGTTTTTATATAATAGCATCAAACAGAAAGTGATAGTAAAAAGAAAGAAATCCTTTTAGATAGCACCAAAAAGCTGAAGTAGCAATAAATCCAATAAGATATACAAAGCCTTTACAGACAACATTATAATAGTTTTTCAAAGACCTTGAGGAAATCAGAAATGAAGAGATATATTTTGTGTTTATAAGTTGGATATCTTAATAGTGAAAAGATGTTAAGTCTCTAAAAATTAAGTTATAGGGTAAGAAAAATCTAAGTGAAAATGCCAAAGATTTTGTTTTGGACCTGAAAAACTTCTTTAAAAATTTATACGGATTACAAAAGCCCACCACACACTTGAAGAATAATATAAATGTGGGAAAACTTGTTCTACTGAATATTTAGTGTTCTTATAAAGCTCTAGTAACAAAGAGGGTGCAGTTTTGATATAGAGACAAACAAATGAACCAAAAGAAGACTTAATAGAGACACAGAAAAACAAACCAAAACATATATTGTTAAAACAAAATCATATGTATATATATGTACACACACACACACACACACACATGGCACCTCTGTATAACAGAGGTATCACAGCACCTCAACAAAGACATAACAAACTTTTTGATTAAAAAATGCTGAGCACTAGGGTATCCATAAAGAAAAAATAATTAAAATTGTATCATATTGTAAACAAAATTATTTCCAGATGGATTAATGACCTACATGTGAAATGGTACCAAATATATTTTAAAAGACAATATAGGAGGCTATCTTTAAGCCACAAAGTAGAAAGATGGAAAAAAGTATAAGCTTTAAAGGAAAAGATTGATGTATTTACCCACATTAAATTAAGAAATATTTTCCAACAAAAGAAAACACAAAGATAGTTAAAAGAGAGCTCATGCCACAGACCTGAAAAGATCATTGCAACATATAAAACCAATAGAGAGACTACTATTCAAAATATGAAAAGAACTTAAAAAGAATAAAGCTGGAGGTATCTCACGCCCTGACTTCAGACTCTAGTACAGACCTACAGTAAACAAAACAGTATGGTACTGACACCAAAACAGACATATGGAACAGAATAGAGAGACCAGAAATAAACCTATATACACTTATGGTCAATTAATCTAAGACAAAGGAGGCAAGAATGTTCAATAGGAAAAAGGTCTCTTCAATAAGTGGTGCTGGGAAAACTGGACAGCTACTTGTGAAACAATTAAATTAGAACACTTTCTCACATCATATACAAAAATAAATTCAAAATGGATTAAAGACCTAAATACAAGATCAGAAACCATAAAACTCCTTGAAGAAAACATAGGCAAAACACTCTGACATAAATAATAGCAATATTATTTTGGATCTGTCTCCTAAGACAAAGGAAACCAAAGCAAAAATAAACAAATGGGACCTAAATAAACTTTAAAGCTTTTGCACTGAAAAGGAAACCACTGACAACATGAAAAGACAACCTACTAAAGGGCAGAAAATATTTGCAAATGATATGACCTATAAGAGGTTAATATCTAAAATACATGAACATCGCATAAAACTCAATATTAAAAAAACAATTAAAAATGGGCAGAAGACCTGAATAGACATGTTTCCAAAGAATACATACAGGTGGCCAATAGGCACATGAAAAGATGCACATCACTAATCAACAAAGAAATACAAATCAAAACCACAATGAGGTATCACTTCATACCTGTCAGAATGGCTATCATCAAAAAGACTACAAATAACAAATGTTGGCAAGGATGTGGAGAAAAGGGAACCCTAGTACACTGTTGGTAGGAATATGAATTGGTGCAGCCACTATGGAAAACAGTGTGAAGGTTTCTCAAAAACTAAAATCAGAACTACCACAAGATCCAGCAATTCCACTCCTGGGTATATATCCAAAGAAAACGAAAATACTAATCCAAAAAGATGAATGCACCCAATGTTCACAGCAGCATTATGTACATTATTTACAATAGCCAAGATATGGAAGAAACCTAAGTGCCTGCTAACAGCCAAATGAATAAATAACATGTGGTATGATACACACACACGCACGCACACACACACACACACACAGAGACATATTACTCAGCCATGAAAAAGAAAGAAATCCTGCCATTTGCAACAACATGGATGGACATGGAGGGTATTATGATTAGTGAAATAAGTCAGACAGAGAAAGACAAATACTGTATGTTATCATTTATATGTGGAATCTAAAAAATAAAATGAATGACTATAACAAAACTGAAATAGACTCACAGTTATAGAGGACAGACTAGTGGTTACCAGTGGGGAAAGAGAAGGAGGAAGGGGCAAGATAGGGGTAGGGGATAAAGAGGTATAAAATGTGTAAAATAAATCAGCTACAAAGATATATTTACAGTTCAGGAAATATGGCCAATATTTTATAATAACTTTAAATGGAGTATAATCTATAAAAATATTGAATCACTATGTTCTACATCTGAAAGTAATATAATATTGTAAATCAACTATACTTCAACTAAAAAATGAAATAAACTCTTAAAAGCAAGAATAAAAAGGCAAATAACCCAATAGAAAAGTAGGCCAAAAATTCAATAGACCCTTCAAAAAACAGCAAATCCCAAAAGCCAATAACTATATTTAAAACTGTAAAATATTTATATTTTCAATAGTAATCATGAAAACTAAAATTCACACCATAATGAGGTACCACTACACACAGATTAGATAGGAAATATTAAAATAAATGATAACAACTAATGTCAAGGAATTTAAATATGAGTCACCACCACTGTTGGAAGTGTAAGTTGATTGGACCACTTGTCATTATCTTGTGGTTTAAGGACATATTTTCTCTGTGACTCAGCATCTCATTCCTGAAACTTCCCTGTAACCCAGTAGTTCACTCCCTAGAGAAACGTGTTCTCCTGTCTACTAGGATACATATATAAACATGTATCTTGTTCAGCATTGTTCATGACAGCCATAAATAGAAAACAACACAAATATCTATCAACAGTATTACAGGAATGTGCACATAAGTAATAAATCTACAAAGAAAAACAATGAATGGGTTAACATAAAAGTTAGGTAAGTGGTTATTGTTTGTGCTATGGGAGGGTTTTGTGATGATGCAAGGCATGGAGGGGATTCTTGGTTGTTGCCAATGTTCCATTTCTTGACCCGTGTGATTGTAACAATTGTTACTGCTTCATAATTTTCATTAAATGTACATAGAGTCTATAGATTTTCCATCTAAACTCACAAAGAGAAACAGCTATTGTGCTTACTACCTAGGGAGTTAAGTACACAGGAATGATGCTACAGATGAATACTTATGTCTCCACAGCGATGCTTGCTGGCCACAAAAGCTAAAGCACCAGGATAACTGCCTTTCCTTATTTTCAAATTCCAAGTCTCACGTAAATGCACTGAGTTTGTGGAATTTCTTTTACATAAAGATCCCAAGCTGAAAGAGGGTTTGGGATTTTTTTTTCTTAACTTCTAACCTCTGCCTTAGGAAGGTATACTAGAAAATGCAGTAGCCCCCTTATCCTCAGGGTATACATTCCAAGACCCCAGTGGTTGCATGAAACAGCAGATAGCACCGAATCCTATATATACTGTGTTTTTTTCCTATACTTACATACCTATGATAAAATTTATAAGATAGGCACAGTAAGAGGTTAACAATAACTAATAATAAAATGTAAAAATTATAGCAATATACTATAATAAAAGTTATCTGAATGTGGTCCCTTCCTCTCTCAAAATATCTTATTGTACAAATTTCATGCCTTTTCCATCTTAACTAAGCACTTATCATGCACTGTGGCCATAACTTTTGCAATTTGAGGTGTGACCGCAAAACTAGCATGAATTTATTTTTCCTTCTTCACAATTTCACATACAGAAGATTCATTCTTACCATAGCAACCTCAGCAAATGATTTTTTCTTTCCTTATTAAACCAAGAACTTTCACCTTTTCACCTAAAGACACTACTTTACAGCTTCTCTTTGGCATATCCAAATTGCCAGCATCACTCCTCTTTTGCTTTGGGGCCATTATTAAGTAAAATAAGGGTGACTTGGACACAAGCACTGTGATACTGAGAGTCAGTTCTATAACCAAGATGGCTACTAAGTAACTAAGGGGTGAGATATGCCAGACAAAGGGATGGTCCATATCCCGGTGGGTGGATGGATGATACAAGATTTCATCACGCTACTCAGAAATTTATGAATTGTTTATTTCTGGAAGTTTCTACTTAATATTTTTGGACTTCGGTTGACCGTGGGTAACTGAAACAGTAGAAAATGAAACCTCGAATAAAGGGAAATGACTATAGATCAAATAGATGCTGAATGCCAATCCACTTATTTCACTCTAGGAGTAATCTTGGATGAATCAATTATAATACCATCTGAACTCTCCAAATATCTTTAGTTCTTTCAGATTGGTAAGAAGTGGTCTTGTTAATGACATAGTAATTCTTTTTCCCCTTGTCAATGAACAACATGGTGCACATATTCACTGAAGTGTGTCAAAACTCACACCTGTTAAATGACATTTTCAAATTAACTTCCTTAAGGTGATCCTGCCCTTAGAGAAGTAACTTTTCTTGCTTTTTCAGAGTCCTTAACTCCAAGAATCAAGTTTATTATTTAACTAGACCTACACTTCCAAATACTCTCACCAATAGCCACTGTCCCCAAAGAGTTTAGACTCTAGTGTTACCCTGAAGCATTTTTTCAAAGGAAAAAAAATCTCCCTAGAAAAAAGTATTTATATTCTCTTTAGGTTTAGTCTTCCTATGGGTATCAAATAATATTCACTCCTTCCTTAAATCTAACACAGACAAAAAAATTCCTGAATCTATACCATGCCAACTTCTGAATTCTGAATTTGGGATACAGTAAATTAATGATTAATAGTTTCTTCTTCAACTTCCTTTAGTACAAACACACACACATCCTAATTTTCTTAGTCTTTTAAAATACCATCACAATTGAATAAGATCACTAACTTCGATACTACGATATCATAATATAGGATTTCCTACTATGGTACCATAAAACATTGATCTCTGATGGCTCAATCACACTGAAAAGCTCTACAAACTCTAGGGTTCTACAGCTGTAGTTCTCCTTTTGCACTGCTTATTGAGAGGAAAAATTTGTATTCATACCTTATAACTTCTCTTTAAACTTGCCTTCCATTCTTAGGTTACTTAAGATTTTGTATATTCAAATCTGTCCATAAATTGGAGTCAAATATTACTCTGATATTTGATTAGGTGCTAAAATCAGTGGAAAATATTGTTTAAGGGAGTAAAGTCAAAATTACCCTTGAAAATCTCTTAAATTAATCATAACATACACTGTCCACTAAATAATTTTTATCAGTTTCTCTAAAGCTTAATCAATTTCCCTTACCCATCCTCTCAATTAATTATTCAATGAATTATTTGAGAATGGCAGAGAATCATGAATTCCTAAATAATGCATTCTTCTTCTCACGTACCTACTGGCTGTCTTTTCACTAGTTTCAAGCCCTCTTTCAAATGTAGCTGGAGCCAAATACTGTATCAACTGCATTGCCCCCATCAATATTGCCATATCATTCAGGGACTTTTCCTCCGCCTTCATAAACAATCTAATTTCCCTTCTATCAGCCATTTTGGATGATGCAGACACACATATGACCTTCCCCAGACTTCTTCCCTCTCTTCACAGCCTGATAACAGCTTGTGAAATTTTCCTATGGGAAACTAATAAACTCACAAGAAAGCATTAACCTAGGCATTCATGTTAAACCATGCATTCTCTCCGCCAGTGCTTCCAGGCCAAGATTACTACTTTTCTCAAGTTACTCCCCTGCTGAAAGAGTATTCATTACATCAATTTACAAAAGCTGTGAGCACTCCCCTTCCTCAGCAACAATCTGGTAGTTTAGATAAACGGTGGAGTATTTCTTGGCTCATTTCTATGGTAGTCTTAGATGGAGGCACAGCCATATGTTATGTCACAGTACAGTAATCTCAGACAAGACCACAAGTATATAAATCCTTATTTATGTAGACTTGAATATCTGGAAGAGCATGAAAGTGGGTCTGTTACTAGAAGAAAAGCCTACTTTACAATACAAAACACATAGAGAACAGTGGAGAGCACGGATAGTGTTTTCCTCTTTTCCATTTAAAGTCTATACCGGTTTCAGCTTAAAGCTGCATCTCTGTAGGTTCTCCCTAACTTTTCTCCTCTTCACCATGACCTTGGTTTTTCAGCTTTCTTCTTACTCTGCAAGGCTTGATTAGCAGTCAATAGGCTCCTTTCATCTTCTCAGCAAGATACGCTGTGGGAGAGGTCAGGTACCTTGAAGGTCCTACGGAAATATGTTTTAATCTTTCAGTTAAACATCTACAATCAAAATTTCCCTTGCAAATGTTGATAGCCTTTATTTGGTGTTATGATAATAGAAACTTTCCTTTCTCATCTAAGCTAAGGCTCTCTTCTAGGAGGGGGAAATGACCAAAAAAAGGGAGGGGGGACTTGGAGAAAACAAATCTTGTCTTACTGCAGAACACTGAAGACAGAGAACAGAATTATATGGCACTTTTTCTTGAGGAGATGATGACATTGCACTGTGGTATTCTTTTTTCTTCTTTAATTAATTAATTTTTATTTATTTTTGGCTGCGTTGGGTCTTCATTGCTGCGCGTGGGCTTTCTCTAGTGGCGGCGAGTGGGGGTTACTCTTCATTGCGGTGTCTTCGCTTGTTGTGGAGCACGGGCTCTAGACACGTGGGCTTCAGTAGTTGTGCCATGCAGGCTCAGTAGTTATGGCACACTGGCTTAGTTGCTCTGGGCATGTGGGATCTTCCTGGACCAGGGCTCGCACCCATGTCCCCTGCCTTGGCAGGCGGATTCTTAGCCACTGAGCCACCATGGAAGTTCTGCACTGTGGTATTCTAATGAGAGAAGTGGAATTTTTTAAAATTGTTTTGCATAGAGGGAATTTACCACCATAGTGGTGATATCTGACTTCTCTTGTGTCTTAACTTCTGAGACCTAAAGCCATTCAGCAGTGTTTTCTTGGTAGCTCTTGAAATACCAGACTGTAGTAGAAGAAATTACAGACCTTTGTCCAATGTCTAAAGCCAGTTTATTAACCAGAAGCACAATTTAAGGACTCTGTACTTCAAATAAATCAAATCCTTATAGTCTCTAATTTATACTTAATCTTTCAGTCCCATTATTTTTCATTTCCAAAGATAATTTTTTTTAAATCCACTAGGCTATATTTTCTACCTAAACTATATGTTCCATTAAAATAAAAGTATGGGGGTTGCTAAATGGGCCAAGATCCTCTCATGTTCTATCATGTATGTCATTAAAAATAATTTAGAAAGCAATGCCATGTTTATTATCAGATTATGTGTCTGTTATAAAAGATACGTTGGAAAACCAGGTTAATCATATGTGGTTTGATTGAGAAATTCAATCTTGATGAAGTAAAGAAATGTAAATGTTTAATTTTTTTTCAGTAACTGCTACAAGGGAAATTTAATGCTTTTGCAGTCTAGACCAAAAACTACATCTAATTTTAAAGAATTCATTTAAGTCAATATATGGACATTTCATGTACTACTATTATTATGTTATTATTTTTATTGGGGGGATATTTGTTCAAAGCAACAACTCCAAATAGCCAAAAAGCTTCCCACATGCTCTTCTCTAAATTCCTGTTTTGTTTAATTATAACCCTGAGTTTAGAATTAAAAAGAAAAAGGGGAAAAGAGGGAGACCCTCCTCTGACTACAAGCACAATTAGCTGCCCATTAGCAGTTATGATCCTGGTCTTCTGCCTCTGCTATCAGTGGCCTCTAATAACATGGGATGGGTTCACTCTGTGGCTTCAGCATGGGAAGAGTTTATGGTTCATCCTCATTCTTGCCTCTTTTACAACAGAAGACACCCCAAAGTGGAAGCCGTGTCTTACTTTTGTCACTTCCAGCAATAACCCCCTCCAACTTATTCTCTGGGCTACTGTTCGACCACACTGAGTTCTCTTTTAAGCTCTCTGAGAGTGACAGTGAACTAACTGGAGGACTGGTATTTTTATCATCTCTTACCCAGAAACACTGTTTCTTCTACCAGGTCTAACTGGTAGAACAAATGAAACAAATTTTCAAACAACAAAGTTTCAAACACACAAAACCTATCAAATGATTTGTTTGCTTTGTTTTGATCTCAATAACTGTAGCTTTCATCTCTAGAAGTTAAATTGGGTTCTTTTTTATATCTTCTATATTTCGACATAACTTTTTTTAACATGGGTGGTACAATTATAAAAGCTATTTTGACTTCCTTATCTTCTCATTCTAACATCTGTGCCAGTTTTGGGTCACTCTCAAGTGATTATTCTTATTATAGTTCATCTTTCCCTGACCCTTTGTATGCCTGGTAATCTTTGGTTGGATGCCATAACTTATTAATTTTGCCTTGTAGTAGTGATGAATATTTTTGTATTTCTATAAATATTATTGAGTTTTGCTCTGGAACATAGTCAAGTTACTTGGAAAGGTTTTCACCTTTTTGTGTCTTGCCTTGAAGATTTGTTCTGCTCTCAAAAACTTCATTAGTTAAATGTTTTATATCTATTGTTTAGATGATGAAAATGAAATTCCTAGAGAAAATGTAAAAGCCATGTACCTGGCTGTGGTAGGATCTCAAAAATTATCATTGAATAATTGGAATTCATACCCCTCTGATTCTAAAAACACCATGGTGTCACTCTTCACAACGTTCCTCTGTTTTTAATTAACTCACTTACTAGCTAGATGAAAAGTCCCTCAAAAGTTTCTTAAATATAAAATTTAAATACTGTGCTAAAAATATATATAATAATTTTCTTACCACTGGCTCTAACAATTTACTCATCTAATTCAGGCTTTTCACTTAACAGTAATTACATATGGTTATAATATGTGAGAATGTGCAACGAGAACTTACGTTGGAAAAATATCTGTTCTTACATTTCATATTATAAAAATGTTTTCACTGTACAGGAAAAGCCAGACATATTCTAAAATATTTATTTGCAGTAATGTCTTGGATATATATTTTCCTTTAATAATTAATAAAACTAAGAACTGACAATAACATTGATTGAGAAGGAGTATAATTTTGAGGTTCCTGCCTCAGAGACGATGTTAATCTTCATGTTCACACTTCATGTAGTTTAGTTCAGAAAAAAGTTTTCATTTTCCTCTTTGTAACTAAAAGAATCCCCATTCTGCATTCAGAACAGTCACAGTAAAAAACAAAGGCCTACTTTATATAAAGTCAGAATTTATAAACACACACACCCATATATACATATATGTGTATGTGTGTGTGTGTGTATATATGTGTGTGTGTGTGTGTGTATATATATATATATATATATATAAAACTTCCTTACTCTTGTTTCCAAAATATTATTGTAAAGAAAATTATGACTTATGTGGTATTTATTCATGAATAAACTCTAATGGAGAGTTCTACTCTTCGTTTTTGTCCAGTGTATGAACCCATATATAAGTTATGGAAATCCCCATCTTATGAGGAAGAATCTGTCTCTCATTATTGAGATTGAAAATGCCAGCTACTTAATCTCTGAGTAACCTTTAGGGCCATAGGCTAGCATATGACCTTAGCTCTGACAATCAGTTATATCCATTCTGGAGACTGGACTAGAAGCTACTGACAAGAAGAAAAGACTGCTTAGAATATATTCTGGAAGTGGAAAGCACACACAGTTTTCAGTATCCAGAACAAATGTATCAGTGATTCATATTACTGTATTTAGCATCCCCTATCATTGATCTTTGTAGTTCTAGCTGAAGTGTCTCTGCCCAGTGACTCTTGCACTAGGTTGTTCCCTGGACCAATTCTACAGCATGATTCCTAGGCATAAGTTTAAACTTCCAAACACCAATGCTGGTTGTTGAATCTTTTATTTAGAGATTCCATAAACTGTCCAATATCTTTTTAGTAGTTTATTTTCTACTTAATTAACCCAGAGTAAGTCATCTATTGCTCTAACATAAAAATTGATACCAGGAGAGATCAGAGACAACAGATCATTGAGGATATAGGGGAAACTGCCATCAGTTAACTAGCCTGGTTGGCACTGAAGACAGTAAATCCCTAGTTGGCAATAAGAAACAAATTGAGAAAAATTAACCTTAGAGTCTCCTGGAACTTAAAGCCTACTAGTGACCTGACTAGGGAAAATCAAGTAGTAACTCACATGTAAAAGGATGAAGGTCCTGGGACTTCCCTGGTGGTGCAGTGGTTAGGAATCCACCTGACAGTGCAAGGCACACGGGTTCGAGCCCTGGTCCGGGAAGCAACTAAGCCCACGAGCCACAACTACTGAGCCTGTGTGCCACAACTACTGAAGCCTATGAGCCTAGAGCCTGTGCTCTGCAACAAGAGAAGCCACCGCAATGAGAAGCCCGCACACTGCAATGAAGAGTAGCCCTCACTCGCCACAACTAGAGAAAGCCCGTGCACAGCAACGAAGACACCATGGAGCCAAAAATAAATAAATAAATTTATCTTTTAAAAAAGTATGGAGGCCCTGAATATTCCAAATCTGTAGGGTGTCATGGTTACTTCTAAGGGCACTGGGAGAGCATCCTTTCCCAATTGTATTCTTAGCTCCTTTGTCAAAGATCAGTTGGCTGTATATGCATATGTTTATTTCTAGTCTCTCTATTCTGTTCCATTCGTCTGTCTTTTTGCCAGTACCATGCTGTTTTGAGTACTGTAGGTTTGTAATATATTTTTTGAAATCAGAAACTCTTATGCCTCCAACTTTGTTCTTTCTCAGAACTGACAAATGGTGTTGGTGAAATTGGATATCCACATGCAAAAGAATGAAACTGGACTCTTGTATCATACACAAAAATCAACTCTAAATGGATTAAAGACTTAAACATAAGATCTGAAACTGTAAAACTCCTAGAAGAAAACATAGGGGAAAAGATCCTTGACACTAATTTTGGCAATGATGTCCTAACTATATGACACCAAAAGCACAGGCAACAAAGCAAAAATGGGCAAGTAGAACTACATCAAACTAAAAACCTTCTGAACAGCAAAGGAAACAATCAACAAAATGAACAGGCAGCCTGTGGAAGAGAAGAAAATACTTGCAAACCCTGTATCAGATAAGGGCTTAATATTCAAAATTTATAAGAAACTCCTATGACTTAATAGCAAAAAAACCCCCCAAATAACCCAATTTAAAAATGGGCAATGGGCTTGAACAGACATTTTTCCAAAGAAGATATATAAATGGTCAACAGATATATGAAAAGGTGCTCGACATCACTAACCATCAGGAAAATGTAAATCAAAACAACAATGAGGGAATTCCCTGGTGGTCCAGTGGTTAAGACTCTGTGCTTTCACTGCTGAGGGTGCAGGTTCAATCCCTGGTCAGGGAACTAAGATCCCACATGCCGCACAGCACAGACCAAAACAACCCCCAAAAAACAACAAAAGAAAACACACAATGAGGTATCATCCTGAACCTGTTAGGATGGCTATTATAAAAATAAATAAAGTAAAGTATTGGTAAGGATGTGGAGAAATTGGAACTACTGGGTACTGTTGGTAAGAATGTAAAATGGTAGTTGCTATGAAATAGTATGGAGGGTCTTAAAAACCTTAAAAATAGAATTATCACGTGACCCAGCAATGCCACTTCTCTGTAGATAGTCTAAAGATTTGAAATCAAGATCTAAAAGATATTTCTGCACTACCATGCTCACTGTAGCATTATTCATGATAGCCAAGATATGGACAAAACGTAAATATCCATTGATGGATGAATACATTTTTAAAATGTGATATATACATACAATAGAATATTGTCCAGCCTTAAAAAAGAAGGAAAATCTGCCATGTGCAGTAACATAGATATATCTGAAGATGTTATGCTAAGTGAAATATGCCAGTCACAGAAGAACAAATACTGCATGATTCCACTTATATGAGATATCTAAAATAGTCAAACTCGTAGAAACAAAGAATAGAATGATAGTTGCCAGGGGCTGTATTATACACTTAAAAATGTGAGAGTAGATCACATATTGTTTTCTTACCACAATAAAATTTCTTTTCATACATTAATAAAATAAATTAAAAATAAAGACAACAGGATAAACCAATGTAATAAGAATGTAATATTCCAGTCTTAAATTCCCAGCTCAAGATAATGCCAAATATCATTAACTTTCTGTGAATGTGATAAAAGTCTTACTTCTTGCATCCACAGGTTGAGATAGAATAACACTAAACATTTAATTCTGATGACTGCTTTATTATGAGAGTTTAATTGGCATCTTGGAATGAGGCACTGACTGAAAAAGAACTGGACTTCTTTGTAGTGGGATGAGGATATAATGGTAGATTCCAATAAAGAAAGGACTCTCCAACCCTCACTTGCCATCTTTCTAAAGAGAAGTCAATTTTACGATATATAGTAACATTTTTTTCGCCATGATTGGAGACATGTAATGACTTAGCCAAGAAGAGTTACCTAGAAAATGGAAGTCAATTTTTCCCATCCCAACCTCTTTACCCTTCCCTGTATTGATTCTTGGTACCTTCGATACCACTATTCTCCGCTAGTCAGGGTGGAGACATGAAGATGAAATGATAAATGGCAGTTTGACTTAAGTCTGCCTCCCAGTAGGACTACTAGGATGCCCCAAAATTCCATAAATATTTCACTAGTTTCTTAGTATATCATTAAAGTAGTACACTCAGCCACAAGCAGAATCACCATCTTGGCTGCATGTCTCAGGGAATAATATTTTTATTAGGAAGAGCTCAATAAAAGCCCCAAGAGCTTCCTCTATTTATTATAATAATATGTCAAAAGCATGATTAAATCCCTAAGAGAATCACAGTGATTAGTTTCACTACTGAAGATTTTACAAATTCAGGGTTGGTGATTTCTATCATATTCCCTTTTAAAATTTCAATTTGTCTAGTGTAGAAGTCAGAGTATTCAGGAGTAAAACAGAAGATTGTTATAAATTTGATCAGCTAGAGACAGCAAATTGAGGCCGTTGTTCTATATGTGGTCTCTTCACTAGAACAAATCAGTAAGGTTCTAAGGGACCTGCTTTGCTTTCTAAGTAATCAATAGTTATTGATTAGGCACATGCTTTTATTCCTTTACTCTAAAAAGCCGAGAACATCAGAACAATTTGCTTGCAAATCACAAGGCAGCAATATTAATTTCACTGTATTGTCTCAACTTTTTCATTCTACATCACAGCTTAGTTCATAGAGACCTTGACCTTCTGACATCACACTTATCCTCTATTTTAATGACATCATGCTCAGAGAACCTACAGATCAGTAAATAGACTATCCAAAGTGTCTTGGCAAGACCCATGTCTGCCTGAAAGTCATAGATAAATTGCATGAACCTTGTCCATTCCCTATGATTTAGGAATCTCCCCCTTTATGAGGCAAATCCACCTTTCACCATAGAAGCTAAACATCTCAAGTACTTGTTTTCTCAGCCTCCTTTGAAACTAGGGCATTAGCACAAAAACGGAATTCTATCAGTTGGATGCATATGCCCCAGATTTGCAATTAAAAGCTGCCAGTGAGTGAGTGGAAAAAAGCAATTGTAGAGTCTATACTGGTCACACAAAAGAACCCTAGTGGAAGCAATACCCTCTTTCCAGCAGCATCTAAATTCTGTGTTTGTGAGCTCAGCATTACAATCTGCAGAGTAATCAAGTAATCCAGCAGTAGCGGCAATCTCGTCTTCACCACATCAGACCATGAAATAAGTTTAGACATTTCTCCTGGCTGATCGTTTAGACCCACGGTTCTCTGACTCTCCAAACCATTCTGTGAGCTACTCTGTATCACTGTAATAAATTCATTTTCTTAAAGTTATCTAAGTCATATCATGTTGCTTAAAACCAAGAGTTCTGCCGATACACCCAATTAGCATTTAGTAAGCATCTTCAACTGGCCTTATCAGACCCTAAAGGAAACTAGATAGATAGGATACAAACTCTGTTAGTGCATATGCTTGTGGGGGAAACTGTGATGGTGTTAGAGTACACACATATGTAATAAACCATGGGAGTATAGCTAAAATTTTGCTTTTCTTATGCTAATTGTGATTTCTTCTTTGTGGATTATTAAAGTAAAATGCTTAATTCCTGAACATTTGGATCTATTTTAAAATAATTTTTGTTACTGATTTCTAACTCAACATCTCAATGGTCAGAAAGCATATTTTATTGTATTTCAGTCTTTGAAATATGTTGAGACTTGCTTTATGTACAACCATATAAGTAATTTTGTAATATAGTCTATATATACTTGTGAAAAGTGTGATTTCCATCATTGTTGCATAGAGCGTTTTATATATTTCAAATTGATCAAGTTTGATATTTGTGTTAAAAATCTTCCATGGACTTTTGGCTGGTTGTTCTACCTACTACTGAGGGAGTTGTGTTAAAATCTCCCATGATGATTGTGGATTTACATATTTATTCTTCTTTTCCTGTCAAGTTTTGCTGTATGAATTTTTAAAAACATTACTGTTTGTAGGAAATCTTAGATTTATTACATTGTTTTAGAGAATTGATCTTTTAATCCTTATGGTATTTGAAACAAATTCTACAGGTAAGCCATTTGAATAAGATAATTTAACAAGGTTGCTGAATCCAAGGTCAATAGTTTTAAAAATCAATTGTATTTGTACAGACCAACAGCAAATAGGATATTCAGAAAACGATGCTCTTGATGGTAATATCTAAAAAGTGAAACACATAAAAATAAATCTAATGAGAGATACGAAGACTTCTATATGCAAAATTATGAAGCAGTACTGAGAAAAATTAAAGAATACCTAGATAAAGGGATATACCATGTTCATGGACTGAGGGACTCAACTTATTAGAGAAATCAATACTCCACATATTAATCTCAGTTTCAACATAGTCAAGTCCCATTAATTTGGGGTTTTTTATTTTTGGTTTTGTGTTTGGCTGTTATATTTGTTGCATATTTGTTTGTCTGTTTGGTTTTTATTTCTTTGGGGAGATTAACAATGGTTTTAAAATCACTGGGAAGTGTGTCCTCCTACAATTTAAAACTGCTACTCTCTTCCTCATTGATGCTTAAAATTTCATATTTAGATATACATTCTATAACTTTACCTTTCTTTGCCCCTCTTAAATCTCACTCCTCACACTTCCCTGGGAGAGGCAGCACCTTAAGGCTTGTAAGCCATTTACATTTCAGTACAAGTTTGATACAAGTTTCCTAGAAGAAGTTTTGGTAGGAGAAGGAGAGAACAGAGATAAGAGGCACCAAAAAGGGCAAGGAAAAAAGAAAATGAGTTCAATAAAGACAACCACAGATTGGAGAAAGACCAGCCTTTTGCTATTTCTCAATCCTTCTTAGAACAGCTCTGTTGATTGACATTCAGAAAAACAGATGACTGCAGTATTTCTGCTTACTGATTTACTTTATATTCCAGTATAAGCCACTACCAATCAAGCAGTCATCATCTGCTTAATCCAAAGTTTTACTTTACAATTGTTTTTTATGTTGCTTTTTAAGTTGATATGACATCTGGATTCTAAAACATGACATTCTGTTCTCTTTTGGATACAGGAAAAAATATTTTGATGTTTGAGACTGTATGATTAATTTTCCAAATGGTGGAAAGAGTACTGGATTGAGAACAGAGATTTTAATACTTCTTAATATTTAATATGCAATCATCTATCTTTGGTAAATTCCTTAGCTAAGCAGGCTCATATTTTTCTCATTTGTAAAATGAAGAGACTCAAATATCTCATGAACCTGTTCTCAACCCCTTTAAGAGTACATGACTCTTAGTCAGATGTTCATTGGACCACTCAGCAAATTCTTTCTAAGAATAAGACAGTATAATTTTAGATGACACCTTTCTTTTAATAACATCAATTAATTTTTTCTCAAAAATTTCCAGTTAAGCAGTAGAGATAAATATCTTTTAGATATGGGGATATCAATAAAGACTGAAGTTTTACTAAGCTTACAGAGTTGAAAGTAAAAGGATAAGTAGTGTTAATATCAATATTATCATTTAGAAAATGCTTTTTACATCTTTTAGGTTTAGTTCAGAAACAAATAATGTTTTAAGTCATCTCCAAATGCTCAAAGGGCAAATAATTTATTCTATATATGACAATTATAATAACACAACACTTTGATTCCTTAAGTATGATTTGTAATTCAAACTTACCCCTCATTTATTATAAAAAAAAGTTTATTCCTTTGATCTAAATTTACTAAAATAGACATAAATTGTCTGTGTTACATAATATTTTCAAATGTAACTTCCTTGTCTTACAATACCCTCACTTGAGACAGGCAATATAATAGATGTATTATTAAAGTGCCTGCTCTTTCTACAATCTAATGGTTTTCAACATGACTTAGTCAATCAGTAAATACTTACATCAAAAGTTGCTGAGACCAGGGACTTCTCTGCTGGTCCAGTGGGTAAGACCCTGTGCTCCCAATGCAGGGGGCCCGGGTTTGATCCCTGGTCAGGGAACTAGATCCCGCATGCATGCTGCAACTAAGAGTCCACATTCTGCAACTAAGATTCCGCATGCCACAACTAAGAAGTCTGCATGCCACAACTAAGACCCAGTGCAGCCAAAAAAATAAATATTAAAAAAAAAGAAAAAAAGTTACTGAGACCAGGGGTTTTTAAATTGTAGTTCTTGGAGTTTGGGGATTTTGTCAAGGACATTTATGAGTTTATGGAAGAGCGGAGGGTACAAATAATCAAAGCCACACTTATTTTGTATTTCATAAAGTTATTGGGATTACATGTAAAATTTTGTTTGAAAGATGGGATATGTTCTATTAAACATCTGGATGTCACTGACTGTACAGATGCTTTTCAAATGTAGAGGTTAATAATAATAATAATAATAATGCATATTGAGCATTCATTAAATACCAGGCACTGTTTGAGTGCTTAAGACACACTAACTTATTTCATCCTAACATCAATCCAGTGATCATTATCTCAATTTTAAAGACGTAGAAACCGAGGCACAGAAAAATTAAATACCTGTCCCAGTTAGTAAATGAAAGAACAATAATCAAACTCAGGCTGTTTAACTCCAGTACGTTCACTCTTACCCACAACATTAATTCACTTTCTTAGGACCTCCTTAGAATAGAAAAATGGACAATCTTAAAAGTCAGAAAAAAAGAGACAAAATAGACTCAATGAAGTTTCTGATCAGAAAAGCAGCAATACAAAAGTGGTATTAAAAATATTCATCTGGTAATTAATGTAAAATAAATAATAGGAGAACCTAACTTTGGGTATTGGGGCTCATTCATTTATTAATGAATATTAATTGAGCTAGTTATCATCCTTTGTGATTAGGCTACATTAATGAACAAAGCATAAAGAAAATTCTGCCCCCTTGGACTTTCTAATGGATCCAGACACTAGTTACCTTGGCCCAAAGACCTGGCCTAGGAGGATAGCAAGGAGCCTACAGAGTGTTAGTTGAAAAAACAGTCAAATTTTTTTCTATCTAAAGGCTATGGCAGAGATAGAAGAATGAGAAAATCAGAAAGAGGGACTAGGTTTGGAGAGAAAAATGATTTTGAATAGCTATCTTTCAAGGAACAGCAAGACATCCATTTATGAATATTTAGAAGGCAATTAGCAATACAAAGTTGGGGCTTTAGTGAGAGTACATTACATGGATACCATAGCCATTTCCCACTGAGGTAATAGCCAATCCAATGGCAGGTTTTAGCTGGAAACATAAAATTGAATCAGTAGTCTGATAGAGGAGAACCAGCACACAAAATACAGAAGTATGGTGAATTCCCAAAATAATGGAATGGGAAAAATCAAAAAGAAGCACTCAAAGTAACAAACTGATTTGCTAAATATGTGAAAAGAGTAACAGGTAGTACATAGTCAACACAATTCCAGCAAAAAGATAAGAGTCATCTGTGAGGAGCAAAAAATCAAAGGCAATTGAGATTTTAAGGTAAATGAGACAGAAGAAAAACCTTTGAATTTGGAAATTATAAAGCCATTACTGATGTGGAAAATGAAATCTTGGTGCAATGTGGAATGAAAGCAGGGTGAAAAGAGAACATAAAGAGTTCGTATATGTCATTTGTTTTGCACATATAGTACAAGGAAGGGGAGGAGTAGACCATTAGGAAGAAGGGCATGCTTCATTTTGGTGGTAACTACATCAAGAACACTACAGGATTTTGAAACCACAAATTAGCTGATGACTAGAGAAAACTTTACTTAGCTTTGGAAAAGCTGTGCTTCAAATAGCTTACGGATAGCCCAACTAATTCCTTAGTCTTTCCACTACTATATGCTCCTTCCAATAGAGTAATACAAACCTGTCACTTGTTTTTAATAATGTTTGCTCATTTCCCCAGCAGTTTTCTCTTAATCTACTATCTTTGACTTCCTTGCCTTAGCTTACAGTAACATTTTAATACAGGGACTATAACAATAATGCTGGACTCATTTATAATTCTATCTCTTCAAACACACTTTCTCACATGAAATGTTGTCAGGATTAATTAAAAAGAAAGTAAAGTGACAAATAAGAAAACCCTCTTTCAAAAAGATTTTTTAAAAGACCTTTGCTCTGAAAGGCAGATATGAATCACTGACAGCACACAGGTGGGTATTAGCTGGGTGTAATGAAGTTCTCACACTCTTTCACTCAAGCTTTGTTTCAGTCCAACTGTGCCCTCTACAGTCTTATCAAGTGAATGAAGGTGACTTTAGCTTGAAAGGAGTCTGATAAGTCTCTGATACTCAGTCCACACTTTTCAGACAGGAAAGCAATATTTGATTCTTTATAAAAATTTCCGACCTATTTAATTTGGGGGAACTCTCTAAGATAAAAGGTAATTAAATTTAACAAGTGGATACATTTGCTTGGCTGTGTGATGACCACTGCAAAAGAAAATAAAGTTTTATATAGTCTAATTGTGTCCTTCGATACTGAAAACTATTATTAGTGACAATGTGGAATTTTACCTGAGCCCTCGAATCCTGGAAAACAGCAAAAGTTAAGATATCCCTCTGCCCTTTGTGTTGTGGAAAACAGCTTATTCCTAAGAACCACCACAGATGCCTCCTCTTGTTTACCTATGGCAATGCCAGACAAAGATATTCCAAATTGCCAGTTTTTTTGTCTCATAAATTATCATCTGAAGTGTTTATTCCTACTAATCAATTGGAACAAACTGCTTATTAATCAAACTGTAAAGTTTCACTCCTTCCTCCAGGCTCCAGAACTCGGACTCACTGTCAGACTGAGTCAACAGATAATCTCTCCTAAGAACAGGCTGACCTCAGGGTAAAATATTCTCTGATCTACCATCCACTCAAGCTACTCTTTTATCCCATTTGCCCACACCCTACCCTTAATACCCTTGTTACTTCCTCTCAAGAGAAGAAAAACCCCTTTTGATTAACCACTGAGAGGCTTGCAGATCTTAGGGTCACAGCATTCTCCCTAATGCGATAGTTCTCCTCCCCCAATTGCAATAGGCCCCTCCTCGCACTTACCCTTTTGAGTAAAGTTTCTCCTTACTACGCTGCTAT
This sequence comes from Mesoplodon bidens, assembly GCF_964165515.1. NCBI lineage: Eukaryota > Metazoa > Chordata > Mammalia > Artiodactyla > Ziphiidae > Mesoplodon > Mesoplodon bidens. Next base: position 40,661,041 of record NC_138164.1, on the reverse strand, counting down.
TGTTTGGGTTTTTTTAGTTGACATTGGCAACTGATAGAAGAAGTAAATATTGCTGCATCTGGATATATGTGATAATGGGGGATTGAAAACTCTAAAATTTTTATTTGATTTTTATTGGAGTATAGTTCTTTTACAGTGTTGTGTTAGTTTCTTGCTGTACAGCAAAGTGAATCAGTCATACATATACATATATCTGCTCTTTTTTAGATTTCCTTCCCATTTAGGTCACCACAGAGCACTGAGTAGAGTTCCCTGTGATATACAGTAGGTTCTCATTAGTTACCTATTTTATACATAGTAGTTATATATGTCAGTCCCAATCTCCCAATTCATCCCACCCACCCCTTCCCCCCTTGGTAACCGTAAGGTTGTTCTCTACATCTGTGACTCTATTTCTGCTTTGCAAGTAAGTTCATCTCTACCATTTTTCTAGATTCCACACATAAATGGTACTGTACAATATTTGTCTTTCTCTGTCTGACTTACTTCACTCTGTATGACAATCTCTAGCTCCAACCACATCTCTGCAAATGGCACTATTTCATTCCTTTTTATGGCTGAGTAATATTCCATTGTATATATGTACCACATCTTCTTTATCCATTCTTCTGTTGATGGACATTTAGGTTCCTTCCACGTGCTGGCTATTATAAATAGTGCTGCAGTGAACATTGGGGTGCATTCATCCTTTCGAATTATGGTTTTCTTTGGATATGTGCCTAGGAGTGGGATTGCTAGGTCATATGGTAGCTCTATCTTTAGTTTTTTAAGGAATCTCCATACTGTTCTCCATAGTGGCTGTACCAATTTACAGTTCCACCAACAGTGTTGGAGGGTACCCTTTTCTCCACACCCTCTCCAGCATTTATTGTCTGTAGATTTTTTGATGATGGCCATTCTGACTGGTATGAGGTGATACTTCACTGTCATTTTGATTTGCATTTCTCTAATGATTAGTGATGTTGAGCATCTTTTCATGTGTTTCTTGGCCACCTGTATGTCTTCTTTGGAGAAATGTCTATTTAGGTCTTCCACCCATTTTTTGATTGGGTTGTTTGTCTTTTTGATATTGAGCTGAATGAGCTGTTTGTGTATTTTGGAGATTAATCCCTTGTCAGTTGCTTTGTTTGAAAATATTTTCTCCCATTCTGTGGGTTGTCTTTTCATTTTGTTTATGGTTTCCTTTGCCGTGCAAAAGCTTCTAAGTTTCATTAGGTCCCATTTATTTGTTTTTATTTTCATTACTCTAGGCGGTGGGTCGAAAAAGATCTTGCTGTGGAAAACTGTAAATATTAAATGATTTGGTTCATTCAGTGAATTATGAGTGTTAATGAATACATTAAACAGTCCACAAAGAGAGAGTCCTTTAAGCATCTGCTGTGTGCTAGGGTTTCCTCTACTAGGCCACAATTAGAAAAATCTGTTTGCTCAAAAAGCACATAGGTCAGTACAGAAGACTAACATAAAAAACCATCATGAGATGCATTGATAGAAATGTACACAAAGTGCTATGTTTACATTTGATAAAGTCATTTACTATGAGTGCCTAGGGTCTATGGCAGGAAAATGATGTGACCAGAAAAGTTTGAGAGTAAAGGTGATATCTGAGAAGACCATCAAAGAATAAACACGACTCTGTCAGATGAACAAACTGTGAAGAATCTGTATTTGGCATTGGGAACAAAGTGATCACAAAAACCCCAAGTAATACCATGGTTCCTCTGGAGAGCAAAAGTAGTTGGAACTGACTCAACTGTAGCTCACATATGTAAGACAACTGAAGGGGAGCTGGAAAGATGAGCAGATACAAAGCAGCACAGCCTTTTACAACTATGAAAGTTGGGGACTGCACAACTCCAGTGGGTACCATTCATAATAATGTCAATGTGAATGACACAAGCTGGAGTTGTGTACAGCCCTGAGCAAGACCTCTGAGCAGGTACCAAATTAGTAGAGTATTTTTATGCCAAGTGTATAAGTTAGGATGCTTTTGGTAGCAAAAAAATGGAAACCCAATCTGTCTGTCTTCAACTTTAAGAGGATTTTGGAAAGAACATCAGGGCTCATATAACAGAGGAGGACCCTATGGGGCCTTCCTAGGATAGACCCCTCCCCCATATCCTCTACTTTAGCTCCTCTCTGAAGTACATAGATAACAGTATTTGATGCACATTTCCTGCTTTACAGATGCTAAAACTCCCACCAAATGGAAGGTTAACTACTTAATGACCATGAGCACATAGCCCCCAGGCCTACTGGAGCCAAAGAATTGATGACGTTAACCCCTGTGACACTGTCCTGAAACCTCACCATCAACCAAACAGAGAACTGTGCACAAGCTGATCACATACCCTGGGACTCCCCTCCCTCACCTTGCCTTTAAAAACACTTTGCTGAAACCCATCAGGAAAATGAGGCTTTTTGAGTACTAGCTGTCCGGACTCTTTGTATGGTGCCTTACAATAAAACACGGCACTTTAGTTCACCACAACCCAGTGTCAGTAGATTGGGTTTATTGCACGTGGATAAGTGGACCCAAGTCTGCTTCAGTGACACTCACAATACTGCTATGGGGCTTTTGCACAGCAATGGAAACCATAAACAAGACGAAAAAACAACCCTCAGAATGGGAGAAAATATGTGCAAATGAAGCAACTAACCAAGGATTAATCTCTAAAATTTGCAAGCAGCTCACACAGCTCAATATCAAACAAACAAACAAACTAATCCAAAAATGGGCGTAAGGCCTAAATAGACATTTCTCCAAAGAAGACATACAGATTGCCAACAAACACATGAAACGATGCTCAACATCACTAATCATTAGAGAAATGCAAATCAAAGCTACAATGAGGTATCACCTCACACCGGTCAGAATGGCCATCATCAAAAAATCTACAGACAATAAACGCTGGAGAGGGTGTGGAGAAAAGGGAACCCTCCTACACTGTTGGTGGGACTGTAAATTGGTATAGCCACTATGGAGAACAGTATGGAGGTTCCTTAAAAAACTAAAAAAGAGAACTACCATACGACCCAGCAATCTCACTACTGGGCATATACACTGAGAAAGCCATAATTCAAAAAGAGTCATGGACCACAATGTTCATTGCAGCTGTATTTACAATAGCCACGACATGGAAGCAACCTAAATGTCCATCAATAGATGAATGGATAAAGAAGGTGTGGCACATATATACAATGGAATATTACTCAGCCATAGAAAGAAACGAAATTGAGTTATTTGTAGTGAGGTGGATGGACCTAGAGTCTGTCATACAGAGTGAAGGAAGTCAGAAAGAGAAAAACAAATACTGTATGCTAACACATATATATGGAATCTAAAAAAAAAGAGAAAGGTTCTGATGAACCTAGGAGCAGGACAGGAATAAACACAAAGACATAGAGAATGGACTTGAGGACACAAGGAAGGGTGAAGGTTAGGCTGGGACGCTGTGAGAGAGTAGCATGGACATATATACACTACCAAATACAGAATAATAGAGAGCTAGTGGGAAGTGGCCGCATAGCACAGGGAGATCAGCTCGGTGCTTGGTGACCGCCTGGAGGGGTGGGATAGGGAGGGAGGGAGGGAGGGAGACGCAAGAGGGAGGGGATATGGGGATATATGTATACATATAGCTGATTCACTCTGTTATACAGCAGAAACTAACACACCATTGTAAAGCAATTATACTCCAAAAAAGATATTTAAAAAAAAGAAAAAGAAAATAATGGAGGGTTTGTAAAGAACAGGGAAAAGCCAAAAACTGCTGGATATAATTGAGGATTTCTGCATTAGGAATTCTGCAGCACTGTGAACTACAAGAAAATTGAGTAGGGGGATGAAGATTTAAGAATGTTCAACTTTTTATGAATTTAATTCCTTTTTTCACCTTTTTTTATGAGTAATGGTTAAAATTTGAATTCCTTTATAAATTACTTTTGGGTGATTAACTGTGTTTTTTAAAATGCATCTCTGTACAAAGACTCTCTCAAATTTATTATGGTGGCCTAAATAAATTAATACATCTTGAAGGTCTTAGTGGTAAATCACCATGTTTAATTCCAAGAGAATTTAAAAGGTAAAGAAAAATTAGTTTCAAAAATATTTTCAACAAGTTGACATTTATGAAAATTTTTGAAAGATGAGCAGCTATGGGCATACCACCTTATTTTAGCTGATGAACTAATGAATATAGACTTCACACATTTTCAAAGTACTGAACTGCCTTTTCTTCTATAGCAAGCCGCAACATATACCAGGTTCAAAAAAACCAATAATCTTAAATCATGATTTCTTCCCTAAAATCCCCTTTCTACTCATTTATAAATCCTCCTTAATATTAATTTTTTCCTATCATATTTCTCAGCCTTGATTATTTCATGTATTTGATGTACAAATGTATTGAACACTTACAATATGTACAAGATACTTTTTTTTAAAGCTACATGTTAGTTGACTCTTTTGTGCTTGGCACTGGAAGATACACTGTTGGAAGATTCAGCCCCTGCACTCAATTTCTCACAGGTTCAAGAAGATTCAGACAAGTAAATCCACAATTCAACACCCTACTATAAAAGGTATGAGAAAGGGTTGCCCAGGGGGTTTTGATTGTAAAGAGCAGGAGAAACTATCTTTTCCTGGGTATGGGAGGATTCCTAGAGATGTTACCTGAGAAAAGGAAGATGAGAAGAAATTGCTAGGTGAATAAGGGATACTTTTTAGCTTTTATTTCTATTCAATTCTCACAAAAGAAGAAAAAGTCAAAAAAGTAAATGAAGGTATGTGACTCTCAGAGCTCCTTAGGCTCTTTGGTATCTATATTTGTAGCTGGAGATACATGTGCCACAATTATGTTCTACGTTAAGGGAGTCTGCGTGTGTCATGCATCAAGCATGTAGCACAAGCTCATGTTAATAAAAATAGCCATTCAGGCATAATCAAGGTAGAAGAGCAACAACTCACTACATATTTACCAATACCTTTCCTCTAGTCTCCTCTCCTGTGTTCCTTTCACCCACCCAAATGTTTTGGTGTGTAAACTTTCCTCTCAAGACAATGGAGTCCACAGCATGGCCATCACAAGTTTGAGTGTTGAACAATAGGTGAGATCCCTAGTGAATAATTACACCCAGTTGGAGAAGACTAAACAGTGCTTGGAGCCAGGTGAGAGAAATAGCGTTTGGCTTATCTGCTCTGAAATAATATCTGAAAGACTCAATCCATAAAGTTTCCATATGGTTGAAAGCAAGTTGAAGAGTGAACACTGGGTCTTAACATTGTGTGTGTGTGTGTGTGTGTGTGTGTGTGTGTGTGTGTGTGTGTGTGTGTGTGTGTGTGTGTGTGTGTGTGTGTGTGTGTGTGTGTGTGTGTGTGTGTGTGTGTGTGTGTGTGTGTGTGTGTGTGTGTGTGTGTGTGTGTGTGTGTGTGTTTTGATTCATCAAATGTTAGGGAGAAACATTTTATGACAGAAAGAGCACTGGCCCCAGAGGCATGGGTTTAAAGTTCTGTATCTGTCACTCTCTTGACAGGCTTTTTAAAAAGCTCTTGTAATGACTCACTTAATGCTTTTTTACATATGAAAAAGAATGAGCCTTTTTCAAACTTAAAAGTTTGATGATTTCATGGTCACTTTTACTCGCAGCTTTTTAAGATTCCCCATCTAAATAAACTCTTAGGCTCCATGACGTGTGCCCAACCTAGACATGACGAAGGGGCTTTGAAATCCTGGCCTGCTTTCAGCCAACTTCATGCATTTATATCAGCTGATTTGTTACTTGATAAAAATGTTCAGGATAATGCAGTCACTTTTTTCAATGTTGTAGAAAAGACCACTTCAGAAACAGATTACAACAGCCATGATAATGGACCGGAGTCCTGAGGCATGGAGCTGAGAATTCCATCTCCCCCTGCATGAGAGAGGCAGGTTGTTACCCTCTACAGAATCTAAGTTGGGGATTTGCTCCCTAACCCCCAACTCTGGCTAACAGCTTCCCATCAGCCTACCATCTGTGAATGAATCTGGACCTGCAGATTTATAGTCTCAGTTGGTACCGTGTCTTAGGATGTGGAGGACAGCTCGCTTATTATTCCCTAATGCTGCTGCTTCTCAATCTTAAGAGCTAACTCAAGATTTAGTGAATAATCTATACACACGTTACATGAGCTACTCAGATTCCCTCCCACATCGTGTCTTCCAGACTGAGGAGTTCTTCCAACTGCCTATTCTCAAACCCCCAACCTCACCCACACCTTCAGCTGAGGAGCTGCTTCCTCAGCTGCAATGGAAGGGGGAGGCTTCTGGAAGCCTTCCAGTGCCAAACGATGCAGGGGACACGGGTTCGTGCCCCGGACCGGGAGGATCCCACATGCCGCGGATCGGCTGGGCCCTTGAGCCATGGCTGCTGAGCCTGCACGTCCGGAGCCTGAGCTCCGAAGCAGGAGAGGAGACAACAGTGAGAGGCGCGCGCACAGAAAAAAAAAAAAAAAAAGAACACAGGAAAGCATTGGGGCAGTAAGACGGGCAGTGGACATGAACAGGCCCTTCATACAAAAACAGAAAGACACCAGTCTGAAAAGACCACAGAATGAAGGACTCCAACTACGTGACATTCTCGAAAGGGCAAAAATACACAGACAGTAACAAGACCAGCAGCTGTCGGGGGCCTGGGGGCACTGGGCGGGTGAACAGGTGGCCCCCAGGGATGTTTCGGGCAGTGAAATGGTTCTGGGTGGCACTGCAGTGGTGGCTGCAGGTCATCACACCTGTCCAAACCTGAACAGTAGGACACAGAGAGTGAGCCTTAATATAAACTACAGACTCCAGGGGAGAATTAGGTGTCAATGCCGATCCATCACTGAGATGACGCGCCACACAGGCCAGAGACGTTACCAAGGGAGGGAACCCAGAGGGACGGGTATAGGAAAGCGCTGTCTGCTCGATTCTGAGTCTCCTATAACCCTAAAGCTGCGCTAAAGACTGTCCACCAATTAAAAAGAAGAAACGGCTTCTAAGCACGTGAAAATACTCTCAACCTCATTCACGATTCAGAAAAACCCCAAGGGAACGTCCATACTGCTTACCGGGGCCTAGGATGAGCGGGAACACGCCGCGGCCTCGCCCCTTCCTGTCGGGCATCGCGCTGGAGCCCAGAGTCCCCCTGACTTGACCCACCGCACCCCACCCCGCGTTTCATGCCGTCCACAGTCTCTACACATGACATCTTTTGATCAGATGACTCACTGTCCCAATTACAAGGTTTCAGTTTCTGCACAGGAAGAAACCAAAACCAGCACAGAGGGGAGGCTCTTCAGTCAAACTCAGGGTCTGCCTGCCTTCACGTCCCACTCTTCCTGACGGGAGGCCCACATCCTAAGGAAGGAGGTCCTTACCAGCACCTCAGGAGCCTCATCCAGTCCACCTCACGCTGCTCTGAGAGCCTCGCCAACCTCTGCAGCTACCCAAGTCCTGGGCACTTGAGGCCCGTCCCCCTTCCCCGAGTCACTGAGCCACGTGCTCTGACAATGCATTTAAAACCAGGCTCTCGGACTTCCCTGGTCGCACACTGGTTAACAATCCGCCTGCCAATGGTGGGCACACGGGTTCGAACACTGGTCCGGGAAGATGCCACATGCTGCGGAGCAACTAAGCCCGTGCACCACAACTACTGAGCCTGCGCTCTAGAGCCTGCGTGCCACAACTACTGAGCCCACGACCCGCAACTACTGAGGCCCGCATGCCTAGAAGCTGTGCTCCACAATAAGAGAAGCCACCGCAATGAGAAGCCCGCGCACTGCCACGAAGAGTAGCCCCGGCTCGCCGCAACTAGAGAACAAAGCCCGCGCGCAACAACAGAGACCCAACGCAGCCGAAACTGAATAAGTTAAATAGTAAACAAATAAAAAATTAAAATGAATGAATAAATAAATAAATAAAAGCAGGCTCTGCTTTGTCAGCACTCTGGAGTTCCCTATGTATCGACGGGCAGGATTCCCAAGCTCTCCTGTAATTGTGTCTGTGAAGTGCCTTTCCCGAGGAGCACAGAAGCTCCTGGAAGCAGAGAATTGCTTCTTAAGATCACATGCAGAAACTGAAGACATTTGATGCTTATGTCAAAGATAAAAGACACAACACTAGATGGTGTGAAGGGTCCTCGAGGCCAAGAGCCAGGCAAGCAGGACACTTCCTCTGGGGACCCTTCCATCAGCAGAGAAGAAAATGTCCGTGGCCAGAACTGGCACTCAATTCGCTTTGAGCTGAGCAGCACCCGTGTAATTACACAGGCTCCCCAAAGAGTAATTACTCCCACATTTAAGAAAGGAGATGGCTTTTCAGGCAGGGAAGGCAAGTACAGTCTTCCCAGCTGGATGCACTGTGTGTGCTGATGGTCACGATGGAGCTGGGCCCCAGAGCTCTGCTCTCCCCTCAAACCCCCAACCTCACCCTCACCCTCAGCTGAGGAGCTGATTCCCTGAGAACAGAGAAGCCATCGGAGGGCTTCCCCACCTGCAACCCTGCTCAGCCATCCCCTCCCCACTCCAGGACCACGGGTAGCAGCTCTCCCCTCCCCCACACGCATCTACTGGATCATTCCCACTGTTATTTCTCCCATCACAACAAAACACAACACAACACAACACAACATCCTCCCCGGACCTCAGCTCCTACACCAGCTACTGTCCAGTTTCTATTTTCCCCATCACAGCAAAATGTCTTGAAAAAGTTGGGACCAGAACAAACCCAGTTCTCCCACTCCTCTCCCTTAAGCCTCTCCGATCAGGATTTTACCCCACAGATCCATCCAAACACATCATCGGCGAGTTAGGACCTCCCCCCAGTGCTGGGCTAGATGGTTATTGGCTCCGCGGAACGGCAACCTCGTTTGTCCAGTCACCCAGGGAACCTCTAAAGTGCTTCCCACATGCAGACAAAACGCTGTGATTAATATTTTAGGAGAAATACTCAGCGTGGAGAATACACTTGAGCTGCTGGAGGAAAGAGGTAGCGGCACAGAAAAGAAGTTTCTGTAACTACAGAAATGAACAGATAAGCTGTTTTAATGGTAGCAAGTATGGGATGAAGGAGAACGAATAAAAACCATCCAGAAGACGACATTAACAAGCCTCACACTACAACGTGGTAACAGAGGATGGAGAAGGACTTTAGAATGAACTCATTTTTCTGGGCAGGCGACAGGCTGGATGATGCAACGATGAGCCGCCAGAGACAACAGGACAAGGCAAGGGGCAGGGGAGCTGTAAATAATCATTTCTGGATCTACTGGATCTAGTCATCCGAGGTGCCCTTTGGACAAACTCCATAGAGATGCTGGCAAGTGGCTGGACAGAGGCCTCTGTCTGGTCCAGGGGGGAGAACTGACAGAGCTGGAGGTGAAAAGCACCAGAGGGTGAGATCAGACGGGGTGGAGAGTCATGGACCAAGGGTGAAACGACAACACACACAGAGGGCGGAAGACAGAGTCAGTCAGGAAGACAGCACGGAGAGATCTGTCACAGAAACCAACAGAGCAGACTCTGCGGATGGCAAGGCGACAGTGGTCTGAGGTGACGACTGGCAAATCTCCACTGCTTTGTATGCTGGATGCCAGGTCACCTCAACCGGATCAGGTTCCGTGGAGGGGCAGAACCAAGACCGCAGGCTGCACGATACAATTCAGCTGGGAAACAAGAATCTTTGCCAGAGACCTCACTGCATGGTGTGTAGCGCGACCCTCTGAGATTGTAAGAGACAAAGAGCGCAATTTACTGGAAGGGTGACAAGGCTGTTCTTCCAGATGATCCTCATTGCATCCCTCGACTGAGCACTGAAAACAATGTACCTATGTGACAACGGTGTTCTACTGAACAGACAACTTATATGCACTGAGTGCTCCCTGGACAGCACGCTCTCGGCTTACAGGAAGCACAAGGAAGGCACCAACGTCAACACGTTAGGGGCTGTCTCTCAGGAAGGCTCGCGGCCTACAGCGGGATCCTCAGGGAAACCTTTTAACGCTCGAGAACAAAAGTGATTTGGCAGGACCATATAAGTCAAGCAAGGGATGGTGTTTTGCCACAAATGTCAAGAACACGAGGCTTGTACTGTGGCTCTAAGAGGATCCTGGGATCTACACGTAGAACTTGCCAGAAACACTTGGTGCTGACCTGCTCCTCTACACTTTGTCTAACCACATCTTTTACCAACTCCTACTTTCCCATTTTAACTTTTGAACTATTCGCCTCCCAAGGTGTTATCACAAAAGAACAGCAGCAGGTAAATACGTAAACAGCAAAACTCACCAGAGGCTGACTCATTTTCCGCTGCTCTTGGAACAACGTGCAGGACTGTGACAGTGGAGGCGGACCTGGAGAAGGAAAACGCAGGCAGTGAAGCTACGACTGAAGCGGCTCGGGGTGCACGAGCACCCGCCCCGCGCTCCACAAGAGACACCTGTGGGAGACCCGTCCTTTCACCTTCAGAAGGGCCTGTGAGAATAAGGAGGGAGCAACCACCCTCAGGTCTGTAACTCCCACGTGACTCTGGTACCTGAGGGGATACTTTATTTTTCCGTAGCGAGTGTACATTGAATCCTATTAAAATAAACCTCCGTCATTAAATATGAAATTAAAAAACGCTTATAGTTTATCTCTTCTCAGTCTGTTAACAACTTAGATCAGAACATCCACAGGATACCCAGAATAAAGGGACACACTCAGGTGCGTTTCAGTCTTGCAATGATTTGTACAAACTTTACAAACTTAAGTGCGACGCTCGAAAACATCTTTTATTAAAGCTGACTTTAAGTGGACAGAACACCTGCCCTAGGAGTTTGGAGTCCTGTGAGCGACCCCACGTGCACACCCGGTGAGGGTCTAGGACAAGTCATCTCCCTTCTCAGGCCCCATCGCTTCCTTCCTCACCCGAGGAAGCCCTGCAGACTCATCCTGCACCGATTACACTGGGCGACTCCACAGGGCACAACCCAGGGGGGCGGCGGACGCTTACATTAGACAACCAAGGTGCTGACGCGCCTTGAGACACACGTGCGAGATGCCGAGACGGCGACAGGAGGGGGAGGACGAGGAGGAGGGGGAGGACGAGGAGGAGGGGGAGGACGAGGAGGAGGGGGAGGATCGGGGTTGGACGGAGGGGAAGCCGCGGCACGTCCCGGCCGAGCCTGTGGACCCTGCTCCCCCAGGACACCCGGAGCTCACAAGTCCCAGGGGAGCCCCATCCGGAGCAGCCAGCCCTGTCCTCCAGCCCGGCCCCTCCACCTCCGGGAAGCGGTCAAACCCTCCAGGTGGCTCTACCGCGGGGCCCGGGGCGGGCTACCCCAAGCCCTGCTCTTCAAGGGCCGCAGGCTCCACAACCAACTACAGGCCTGCAGACGCAACACCTACCCCGTCGGGACTCGCTCACCGGCCCCGGGCTCCCGAGGCTCCGGTCCGGGGGCTGCTCCTCGGGCGCGCTCCTCTCTCGGGGTCCCTCCGCTCCGCCTCCCGAGACCACTGGGCCAGAGGAGCAGGCTCTGGGCCCACGTCCCTCCCGGGACCTCGCTTGGCCCCGCGCTGCACATGGTCGGGCACTGCACCGCTGCCGGCCGCCCGGCCACTCCGGCCCAAACGCGGGCTCCGCAGCTTGAGCTCGGAGGTCACAGTTCCAGCCTCCGCACGGCCCACGCTAACCCTCGCCCACACAGCCCGCTCCCGCGGGCTGCCGGCCGGCCCGGACAGCGTACCGCCCCGCAGGCCCCGAAATGCTCGCCCGCAAGAGGCCAAGACGGGGGAACGACGGCCAGCGACGACCTGGGCACGCACAGGAAGCGGGGGCGGGGCGGCGACGGTGCGCGTGCGCCAACACGCACAAATCATGAGGCGCACCTGCGCAGGCGGACGCCCGAAGTCCGCCTGCCAAAGCCCGCCAGGAGCACGGGCCAAGTACCCGGACTCCAGAAGCCTCCCAGAAGTCTCCGTGCCGTCAAGATAGTGAGCGTATGAAATGTCTCCTTCTCATCTGGCGCTCAAGTGCTGCTGTGCTGTGAGGGTGTGCCGCCTGGACCAGGGACTCCATTGCCCATTTGTCTTCACTCCTGTTAGGGATCAAGGAAAGGTGTGGCCTCAAGTGGGGGCTGTGTGATGGTCTCCAGGCTCCCTGGTCCTTTCCCGGCCCTGGGACATTTCGGGTTACATCTGAGATTCCCCCACCACCAGGAGAGGGGAAGGAGGGTATCATGTTCCCTTAACTGAAACGCTACAACTTTCATTCAAATCCTAGAATACAATAAATGCCCAGCCATGACACAAACTAATATTGCCCACGGAAGGAAAAGAAAATAGAAACTGTAGCTGTTTAGATTACACAACCAACGCATTAAAAACTGTACGAAAATCAGAACGTACACACAAACCGAAAACAGAAAACAGATACCTGGGCTCTTACCTCTTAAAGAGGATACTGTTTATGTTAGGTAAAAATATCATTTTTCAAAAATGGAATCAGAAGGGTAATGATTTATCACTATTTATCACTGGGGGTGAAATAATATAACTGTGTTCTTGGCCAACTGTTCCTTAAAAGCTGCTAGGGGAAAAGTTAAAAATAAAATCTCCAGGGACTTCCCTGGTGGTCCAGTGGTGAAGACTCCTAGTTTCCACTGCAGGGGGCACGTGTTTGATTCCTGGTTGGGGAACTAAGATCCCGCATGCTGTGCAGCACAGTCTCATTAATTAATTAATTAACGAACACACAAAATAAAAATAAAAAATCTCTCGCCAACCGAGAAAATCCTCTCCACAAATGTAGAGAGAAAGAAAACGGTTTTACTGTTGAATAACCATTAAACCAGACTGTGCTGTGCACCCACAGGTGAACCACTAATGTTTGTGCAAATGAAATCAACCTCACCTTTTTTTTTTTATAGCTCAGCAGATAAAATCTGTTGCATACAAGTTCTCAAGATAAACGGGAACTTGCCTCATGGGAATAGACTTGACACCACCATAAAAATGGCATACATTCTTTCAGAGTACATCCTAAATTCACCTGGTCATCTCGGTGGTTGTCCATGCTAGTTAATACCCTTTATCCAAAGGAGAAAGACAACTTCTCCTATCTCTAGGACAAGCACGTACTTATAGCTCAGAGGAAAGTGCCTAACACCTAGCCTAAACTCCCCTGGTGACAGAGAGATAAAGAAGATAGCTCTCAGGTCCTTAACATAAACATTCCTGGGTTGTAATGCTGGCAAGAGACTGATTTAGCTTTTAAAAAGATTTAGATACTTACGAAAGGGACAGAGGAAGTATTTCTATTACAAGCGTCTTGAGGAAATCCTCTAAAAACGGAAATAAGAAGTGATGATTCATGCAAATGAATAAGCACCTAACCCATTCCTGATTTCCCCAGCTGAACTGCCACATTAAATGAATCCTGCACAAAATGTGTGCTTCTCCAAAACTGCTCTTGGAAGTGGCTGCTTAGAGCCACGAATGGTCTTTTCCAGTTCTTGCTGCTGCTGACTGTGGCCTCTGCCTGAATTCTCACCGATGAAATGCTGCTTGTGTGGGAATGACAGCGACCACACCTCCTCTGAGCCTGAGCCTGGCAAACCTCCAGGGCGCATTTCTCGCATTTTCCAAGTTCACCACGTAAGGACATCAGCTACACAGAGTACCTTGCTGGGAAGCGCCTTGGAAGGGCAGTGCGCCCATGAGCACGCCACCAGGCCTCCAGTTCTCACCTCACCCACGTGCACTGACCGTGTCTCAGCAGAAGACTGGGGTGGCCTGTGAACCCCAGCTGCTGTGCCCACCTCATCACCCCACTCTATCCCTCCAGCCCAGAGACATGCTGGGCTCCCCAGCCCCCTGCCCTGGACACTCTCTGGAAGTCTTTCTATTACAAGTTGTCATGAGGAAATGCTCTAAAAAAGGGAATAAGAAGTACGGAGTCATCCCAATGAACAGGATGTCCAGCAGTGAGCTGATGTCTCTCACGACTCACCCCTCTCTCCAAAAGGCGAAAAACTGTCATTTCATACATTTCCCCCTTTTTAAAGTTGTTGAAGCTAGGAGGGTAAACCTGGACCCTGCGATTTCACCTTGACCAGAAGCAGCAATGGCCACCTTTTAGTTTGCTTTCATTAAGATCTCTTCATATATATGGAGATTTACAATATAAAGCTTTCTCTTTTTGTATCTGCATTTCTATTAAATACAGATATTTTCCCTACTTTGTCACTTATCTATTTTTATTGAAGTATACTTCGTTTGCAATATTTCAGGTGTACAGCAAAGTGACTCAGTTACATGTATTTATGTAAGAATATATGTATTCTTTTTCAGGTTCTTTTTTCCATTATGGGTTATTACAAGATATTGAACATAGTTCCCTGGGCTATACAGTAGGTCCTTACTGTTTATCTGTTTTACATATAAAAGTGTGTATCTGTCAATCCCTGTTCTTTCTCTTTTTAACTTAATTTTTTACTCTCACATTCTGTTATACAGACACTTAAAAAGATATTTTGTGTTCAAATCTTTCACTTTCACTTCATACTTTTCATCAGCTTGGACACTGTACTTGAAGAAGCCTTTCCCATCCTGCATTTCCTAAGTAGTTGCCTGTGTTTTCTCCTGTTTATTTTGGGTCTCTTAACATACCAATTTTATCAAGATAACTGGCACCCATCTTCAGGATTTGTAAAATCATTTTCCTCTTAAAGTCTCTCAACCATTTTTTTCAACACTAACACATCTACCACAACCAGGAAACGCACTGTTTAAGAAGAAAACTCAAGTTTGTAATCTAACAGAAAAGGACAGGCTCTTCTTTGAAGCTCAGCGACACGTCTTAATTTAAAGGCAGGGGAGGGACTTCCCTGGTGTTCCAGTGGTAAAGAATCCGCCTTCTAATACAGGGTACGTGGGTTCAAAGCCTGGGAACGCTGGTCCGGGAGCTAAGATCCCACACGCCACGGGGCAATTAAGCCCGCGTGCTGCAATTAGACACGATGCAGCCTAAGAGAGATAAATAATTTTTTACAAATAAAAATAAAAAAATAAAGGCAGGGGAAGCAGGAAAGTGACCGCCTCATGTGAATTCCTTCTTATTCAAAATACAGGTCGTAGCAGTTTACTTGGGCTGCGTCACAAAATACGACACACTGGCGGGCTTAAGCAACACAAATGCACTGTCCGACATTTACGCAGGCTGCAAGTCTGAGATCAAGGTGTCAGCAGGGTTGGTCCCCTCTGAGGGCTGTACGGGAGGATATGCTCCAGGCTTCCTGGTGGAGAGGGCGGTTTCCTGACAAGCACATGCACTATGTATGTAGCAGGTAGGTGCCTGGGCTGAACTCCGATCCCAGGGCTGCTCATCCGCAGCAGCACCAGGCCGCTGGAGGGCTTGTCACGGACCCGTTGGCAGGAGGACTGCAGGCTGACACAGACGTCTGCTCAGCTGTGGACCCATGGCCCGGCCACAGCCCTGCCAGAGGCTGCCTGGTTGAAATCCAGGTCACGGTTCACCTCCCTCCTGCTTATTGCATTCAACGATGCCTTGAAGACCCCCTACTGCACCAGCCTGGGTGGCACATCCCACCCAGTCACTTCCACATCAGAAGCATGTCAATTGAGAAGGTTAAAATTAGGCCCTGGCTCAGTGCTGTGGAATTAGAATCTGTGAGGCTGGGTCCAGGCATCTGTGTTGGAATATTTTCTCCACGGGACTCTCATGCCCAAAGGACTGTATTGACAAAGCACTTCTGCTTCACCCCACTGATATTTCTGCACTAGAGCTACAGCCGTTGTTGTATTAAACTGCATCCGCAGGAGGAAGAGAGAGGAGGAGAGGCGACAGTTCTGCTGATCTCCAAACACGCTGTTACGGAACCACACTTGGGTCCACTCGCCCGCACGCACTAAAGCCAATCTACGGACACGGGTCACGGTGAAGGAAAGTGCCGCGTTTACGGCAGGGCAACAAGCAAGGGGTCCAGGTATCTAGGGCTCAAAAGGCCCCCACTCCCCCGTGGCTTTCAGGGAAAGGTGTTTACAGATGGGGTGAGGCTGTTGGTGGGAATGTACACTGGTGCTGCCGCTATGCAGAACAGTGTGGAGGCTCCTCAAAACACTAAAGCTAGAGCTACCGTAGGACCCAGCAATCCCACTCCTGGGCATATACCCAGAGAAAACCATAATTCAAGAAGACACACGCACCCCAATATGTATAGCAGTACGATTTACAATAGCCAAGACATGGAAGCAACTTAAATGTCCATCGACAGAGGAATGGATAGGGAAGATGTGGTACATATGTGTGATGGAATACTACTCAGCCATAAAAAAGAATGAGATTATGCCATGTGCAGCAACATGGATGGACCTAGAGATTATCAGACTAAGTGAAGGATGTCAGACAAAGACAAATACCATACGCTACCACTCCTGTGTGGAATCTAAAACAGTGATACGAATGAACTTCTGAACAAAACGGAAACAGACTCACAGACATAGAAAAAAAACTTATGTTTACCAAAGGGAAAAGGTGGGGGAGAGGGATAGATCAGGAGGTTGGGGCTAACATATGCACACAACTATATATAAAACAGGAAATCAACAAGGACCTCCTGTAGAGCACAGGGATCTCTACTCAATATTCTGTATTAACCTAGGGAGTTCCCTGGTGGCCCAGAGGTTAGGATTCTGGTCTTTCACGGCCGTGGCCCGGGTTCAATCCCTGGTCAGGGAACTGACATCCTACAAGCCACACAGCACCACGAAAAAAAAGCAAAATTCGGTAATAACCTAAATGGGAAAACAATCTGAAAAAGAATAGATATCTGTGTCCATATAACTGAATCACTTTGCTGTACACCGGAAACTAACACAACACTGTAAATCAACTATACTCCCAATATAAAATTTAAAAAATCTTTAAAGTGAATTACAAACGAGTGGGGTGAGGGAGAGGAGGTTGAGGGGTGTGTGGTCAGCTTGTGGACATTCTTCCGATTGGTTGGTGGTGAGGTAATCTGAGGTCAACATCATCAACCGGCTGGTTCCAGCTGGTCTGGGGTCTACGTGCTTGTGGGCAGCATGCAGTTACCTTCCTCCCCCCTGCTGGGGGCTTCAGTCTCTGCAAAACAGCTCCAAGGACGTGGCTCAGAACAGTATCTACAGCCCTTGAGGAGGAACTAAAGGTCCTTGACTTTGTTTAATGGCTACACTAGTATTATTTGGTCTTTGGGGACTCTTGTCCTTTCTTTTGGCACTTTCTCCCTTCTCTGATTAAATTGTTTGTTTCCAACTCACGGAAGGCTAGGAGGCTAAAATTTTCTAAAGACAAGAAGCAGGCAGAAGACATGGGGAGAATCCGTCCCAGGAAGGCCCCACAAGGTCCTGCTCACTTACAACATCACATTCAATCTGGGCTGCTTACGCCATTTTTGGACAACATACCAACACATCTTAAGATGGGTCCCACCCGACTGTTGCACATTTGGACAAGGTGCGGTGGGGTGGGATTATGCAAATCCAGATCTGAAGACTAGATAAAGCAATCAGGGTATTTCACAGTATACAAGAGAAATTTTCATGGGGACAGAATACCAACCTTCTAATATTTGAAAGCCTGTTAGCCAAGAGGGAGAGTGAACTTCTGTTTTGTTATACAAGGACCCAATCAGCTGTGATGGTTGAAAGCATGATGAACGCAAATCTGAATTCATTTGCCTCCTAACAATGCAACGTCTACAGCAGAGGGACACAGGTCCTCAAGCAGCAGTGCTTTTCCCAGCAGTGCAGACCCTGAGGAGAGCCAGGCTGTGGCAGCTCTGGAGGACCTCAGACACTCTTTGCACGGCCTCTGAGACCTAGAACATCTCAGAAAGTCCACGAGTGCAAACCAAAGAGACACTCAGTCCCTGCACCTTGGATGAAGTGATTTGACTCTACGTATGCATTGCTTGGGCTAATTAGAAATATGGAAGTGATCAGAAGACAGAATAAACCTCTGGGCACATCCTGAACAACAGAGATACTTCTCATCAAAGTCCAAACAATAATTCAAAAGCAAGATTCAGAGCCAAAATGTGGAAACAAACCAAGTGTTCACTGACAGATGAATGGATCAAGAAAATGTAGTGTGTATATTCACACAACAGATATTATTCACCCACAAACAGGAAGGAAAGTTTCTAATTCATACAAAGACCATTTATGTATTTTTCAAAGATTGACATTTCTTTGTATGAACAGTGAAAATTTAACAATTCCACTTTTAAGAGGAAAGGTTAGTGTTTCTTTGTAGAAACAATTAAGTCTCAGCAGTAGAGGCATAAGCACACACGTGCACACAGAGTAAACAGAATAGCGCCCCGCTACCTCCCCGCAATCTGATCCCCCGATGAGCCCTGCTGATTCTCCCTCCAAATATAGAGAACCTGTTTACTTCTCTCCATCTTGTCAGACATCATCTTCCTGGACTACCACGCCAAATTCCTAACCTTATCTGGGTCTCCCGACTTCCACTCTTACTGAATCCCCACCCCATCCATTTATGCAGCAGCCAAAATCAATTGTTCCTCTTTCAGTGCAAACTGGATCAGGACACCTCTCATTCACTGCTTTCCCACTGCACTTGGCAAACATCTGAACTTCTTCAGACCCACGGTTTTATTTCCTTCTCACTCACTGTGTACTGTCCACACTGGCTTTGGGGTCTAGGAAGGAAATTTTGACACAGGCTACCACACAGATGACACGCGAAGACATTAAGCTAAGTGGATAAGTCAGATACAAATGGACAAATGTTACATGATTCCACTTCTGTGAGGTCCCCAGATGGGTCAAATTCATAGAGACAGAAAGTGGAATGGTGGGTGTCAGGGGCTGGGAGGGGGGTGGGGAGTCAGTGTTTAATGGGGACAGAGTTTCACTTGGACAGGATGAAAACATTCTGGAGATGGATGGTCGGGATGGTTGCACAACAATGAGAATTCTTGTTTTCCTTCCTTAAGATTTTTGTTTTACTTATTTTCGGCTGCGTTGGGTCTTCGTTGCTGGGCGCAGGCTTTCTCTAGTCGCGGCGAGCGGGGGCTACTCTTCGGTGCGGTGTGCAGGCTTCTCATTGAGGTGGCTTCTCTTTGCGGCAGAGCATGGGACCTAGGCGCGTGGGCTCAGTAGTTGTGGCTCGCGGGCTGAGGAGTTATGGCTTGCAGGCTCAGTAGTTGTGGCGCACGGGCGTTAGGTGTTCCGCGGTATGTGGGATCTTCCCGGACCAGGGCTTGAACCTGTGTCCCCTGCATCGGCAGGCGGATTCTTGACCACTGTGCCACCAGGGAAACCCAAGAAAAAAAGCAAGACTCAGACCCCAAGGGGAGGAGTGGAAGTACGAGTTGGGAGGTTCAGAAGAAGCTTCCAGTGACACTGCATGACCCTGAGTTGCCTATTTTCTTCTCTGCATCTCGGCTACCATATACTTCCTACCCTCATAGAAAAATAACCTGTCTGGAATTGGAAATTTTTCCATTTAGTCTTTTTGTGCATGTGACATTTTTATTCAGAAGAATAATCTGTGTTGAACTGGAGTTTTTTCCATTTAGTATTTTGTACATGTGACATTTTTATTCAGGTAGTGAAATCTCTGGGTCAACAGTGATACCACATTCTCAAGATTTTGATAAGTAGACTAGAACTTCTTAACTAGAATCAAGGGGAAGGCTTTGGACAATCCATGGACTTTGTGACATCCAAAGGTACCCTTTTTTGTGTGTGTGTGTGTGTGTGTGTGTGTGTTTGTAGACACCCTGTGAAGGGTGCGTGAGCACCTGTAGTTTTCTATGATTTTAGCTTCTCCGAATGGCTCTTGGACTCAAAGGTGCCTGAGGGGAGTGGACGTGTACTCCCCCAGTACAGAATTCTGAACGCAGTGTCAGTAAACATTCAGCCAAAGAGCTTTGCCAAATTGCGTGTTTTAACGTAACTTTTTAATCCACTGAGTCGATGTACCTGGGATCTTTTTTTACATACTTATCTCACTCTTTATTTATTTTTTTTGGTGGGGGGGTACGCGGGCCTCTCACGGTTGTGGCCTCTCCCGTTGCGGAGCACAGGCTCCGGACGCGCAGGCTCAGCGGCCATGGCTCATGGGCCCAGCCACTCCACGGCATGTGGGATCTTCCCGAACTGGGGTACCAACCCGTGTCCCCTGCATCGGCAGGTGGACTCTCAACCACTGCACCACCACGGAAGCCATTATCTCACTCTTATAAGGCTGAAACGTTGCTGCTTCCCCTAAGTTTCCTTGTCCCTCTCCCCACTCTCCCACCAGGCCGTGGAAGAGGAATGGGAGGGAGAGGGAGAGTCCAGCAGGGAGAGGACAGTGCACCTGCTGGGAAGCAGTAAAGAGGGGTCCAGGGTGGGAGGGAGGGAGACACAAGAGGGAGGGGATATGGGAACAGGTGTATATGTATAACTGATTCGCTTTGTTATAAAGCAGAAACTAATACGCCATTGTGAATCAATTGTACTCCAATAAACTTGTAAAAAAAATTAGAACTACCATATGACACAGCATTTTCATTCCTGGATATATATCGAAAAAAATAAAACCAAAAAACATTAATTTGAAAAGATATATGCACCCTAATGTTCATGGTAGCATTATTTACAATTGACAACATATGGAAGCAAGCTAAGTGTTTATTAAGAGATGAATGGGTAAGGAAGATGTGATATATATATATACAATGGAATACTACTTAGCTAAAAAAAAATTTTGTTTGAATTGAAATTGTATCAAGTATCTTTTCCGACCACAATGCTATGAGACTACACATCAATTACAGGAAAAGAGCTGTAAAAAAATACAAACACATGGAGGCTAAAGAATACACTACTCAATAACGAAGTGATCACTGAAGAAATCAAAGAGGAAATTAAAAAATACCTAGAAACAAATGACAATGGAGACACGATGACCCAAAACCTATGGGATGCAGCAAAAGCAATTCTGAGAGGGAAGTTTATAGCAATACAATCCCACCTTAAGAAACAGGAAACATCTCGAATAAATAACCTAATCTTGCACCTCAAGCAATTAGAGAAAGAAGAACAAAAACATCCCAAAGTTAGCAGAAGGAAAGAAATCATAAAAATCAGATCAGAAATAAATGAAAAAGAAATGAAGGAAATGATAGCAAAGATCAATAAAACTAAAAGCTGGTTCTTTGAGAAGATAAACAAAATTGATAAACCATTAGCCAGACTCATCAAGAAAAAAAGGGAGAAGACTCAAATCAATAGAATTAGAAATGAAAAAGGAGAAGTAACAACTGACACTGCAGAAATACAAAAGATCAGGAGAGATTACTACAAGCAACTCTATGCCAATAAAATGGACAACCTGGAAGAAATGGACAAATTCTTAGAAATGCACAACCTGCCAAGACTGAATCAGGAAGAAATAGAAAATATGAACAGACCAATCACAAGCACTGAAATTGAAACTGTGATAAAAAATCTTCCAACAAACAAAAGCCCGGGACCAGATGGCTTCACAGGCGAATTCTATCAAGCATTTAGAGAAGAGCTAACACCTATCCTTCTCAAACTCTTCCAAAATATAGCAGAGGGAGGAACACTCCCAAACTCATTCTACGAGGCCACCATCACCTTGATACCAAAACCAGACAAGGATGTCACAAAGAAAGAAAACTACAGGCCAATATCACTGATGAACATAGATGCAAAAATCCTCAACAAAATACTAGCAAACAGAATCCAACAGCACATTAAAAGGATCATACACCATGATCAAGTGGGGTTTATTCCAGGAATGCAAGGATTCTTCAATATACGCAAATCAATCAACGTGATACACCATATTAACAAACTGAAGGAGAAAAACCATATGATCATCTCAATAGATGCAGAGAAAGCTTTCGACAAAATTCAACACCCATTTATGATAAAAACCCTGCAGAAAGTAGGCATAGAGGGAACTTTCCTCAACATAATAAAGGCCATATATGACAAACCCACAGCCAGCATCGTCCTCAATGGTGAAAAACTGCAACCATTTCCACTAAGATCAGGAACAAGACAAGGTTGCCCACTCTCACCACTCTTATTCAACATAGTTTTGGAAGTTTTAGCCACAGCAATCAGAGAAGAAAAGGAAATAAAAGGAATCCAAATCGGAAAAGAAGAAGTAAAGCTGTCACTGTTTGCAGATGACATGATACTATGCATAGAGAATCCTAAAGATGCTACCAGAAAACTACTAGAGCTAATCAATGAATTTGGTAAAGTTGCAGGATACAAAATTAATGCAAAGAAATCTCTGGCATCCCCATATACTAATGATGAAAAATCTGAAAGTGAAATCAAGGAAACACTCCCATTTACCATTGCAACAAAAAGAATAAAATATCTAGGAATAAACCTACCTAAGGAGACAAAAGACCTGTATGCAGAAAATTATAAGACACTGATGAAAGAAATTAAAGATGATACAAATAGATGGAGAGATGTACCATGTTCTTGGATTGGAAGAATCAACATTGTGAAAATGACTCTACTACCCAAAGCAATCTACAGATTCAATGCAATCCCTATCAAACTACCACTGGCATTTTTCACAGAACTAGAACAAAAAATTTCACAATTTGTATGGAAACACAAAAGACCCCGAATAGCCAAAGCAATCTTGAGGACGAAAAATGGAGCTGGAGAAATCAGGCTCCCTGACTTCAGACTATACTACAAAGCTACAGTAATCAAGACAGCATGGTACTGGCACAAAAACAGAAAGATAGATCAATGGAACAGGATAGAAAGCCCAGAGATAAACCCACGGACATATGGTCACCTTATCTTTGATAAAGGAGGCAGGAATGTACAGTGGAGAAAGGACACTCTCTTCAATAAGTGGTGCTGGGAAAACTGGATAGGGACATGTAAAAGTATGAGATTCGATCACTCCCTAACACCATACACAAAAATAAGCTCAAAATGGATTAAAGACCTAAATGTAACGCCAGAAACTATCAAACTCTTAGAGGAAAACATAGGCAGAACACTCTATGACATAAATCACAGCAAGATCCTTTTGGACCCACCTCCTAGAGAAATGGAAATAAAAACAAAAATAAACAAATGGGACCTAATGAAACTTCAAAGCTTTTGCACAGCAAAGGAAACCATAAACAAGACTAAAAGACAACCCTCAGAATGGGAGAAAATATTTGCAAATGAAGCAACTGACAAAGGATTAATCTCCAAAATTTATAAGCAGCTCATGCAGCTCAATAACAAAAAAACAAATAACCCAATCCAAAAATGGGCAGAAGACCTAAATAGACATTTCTCCACAGAAGATATACAGACTGCCAACAAACACATGAAAGGATGCTCAACATCTTTACTCAGTAGAGAAATGCAAATCAAAACTACAATGAGATATCATCTCACACCAGTCAGAATGGCCATCATCAAAAAATCTAGAAACAATAAATGCTGGAGAGGGTGTGGAAAAAAGGGAACACTCTTGCACTGCTGGTGGGAATGTGAATAGGTACAGCCACTATGGAGAACGGTATGGAGGTTCGTTAAAAAACTACAAATAGAACTACCATATGACCCAGCAATCCCACTACTGGGCATATACCCTGAGAAAACCATAATTCAAAAAGAGACATGTACCGAAATGTTCATAGCAGCCCTATTTACAATAGCCCGGAGATGGAAACAACCTAAGTGTCCATCATCGGATGAATGGGTAAAGAAGATGTGGCACATATATACAATGGAATATTACTCAGCCATAAAAAGAAACGAAATTGAGCTATTTGTAATGAGGTGGATGGACCTAGAGCCTGTCATACAGAGTGAAGTAAGTCAGAAAGAGAAAGACAAATACTGTATGCTGACACATATATATGGAATTTAAGAAAAAAAAATGTCATGAAGAACATAGGGGTAAGACAGGAATAAAGACACAGACCTACTAGAGAATGGACTTGAAGATATGGGGAGGCGGAAGGGTAAGCTGTGACAAAGTGAAAGAGCGGCATGGACATATATACACTACCAAACGTAAGGTAGATAGCTAGTGGGAAGCAGCCGCATAGCACAGGGAGATCAGATCGGTGCTTTGTGACCGCCTGGAGGGGTGGGATAGGGAGGGTGGGAAGGAGACGCAAGAGGGAAGAGATATGGGAACATATGTATATGTATAACTGATTCACTTTGTTATAAAACAGAAACTAACACACCATTGTGAAGAAATTATACTCCAATAAAGTTGTAAAAAATAATAATAAAGTTAAAAATTTTTAAAAAAGAAGAAAAAAACCCCCAAGCAAACTAGGAATAGAAAAGGAACATACTGAAACTCATCAAGAGGGTCTACAAACAACCTATACCGACATTATATTTAACTGTGAAAGACTGAATGCTTTCTCTGTAAGATCAGAAACAAGGCACCGATATCTGCCCTCACCACTTTTATTAAATATATTAATGGAGGTTCTAGTAAGAAAGTAAAGCAAAAATAAATAAATACATAAATTTAAAAGTTAAATTTTTAAAACATTTATTTAAAAGATAAAAGGACTATTCCTACTACGTTGAATAGGAAGGAATATATCCTACTGAATGTTGAACAGTAATATATACTATTATATTAAATAAGGAAAAGTAAAACGGTATCTGAAGAGGAGATGATAACCTAAATGGAGAAAATACCAAGGAATCCACAAAAAGCTTGAGAAATAATATTAGTTTGTAAATGTTTTAGAGTACAAATCAACAGTTTTATCAAATTATATATTAATAACAAATGTGTAGAAGCTTAAATAAAAATATGTGATGCCATTTACAACTGACCTAAATAAATACTTAAATATAAGCCCAATAAGACATTTATAGGTCCTCTATACTGAAAATTACAAAATGCTGATGAAGAAAAATGTAAAAGTCCCAAACAAATAGTGAGACATACCTTGTTCATGGATTAGAAAACACAACATAATAAAGATGTCAATTCTCCCCAAGTTAAGAGGCTTAACAGAGTTACTCTTAAAATGCCCTCAAGGTTTTTGTGTATATAGACAAGCTTATTCTAAGATTTATATAGTAAGAAGAGGCTGAAGAATAGCTAAAACAATTTGTAAAGGAAGATTAAAATGGGAGGAATTCATCTACCCAATTTCAAGATTTTGCAGTAATGATGGAGGTTAGATACACAGATCAATGGAATGGAATAGAGAACCCAGAAATAGACTGACATAAATACATTTAACTTGTTCTTGACAGCAGTGTGAAAGCTATCAAGGAAGAATAGACTTTTCAAAAAATGGTACTGAAACAGTTGGACATCCCTCGACAAAAACAAACAAACAAAAAATGAACCTTAACCTAAACCTCCACACCTTACACAAAAATTAAATCAAAGTGGATCATAATCTTCAATGTAAAAGCAGGACACTTTGAGAAAAAAAAATAGGAGAAAATCTTTGGCATCTAGAACTACGTGAATAATTCTTAGACTTGACACGGAAAGTATGATCAATAAAAGCAAACATTGATAAATTGGATCTCATCCAAATGAGTTAAAAATGCTTCATAGAAGATCATTTTAAGTGGATGAAAACTCAAATTACACAGTGGGAAAACATATTTGAAAATCCCACATGAGACAAATGACTTGTATCTATAATATACAAAGAACTCTCCAAACAACTTAAAAAAACCCAACTAGAAACTAGGCAGAAGACAGGAACAGACATTTCATGGAAGAGAATATACACATGGCAAAGAAGCACATGAAAAGATGCTCAACATCATTAGCCATTAGGGAAATGCAAATTCAGACCATAATGAGATATCAGAGAATAACGAAAATTAAAGTATAGTGACAACATCAAATGCTGGTGAGTACATAGAAAAAGGATCTCACATCACTGGTGGGAAAATAAAATGGTTTAGCCACTCTGAGAAACAGCTTGATAGTCTCTTTTAATCCTAAAAGTAGATTCACCCTACAACACAGTAATTGTACTCTTGAGCATTTATCCAAAAGAAACAAAAACTTCATTAAGTTCCCACAGAAACTTACACATAAATGTTCATAGCAGTTTTATTTATAACAGCCCCAAACTGGCCACTACCCAAATGTCTTTCAATGGATGAATGTTGAAACAAATTGTGATAAAATCTTATGATAGAATACTACCGAGCAACAAAAAGGAACAAATTATTAATATATGCAAAAATTGAAATGAACTTCAAGGGAATGATGCCGAGGGAAAAATTTTAAAAAGCCAATCTCCGAAGATGAAGTAATTCATGATGATATTTACATATTATTCTTAAAATAACAAAACTGTGGAGATGGAGAACAGATTAGAAGTTGCCAAGGGTTAGACATGGGGGTAGAAAGTACAGCGGGGGATCTTTGTGAGGTTTTTGTGGTCCCAGTACAAATAATACAGCAATCTTGGTTTTAACCCCGAAAGATGTTTAAAAGCAATTCCTAATAAGAGGTGTCCAGATATTTAGCAATGGCAGCAGATTAGAGGTATAGCTACCCAACATGACAGCTTCAAAACAGATGGTACTAATTCAATGCATATGTTCATTTTTAAAAGGCCAATCACAACACTTAAATGGTATATATCTTAACGATATTATTCTAAGGATCCAGCTATACCAGATGGACTAGCAGGATTTTCTGTACATTCAATCTTATTTTAGACAGTAAATCTTATAATAAGACAGTTAAAAAAAGAAAAAGAAAAAAAAAACAAACCAACTACAGTTGGATAGTCTCATAGGAAGATGAGGTGAAAATATGTAGCAGCGGTTCAAAAGCTTAAGCAGTGGCACCTAAATTTGGCTGCACATTAGAATCATCTGAAGCACTTTTTAAAAACCCTCACACCAACAGTTGGTCATCCTAAACCAATAAAATCATTTTAAATCTCCTCAGAGGATGCCATTGTCTAGCCAGAAGTGAGAACCAGCGGACTAAGCAGAAGGGGATGTTTCTACAAAGATTTCTTAACAATAAGTTCTTTCACCCAATCAGATTTACCTTCCTGCAAAGGGGTAAAGAAGGCTAGATGTTGTCCATACTTGCTTAGCTTTAATTAGCACTTGTGACTTGCCCAAAACCTAGATCATGTTTCCCCTAAATTTCATGTGATTTCCTAAGTTCTTCAAATCCAGGGCTAAGGGGTTTGCCAGGATGAGATTTTAAGTGCTCACACAGGGGAAGTCCCTGGCAAACCAGGACAGAGGTCACTCTACATTGAAATGTAAAGCATCCTAAATAACCCTGCCACTGCCCCCAGATACTTGTCTGTGCCAACCAGTGGAGAAAAGGCATTCTCCATTACTACCACGGCAAATGCTGCTCTACTTGCCTTGGCTACTCCCTATCTTTTCCAGGCGTCTCTCCCCTTCACCTGCTGGTGGACGCTTTGGCAGCTGACAATGCAGATATTTTCAAACTTTAAGGTGAATAAAAATCATCTGGGGCCTCCCTGGTGGCGCAGTGGTTGGGAGTCCGCCTGCCGATGCAGGGGATACGGGTTCGTGCCCCGGTCTGGGAGGATCCCATATGCCGCGGAGCGGCTGGGCCCGTGGGCCGTGGCCGCTGGGCCTGCACGTCCGGAGCCTGTGCTCCGCAGCGGGAGAGGACACAACGGTGAGAGGCCCGCGTACCGCAAAAAAAAAAAGAAAAAAAAAATCATCTGGAGGGCCAGTTATAACAGAGATCACTGAGCCCCACTAGAGTTGCTCATTCCATAGGGCTGGGACAGGGCCCTAAAACTTGAATATCTGACACATTATCAGGGGACGCTGGTAAAGCTGGTCAGGTTGTTACCGAATGCACGTTCGTTCGTATGTCTGAAGCACAGTGAGGCCAAACAAACCAAAAGGTTGGAGTCTGGGGCAGAGAAAGGTTTATTGCAGGATCGAGCAAGGAGAGGGGTGGCCCGTGTTCCAAAAACCCTGAAATCTCCAAAGGATTTCAGCAAAGCATTTTTAAAGGCCACGTGAGGGAGGGACGTCCCAGGGAATGTGATCAGCTCGTGCACAATCATCTGACTGGCTGATGTTGAGGCCACAGGGCAGGTAACATTATCCATCCTTAGGTGCCAGAAGGTCTGGGGGCTGTGTGCTCATGATCATCAAAGAGTTAACTTCTTCCACTGGGTGGTGGTTTTTAGCATCTGAAAACTCAAGAAATATGCCTGAGATACTATTATCTGAGGACTTCAGAGAGGAACTACAGCAGAGGCTATGGAGGATGGGTCTGTCCTAGGAAGGCCCCATAGGGTACTGCTTGGTTACAAGGTGACCATACTTTGAGAACCACTGCTCTAGTGGCTTGGAATGTTAAAGTAATGGAAGAAGCCCTTCCCAGATCTAGATTCTAGTATCACCAGCTATTTTGGTGGGGGGAAGGGTAAGTTTTGTCCTTGCTTGGACTTCTTGTTCATTTATATCAAAGCCTATTTGAGGCAGTGTACTCGGCAGTCCTGCAGATCTGTCTTTGGCTTCAACAGTGTTTGGAATGAACAGACCCAGGGACGCTCCTTGCTCCAGCCCCCGACCACACTCCAACATTTCTTCCTGTCGCAACCTTTGGAATCAGCCACTCAGCTATCCTCAGCCTCCAGGACAGGCCAACACCGTTTTTGGAACTTAGCTCCTTATCACTGATCAACCACGAGTTCCCAGGTTCGTCAGAATTATTCCATCGAGGTGGAGGCCGCCATCCACCGCCTGTTCAACATACATCTGTGGACACTTACCTCTCTCTAAGCTTCTATTTCCACAGCAACAGTGGGACTCTGGACAATGGGGGCCACATTTTTCGCCAACTGGCTGAAGAGAAGTGTGAGGGCGCCCAGCGACTCTTGAAAATGCAAAACAAGTGCTGCGGCCGCGCCCTCTTCCAGGATGCGCGGAAGCCTTCTCAAGATGAGTGGGGTAAAACCCAGGACACTGTGCAAGCCGCCATTCTTAGGGAGAAGAACCTGAACCAGGCACTATCGGATCTGCGCGCCCTGGGTCCTGCCCGCGCAGACTCTCACCTCTGTGACTTCCTGGAGAGCCGCTTCCTGGAGGAGCAGCTGAAACTCCTCAAGAAGATGGGCAACCACCTGACCAACCTCCGCAGGCTGGCTGGTCCGCAGGCTGTGCTGGGCGAGTATCTTTTCGAAAGGCTCACGCTCGAGCACAAACAGGAGTCTCTGAAGTCCAGCGGCCTCTGAGGAGCCCCTCTGGCGTCAGAGCTTCTGCCCGAAGCCCAGCTCTGCAGCCACTAGGCAGCTTTGTAACCGCCCTGGAGCACTCTCCCAAGCCTTGGACCAAATGGAAACAATAACGCTTTTTGCAGAAGGAAAAAAAAAGCCTATTTGAAACACAAACAGAATAAAGAGAAAAAAAGAAATATATATATATATATATATATATTCATGTTCTTTTAAAATATGAATTGCCCCACTTTATCTGTGTGAAATACGTTTGTTCCCGTTATTGGGCTGGTTCTCAAGCTTTGCTGCTCGTATGAATTACCTAAAGAGCTCTTTTTTTTTTTTAGTATTAAATATTTTTTTAATTAGTTTCTGCTTTATAACAAACTGAATCAGTTATACATATACATCTGTTCCCATATCCCTTCCCCTAAAGAGCTTTGAATAGAAACTTTGGTGTCTGGGTCCCAGCCCCAGAGATTTTGATTCAGTAGGTCTAGGGAGGAGCCTGGGCACGGTGAGGTCTCAGAGTTCCCCAGGTGATTCTAATATGCAGCAACTTTGTGAACCACCTCTTGGCTTCAATCCAGCTAGTGATCAGATATTAAATCTAAGACACATGGGCTAGTGCGTGAGCTCTGCTGCTAGGCGTGTTCCATTTTCTTCCTCCTGGAAGATTTGTGCCAGGGAAAATGATTGATAGTTGTGTTACTTCTCTGAAATGGATAGAAATTTCCAATTAGCGTGAACAGGGGAGGGTGAATGGGTGAATGCAATAAGGTGTATCATTTATGTATTTCCCTATGTGTATGGCTAGAAGCTTTTGCAACTGACGTCTGCCCTACTTTTCATGCGAATGGTAGTGCTTGTCCTCCTAATGCAGCTGTAAACTTTATAAGCCCATAGGTAGACAGCATCACAAAATATTTACCCCTCCCCACTGGCCCACTCTCAAGCTTCACTCCCCTTCCCCAATACACAAATGTACATCAGTGTGCTTGAGACCAACATCAACATACTGACCGTCAATTCTTCTACTTTGCAGCTTCCCTCTTATCAGGAGGTGTCAGCATTTAGTGCCCAGAGGAGGCATTTCCAGTCATCTCAGCTTAGAGGTCAAATATCCAAATATCCAAAGTAAAAAAGTTTAAAGAAAAGAAGAAGAAGAAGAAAGCAAGGAAGAAAAGAAGGAAACAATTTTCTTATCTCATAGTAATAAGGCAGTTTTCCTTAAAAAAAAATAAAGACTTAAGCCTTAAATTCTCTTTCCTAATCAAAATGTGCTTTTCCGTCTTTAGACTATTCCTCTTATATCCTGTATTATTCATGATGTTTAATTCTTGAAATAGCACATGGCTGAAAACAGAAGCTAACCTCTTGTCCACTATGAATTAAATCTTCTTTTCCTAGGACCCGTCTACAATGTACAGTTTGGGGTTTGCCAACGTAATTATTTTCTCTGAAATAAGGTACAGCATTTTGCCTTTTCAATATATAGTTATACAATACATTGTTAACACAACATAGTTAATATAGTCAATACAACTATAACACACATGATATGATGCCACTTTGGTGATTTTCTTCATCCATGTAATTCTGAAATTTGACAGTATAGTTTTCATATTCTAATGAGCTGAGTATTACCTTTGCAAGGATAGAAAAATAAAATAAATTCATAATATTCTTGTGTGGTTTGCCCCTGGGGTGGATTACCATAATGGGGGCATATTTGAGCCTTTCTCCAAGTCATTAAAAAACCTCCAGCGAGTAGCCCCTTGTCCTCTCCAGGAAACTGCGGGAAGGTATCTTTAATCACAATAATCCTGGGGGGAGAAATCTCGGAAATAAGACATCTGCTTCTGTGCCTTGTTGTTTTGCACAATAGCAATGATTGCTTTAGCAGCTTCTATTGCCATATGTGTATAGTAAGTAAATGAACATAAAATTGAATGAACGCATAAAAGAAGGATAAACCCACCCAGTTTAACAAATCCACTCTCTCACCTGCTGTGCCCTGAAACGTGAAAGAAAGAATCACGGGATCATAAGGATTCATAAAGTAACAGTCTCTGTTAACAATATTGACAGGAGGTATAAGGATGATTTGTCTGATGTGGGACCAACAGCTTAACTGCTTAATTCTTTTTTTTAAGGGCAAATCATTCATTTATTGTTTAAAGATTGCAAGACAACATCTGAATTTTTGTAGCACAATTTAAATGTTTTACTTTTTTGATAAAGCAGAGTATAATAGAAAAACAATTAGTTTCCAGTAATATCTATATTTCTATTCAGAATTAAGTCTTCCACAGACATGTAACCTGGAAACAAAAGCCTGTTCCAATAAGCAAAGCTTCAACAGAGCGGCTACTTTTCGGGCCAGGGAAAGGTTCATCCCTATAGGATGATGATGTGCTGTGTAAAATGGCTGCAAGGTCACAGCCTTGAGGGCGTTGGAAGTCTGTTATCCTATTCCACATTAAGTAGTTTGGTGAACTTCAAACGACCGTTCGTCTGCAACCAAGCTGCCAACCTTTAACTGATATTTCAAACAGGTAAAAAATAAATGAAAAGAAATCCCTACACTGATGTTCCTCGATTTACACTGTTAAATGGTTCATTAACATGTAATTCTGGCTAAGAATTACATTTGAGACTCCTTGCTCAGATTTTGGTTAACAGTACTAATCTTTAGAAATTCAAGTTCTTATTAATCAATAATTTGTCAGCTAGGATACATTCAGGCATCAGCTGCAACTACAGAATAGGTGCACTGCCTCAGCGCTTTGGAAAGACATAATCTACAACACTACTAGCAGACAAAATATCTGTTACTAGACAGCATATGTGCAGTACAGCAAGACAAAAACATATATTCATATGTGCCGCGGACCAGCCGGAGAAAGAGGATTTCACCGCCCAGGGTCAGAAGGGACGGGGTAAGGAACTGAAGTAGCACCGACGAATGGGGTCAGAAGGACCAAGACAACTGATGGTTGCAAGGCAAGTTTTATTATGCTACGGTTGCAGATTATATAGACTAGAAATGGAAGGTTGCCAGATGGTGGTTTACATTATCTATAGACTGTCTTGGCTCAAGGTTAACTTCCCTGGGAGAAAACCCATAAGCCCAGAATCATCCAAAATAACCTGCATGTGCAAGGGGGAGACAGCTTTGCTTGTCTCATTTTACATTCTTTCTGATTTCTGGGCCCTGGTGATTTATCTCCCATGGAATGGAACAAGGAAGGGAACAAGTAGGGACAGTCCCTTCGAGCAGCGGCGGCATGCCTGGCATGTCCATAGCCTGATCTCAAGGCTGACTGTTTCCCTCAGTTCCCCCTTTTTTATTTTTTAATTTTTGCTGCAAAATAATTCCATGAAGCGTAGTGCCGAGAGTAGTATATTGTTGCATGAGGATACGAAACAGACATGAGAAGATTATTATCAAAAATAGGCAAATTATGGCCAGGGTAATAAATCCTGACAACCCTCTAGTAATCCACGACTGAGGGTTTAACCACTTTAAATGGTCCAGTAAAGTTTTAATTACATCTTCTTGCCAAATATCATCAAGATGTGCATTTTGCATATCCTGAATTTCAGCATTTAATTTCTTAAGGTCAAGACTAATATTATTATCTGACCAAACACTCAGCAGATGCATTTTTACTTTTTCCCATTCCCAAATACAGTCATTGTACTTGTAAGGAGTAACACAAATCCATGTATACTTTTCATGACAAGCTAAACGCATCCTCAATTTTAATGCTGCCATCTGATCTCCAATCCCCCAAATTGCGTTTTTAAATTCATCTAACTTGTTATTCATCTGTAAATCTATGTGACTTTGTAAAGATAAAGCAAGACTGGTATTTTGAGATAATTGATTAGCAAAGTGAGCATGATTAATACTCTGTGAAAGAGCAAGACAGGCAGTAGCCGCGGTAGCAGACAGAGCAGCCAAGGCAAGTAAACTTACTATTAGCCACCCAATAAAGCGTCTCCTTCTCTGCAAGGCTTTAGAGAGTTCTACCCATGCCTGTACTCCAGTATCTTCCTACCAAGGTTCTCTCAGATGTACAGGCACCATAACATATATGGGTTACTTTAGTATAAGCACAGATTGTGTTCCTGCAGAAGGGAACATACAACTGTAAAAATACAATGAACACAGCTAATATTATATCCTCCTTTAGAAGAATTACCAATGCTAATAGAACCAATCAAAAGTGTATATGGAGGAGCAACACAAGTTATAACAGGTGTATTGGAATAAGTTAGAGCTAGTTTCCATATACCCCAGTTCTTTTGAAATGCGATAAACCTATCTATGACGGGAATACAAGAGATAAGAATTTACCCCTTGGTATAATCTATAGTACACCATATTTGGTTATTATTCCAAGATGCATTGCAACATTCAAAATTGGATCCAGGAAAGTTAATGGTCATAAAAGGAGGAAATTGATTTTTTGATTTTCTCTTAAAAATAGTAACCATATATCCAGCCATAAGTATCCCTTGTCCTCCAAGTAAACGCTTCATACACAAATAATTTCCTGAATCTTCACCTGTAACCTTGGCTATAGTAATAGCAGAATCCCTAAGTGGTAAGGCGTATGAGATTTGACCTCTAATATTAATAGGTTGCCCATTTTTATAGCAAATGATGGTATCCTTAAGATCCTCTCGTCGGCTGGTAGCCGGGCATGTAAGAGTAATGTTGGTTCCTGTAAAACGAAGGATGCCTGGAGAGCCTGACAAACTAATTGATTGATCCGTTCCCTCATAAACATCTGTATGCTCATAACTAATAGCCTTTACACATCCAGTTTCCAGATTCAATGGGCTAAGACAGACAGGATAGGTACTAAACCAGTTAGTATAATTTACAGACATATTGATTTGTTTTATATTCCCAATAAGAGGCCCATAAACAGTATCATTGTAAAATACAGGAAACTCTGCTTCAGACCAAGATATGGGTTTTAATAGTGGAGGATCAGGTACATAGGCCCAGTAAGTTGCTGCATTAACAGAGGGAACACATGAAATGGTTGCCAACATAGCCAAAAATAAAGTCACAGGTGTAACAGGATTATTCTGTTGTTTCACTAACTCTAGAGCTCGTGAAACCAATTGTTTAATTTGTCCCCAAGTTGGAACATCACTCCTTTGAGTCGTCCTGGCAAGTGGTCTCCTCTTCTTCTTCTTTTGCTGAATCAACACTGTCAAATTTTCGGGAGAGATGCAGAGCTTCTTCATCTTCTGAACTAGTTGTGAGCTGTGGCGAGCCATCTATTTGCTTGACTAAGCAAGCGCTCAGGAAGCCAGAGAGGTCCAGGAGCTGATCTGGGAAATATACACACGTGACCACGTCCCCAAATCAACACAGGATCAGGACCACGCCAAGTGCTGGTTAGCGGATCTTTCCCGAGGACCTCCAGAGACTGAAAGGCCAATCTTGGCTCAGCCACCAACCTTTCCCCTGTCAACAGTGAGAAAATTTAAAATAAACAGAGCATGATTTATAAGGTTATGTAGTGTTGTTCTATATAATTCCCCCATTTTTATTTTTTCAATAGTTAGCTTTAAAGATCTACTTGCACGTTGTATAATACCTTGTCCTTGAGGGTTACGTGGAATGCCTGTAATATTGGTAATTTGTAATGAATTACAAAATGTTGCAAAGCAACACTAGTGTAAGTGCGCCCATTGTCTGTTTTAATAATTTTGGGAAGGTTCATGAAAGCAAAACAGTGTAATAAATGAGTGATGACATGTTTAGTAGCTTCTCGGGTCTGTGCTGTAGCACAGAGGAAACCAGAATAAGTATCAATAGTGACATGAACAAACTGTAATTTCCCAAAAGACGGGATATGAGTAACATCCATTTGCCATAAATGACTAGGTAATAATCCACGAGGATTAACACCATAATGTGGAACAGGAAGGTGAGGTAAGCACTGTGGGCATTGCTTAACAATTTGTCAGGGCAGCTTCACGAGTAAGGGAAAATTGTTTGCGTAATGTAGCTGCTGACTGATGGTGTAAAGCATGCGATTGTTGTGCTGCTTGTGAAGCAGTTTGATCATAACTTACCATAATATGAGGGTGTCCAGGACATGGACCATGAGTATCAACAGTATGAAGATAATGAATGCAATACCTTAGCCATTCTTGACAGCATGACGAACGGAAAGGAGGAGGACGGTAAATTGGGATATGTCCTGCTTTAGGGAAAAGAGATTGAGGAGGAAGAGTAACTTTAACTTTATTTTTGGGAGGAAAATGCACAGGATAAAGATCACGTTTAGATCGAGTTAAAACATCTGCAGTCCCATTCATTTTAGACAATGGACCAGACAAGTTAGAATGAGCACGGATATGCAGAGCTGCAACAGGACCATCGTGGGAACGAATAAGCTGTTGAAGCAAACGAAAAGACGATGATAATTCAGGGTCATTAGTATATCCTCTGGTCGCAGTCTCCAGAAGAAATAATAAGCTAATAAGATATTTACTATCAGAAAACAAATGAAAAGATATAGAAGGCAAATGTTTAAAAGCCATAATGACAGCAAACAGTTCAACACGTTGAGCTGAAGTCAAGGAAGTTTGTTTAATGAGTTTTGTTCCATCGTCAATGATTACAGTAGCCACTCCTGAAGAAGAACCGTCTGTAAAAAACCAAAGGTACATGAGGAATAGGCTGTTGCCTAATTATAGAAGGAAAGATATAAGAGTTAAGTTTGCTGAATTGGATCAATTTATCAGCAGGCTAATGGCATTCCAAGGTACCTGAAAATCCTGCAAGAACAAGACCCCATTCATTACTATGTTGAAAAAGCCAATTTTGTTGACTAACTGAATAAGGGATAATAATTTGAGAAGGTTCTAGACCTATAAGTTGTAAGCATCTAGTTCTACCTTGCATTATTAACTTAATAATAAGTTCATAATAAGGGTTAATAACTTTAGAGGATGGAGTTTTCATATGAATCCATTCAATAATTCCAACAGTTTGCCATAAGATGGCAGTAGGCACATGAGGTGTTGGACAAGCAACTAAAGACATGGGCAGGTGAGCATGTATTCGAGTTAACTGTGCAGAGCTGATAGCTCTATTAACTATTTGGGAAGCTTGGAATCCTCTGGAGTCATAGAGCGTGAAGTAGAAGGATCTGAGCCACCTTTAAGAATATCAAGTAAAGGCTCTAACTGAGCAGTAGGAAGTTCTAAGGAAGGCCTTAGCCAATTAATATCTCCAAGTAATTTTTGAAAATCATTTCATGTTTTTAAATTATCAACTCGAATTTGCAGTTTTTGAGGCCTAATGGTAGAGTTATCAATATATTTTCCCAAATAGAAAAATGGAGATTGTCTTTGAATTTTTTCTGAGGCAATGACCAAGCCAAATGATTGTAAGGATTGTTGTAAAAATTGAGAAGCAGTCTCTAATCAAGAAATATTGTCAGTGGCTAAAAGTATATCATCCATATAATGTATGAGATATAACGTTGGAAACCTTTTTCTCACAGGAGTTAAGGCCTGAGCCACATATATTTGGCATAATGTAGGACTATTTGCCATGCCCTGAGGCAATACTTTCCATTGACATCTCCTCATGGGTTCCTTAAAATTTAAGGAAGGCAAGCTAAAAGCAAAATGTTTTCTATCTTCAGGAAACAAAGGAATAGTGAAAAAACAATCTTTAAATCTATAACTAAAAGATGATAACTGTGTGGTATGGCTGTTGGAGAGGGTAGGCCTAGTTGAAGAGCTCCCATTATTAGCATAGTTTTATTAACAGCTCTTAGACCCTGTAATAACCTCTATTTTCCAGACTTTTTCTTGATAATAAAAATAGGAGTATTCCAAGGACTATTGGAAATTTCTAAATGCCCGAATTGTTCCAGTACTAATTGTTCTGCAGCTTCTAATTTCTCCTTTGTGAGGGGCCATTGGTCCACCCATACAGGGTCATCACTCAGCCAAGTAATTGGACCAGCAGTGAGTGGAGGAGAATCCAAGGCCCCTAAGAAAAACCCAAACCTTGTCTATCACTTTTTATTTTCACATCAATAGGATAGACAGTTCCTTTTTGATTTGTTCCCAGCCCTTTTGTGGGAAGAAATCCTTGATCCAACACCATATTAGAGACGTGAGAATTTGGACTATAAAGTAATACTCCCATTTCTTTTCATATATCTTGGCCCAAGAGGTTTAAAGGCAGCCCAGGCAAAACGTAAGGCTGGAAGTATCCTGAATGGCCCTCACTATCTTGCCATAATAATAACTGACTACTTTGCATAGGAGAACTCTGTCCTATTCCTTGAAGTTCTGTAATAATAGGACTAACGGGCCAATGTTTAGGCCAGTGCATCTGCGTCATAACAGAGACATCAGCTCCAGTGTCTAAAAAACCTGAAAAAACCTTTCCATTCATGGTTCATTTCATTTCTGGACGTTCTTTCCCTATCTTCTGAATCCAGTAGGCAGCACTAGATGATCCAAAAGCCTTTGTTTCTCTCTTTTGATGTTGTAAAATTTGTCCATGAGGTACAAAGGGCAAAAGTAGCAATTGTGGAATTTTATCACCAGGAGAAATCGTTATTATATTTTTAATAGTTTGTGCCATGATTTTTATTTCTCCTTCGTACTCAGAGTCTATGAGTCCTGGCATAATAGTTAAACCCTTCATGGCGACACTACTTCTTCCCAATAACAGTCCAATCAAACCCTTGGGTAAAGGTCCATAGATGCCCATAGAGAGGGCCTGAGGACCCATTGCAGGAGTTAATACATATCGGGCGGAGGTACTGAGGTCCAGTCCTGTGCTTCCTGCTGTTGCTCTGGAGAGCGAAGATATTGTATGTTTTTGTTTTTGGTTAATGTCTGATTGATAGTTTGAGGAGGATACGCAGACGTTGCCCCTATTATTTGTTGGGGCCGGGGAAGGCCCCGGGAGGAGTTTCCCGACAGTGGTGTCCCATCCCTGTGGGCCACTGAGTGACAATCTCGTGCCCAACGTTTTCCCCTATTGCATTTAGGGCATAAACCAGGGATTTTCTGACCATCTGGAGGTTTTTGAGTAGGGAAGGAAGGAGCAGGGTTACAATGAAAAAATCCACATTCTCCAGCAAAATGACCTGCCTTTCCACATTGAAAACTAGTCTTTGTTCTCTTTTGATTGTTTTTAAACCCCACTTTAGTTAATGCTGCAGCCATAGCAGCACCCTGTATATAAGCAGGCCCAATGTCTGCACAAAGGCGAATATAATCCTCCAGTGTTCCCCGTTTTCTCCAAGGTCGAATCGCAGCCTGACCTGCATTATTAGCGTTTTCAAAAGCAAGTTGCTTAACTACAATTGTACCAGTGAGTCCATCCACAATGAGTCTCCCCACCGCCTGTAACAATCTATCTACAAAATCAGCATATGGTTCATCAGGTCCCTGTCTCATTTTTGAAAGATCCTCAGTTTTGTGTGTAGAAGGTAATTTCCTCCAGGCTTGTAATGCCAAATGATTTATTTGAGGATAAGCAACAAAGGTATAAGTTAGTTGATCTTGTAAAGAAATATATAGTCCTTCCCCAATCAGCATATGATAATCCACTGGAATATCATGGGTAGCATTCTTTTCTGCTTGTTCAGCAGCCCGTTCATAAAAATCAAACTTCCATATTAAATAATCTCCACCATTTAAACAAGCTCGTGCAATAGACTTCCAATCAGCGGGGGAAAGAGCTTCTCCTGCAATAGTGTCAACCATAGCAGTAGTAAAAGGAGCAGTGGGCCCATATTGAGCACAAGCAGATTTTAAATCTTTCAAAACTTTAAAAGGAAGAGCCTGATGCTCCCTAATAGCCTGTTGAGGATGATTAGGATCAGGTCTTTCTATGACAGGACAACAGAAAATAGGATCTTCTCCTCGTTTTATTGCTGCTTATACAGCACGTTGCAAGAGACTGAGCATTTTTACAGATGTAGATTTTTGAGGAAGACAGTCCTTACTAATTTGCAGCTTTTTCACTGACTTATCTGTCATAGCCATTAGAAAATCATCCTCAGGATGATTCTCTCTTTTATGTTTTTTTTTCTCTCTCTTTTATGTTTAAAAGCCTCATCGGTTAAGTCAAAATGTTCCTCTTCATCTGAAATATTTAAATTAATTAGCTCTTTCGGTTTAGGAAGTGGCGACACAGTAGCTGATAATACAGTCTTGTCTTCTGTCAGAGGCTTATGTTTTTCTGACTTTACATTCAAATCAACACTATCATGAGAAGAACCTAAACATATTTTTATCAGATTCCACAAACTAAATGTAACAACAGCAGTATGAGTAGGCCCTCGAGACTCATAATAATTTTTTAAATCTTCTCCAACTTTCTGCCAGATTTCTGTCACAGAGCCGCCATCAGGACACCAGGGAGATACATCATGGATATGCTGCAAAAATTCAGTCAACTGTGAGGTAGAAACTTTATTACCCCGAGCTATAAGCATCAAAAGTAAAACCTGAGCAAATAATTCACGCTCCTTTGAGCCCTTTTGCCCCATCTTATTTTACTTCTGACTGTTGCCTTATGCCTCTGTTAGTTTCACTTTTACTCGTGGCCACACATATTTTGCATAAGGGTTCTCTTACCTGCACTTTCTTTTCCTTTTAATTGCCTTCATGCTTCAGGTCCCTGTTCGGGCACCACTTGCCATGGACCAGCCTCAGAAAGAGGATTTCACCGTCCAGGGTCAGAAGGGACGGGGTAAGGAACTGAAGTAGCACCAACGAGTGGGGTCAGAAGGACCAAGACAACTGATGGTTGCAAGGTAAGTTT
This sequence comes from Mesoplodon bidens, assembly GCF_964165515.1. NCBI lineage: Eukaryota > Metazoa > Chordata > Mammalia > Artiodactyla > Ziphiidae > Mesoplodon > Mesoplodon bidens. Next base: position 40,620,921 of record NC_138164.1, on the reverse strand, counting down.
TATTATGCTACAGGTGCAGATTATATAGACTAGAAAAGGGAAGGTTGCCAGACGGTGGTTTACATTATCTAATGACTGTCTCAGCTCAAGGTTAACTTCCCTGGGAGAAAACCCATAAACCCAGAATCATCCAAAATAACCTGCATGTGCAGGGAGGAGACAGCTTTGCTTGTCTCATTTTACTTTCTTTCTGATTTCTGGGCCCTGGTGATTTATCTCCCATGGAATGGAACAAGGAGGGGAACAAGTAGGGACAGTCCCTTCGAGCAGCAGCGGCATGCCTGGCATGTCCGAAGGTGCTCTCAAGGCTGACTGCTTCCCACACATATGTTGGCTTGTTTAAGCCTCAAGCCCTCGATCCTTTGTTGAAATACAATAATTTCATTCCTATGGTTTTCAATACCAAAAACTCAACCTCCAGGAGGGTTAAAGTCTAATTTGTACTCCAAACCAAGTAGCAGTGCAGTTCGCTACTACTGAGGCTGAATCCATAAAGACTTCAAGACCACGACCAGAAGACAAGTTATTATATATAATACCCTAGAAGGCCTGAAACATAATTATCATATACATAGCTGGTCCTTCAGAACTTTTAACCTATAACATGTTTTTGGATGAAAGTTATTTAATGTACTGGAGATAACTGTGATAACTGTGAATTACTGATCAAATATTTGAATACTTATACTTACCTGGAATTTCATTTCTGCTGAAAGAAAAACCCAGTCCAAAAATGAGCAGAAGACCTAAATAGACATTTCTCCAAAGAAGTTATACAGATTGCCAACAAACACATGAAAGAAAGCTCAGCATCATTAATCATTAGAGAAATGCAAATCAAAACTCAATGAGATATCATCTCACACCAGTCAGAATGGCCATCATCAAAAAATCTAGAAACAATAAATGCTGGAGAGGGTGTGGAAAAAAGGGAACACTCTTGCACTGCTGGTGGGAATGTGAATTGGTACAGCCACTATGGAGAACGGTATGGAGGTTCCTTAAAAAACTAAAAATAGAACTACCATATGACCCAGCAATCCCACTACTAGGCATATACCCTGAGAAAACCATAATTCCAAAAGAGACATGTACCAAAATGTTCATTGCAGCTCTATTCACAATAGCCCGGAGCTGGAAACAACCTAAGTGTCCATCATCAGATGAATGGATAAAGAAGATGTGGCACATATATACAATGGAATATTACTCAGCCATAAAAAGAAACGAAACTGAGCTATTTGTAATGAGGTGGATAGACCTAGAGTCTGTCATACAGAGTGAAGTAAGTCAGAAAGAGAAAGACAAATACCGTATGCTAACACATATATACGGAATTTAAAAAAAAAAAAAGTCATGAAGGACCTAGGGGCAAAACGGGAATAAAGACACAGACCTACTTGAGAATGGACTTGAGGATATGGGGAGGGGGAAGGGTAAGCTGTGACAAAGCGAAAGAGAGGCATGGACATATATACACTACCAAACGTAAGGTAGATACATAGTGGGAAGCAGCCACAGAGCACAGGGAGATCAGCTCGGTGCTTTGTGACCGCCTGGAGGGGTGGGATGGGGAGGGTGGGAGGGAGGGAGATGCATGAGGGAAGGGATGTGGGAACAGATGTATATGTATGACTGATTCACTTTGTTATAAAGCAGAAACTAATTAAAAAATTAAAAAAAAAAGAAATATACCTATGTCTCACTGAGGTAAACTCTTAATTTCCAGAGAATATAGAGAGTTGTATTTGCAAGCCAGGCCTTGAGCTAGTCATCTAAACTTGGAATATTATTGGCATTTCTGTCTTGGGATGAAAATGGTACTAGAAGTTTTCCCGTCTTTTCCTCCGTCCTGTCGCACAGTTATGTGAAGCCTTGCCTACATCATCTTTTGAACTGGCCTAAGTCATATGTAGAAGTGTTTCTTAGACACTTCCACCAAAGTTGTCCTTTTAGCATAAGAGAACATTGTACACTGGGAAAACTGGACAGCTACATGTAAAAGAATGAAATTAGAACACTCCCTAACACCATACACAAGAATAAACTCAAAATGGATTAAAGACCTAAATGTAAGGCCAGTTTGACACCATCAAACTCTTAGAGGAAAACATAGGCAGAACACTCTATGACATAAAATCATAGCAAGATCCTTTTTGCCCACCTCCTAGAGAAATGGAAATAAAAACAAAAATAAACAAATGGGACCTAATGAAACTTCAAAGCTTTTGCACAGCAAAGGAAATCATAAACAAGATGAAAAGACAACCCTCAGAATGGGAGAAAATATTTGTAAATGAAGCAACTGACAAAGGATTAATCTCCAAAATTTACAAGCAGCTCATGCAGCTCAGTATCAAAAAAACAAAAAACCCAGTCCAAAAATGAGCAGAAGACCTAAATAGACATTTCTCCAAAGAAGTTATACAGATTGCCAACAAACACATGAAAGAAAGCTCAGCATCATTAATCATTAGAGAAATGCAAATCAAAACTCAATGAGATATCATCTCACACCAGTCAGAATGGCCATCATCAAAAAATCTAGAAACAATAAATGCTGGAGAGGGTGTGGAGAAAAGGGAGCCCTCTTGCACTGTTGGTGGGAAAGTAGATTGATACAGCCACTATGGAGAACAGTATGGAGGTTCCTTAAAAAACTAAAAATAGAACTACCATATGACCCAGCAATCCCACTACTAGGCATATACCCTGAGAAAACCATAATTCAAAAGGAGTCATGTACCAAAATGTTCATTGCAGCTCTATTTACAATAGCCAGGACATGGAAGCAACCTAAGTGTCCATCGACAGATGAATGGATAAAGAAGATGTGGCATATATATACAATGGAATGTTACTCAGCCATAAAAAGGAACAAAACTGAATTATTTGTAGTGAGGTGGATGAACCTAGAGACTGTCATTCAGAGTGAAGTAAGTCAAAAAGAGAAAAACAAATACCTTATGCTAACACATATATATGGAATCTAAGAAAAAAAATGGTCATGAAGAACCTAGGGGCAAGATGGGAATAAAGATGCAGACCTACTAGAGAATGGACTTGAGGATACAGGGAGGGGGAAGGGTAAGCTGGGACAAAGAGAGAGAGTGGCATGGACATATATACACTACCAAACGTAAAATAGATAGCTAGTGGGAAGCAGCCTCATAGCACAGGGAGATCATCTCTGTGCTTTGTGACCACCTAGAGGGGCGGGATAGGGAGGGTGGCAGGGAGGGAGATGCAAAAGGGAAGAGATATGGGTATATATGTATATGTATAACTGATTCACTTTGTTATAAAGCAGAGACTAACACACCATTGTAAAGCAATTATACTCCAATAAAAATGTTTAAAAAAAAAAACTATCAGAGAAGAGAAAGATATAAAAGGAATCCAAACTGGAAAAAAAAAAAAAAAAAAAGAAATATTGTCAGTGGCTAAAAGTATATCATCCATATAATGTATGAGATATAACGTTGGAAACCTTTTTCTCACAGGAGTTAAGGCCTGAGCCACATATATTTGGCATAATGTAGGACTATTTGCCATGCCCTGAGGCAATACTTTCCATTGACATCTCCTCATGGGTTCCTTAAAATTTAAGGAAGGCAAGCTAAAAGCAAAATGTTTTCTATCTTCAGGAAACAAAGGAATAGTGAAAAAACAATCTTTAAATCTATAACTAAAAGATGATAACTGTGTGGTATGGCTGTTGGAGAGGGTAGGCCTAGTTGAAGAGCTCCCATTATTAGCATAGTTTTATTAACAGCTCTTAGACCCTGTAATAACCTCTATTTTCCAGACTTTTTCTTGATAATAAAAATAGGAGTACTCCAAGGAGTATTGGAAATTTCTAAATGCCCGAATTGTTCCAGTACTAACTGTTCTGCAGCTTCTAATTTCTCCTTTGTGAGGGGCCATTGGTCCACCCATACAGGGTCATCACTCAGCCAAGTAATTGGACCAGCAGTGAGTGGAGGAGAATCCAAGGCCCCTAAGAAAAACCCAAACCTTGTCTATCACTTTTTATTTTCACATCAATAGGATAGACAGTTCCTTTTTGATTTGTTCCCAGCCCTTTTGTGGGAAGAAATCCTTGATCCAACACCATATTAGAGACGTGAGAATTTGGACTATAAAGTAATACTCCCATTTCTTTTCATATATCTTGGCCCAAGAGGTTTAAAGGCAGCCCAGGCAAAACATAAGGCTGGAAGTATCCTGAATGGCCCTCACTATCTTGCCATAATAATAACTGACTACTTGGCATAGGAGAAGAACTCTGTCCTATTCCTTGAAGTTCTGTAATAATAGGACTAACGGGCCAATGTTTAGGCCAGTGCATCTGCGTCATAACAGAGACATCAGCTCCAGTGTCTAACAAACCTGAAAAAACCTTTCCATTCATGGTTCATTTCATTTCTGGACGTTCTTTCCCTATCTTCTGAATCCAGTAGGCAGCACTAGATGATCCAAAAGCCTTTGTTTCTCTCTTTTGATGTTGTAAAATTTGTCCATGAGGTACAAAGGGCAAAAGTAGCAACTGTGGAATTTTATCACCAGGAGAAATCGTTATTATATTTTTAATAGTTTGTGCCATGATGTTTATTTCTCCTTCGTACTCAGAGTCTATGAGACCTGGCATAATAGTTAAACCCTTCATGGTGACACTACTTCTTCCCAATAACAGTCCAATCAAACCCTTGGGTAAAGGTCCATAGATGCCTATAGAGAGGGCCTGAGGACCCATTGCAGGAGTTAATACATATCGGGCGGAGGTACTGAGGTCCAGTCCTGTGCTTCCTGCTGTTGCTCTGGAGAGCGAAGATATTGTATGTTTTTGTTTTTGGTTAATGTCTGATTGATAGTTTGAGGAGGATACGCAGACGTTGTCCCTATTATTTGTTGGGGCCGGGGAAGGCCCCGGGTGGAGTTTCGCGACAGTGGTGTCCCATCCCTGTGGGCCACTGAGCGACAATCTCGTGCCCAACGTTTTCCCCTGTTGCATTTAGGGCATAAACCAGGGATTTTCAGACCATCTGGAGGTTTTTGAGTAGGGAAGGAAGGAGCAGGGTTACAATGAAAAGATCCACATTCTCCAGCAAAATGACCTGCCTTTCCGCATTGAAAACTAGTCTTTGTTCTCTTTTGATTGTTTTTAAACCCCACTTTAGTTAATGCTGCAGCCATAGCAGCACCCTGTATATAAGCAGGCCCAATGTCTGCACAAAGGCGAATATAATCCTCCAGTGTTCCCCGTTTTCTCCAAGGTCGAATCGCAGCCTGACCTGCATTATTAGCGTTTTCAAAAGCAAGTTGCTTAACTACAATTGTACCAGTGAGTCCATCCACAATGAGTCTCCCCACCGCCTGTAACAATCTATCTACAAAATCAGCATATGGTTCATCAGGTCCCTGTCTCATTTTTGAAAGATCCTCAGTTTTGTGTGTAGAAGGTAATTTCCTCCAGGCTTGTAATGCCAAATGATTTATTTGAGGATAAGCAACAAAGGTATAAGTTAGTTGATCTTGTAAAGAAATATATGGTCCTTCCCCAATCAGCATATGATAATCCACTGGAATATCATGGGTAGCATTCTTTTCTGCTTGTTCAGCAGCCCATTCATAAAAATCAAACTTCCATATTAAATAATCTCCACCATTTAAACAAGCTCGTGCAATAGACTTCTAATCAGCGGGGGAAAGAGCTTCTCCTGCAATAGTGTCAACCATAGCAGTAGTAAAAGGAGCAGTGGGCCCATATTGAGCATAAGCAGATTTTAAATCTTTCAAAACTTTAAAAGGAAGAGCCTGATGCTCCCTAATAGCCTGTTGAGGATGATTAGGATCAGGTCTTTCTATGACAGGACAACAGAAAATAGGATCTTCTCCTCGTTTTATTGCTGCTTATACAGCACGTTGCAAGAGACTGAGCATTTTTACAGATGTAGATTTTTGAGGAAGACAGTCCTTACTAATTTGCAGCTTTTTCACTGACTTATCTGTCATAGCCATTAGAAAATCATCCTCAGGATGATTCTCTCTTTTATGTTTTTTTTTCTCTCTCTTTTATGTTTAAAAGCCTCATCGGTTAAGTCAAAATGTTCCTCTTCATCTGAAATATTTAAATTAATTAGCTCTTTCGGTTTAGGAAGTGGCGACACAGTAGCTGATAATACAGTCTTGTCTTCTGTCAGAGGCTTATGTTTTTCTGACTTTACATTCAAATCAACACTATCATGAGAAGAACCTAAACATATTTTTATCAGATTCCACAAACTAAATGTAACAACAGCAGTATGAGTAGGCCCTCGAGACTCATAATAATTTTTTAAATCTTCTCCAACTTTCTGCCAGATTTCTGTCACAGAGCCGCCATCAGGACACCAGGGAGATACATCATGGATATGCTGCAAAAATTCAGTCAACTGTGAGGTAGAAACTTTATTACCCCGAGCTATAAGCATCAAAAGTAAAACCTGAGCAAATAATTCACGCTCCTTTGAGCCCTTTTGCCCCATCTTATTTTACTTCTGACTGTTGCCTTATGCCTCTATTAGTTTCACTTTTACTCGTGGCCACACATATTTTGCATAAGGGTTCTCTTACCTGCACTTTCTTTTCCTTTTAATTGCCTTCATGCTTCAGGTCCCTGTTCGGGCACCACTTGCCATGGACCAGCCTCAGAAAGAGGATTTCACCACCCAGGGTCAGAAGGGACGGGGTAAGGAACTGAAGTAGCACCGACGAATGGGGTCAGAAGGAACAAGACAACTGATGGTTGCAAGGTAAGTTTTATTATGCTACAGGTGCAGATTATATAGACTAGAAAAGGGAAGGTTGCCAGACGGTGGTTTACATTATCTAATGACTGTCTCGGCTCAAGGTTAACTTCCCTGGGAGAAAACCCATAAGCCCAGAATCATCCAAAATAACCTGCATGTGCAGGGAGGAGACAGCTTTGCTTGTCTCATTTTACTTTCTTTCTGATTTCTGGGCCCTGGTGATTTATCTCCCATGGAATGGAACAAGGAGGGGAACAAGTAGGGACAGTCCCTTCGAGCAGCAGTGGCATGCCTGGCATGTCCGAAGGTGCTCTCAAGGCTGACTGCTTCCCACACATATGTTGGCTTGTTTAAGCCTCAAGCCCTCGATCCTTTGTTGAAATACAATAATTTCATTCCTATGGTTTTCAATACCAAAAACTCAACCTCCAGGAGGGTTAAAGTCTAATTTGTACTCCAAACCAAGTAGCAGTGCAGTTCGCTACTACTGAGGCTGAATCCATAAAGACTTCAAGACCACGACCAGAAGACAAGTTATTATATATAATACCCTAGAAGGCCTGAAACATAATTATCATATACATAGCTGGTCCTTCAGAACTTTTTACCTATAACATGTTTTTTGATGAAAGTTATTTAATGTACTGGAGATAACTGTGAATTACTGATCAAATATTTGAATACTTATACTTACCTGGAATTTCATTTCTGCTGAAAGAAAAAGGAAGAACAGGACTCACCTAAAAAAAACAAACTTTAGAAATGAAAGTAAACATCTTATCACACACTATCACTTTTGGAAGCAGCATAGAGGGGCAGTCAACAGTAAAACACTGGTGAAATAGGACAAAACTCTAGGCCAAAAATCCATTATTATTATCATCAGTGACAGTACCACAACTGTGCCCTTCATAATTAATAAGCACTCCTAAGAGTCTTCATTTGGCACCAGATGATGTGTTTAAGAGAAACACTCTGGGAGGTTTTGAATCAGACTTGGTTTTTTGTTAGCCAAGTTACAGGAGAATTTTTAAAGTGGGGGGAAGGGAAGAAGGAAACGGACCAGAAAAAGGATTGAAGCCATCATCTACAAACCAACAAAGCACTGAGAGTTCCAAACGTTATGTCAGACACTAAAATGACTGATACAGGCTCAAATGGTTTATAAAACCTAGAAAAAGACTACACCAGCAAAGTCCCCATTTATCTGTAGAGTTCAGAAACTAAAACAAGGAATATTTCAGCTTAACACCTTATCTCAAGAGAATCATATACACTTCACATGAATAAAAATACCTGAAACCAAACATTTTTAAAAGCTCCAATACCCAAAATAGAGAGAAAAAAATTAATTCAGAAGACTCAATCCATCCATGATAATCACAAAATGGCTGGGCAATCTCTATCTCCCTTCCACACTAACCATCCATCCCCTGGAAGACCAAGGGAGATCAGACCTTCCAGACTTACCTTCCAGACCTTCCAGACACCTGGCTGCGGCAAAATTCGATGGAATCTCCTTGTGGAACAGCAGTTTCCCATCTCTTGTGTCTCTCCCTGTCATGATCATGCAGGAAGCAAGTCTGGCTGTGCTATTTCTTATCATTGTGTGTCACCCATCTGCAACATGATATTGAAAAAGTAGTTCCCCTTCCCCCAGAAGGTTGAGGCTCAGCTACAGGGGTAATTCTCCTGGGCACACAGTCATTATTTAGGCCGACTCAGTGACTTCAACAGGCTTAATCATGTCATCAGGTTTGTTGCCAGCTGCATAATGCTCCCACATCTGTAGATAGAGCCGCTCTAGTTCCATCGTGTATTGTCTGGTGTTGAACAGAGGGCTAGATGTTCTCTGCTTCCAGACTTTGCCACGAATTTTCTTCAGGTATTCTACATCAGTTCCCAGTTTCACAGCTATCTCTTCATATTCTTGTCTATTTTTAGCAATCAGCTCAAGACAGCCTAAACAAGTGAGCTGGGAAGCTGCAACTCGGGAAGCAAGAGTCTCTCCTGGCAGAGTCACCATGGGGGTCCCTGCCCAAAGGACGTCCATCCCTGTGGTGTGTCCATTACAGAGTGGAGTGTCCAAGCAGACATCAGCCAGCTGGCCTCTCCGAACATGTTCCTCTTTAGGAGCAACAGGGGAAAAAATGATACGGTTCGGGGGAAGGCCCATATTTTGTGCGTACTGTTGAATATTAGCTTCTCCTGCTGCTGGAAAACGCAACAGCCACAGTACACTATTGGGAACACGCTTCAGAATATTTGCCCACATCTGCAAAGTAGATGGGTCAAGTTTGTATAACTGATTAAAGTTACAGTACACAATGGCATCTTCTGGTAACCCGTACTGAGAACGTGTGGTTACAATAATGGTACGGGGAACCTCCTCTCCAGTGGCAGCCTTATTGTTGATCAGGGTAGTTGCCAGTCCATTGCTAATACTGAATCCATTAATTGTAACCTGAATTTGTCCTCTGTTAATCATTTCAATAACTGCTTCTGCAACAGTATTCATAGGAATGACAGGCATATTAAGAGTTGTATTACTGCTGTCTGCGTTGTCTTCTCCATCAGGACATTTCATCTTGACTATTTGCACATCTGATAGACTATCAAGAAATGCTTGGAGGTCGATGCCATTCAGCACAATCCGATTGTCATAAATGTGCCCATTGGACTTAAAATCGATGACGGCTTTTTTCTTCAGGTGAGGAAACATATTAGCATGATCACCAATAAAGAAAGTATGGGGCATATAAGCCAGTTTCTCAGAATACTGCTCAGCAACTTCAGCAGGTGAAGTTTCCTGATCAGTGATGATATAATCCATGAAAAGCGCGCCACTAGTCCCAGGGTACCCCAGCCACATTGCCTGAATAGGAGCTGGCCTGAGAGCAAAGAGTTCATTTCGAGCACCCCTGGTATAACCATTCAGATTTACGAGGATGTGTATACCATCTTGATGGATGCGATCAGCTGCTTTCCCATTGCATGGAATCTGAGAAAGATCAATGAAATGATTGGCTTCTGCCATCACCTTCGCTCGGAAGTTTGTGCCATCATGTGGGCTCAGGCCATAACAGAATATCTCAAATTTATCAGGATTGTGCATGCCTGGAATAGACTGCATAAGATGAGAAGTAGGATGATTCCCAAAGTCAGAACTCACGTATCCTACACGCAGTCGACCATCACTGAGCTTCAGGTCTTTTGGATGTTCATACGGTGGTTTATGAAGGACACTTATATTAGCCAAGCAGAGGTTCCCATGCCTCTCAGCAATAGCCTTCCTGAAGCCATGAGAAAGAGGATAGAGCATACTATGATGAGGCTGCACAGAAGGCAACCTATTCCTCTCCAACTGGTCAGCCACAATGCTGACCAACTTCTTCATTCGCTCATCATAGTCTGTCCAATCACAGACAACCTGCAGGCAATGAGCCAAATTACAATAAGCGTCAGGAAAGTCAGGTTGAAGCTTCAGAACAGTGCGATAAGAAGCAATTGCTTCTGGAATATTCCCTGAATCGTGGTGAATGGAAGCCAGATTGCTGTGGGCATCCGCAAATGCAGGGCTGATCTGAACGGCACGAGTATAACACTGCAAGGCTCCCTGAACATCCTGCATCTCCCGTAGGGTGTTTCCCATATTGCAGTAGGCATCAGCAAAGGTAGGACTGATTCGAATAGCCTCCTTATAATGCATCAGAGCTTCGTGCAGTTTTCCCTGCTGCTTCAGTACACTTGCTAAATTTGAATGGGCATCAGCAAAGTCTGGGCAGAGCTCTAATGCTTTACGATACAAGCGAACTGCCTCTTCACTGTTTCCCTGTTCTCCTTTGATATTGGCTAGGTTATTCAGAGAGTCTGCATGGGTGGGACACAGCCGGAGAGCTGTATGATAACAATCTTCTGCTTCAGCAACACTGCCCTTCTCTTTGAGAGCGTTTCCTAGGTTGCAGTAAGCATCAGGGAAATGTGGTTGCAATTCAATAGCTCGCCTGTAGGTGTCTATTGCCAGATCCATCAGGCCTTGCTCATAGTATACACAAGCCAGGTTGCCATGTACCACTGCATGATTTGGACTCAAGCTTAGGGCACAAAGGTAAGCTGCCACAGCTCTGTCAAAAATCCGTGCCTCATTGAAGACATTTCCTAAATTGATATAAGCATCCAGAAAATTGGGGTCAAGGGTGACAGCCTTTTCAAAGTGATGAATTGCAAGCCAAATCTCCCCTTGTGCATTGAAAACACAGCCAAGATTACTCCAAGCTACTGCAAAGTTCGGTTGCGTCTCAATTGCTTTCAAATAACATGCCTTGGCTTCTTCTAAGCCACCCAGGGCTTTGAGCAGGTTCCCCAGGTCACTGCGAACACAGTACAAATAAGGATTGTACTGAAGAGCAGAGACGTAAGCTTGTACTGCCCCTTCCATGTCGCCTGCTGCTACCAATGCGGCTGCCAAGTTAATATAACCATCGATGAAATCTGGTTTGAGACGCAATGCATGCCGGTAATGCTCAGTTGCTTCCTGCAACTGCCCTCTTTCCTTGTACACATTCCCCAAATTTGAATAGGCTTCTGCCAGAAGAGGGTTCTGTTTAATTGCCAGAGTACTAAAGTGGGCAGATCTGTCCAGCCTTCGACACTGGAAGTGTAGAGATGAAAGTAATAAAAGTACACCAGTATTGCCTGGCTCTTGTCTCCAGAGCTGCATGCAGTGTCTCTCAGCTGTCTCAAAATCTCCTGCCTGATATTCTCGATGTGCCAACTCAGCTAACCCTTGGAAGGAAAGCATACATTTCGTTGGTTCTGTGCTGTCGGCCACGTTGCCCACGGAAGACGCCATCTGGAGCTTCTGGAGAGAGTGAAAAAAGGGGGTAATTGAGTCCCGCTGCCGCCACTACTGGCAAGAATGTTTCTAGAGGTAGCAAACACGAGCGCAGCAGCCGTACCACTGCTTTGGCAGGCTTAAGCGGCGGCAACGGTTACAGGCACCGAACCTTAGGAACTCTGGTTGGCCATCTACCTCTCATGCTCTTGAAATCTTAATTCTTAACCCTGCCCTCTTCCACCATTTTTCTGCTAATCAGGGAATAAAAATTACCTATCCATTTGCCTTACAAGAAATCAAAAGTCAGTAGTCCAAACACTTTTTAAAATATTGTTTTCTGTCCAGTTGGAAATGAGATACATGATTGACTTTTCTTCATCATTCATATAGTCAACGTGGAAAACATTAGGGCCATGAATTTCAATACAGTAAGATGAGAAAATTTTAAATTGGCCTTCCCAAACCACTAATAAGTAACCGATGTTGTATATGATGCTAAAATCTTAGAGACTGAGTTTGATATTTTAAAAGTTCTGAAAACATTAGCTAATTTCTCCTCATCAAATTTCTCATGACTCAAACCTGAGTGTTACTTTTTAAAAGATAAATTTATTTATTTTTATTTATTTATTTTTATTTTGGCTGCATTGGGTCTTCAGTGCTGCGTGCAGGCTTTCTCTAGTTGAGGTGAGCGGGGGCTACTCTTTGTTGTGGTGCCGGGGCTTCTCATCACAGTAGCTTCTATTGTTGTTCCACAACTCTATGGGTTCCTTTTTAGGTCCTACGAAGAACCCTAGAAATTAGTTCATGTAATTATAGGTTTTTGCAAAATTGTCAAAAGTGAGATATTTTAACTTCCATCAGGTAAGTCCAGCGTCTATTTCTTTGCCAATTTTCCTTCTATCATAGTCCGCTATGTTGGATCATATTGGATTGGTCACAGGCTTTTTTGAAACCTGGCTAAGGAGATGTTTTAAGTGAGGCTATTATGTGATTTTCAGACACCACCATATGTAATTGACTATATAATATCCCATTACAGGAATAACTTCCAGTACTCTTACTGACTACTCTACTGACTTAACTAGCACAAGACACAGAAACGTAAGGACAAAAACCACCTTACAATATAGCCATGTCTTGCACTTCACAGCTCTCAAAGCATGTGCATTTGAAGAAGAAAAAAAGAACTGAAAAGTATAAAACCAGAAGTTATTCTGTGGAAAATTATTTCAATCATCAGGCATGTGAAAGATAAGTCAAAGATTCAGTTTTCTTCAATGCTTAGTCAAAACGGACATTTCCTTCTGTCAAGAATATACTCCAGGGCTTCCCTGGTGGTGCAGTGGTTGAGAGTCTGCCTGCCGATGCAGGGGACACGGGTTCGTGCCCCGGTCCGGGAAGATCCCAAATGCCATGTAGCAGCTAGGCCCGTGAGCCATGGCCACTGATCCTGCATGTCCGGAGACTGTGCCCCGCAACGGGGAGAGGCCACAACAGTGAGAGGCCAGCATACCGCAAACACAAAAAAACAAAAAAACAATAAACTCCAGGGGCTCCCCTGATGGCACAGTGGTTAGGAAGCCACCTGCCAATGCAGGGGACATGGGTTCGAGCCCTGGTTCGGGAAGATCCCACATGACGCGGAGCAACTAAGACCGTGTGCCACAACTATGGAGCCTGTGCTCTAGAGCCCGTGAGCCACAACTACTGAGCCTGCGAGCCACAACTACTGAAGCTTGCGTGCCTAGAGCCCGTGCTCTGCAACAAGAGAAGCCACTGCAATAAGAAGCCTGCACACCGCAACAAAGAGTATCCCTCAGTCGCTGCAACTAGAGAAAGCCTGCGCACAGCAACGAAGACACAACACAGTCAAAAATAAATAAATAAATAAATAAATAAAAGAATATAGCCCATCACTAATGTGTGTAATGGAATGGTGTGAATGAGTATTTTATCAGAATTCCTGTAATGCACAATCCTATAGCAGTACTGAAATCAGTAATGCATTTATAATAGTAAATAGTTATGAGGAAGTAATCCATAGAGGTTTTCTCAAAGTTAACAATGAAAATTAATGTGACATTATCAATAATAAATTGTGACGCTGAAATAAACTTTTCTAAACTATTAATAACTAAAAGCAAACTCTAATCAACCATGTTAAAAGAAATCTATGTCTATAAACTACAAAGTTTATTTCTGAAAATTTTATTTCTAAAACACATAAACTGTCATATGAGGAGGCAGTTAAAGAATATATAGCTACAAGAGTGGGGAAAAAGTTTTATAGAGACACATCTGGCAGTAGTGAATTTTCAAATGTCATTTTTCTAGATTTTGTGACACCTATAGTATTGATATTTGAAAGCATTTAAAAAATTGTAATTTGAAGATTTGCTACTTCCAGGTAGAGTAAAATATTTGGAAGCAAAACAACATTTCCACGGAGAAAAATTTTAAAAGCCAAATAAAATAGTCAGCATTCAATCAAAAAGTTCTAGACATACCAAGAGATAGAATCATTTGACTAAAATTCTAAGAAAGGAACAGATAATACAAAAATATTTATATAAGATATTGTGTATCTTTATCAGGAAAAGTCTTTATCAAGAAAAGACTTTAAAATCATCAGAATTAATATTATATTTTATTTATTTGTATATTTTATTTATATATTTATATAAAGGACTTAAAGATAAAGCCCTAGTTAAGGCAGTGACAAAAGCAGTAGCAGTGGGAGTGAAAAGAAATGGTTATATTCAAGGATATTTTGTCAGTAAAAGTCCAAGATCAAATGTCTGACTGCATACATGGGATGGATAGACGGAGTGGGAAAAATCAAAGTTAACTATAGAGGTTCTAGTGAAGATGGGGTTGCCATCACCCAACCCAAGGGGTTGCAATCATCCCCAAGGTCTAGGAGACTCAAAGGGAAGGTCATGGTCGAGGAAAAGTTAATTGCTGGGAAAATAAGACTCCCAGTCTCTCCATCTCCTTATACTAGTTTTTTTTTTAACATCTCTATTGGAGTATAATTGCTTTACAATGGTGTGTTAGTTTCTGCTTTATAACAAAGTAAATCAGTTATACATATACATATGTCCCAATATCTCTTCCCTCTTGGATCTCCCTCCCTCCCACCCTCCCTATCTCACCCCTCTAGGTGGTCACAAAGCACAGAGCTGATCTCCCTGTGCTATGCGGCTGCTTCCCACTAGTTATCTATTCCTTACACCAGTTTTGTTTTTCCACTCATATACGTAGCAGCATTTCATTCAAGGGGAAAGCCATTGATCTGACTGGTCAAATTAAACACCATAGTTCAAGGCACATTTACAGTGGTTAGTTCCTCCACAATTTAGAAAGTAACATTCACAATTTCCCTCTTCTTACACCGTGGAACACATTGGCCATTCCTCCAAAGTTTCCACTCCATAGAGTGGACCAGAGTTGACATTAGCCCAGAACTGAGAGCTTGGCATGAGATGGTGTCAACCCCTCCTAGAGCTCTGGCATAAGTTATGACCCAACCCAGCTCCACAGAGAGCTCTGCATGGAATCTTGTCTCAGCCATAATAATGTGATTCTGCTTTTCATTTGGTTTTCTTCTTTGCTTAACTTTCTCTGGCCACTCTGACAAACAAAATTTCAGGCATTCCTGGGCCACTCACTAACTTTATTCTGTCTAATGATATCCAGATTCCCAAGAAAATTACTAACAATAAAGGGGGAAATTTGGAACATGGTGAGTTTTAGGTGCCTGAAAATACAGGTAACTGAATCCAGTTAAGTAGCAAATTATTTGGGTATCAAATATGCCAGTAGAAGAGCAGACTAAGCTCAATTTAATGTACTCTTATTGGAGACACATGTAAATTCTGGGTCAATTTTGAAAAAGTTAAAAGCACATAGCTGAGATTAAAAGAAAGAAAGGAATACCTGCATGTTTCAGAAAGTAACAGAGAAATTAAATCCAGAGAAATAAGAGCAGACTGATGTGTATGGGTTCCGTTCCTTAGTATAGGCCTTATGTAAATAGGGGCTGGAGCTAGAAATCTAACATTACCTTGAGGCCAGGAATTTAGACTCAGGATGGAACAATATTGAGAAGTTAGT
The DNA here is from genome assembly GCF_964165515.1 of Mesoplodon bidens. Lineage (NCBI taxonomy): Eukaryota > Metazoa > Chordata > Mammalia > Artiodactyla > Ziphiidae > Mesoplodon > Mesoplodon bidens. Next base: position 40,605,174 of record NC_138164.1, on the reverse strand, counting down.
ACAGATATCCTACAGAAATTTCATGAGGAACTGCTTAGTCCATTAAGAGGGCCAAGGGAGGTGGTGAGGAAGACTGATATCTCTTGAAAACCTTCAGGTACAGAAAACATCAACACCTCTGAAAAGTAGGCCTGTCCTTCCCAGAGTTGTGATGGCCAGGTTGTCACTAACCTGTAAGGCCCTGTAGGAATCAGAAACTGCAAGGAGAGTAATTCAAAGAAAAACAGATGCAGGATGGGTGTGGCAATAAATCCTAGGACCCTATCAGAAACAAAATTAAAACCACTCTAGAGGGAAATTTTAACAAACCAGAGCAGAGAGTATCCTAACCAGAATAGAATAATAATTCTGAAGAAGTTACTTTAGTTATTTACGTAATATTCAATGCATTTCCATGGCCAGGCCCTTTTGAAGAATTCGAAAACATATACAAACAATTCATTTACATCTTATATATCCCACCATCCAGAGCAAAATTCACTTAAGAACTGTACTGGTGGAAATTGGGCGGCACTATGGAGAAAATAAAACGGTGTTTGCCATCAAAAAACATGAAGGTAAGAAAGATAATGTCTAATTTTTTAATTATCCTGTGGTTTCTTGAAATCTTTTGGAAACCCAAAATAGAGAAACCTAGGAGGAAATGAAGATTTAAATATTTAGAGATTTATCAACTCATCTCTAAAAGCTTTATTAATCTCTTATTTTAATAACATTCCTGAGAGGTATAAATGTGTCCAGTGATAGGGTTGAATAAGCCTGAGAGAATTTCATTTGTTTACTATTCTTGGTCAGCTCTTAAGACCTTTCAGGAGCATCTTGATTTTCATGGCCTCATCCAACAAAAAGCAGGATATTTTACAGAAAGTCCTGGTCCACTTTTTGGCTTGCTTTTGTGTTTATGTTTTTGGTTTTTTCACATTGGGCGGTACATTAGGCTACTTATTGCATACTCCCTCATTCATGCATGCATTTATTCAAACAATATTTACTGAGTTGAGACATTTAATTAACACTCAATAAATGATGTTTAGATGAATGAATGTGCTTTTTATCAAAGTAAGTGTAAGTACTGAGAAAAATTACAGAATGTATGATCCCAGCCCCACAAAAGCTTATAACTGTGTTGAGGATGCTGATGAAATAACTAATATATCATATTATCATAATATATCATATTGGACAGTTTCTAAGTTCAAAAATTAGTTTTTATAGATAATCAGAGCATAAGGAGGACAAAGAAGGGACAGTTCATTATGGGTTGAATCTATCAATAAATGTATATTTCAGATGAGATTTGAGATTGACCTTAAAGAAGAGGACTTAGATATATGAACAGAGAACAAAAAAGGCATGGTGATAGCATGTGCATAGATAGTGTGGCCGATATTTATGTTCTTCATTAAAGATAGTCAGAGATAACCCAAATGTAACTGTTTCCATGGGTCCATTCTCAGTATCCAAACAAAACGGCAAATCCTATCTTAGTAAAACTAATGAAAAACACAGTCTTTAACAAAGAGATTGTGAAGGAAAGGGAGAGAGAAAGGCTTGCATCCCACACCACACAACAAAACTTATTGAATTCTTTGTTTAATTTCCTCCCTCTGAAAATTTCCTCTCCCTCTCTCTGTACGTCTCTCTTCTCCCACATCTGGCCACACTCTACCAGCCATCTTTCCAGATCTTTCCAGAACTCTCCATCCTAGTTTCATTAGGCCACAATTTAAACATCTCACAGGTCTCCAGGATGCCTCCCCATCACTTATTCCACAAAGACAAACAAAGGACACTTCTCAGGATCACATTTCTTTGAAGGAAGAGGTCATGAGGAGTGATTATAAATAATATAAGGTGGAGAACAGTGACTTAAAATACCATTTTTCAGCTTAGAATGTGAATACAGGGAACTTTGGGAAACTAGAAAATCTAGAAAGGATTCATTGATAATTATTTATGTTCAATGAATAAAATAAAATGTAATAATACAGCTAAACTCTGACAGATTAACTTTTTCAAAAGTTGCTTTCACGCACCTTCACTATTGGGATGATTGATAAACACACCTTTCCTTCTTTACTTTCTTCTTTCTTTGCAGATACTGGCACCAAACTTTCAAACAATAAGAACCTTCCCATAAGTCCCTTGCCGGGAAGATTAAGGTATAACAATCCAAACAAATTTTTGAAGAAGATAACTGGTTGAAAGCATAAGAAAAGAGCTGGGGGGCTTCCCTGGTGGCGCAGTGTTTGAGAGTCCGCCTGCCGATGCAGGGGACGCGGGTTCGGGCCCCGGTCCGGGAAGATCCCACATGCCGCGGAGCGGCTGGGCCCGTGAGCCATGGCCGCTCAGCCTGCGCGTCCGGAGCCTGTGCTCCGCAATGGGAGAGGCCACAACAGTGAGAGGCCCGCATACCGCAAAAAAAAAAAAAAAAAAAAAGAAAAGAGCTGGGTTTCTCTTATTCAACAGTCACATAATGAGTAATGTGGGAATTGGTTTAAAAAGTCTCTCTGCATGAAGGGCTAAGGTTAAGATTAGAACTTCTGAGGCCAGAAGAGCAAAATGACTACAACAATCCACATATTTTCAAGAGCCGCCCTTTGGATTTGAGGGATTCATTTTTCCCACTACTTTTTCAGCAACCCAACTGGTGTCTTTATTAAACGACCTAAGAGAATACAATGTGGCCAAGAAGGCTTAGATTTCCTTAGCCCCAAGTCAGATATTCTCCAGTGATTGTCCACTCTAATTAAAAAGAGAGATTTACAAAAGGAAACTGGATACAACTGAGTGTACCTTAATTTCAACCCTTTACCTGAGTTATTTGTTTTGCTTTCAATTCTCTGCTGAACTGCCTACATTAATATATTTTTAAGAACATTTCCTTAAGTTGAAGTATTCATTCAGTATATTCATTTACTATAATTTAGAAAAGCCAAATGATCTAGGCAAATTCATTTCTATATTGCCACAGCAGTGTATTGTGAACTAAATGACACCTGGCAGTTCTTTACTCAGATACTAACTCAATTAGAAGGCAGAACAAGGATACCTACCCTTTCCCATAAGGAAAGGTCACTTAGCCTCTGTAGCTGTCTTAGGTCTCTCATCATCACAGTAACAAATTGAACACTAAAAACCATATGATCATCTCAAGAGATGCAGAAAAAGCTTTTGAAAAAAATTCAATATCCATTCATGGTAAAAACTCTCCAGAAAGTGGGCATAGAGGGAACATACCTCAACATAATAAAGGCCATATATGACAAGCCCATAGCTAACATACTCAATGGTGAAAAGCTGAAAGCATTTCCCCTAAGATCCAGAACAAGACAAGGATGCCCACTCTCACCACTTTTATTGAAGGTAGTTTTGGAAGTCCTAGCCACAGCAATCAGGCAAGAAAGTAAATAAATAAAAGGACTCCAAAATGGAAAGGAGAAAGTAAAACTGTCACTGTTTGCAGATGGCATGATACATAGAATATCTGAAAGACACCATCAAAAAATTATTAGAGCTCAAAAATGAACTTGGTAAATTTGCAGGATACAAAATTTATATATAGAAATCTATTGTATTTCTATACACTAACAGTGAACTATCAGAAGGAGAAATTAAGGAAACAATCCCATTTACAATCGCGTAAAAAAGAATAAAATACATAAGAATAAATCTGCCTAAGGAGGTAAAAGACCTGTACCCAGGGAACTATACGACACTGATACAAGAAATTAAAGATGACACAAACAGCTGGAAAGATATACCATGGTCACGGATTGGAAGAATTAATATTGTTAAAATGACCATCATACCCAAGGAAATCTACGGATTCAATGCAGTCTGTATCAACATATCAAGGGCATTTTCCACAGACCTAGAACAAATAATTTTAAACTTTGTATGGAAACACAAAAGATCCTGAATAGTTAAAACAGTCTTGAGAAAGAAGAACGCAACTGGAGGAATCATGCTCCCTGGCTTCAGACTGTGCTACAAACCTACAGTAATCAAAACAGTGTGGTACTGGCACAAAACATCGATTACTGGAACAGAATACAGAGCCCAGAAAGAAACCCATGCACTTATGGTCAATGAGTCTATGAAAAAGGAGGCAAGAATATGCAATGGAGAAATGTCTGGGCTTCCTTAGGGATGGTTTCATCAATTAATTTGTTTTCTTAAATGGACCATACTTTTCCATGTCTTTGTATACCTTGTGATTTTTTTGGTTGAAAATTTGTCTTTCAAATATTATAATGTAGTATCTATGGAAATCAGATTCTCCCACTTTCCCAGGGTTTTCTGGGCTTTTGATTGTTGAAGGCTGTAGTAGTCTGTTTGTTTAGGGACCTTTCCAAACTATTTTTGTTTTTTTTTTTTTTTGGCGATACGCGGGCTTCTCACTTTTGTGGCCTCTCCCGTTGCGGAGCCCAGGCTCCAGATGCGCAGGCTCAGCGGCCATGGCTCACGGGCCCAGCCGCTCCGCGGCATGTGGGATCTTCCCGGACCGGGGCACGAACCCGTGTCCCCTGCATCGGCAGGCGGACTCTCAACCACTGCGCCACCAGGGAAGCCCTCAAACTATTTTTGCAATGACTGTTTTCCTTATTGTATGTACGCACTGAAGTCTCTGTTCCTTTAGTTCATGTTTAGCTAATGTTTTGACAGAGATTTCCTTGAATTCCTGCAACTAAAACAAACAAAAACAAATATACACAAGCACATCCACATGCACACTCAAAACCACACACCTCTGCCCATTGTGCAGATTGATGGATCACTCCTTCAACATTTAGCTGACCTGCATTGAGTTCAGGGCTCAACCCATGGTCAAAGCTTAGAGACTCCTCTGGTGTTTTCAGAACATGCATCTTATCTTGAGTATGCATGTGGCTTTCTGAATTTCTCTGGGCACATGTGTACTTTTTGTAGGTTCTAATTTCCCAAAGAATCTCCCCCAACTTTGGCTCCTGCATCTTCTGTGGTCTAGTGTATTTCAATGCACAGTCTTCTGCCCCAGCCATCTGTGCTTTGTTAGTTCACCTTGCACTTTTTTTGAGCAATGACCGCTGCTTTTCCAGACTGTGTTCCAAGTTAGCTAAGACAGAGATAAGCATCTTGTGTCAGTCCTTCAGGTAGCTCCCAGACAGGTTAGAACAGATACACATGATAATCTGACAGTACGGTCTCTTCTGCTCCCTCCTGAAGCAGGATTGAGGGTCCCATACTAGGAATGGTCTGCTGCTACTTTCAGACTATCACTGCATTAAGACTCCACCACTTTAAGACCATCACTACACTAACAGTGGATGGGGCAAGGGCAGGTAAAAATGCCACAAAGCTTTCCTGCCATTTTCAAATTGCCTCTTCCCTGGTTCAGTATGTGTTTGGTTGCTATAAATCTTTGGCTGATTTCAGGACTAAGAGAAACTCAAAGAACCCCAGAGCAAGAAACAGTACAATCAAACTCTCAGAAGCCAAAAGACACAGAAAGAATCTTTTCTCCCAAAGGAGAAAGAAAAAAGAAATTTGTTACAAAGCAGGGATCCTCAGAAAGATTAGAGCTAATTTCTTATATGAAACCACGGAAGCAAGAGGCCAGACATATTTAAAGTGCTGAAAGAAAAAAAATTGTCCACCAAGAATTCTATATTTGGCCAAACTGGTTTCAAAACTTAGGGAGAAATTAACGCATTCCCAGATGAACAAAGGCTGAGGGCGTTTATTTTACAGCTTCCTACCACTGCCCTAGGAGAAATGCTAAATTGAACCTTCAGGTTGAAATGAAAGGACACTAGACAGCAACTCGAAGCTGTAGAAAGAAATAGAAATCTCCAGTAAAGATAAATACATGGGCAAATACTAAAGCCAGTATTGTGTTATTGGCTTGTAACTCTACTTTTTATTTCTTACATGATTGAAAAAACAAATGCATAAAATAATCATAAATCCATGTTTTGGGGCTCACAAAGTATAAAGGTGTAATTTGTGACAACAATAGTGTAAAGAGGAGGAATGGAACTGTAGAGGAACAGAGTTTCTGTGTGCTACTGAAGTTGGTTTCAATTGAAATTATATTGTTTTAACTTTAGAATGGTAAATGGAATCTTCTTGAGAACCACAAAGAAAATATCAATAGACTATATGCAAAAAGAAATGAAAAGGGAATCAAGAGTTCACCACAAGAAAATCGGGTAAGCACAGAAGGCAGTAATGGAGTAAAGCAGGGGCAAAAAATGCATAAGACATACAGAAAACAAGCAGGAAACAGACAGAATTAAGTTCTTCCTCATCAGTAAGTTTTGAAAAAGTAAGTGGATTAAGCTCTCCAATAAAAAGATAAACATTGGCAGAATGGACTTTAAAAACAACCATAATCCAAGTATATGCTGTCCGCAAAAAACTCACTTGATTTCAAAAGACACAAGTTACTTGAAAGTTAAAGCATAGAATAATATATCCCATGCAAATAGTAACAAAAAAGAAGGAAAGAGAGACAGAAAAAGAAAGAAAGGAAGGAAGGAAGGAAGGAAGGAAGATAGATCTGGGATGGCTATGTTACTATCACACAAAATAAACTTTAAATCAAAAACTATCACAAGAGGAAAAGGAGGCCACTATATGTTGATAACAAGTTCAATCTATCAAGAAGATATAACAACTATAAACATATATGTACCAAACAACCCCCAAATATGTGAAGCAAACATTGACAGAATTGAAGGAAGAAATAGATAGTTCTAAAATAATAGGTGGAGATCAATACCTTGCTTTCAATAATGGAAAACACATCTAGACAGAAGATCAGTAGAGAGGTAGGGGGACTGAATAACACATTTAATCAACTAAACCTAACAGCCATATATAGATCACTCCACTCAACAACAGCAGAATACACATTTTTCTCAAGTACACATGGAACGTTCTCCGGGAAAGACCATATGTTAGGCCACAATACAAGTACCAATACATTTTTAAGAAATTGAAATCATACAAAGTATCTTCTTTAGCCACAGTGAAATGAAGGTAGAAATCAATAACAGAACCATTGATAGCCATTTCCCATCATGCCTGCCACACATGATATAAAGCAATGAAGGGAAAAGCATAATTTACCATTTAGAAAAGTGGGAAAGAGGACATACCATTGACACAGAGTGTGTGCTGTTTTCCGTTGTCAGGGATAGAAATAAATTAGCATCATTTATTCATTAGTGTGTTAATTTCTTGGTCAATCATTGGGCAGCCAGTGTTTCTGCCTGATGGGAAGATTTCCTATACTCAGTGTTGAGTGGAGCCAACCTTGAAAGGGACATTTTAAAGGATTATACTGTGATGGGCTTCGCAGTACCCTTCCTCCTATGCCAGTATTTAGGCTGGGGTATTTCCATGGAGTGTGTAAAATCGTAGGCCCCAGTTCACCAGAATTTAGTTTGACTCGTTTTGTTAATACATTCCCTCAGTACTTTGTCTTTTGTAACCTTTTGCATTTACTTCATTCTTTATTATCACTGCAAAACAACTTTGTTTCCTGTTCAGATGCCAAAAAGTGGATATCAATACCTCCTGAGTTTTACACATCACAGATCAGTTTTGGATATCAGGGACAGAGACAACAGCTATTTCCAATGACTCTGAGACATACTTTGAACATGTGATTAAAATGTTGAGTGTTGAAATGTGTGTCGAGCTCATTATAGTTGCTCTAAAAGGATCAAACTGCAAAGATTTAAAAATCTTTACCTTTGAATAGTTTTCCTGTGCTGTCCTTTTGTGTCAGACTGTTAATGTGCAGTCTGGCACCTTCAAATAATGTGGCTTTGTAACCAATTATTTACATGTTGTTTTATCCACAGAGAATCTTTTTTTTAAAATAAATTTATTATTTATTTTTGGCTGTGTTGGGTCTTTGTTGCTGCACACAGGCTGTCTCTAGTTGGGGTGAGCGGGGGCTACTCTTCGTTGTGGTGTGCGGGCTCCTCATTGCTGTGGCATCTCTTGTTGTGGAGCATGGGCTCTAGGTGCTGGGGCTTCAGTAGTTTTGGCACACGGGCTTCAGTAGTTGTGGCTCATGGGCCCTAGAGCACAGGCTCAGTAGTTGTGGCACACGGGCTTAGTTGCTCCGTGGCATGTGGGATCTTCCTGGACTAGGGCTCGAACCCATGTCCCCTGCACTGGCAGGTGGATTCCCAACCACTGTGCCACCAGGGAAGTCCCCACACAGAGAATCTTAAGGTCAAAACATACAACTCGATTAACTACACTTCCTCCTGTTCACATTTCCCTCATCTTTTCTTCATCTTCTGTCTATGTATCCTTGGCCCTGTTTATATTAAGTGCTTTTGCAGTTATATTTGATTGTCTGTATTCCGGTGAGTTACCACAATGCTTTATGAGACACGCTAGGATATAAATGCATTTAAGTAATATATATATATGTGTAGTTTGCTTGAGTGCAGTGTTTTTTGTTTTCTGTACTGAATTCATTAGCATGGGTCGGTATAAACTTTAGCATAGGTCGATATGTAATTTGTAAACTCATAAAGTCTTAAAGGTGAGGAAATAAGTCTTTTAAATTTAATTATTTATTGTAAAGAGCAGAATAGCATACATAAACAGGTGCCTAATGAAAACTTGTATTCTAATTTGGAACTCTCATGAACACCTATTTTTTTGTTCTTCTAATGGTATGATAGTAGGCCATTTGATTATTTTTATTTTTATGGCTTTAACTTTAGAACAATGAAATATTCATACATTTTAAACAGTATTTTTCTTTATTTCATGGGGGTGGGATACTGGAGAAGTGAAAGGTCAAACACCTATTGAGGAATCCATACTTGTCTATATAGTGTGTACTTTTATTTCAATAACTGATTTAAAATTCCTAAAAGGATGCTATAATAAGTTATTATGCCATTTTACAGACTGAATCAAGTGAATTTCAGGGAGGTATGAAACTTGCCTAAGGCCATCCAGCTGCCAAGTGGTAGAAGTGAGAATTAAATCCAGGTATACCTATCGCCAAAGTTTCTGCTCATCTCTTTACATCATCCACTTTTAATAGCCAATGCTTTTCTGCTTACAAATATGACTGAGGTTTCCAGACAGTCAACATTGCTTTTTAATAAGATAGAAAAGTTATTGTTGCTTCTCTAAAGACATATTCCTTTTCCATTAAGTGACTTTAGTTGTTCAGATAATACTTCCAGACAGTAGTCATCATACAGTTGGAGACTAAGAACAGAACTCAGGGATGTGTCTAGCAGTCAGTAAAGACCAACTGGGCTCACTGATGATACTTACAGTCATTTCCTCTAGACTAACATAATGTTATTAATAAGACCCTAATAATTCACAGTACTGCCCTTGCCTGATTGTTTGTTCTTCTCCCTCTATCACTCTCTCTTTCCCCATATTATTATTATTATTGACAATTTTTGGTGAATTAAATTCAGGGATTAGTATTCAGGAGCGCTAGTCACAAAAGCAGAGAATCTTAGCTCACACCAAAGGAAGAAAATAGAGAAACAGTATAAATTATATGAATACACACATTTCACACATGTACCAACTATATGTTGCACTTCTCCAAAATCTATTCGGTATCTGCACATTTATTGTATGTTAGCAGTAAGACTAGAAATGAGCGTAATGCTCTGTTTACAAGATACAGAAAACAGACCCAAATATGAAAATTACTAGCAATGAGAATGGGGAAGAAAGACTACAACAAGGAATGTAGATGATATTTTTGTTTCTTAGCTGTGATGCCAAATATTGAACTTTCAACTTGAGACAAGGAGGCCATAAAAAGTTGTATTAGTTTCCTAGAGCTGCCATGACAAAGTACCAGAGACTGAGGAGGTTAAACAACAGAAATTTACTCACTCACGGGTGTAGAGGCTAGAAATCTGAGATAAGGCGTCAATAGGATTGATTTCTTCTGAGGTATCTCTTCTTGGTTTGTAGGGGCCATGTTTTCCTTTTGTCTTCACATGGTCTTCTCTCTGTGCATGTCTGTGTCCTAATATTTTCTTTTTATAAGGACACCAGTCATATTGAATTAGAGCCCACCCATTTGACCTCATTTGACCTCAGTTACCTATTTAAGGGCCTTATCTCCAAATACAGTCAGATTACGAGGTATTGGGGGTTAAGACTTCCACATATTAACTTGAGCAGGACACAGTTCAGGTGATAATAGAAGATAAGAGTAATTTAAGCAAGTAAGTAACTATTGTTTACAGTGAGTTGCTTAAGGATATGAATTTACTCAAGAAAAACAAGAAGAAATTACATAACACTGTGTGTTATACAAAGATATTAAATTAATCATCATAACATCCTGTGAGATGGGCATTAAATTAGACTAAGCAAGAGTAAGCAACTTATCCAGAATTGTATAGTTGGTACTTTCCAGAATTTAAACCAGGTATTTTTCCAGTTCCATTCTACGTTATATATTCATTTCATTATTTGAAATGAATTTTGAGTCCTCATTTTGCTTAGTTTCTGAAGTTATATGGGGATAGAATGGAGTTGGTATTTTCAGTGACATTCACACATGGGGAAGGAAATTGAGTCCAGAAGCTTCAGCAATGTTTCTATGGAGAATGCTAACAACAGAACCAGAAACACCGTTATCCTTTTGGTTCAGTGATCTTTCCTAAAGCACTACAAGAATCAATTTTAAGAAGCCCAGTGTTTTCCAAACTTTCACCAATGGGCTCTGTAGGGTCCTCTAACAATATCTAAGAGACTAACTAGTTTCACATTCCAAGCCACTTAAGACAAGGAGTTCTGATTGTTCTCTGTGAGGAAATCAAGTGACAATCATAGCTGGTAATTTAGGGTAGTTTCTTCAGGGCCCAGGCAAAACCTAATACACAAGTAATAATCATTGTTAAGTGCATCTCTGACAAGGATTCATCAAGTAGCAAAGAGGTCTATAAATTGGGAGAAATTATGATCAAAGACAAACATAGACCACAGTTATTTAATTAATGCTCAATTATTTATGAGTTTAACTTTGGTTAACCTCATTTTCCTTCTTCTAGACAATTTCCAATTCATCTCCACAAAGAGACCAGAATACTTACCTTCCAAAACAAGATTTATTGTGTTCCTTTAATTCAAAGCATACAGTGACTTCTACATTCACTCCACCAAGTTTTGCTAGGAGAGAAAAGGAGACATTATATTTTGTCTTGAATTACATATGCCACCATACTTGACTTAGCCCATCCCACTGGAAGCACTTTGACGCAGATTCTACAGTGTTGTCTTACATCCTCTACGGAATCAAGCCAAGGGAATCACACATAGTTACAGCTGGAAAAACGTTTGTTCTGGGTTAATAGTTTTAGCCTTTACCACCAAGACTTTATCATCAAGATCTATCTTTACAGTCTCTAAACAGGAGACCTTCTTGCCTTCCATTTTCATATTGACAAGGAAGGTAAAAGGAAGAACTGAGAAGTACCCAAAGTCAGCTAGCAGCCAGCACAGATAAATCATCTGTGGGGATATTGTTTCTTTCAAAAGTTATAAACATGAGAGGAAGTCCTAGTGTTTGAAACAATTGTGCATAATAAAATTCCATGAAAACCTAGAAATCCAGATGCAGATCAGTAACATATTGGCTAAATAAGCTGTTATGTTCATGCAATGGACAAGTGTACAGACATTAAGAAGAACGAGATACTCATTTCTATGAGATTCTCTTTTCACTGAACTCATCAGTGCTGCAAAAACAATGTTACATAATACTTTTTCTTTAACATTATATCAGGCATCCTCATCTTGTCCTGCATTTATTGCCAGTGTTACTAAAGTTTATCATTTACCTCTTTCTCTTTTAGACATATAATTTCTTCTTATTTTGGAAGCATTCATCAATCCCTATTTTACTCTTTCTTCTAAATTACAAATGAATATTGAACTTTATAAACTATCTTTTGGGGGCTATTTCAAGTGATTGTATAGTTTGGCTCTCCTTGGACCTTGTTATATGGTAAATTATATTTTGTTATTTTATATATGCTATTTATTATATTTCGTATTATGTTTACTAATTACATTTATTATATTACAATTACATTATAATTAAGGTAGCATTTTGTTTTAGATAGACAAAACAACCAGTGGAATAGGAAGCATCTTAAAATTAAATGCAAGAGCATAAGGGAATTGAGATTAAAATAAAATTCACATTTTGGATCAGTAGCAAAAATTATTCAACAAAAGTGGGAAAATATGGCTATCATTACTAAATTCTAGATACAGCAACTAGTTAAAAGTTAAAAAAATAATGAAACTGTAAAAAGTATCAGAAACCTGGGAGACATGAAATAAAGTATTCATGAGGAATACCTTTCTAAGGTACAAAGAAAAAAGGATACATTTAATTATATAAGAATTAAAATTTGCCTCATGGCAAAATGCACTACAAAGGTCAGAAAACAAGCAAAAGAAATTGGGAAATATATTAAGAAATGGATATGCTTTGTTTACAACTTTTGAGAGAAGCACATGTTTCTTTTTCCTTTAACCTGTTATGGGGGTATTCATCTATAATGTAAGTGCATGGTTCCTTTCCTTTAACCTGTAATGTGAGATTTAATCCATATGGTAAGTGCATGGTTCCTTTCCTTTCATCTGTAATGTGAGTGTGAACATGTGGCACTGTTCCCAAGCACAGACTTTGGATGTTCCTGTACTGGTCCCATCACTGACCATCCACAAAACTTACAAATGTTGCTTCACTTTCCTGGGGGTTAGAGTCTTAGCTACGAAATGGAAGCAAAATAGAACTTTCCCACAGGGATGATAGAAGGTTTAAAGGAGTAAATATGTAAGTGCCTTAGCACAGTGCCTAGTACAAGAGAGATCAATATAAGTACTTATCAATTTTTTAAAGAGACAGATGAAAGAAATAAAATGTGGTAATTTCAATCTATTGATATATATTCTTGACTTTAAACTACCTTTTCATTCATTGGATGACCTAACTTGCTCATGCTTTTTCTTACTCTAGTGAACTTGGGTAGCTAATATCATAGTTTAAAATTTTTGCTTTTATATTTACAAGGAAATTTGACCTGTAAATTTCTTTTTCCTTACAGTCCTAATCTATTTTCAGTATTAGGATTATATAGACTTCATAAGATGAATAAAGGAGCATTCTTCCGTCGCTTTCTCTAGAAGTTTTTCTTTGTTAATATTAACGTTACCTGTTTAATAGAAGTTCGATAGAATTGACCTCCCAAATGATCTGGCTGGGTCTGGTATTTTCTTGGTGAAAGATTGTAAACTATTGACATAATTCCTTTACTGGTGAAAGAACTCCAGCTATAGATTTCCTCTTGTGTCAGTTTTGGTAAACTTTAGGAGCTAGGAAATTGTCCACTTTACAGAAATGTTCAAATTTACTGGCATTTTATATATTCTCTGTTTGTACGCTCTGCTATAACATTGTCCTGATTCTTTCTGTATATTATTTACTTATGTTTTTGTTTTGCTTAATCAAAGTGTGTTTTTTAAATCTTTTCAAAGAATATTCCTTTGACTTACTAAATCACCTCAATTTTATACTTTTTTCTGTTTTATTAAGTTCTGCTCATGTATTTATTATCTATTTTTCTATGTTCTCTGGGTTTATTGTTTTACTCTTCTGATATCAATTAAAACACTTGATTATTAATTTTTAGAAATCTTTTTAGTTATAAATAGTTGAACTTTTTGAAGATTCCAGCTTAGTTGTAAGTATCTAAGGGTCAGCTCGTCCACATTGTTGCTAGCCTAAGGCTTAGTTCACCCTATCGCAATGTATATATTGACATTTTTTACCCTCGACTTTCTGTGTTTTGCTACTTCTCACTTTTCTTTGGAGAGAAGCCCTTTGAAATACCCTTAACTTATTTTACAGCCAATAAGTCTTTAAAATAATGTGTATTTTTTAAAGATAGATCTACTTATATAATTAGGCAGAAAATCTGATCTGCCATATTTTTAAAAACAGCATAAATTCACTCTTCTCCATGATTAATCTGCTGTATTACACGACCTTCGAGTTTTTAGCTTTATCAATGACATGTACTTGAAAAATGTTTTAAAGATCCTACCCAGTCTTTTAAAACATCCTTGTTCCTTGTTTCAGTTCCAGTTTTATGTATATTTTCTGCCTTGCACCTGATTAGTCCAACATCTGATGGATGGCCTTGGGAATCTAATTCTGGTATTGATTGCTTTTTGCTGATTCTCTTCACTTCTAGCTGATTTCTTCATTATTGTGTAAATTTAGATCATGAGCTCATGTTTAGCTAAACTTTATCTGTGGGAATGCTATAGGCCTGTGTTGAAGGTCTACCTCTCCAGAAAGGGTTTAGTTTTGTGTTTGGAATACCACCGATTTGGGAGCATTTTAAGTTAATTTCTTAGCTTCTGTTTGCAAGACCGCACATAAATTGGCAACCCAAACACTGGGAACACAGATCTGGGGTTCAGAATTCTGAAGATTTCCTACCTGTTTCCTACCCAGAGCAGAGGCCAAGAGAATTTGGTCTTAGTCTCCCTTTGCCAGCAGATATTTTTTCTCCTGGCACACCCTTTCATTGAAGGTGAAGCTAGGGATAGATAGGTTTAGTTCTAACTTCCCATCTAGTAGGAATGGAGTCTTACCTCCTGCCTCTCATGTGGTCATGGCCATTTAAAAACAAGTTTCTATGTCAGGTGTGTCATTAAACTAAGGCATCCAGACAGAGGCCTATTTTTATGGCCTATGAGCTATGAATAATTTACACATTTTAACTGGTAACGTTTTAAACGGTTACCTAAGTACCTAAATAATATCCTCAATTTTGCCTCTTTGGTCTACAAAGCCTAAAATATTTGCCACTTGGCTCCATAAAAACAGGATTTCCAGCTTCTGTTCTAAGCTATCAAGATCTTCAATCCACTCCTAATATAGCTATAACTCTCACGCATGTACCACCCTTCTTTCATGGGTCCTGGAAATTTCTACTGCACACTTCAAAAATCAACCACGCACTTAAAAATAAGTTGTGTACATTTAACCTAGCATACCTAACCCTTTTCCTTTAGGAGAGTTTTTCAAGTAATCTTGCCCACCGTATTCTTTAGAGCTTCATTAATAATGGCAAAAAATTAAAACAACTTAACATTCAACAAATGGGAATTGTTCATAACAATTATAGAAGCACATACAGTAGAAAACTATACACTCTTATTGAAACAGTGAGACATAACTAGTTTTATTCTTAGAGAACTATGTTTATTTAGGTCCCTTTTGTTTAAATAAGTATATTTCTGTGTATGTATGTATATAGTCATGTATTTATATACACATACATTATTTGTATGATCTAGTTATATAAACATATGAAATACATACCTATACACATACCTTTGATTTATATTTGTATACATACACAGGAATATAATTATATATATTATATAGTTATACACATTGAACTGAAAACTGGTAGTATACATATATATAGTGTATAAATGTGTGTCTATGTGCATGTGTAGAAAAGCAGGTTGAGAGATATGGAAGCATGAGTTAGACAGGGTTCACGACTGTAAAAGTAGTTATGTGTAGGTAGTGAGGTTAAGGCCTATTTGATTGAAAATACTGCATATTTTTACATCAATTGTTATGATGAACAGATTCCTATGTAAATAAAATTATAAATAGCTATACATACTTGTATGTGTAATGTATAATTAAAATATATATAGTTTCATAGATGTATTATATTTATATTACATAATATAATTGTCTTATACTAATACATTATGTATTGTGTTATATAGAATATATTAACTATAGTGTATTATATCAGATAATAATAATTATATATTTATAATATATATATATATATTTATAATTTATATATTATGATATAATTGTTTTATAATCAATATTACAGGATATATCATATTAATATTATGAACATATTAACCATATAAATACATTTCATTACTCATATATTTTGTATATAATATATGCTAGGCAAAAATATATATTAATATAATACATAACTGTTATACATTAATATAAATATTAGTATATTACATTTATATATCAATATAATATTTAATATTGGTATATTATACTTAATATATACATAACTAATGCTCTGCTACAAGTAGAATAAGACCAGGAGTATGGCCAAAGCAAATTCTAAAAATATTAGATTACTTCTATTCATTTATATGTCATTTTCCTGGAATCTGCATCTGGCTATTAGAGAGGACACACAGCAAAATCAACACAAAGTGCCCAGGAGGACATTGGATCCTTTGTTTATCGGAGCCTCAAAGGAAACACAGTGCTATCCAGTCCCCCATCAAAGAGCCAAGACCAAACCTTGAAGCACCCAGTAAAAGCCCATTCAAACAAAAAAGCTTTTCCACTTAAACTGGAAAAAGTTAAGTTCCCAAGAGACCCCCTACATCGACCACCAAAGCTCATTTGGCAGTAAAAGCAATAACGTTCACTGAACAACAAGAAACCCAAAACAATAGTTGTTTTAGCACAAACACAAAAAAGCAGCTAATTAGTGTCTCTCCCATTTGAAAGAAGGGGGTGGGAAGTGGGCAGAAGACCTGATAGGAAAGATAAAAAGCAAAGGAAAAGGAAAATAAAAGTTTCCAGTTTGACACTCAAGCTGTCTTCTGCATCCATTTTGTCAAGACCACCAAGTCAATGTGGAGGCTTTTTCCTCCTTCCCTTTCTTTTCATGAGACTGATCACAACCAGCACTGCAGAGTCCATCAAATTAAGGAATGCTGTTGCCTACATGTGTGAATGCGCTGTGAGTAAAGTACTGAAGTAGAGGACACCTAAAGTGAAACGTCTTCATGAATGTCCATGTGGCTGAGCAGGAAGTTAACCTTTCATAGATGTGCTAAAGAAGAAGAGTTGGCTTTTATTTTATTTACTTTTCCCTGGACTCTGTTGAATGACTATCATCTACAAGTTCAGGCTACTTTTTGCTGAGGATTAATGCACTGGGAGAGCTGAGAGAAAACTGAACAGTAGAGCTGTCTTTTTCTTGACCAGTTCACCTTACTTTCCCAAACTCTAAGTCTTTCCCTAATTCTTTCTCCTTTTTAGTGTAGTAAAATGAACAGAACACAAAATTCACCATTTTGATCATTTTACAATTCAGTGGAATTTAGTACTGTCACAATGTTGTGCAACTATCACCGCTGTCCAGCTGCAAAACATTTTCATCCCCCCAAGAGGAAACCTACACCCATTTTAAGGACTCATTCCCTATTTCCCTCTGTTCCAAACCCCTGGCAACCACTAATGTATAATATTTGCCGTGTGTATGGATGTGCCACTGCTGGACATTTCGTAGAAATGGAACCATACCATATGTAGCCTTTCGTGCCTGATGATAAGTTGTGCAGTGGTAGGAAAAACTAAAATGCGATGTACTGTATGATGTATGTTTTACTGAAGTGGCTTGGTCAGATTATAATGATTTATGATAGAAATCACGTAAAGCAAGCATCACAATTCTCCAGGAATGTTCTGAAGAATGCTAATGTTAATTATGAATATGTGAATCCCAAATCTTTCATTTGTATTGACGTTATCTCATTAATTCTTCTCCCAACACTGCCATAACTAGAGTTGAGTTCTAAAACTTACCTTCCTCTTTCCCCATAGAAATTGTCCCACAATTTCAAAAAGTTCTCAAAGGTGAAAAAGTGCACACGACGTTTATCACGTTTGCAAATGCCGATGGAAATGCTAAGCTAACACTGTCCAAAATGCAATATTCTTCTGTGAGAGCACCCAACTTTAAACAAATACACATATTCTAAATACAGCTTAGACCTGTGACATGTTTTGGTCACTGAAGTATGAGCAGACATGATGGCCTTAAATGAGCAGAAGAGGCCTTAAATGGGCTTGTGCGGTTGGGCTCACCTATGTTTCAGTGAACTTTTAGAGAAGACAGGGCCTGGGAGCTGCGGCCTCACAGTTGGGCTCCAGACGAAGAGGCGTGTGACAGACCTCAAACTGACCCAAAACACGGAGCAAAACTAGCCATCTAGAGGTCTAAAAGAGAGCCACTGCAGCTAGCCCATAGGTCCAAGAAAAATAAATTCTTGTTTATGTAACTGAGTTTGGGGTGATTTGTTCCAAAGCATTATCACAGCAAGAGCTGACTAACACAACATCCTCCAAATCATTGTTATGTAAATGGATGCCACCATGCCTACATTTAAGGCAACTGTGTCCTCAAATTGTGAGAAATCTTGAACCCTTGGTGCCTCTCCAACACAATGTACATGGCTAAATTTCCACAAATAAGTTCACTAATATACCACAAAGATCTCCCTAAACTTCTATTAAATGTAATGCAAAGTTCTTTCTTTTCATTTTCTGCTTCTACATAGTTAAAATGCTGTTTATCAATGGAAAACGGTTCTTGCCGTTTGGCTTCTGTCGTTAGAGTCCTTTGAACTCTTTGGCTTTTCAGCTCCTAGGCTGTAACATTTCAATCAGCAAATGCCCCAAGGAGAAAGGCTGCACCAAATGTCAAGCTTGCGTCTGTTTTTCCCTTCTCTCCAGAACTTGGCCCACATGTCTTGGTGTCTCTCTAACACTCAGACGCCAGCGAACAGAAGTTCTCCTACTCTATCCAGCTTCTCTAACATTTCTTTAGACTTCGCCTGATCTTATGTTATTATTCAACTATCATCTCAATTAACCCTAGGAAGCAAATCTACCATTTTTAGAGAAAACGGAACCCTGGTACACCGTTGGTAGGAATGTCAACTGGTGCAGCCACTGTGGACAACAGTATGGAGGGTTCTCAAAAACTAAAAATAGAACTACCATATGACCTCGCAACTCCAGTGCTGGGTATAAATCCAAAAAGAACAAAAACATGTGTTTTCAAAAACATGTATTTGAAAAGATACATGCACCCCAATGTTCGGAGCATCAGTATTTACAATTACCAAGATATGGAAGCAACCTAAGTGTCATCAAGTGATGAATGGATGAAGAAGATGTGGTACATATAACCAATGGCATACTACTCAGCCTTAAAAAAGAAAGAAATGTTGCCATTTGCGGCAACATAGATGGACTTGGAGGGCATTGTGGTAAGTGAAATAAGTCAAACAAAAACAAACACTGTAGGATATCACCTATATATGGAATCTAAAAAATACAGCAATCTACCGAATATAACAAAAAAGAAGGGGAGTCACAGATATAGAGAACAAACTAATGGTTGCCAGTGCGGAGGGGGAGGAGGGGGCAATACGGGGTGGGGAAGTGAGAGATGTAAACTACTGGGTGTACGATAGGCTCAAAGATGTATTGTACAACACAGGGAATATAGCCAATATTTTGTAATAACTGTAAATGTAAAGTATCCTTTAAAAAGTATACAAAATTTTTTACAACAGAAATCATACTGAAAATTGGAAACAATTTAAATGTCCATCAACAGGAAAATGCACATATAAATTATTGCATTTCCCTACATGGGAATCCTACATAGTGAGGAAACTACATGAACTAGACAGATCTTTACGTGTCAGCATGGATGAACCTAGCAAAGATAACACTAAAAAAAGCAAGTAAGAAGAGAAAACATAGTAGAATACTATATGAGGTTTAAGAATACTTAAAAATGTAGCCTAAATAGAAAGACATCCATGCAGTGATGGAGACCAAGTTCAGAAGAGTGGTCACCCAGGGTCAGCTGGGGAGTGGCTGTGTTTGGGAAAGTGGTCACAGCAGGCTCTTCAACAGGAATGGTAATGTTGCACTTCACACGCTGGCTGGAGGACGGAGGAGTGTCTGCAATGTTATAATGTGAGCACGCTGCATGTGAAAGCCATTGCTGACCACATCTAGGGGATCTGATACGCGGGAGCTGGTAGTGGGTGGAGGCATCCAGAAGGTGGTGGTAGAAGAGGAACGTTGTATGCATAACGCCTAAGGCCTGACCAGAGGACGACCACTGTTCTAGAAACTGGACACAAATCCAACTTCTACGGCCAATGTTAAAAGACAAACTGAGGCATGTTTAAAAGAAGACTTTACGTGAGCAAAAATAGATTCAATTCAGGCACCGCCAAAGCGGAAGTGGTGAGGAGCACTCCAGCCACAGGAGCTGCAGAGATTTTTAGTTTCAAAGGGCAGAAGCAAAGCAAGGAAATGACTGACTTGCTATCGCTTTAAAGCCTAGTTGGTGGTTTCTGACTAGTTGTCCTCAGCGCTGTGCGTCACCCTGAGGCGTTGACAGGCTTAGATTTCGGTTGCTTTACGTAGGCGGCCGCATCACTAGAGCCACCGCAGGCTAACGGCCTCCTTGCAGGGTTCATTTACTAACACCAGTTGTCTGAGTCCTTACTCTTACTCGGCCACTTCACTTCCTACGCCTCAATTTCTCTTCTGTAAAGTGGATATTCAGTAGTAAATTCTCTGTGGAGTTGTCAGTACAAAACAAAGTGATTATTAGTAACCACGATCATGTCCTGAATGCATGGAACACGTCACCATTTGCCAACTACCGTGTCAAGTTAGCAGAAACTACGGAAATTAAGAGCTCTCCGCATAAATTCACACACCCGTGCACCAGGTAAGGGACCACAGGCAGACGTTCACTCAGCCTTTCGTGTGTCCCTCACGGAATACACGCTCTCTCCTGGGCGGGGGGAGCACAGACACTTACGGGAGTTTACTTTTCAAATGCGTTGATACAACCAGGTCTCACTTTTGTTTGGATGAGTCAGCAAACGCTTTTTGGAAGCCCCAAAGTCTCCACACCTCCAACGTTTCGCGCTGCCTTAGTCTCAGAGCTCAAGCCCCTACTCTTCAGGCCGCGTCACCATGGGAGACAGGGCTGCATGCGGATGCGACGCACGGCGAGCGTGCTGACGTCCTCGAGCCCCGCCCCCACAGTCCCGCCCGCTGACTTATAAACGGCAGCCCCGCGGCGTGGAGGGCGTAGGTGCGTGCACCAACACCAGGCCGTGCGGGGTCTCCGGAGCGCGGCATGGGGGGGTTGGCGTAGCTGGGGCCCGTGGCCCTATGTCTTCTGGCTGCGACGCCGGTCCTGCGCACGCTGCGGGGCCGCAGCCGCCGGGCGGTGGGCGCCCGAGGGGCCGGGAGGCGAGCCGGGGCCCCCAGGCGGGTGTGGGCATCATGTCCGCAGCCAGCGTCCCCGAGGCCGCGCTCGGGCCATGATCCCTTGGTGAAGCTGCGCCGGGACGGCGTGGCCGATATCTTTCCGCGCTCTGAGGACCTGTGCGCGCTGCAGGACTCGGTGCCTCTGCCCTCCGTGCGCGCTTCCCTACAGGAGGGCCTGTTGGACTTAAGGCCGACCGCCTCCGCGGGGTGCACTGGGCGCCGCTCCTGAGCACCCGCTGCCCCTGATCTGTATCCAGAGCTTCTTCCAGCCACGGCGTGTCGAGACAGGTTTGTACTTCCCGCTTCCAGGGCCCCTCGTGTGGGCACTGAGAAGCGGGGTTTTAAATGGTGCAAGGTGGAGGGTGGGCACTAGAACCAGTGCCCAGTGACCGGGTGTGCGTGCACTAGACAGGGCGTGTGGCCTAGGACTCCTGCCGGCTCGGTGGCCCCGGCCGAGTGCCTTAAGGCTTCAAGGTCTCAGTGTTCTCATCTGTAGCGTGGGCTTAACAGGACCCAGTCTCTCTGGCGGTTACAAGGATGCACTGTGTTAATGCTTCTAGACTCTACAAAGTAGAACACTTAGCACAGTTTGGAGCATCGTTAATTGTTGCACAGATGTTACCTGGTCTGTTGAATGACTTTGCCTGGTACACACCAAAGCGATTAGGAAATGGATATATCCCAGCTTCATTTCCTTTCCATTAAAACAGGGCTCAGGAAAGAAAAAATCTGTTTTTCAGTAGTCGTATCATATAGTGGAAAGAGCACTGGTGTGAAGGCAGCCTAGGGTTTGAATTCCAGGGCTTATGCTGTCTGTGGCCTGGGCAGGTTTCTTTTGCACTACAATCCCCACACTTGTAAAATGTCATTAATAACCACTCTTTCTGTGGGTTCTTAGAATGAATTAAGCAGGTTATGTGTGTAAAGTAGCCTGGCACTTGAATGAGTTGTCAGAACCAAGGGCTGCTGGAGAGGATGCTTCTGCCCTAGGTAATCTTCCCTTCTACTGGGCAGCAAGTAAACACAAGCACAGTAGTCAGTGCTCTAGAAGAAGTGAGTTCTGGTGCTATAGAGCACAGAATCTCTTTTTTCTTTAATTTAATTTTTATTTTATATTGGAGGATAGTTGATGTACAATATTGTGTTAGTTTCAGGTGTACAGTAAAGTGATTCCGTTATACATGTGTATCCATTCCTTTTCAGATTCTTTTCCCGTACAGTTTGTTCCAGGCTATGGAGTAGAGTTCCCTGTGCTGTGCAGTAGGTCCTTGTTGATGATCTATTTGATATAGAGTCGTGTGTCTATGTTAATGCCAAAGTCCTAATGTATCCCCCCCACCACCATTCCCCTTTGCAGAGCACAGAATCTTGGAAGGGAAAGTTCAGGGTAGGCTTCTTGGAGGAGGTGCCATCCTTTCTAAGGATATGTAGAAGCTACTGGGGTGGCAGGAGGGAGCAGTGTGTGTCAAAGTTTGAGAAATATAAGAAAATATGGCAAAACTAAGGTATAGGACTGGAACTCAGGGTTTGGGAAAGAAATGAGAGTTGATACTGGAAACCTAGTGGGGCCCAACAGAACGGGGCCTTGTTTGTCCTGTCAGAAGTTTAGATGTTTATCCTGAAGGCTGTGGGAAACCCTAAAGAACAGTGAGATGGACTTCTGGTTTAGAGACTTACCCGGACCTCCATGTGCAAGGCACTTGATTGGGTGCAGGGTGAATTGTAATCTAAGGTTCCCACTTAAGTTATAAAAGGTTGGACTGGATTTTGCAGATCTGAGAGAGAATGGGTGGGGCCTGGTGACCAGTTAGAAAAGGGAGGGCAGCAAGCGTGGGTGACAGTTTACAGCTGCATCTTTTTGAGAGATACAGAGCACCGTAGGAAGGTATTGGGGGTGGGGAGAGGATTTTAGTTCATCTTCAGTGCTTTAGAGGGGCCTGGTAGACAGGTCTGGGCCCAAGGTTCAGATCTGGGCTTTTGGGGAGGAGAGGTGTTTGAAGGCGTGGTAGAGACTTAGGTTATCCACAAGAAGATCCAAAGAATCATAGGTCTGAGAGATTTTTAAGTGGGTATATTTGAGGATGTTTATAAGCTGTGAGAAGGTAGCCAGCAGAGGAAGGGTGTAAAGATCTAGGACAGGAAATGATTGTTCATTTGATTTTGAAAAGCTGAATACTTATCGTGTGCCTGGCCCTTTTCTAGGATCTGGGGTTCACACCATCTGTTATCTCTTCTGCAAGGATAGTTCAACTCCTCCCCTGGTGAAGAGAAGTCAGATTATTCTTTGCGTCCCATTCAGGTGTAAGAACTGTTCTGTACCTCTGAAGGGACTTTACTTAACCAGAGTAATAAGTTAGAAATCAAAAGAAGTTAGAGCTGGAAGGGACCTTAAAGGCCACTTTACTTAATTTTGCCTGATATTTGACATTGAATGTAAGAAAAATTTATTGTAGAGCCCATTCTCTTCAGAGTTCCTTCACTGAACTTTCTTTATGTCTTGCATCCAGTGGGTCTATCTTGTAAATTTTGGCCTCCTCCTAAATTTCCTTCTTCATCCATATTACATTTTGCCCAGGCTATGGCAGAAACTCCTGGGTGGTTTCACGGCCCCTGGTCTCAGTTCCTCTAAGTTCATCTGCCTACTCGGGTTGAGTGATCTTCTAACACGACAAGATATGCCTAAAATAATGCTGCTAATGGCTTGCCCACACAGAGTTAGTGCATACTAGCCGCCCAGCGTGTGCTCTGCACAGAGGCCTGTAGTCTGAACTGTGCTTTGCCAAGCCTCCTGGGGCTCTTTGGCCTTGAGGAAGGGGAGCTTTTTGTGATCACTCCCTTTATCTAATTGGTCCTTCAGCAGCGGGGCGCCTTTTTCTAATCAGCGGAGGCACCCTTACTCAGCCAGTGGTAGCCCCAGGCCTCATCACCTGTGCGATACAAGCCGTGCTCTCTCCCAGGCTTGCTTGGGCCAACATCTCTATTTTTATTTCTGTCTCTTCTCACACTTGGACCCCTGGTCTTTAGTCATCCCCACCTGCAGTATTTACAGTGCCCAGCAGGTGTCAGGCTTGAGTGTCTTTGCACAGGTGCTCCCTGTGCAGTTAATGCACCTCCTACTCCAACTCTGCATAGCCTCATCTTTCTAGACTGTACTTCAGGGTTATCATGAAGCCGTCACTTAGATATAACTTTTGGCCTCCATAGGCACTTCTGTGCTTAAAGGTTATGGTTCTTTATCTCATGTGATTGAAATTTTGAGTTTATAGATCTTCCTCCTTAATGAGGCTTTAAGGACAGGAGTCATTTCTAATCCTTAGCACAGAGCAGATGCTTTTTAAAGGTGATAAAATGTATGGTTTAAATGACTCATTTTACAATAATTTTGCTGTAGCTTCCGATAGAAATAACGTTTCCAGATGTTGTGTTCCTGCAATAAGAAATAAAGATGTGACCTTCCAGCTGTGTAAAGCCCATCAATGCTGTGTAAGTGCATCGGATGCGCTAAGGAACGTGGAGCCAAGTGGGCTAGTTGTGAGAGAGAGAGACTTAACTATGTTAACAAAGGTAAGCCTTCATTGTGTCCTGCCAACATTTGATAGTTACTTTTGGGCAAACTAAAGCAATAAAATTTTAAACTGTTCCTCCCCATTAAAGGGATTGAATATTTGGCCACTTTGGTGCACCTGTGTCTTGTGAATTGTCCAATTGGAGATGGAGGTTTAGAAAGTGAGTTTCAGTCTTGTTTCAGTCTCTTCCCATCAGACTGGTCTCGTGATTTCCTACACACCATGTTACTTCCTGTCTACCTTTCCTTGGTGGTGTTCATGCCTGGATTGTCTCCTGTACCTGCTCAAACCTTGGTCCATTCTCATTTGTACCATGGAAGTTTGTCATGCCGGATACTGTCAGAACTCATTTTACTTAAGTTTGTGTTAAGGTGCAAAGCACACGTTTTGTATATTTTCTGTTTTTTGTGTTTGTTTATATTTTTATGGTTTCTCTTCAAGAAATATTATGAGTAGGGAAATAACAAGATGTAAAGAGCAAAAAAGTCATCATTCTCTTTTAAGTTGTTAGAACATCTACCTGCAATCATACTGCACTGTGGTATGTGTTAAAATAGGAAATTTATGTCATGTCCCGTAGGAGCAGGAAAGTCAGTGGTGTTAGTGAGGGTGTGTCATGGAAGTAATCACTAAGCAGGTGACTGCTGGTTGGGGTCCTGAAACATTAGTGTGTGTTCCCTGTGTCCAGTAGTGGTCTGGAGAGGTCAGGAAGACTGCCTTTCAATTTGAGGGAACAGAGGGTTTGAGGTCCTCTCTGTTCTATTGCTCTAGTACACTGCATAGCAGCTCATAAAATACTGTGTTTATAGTTGATATTTAAATCGCTGATTGATCATCAAGATTGGGATGTATCATTGGAAATGAAAATAGGAAGAGTCTTATGCTTTTTAGGTTTTTCCTTTTTTCCCGATGTCTCAGAAGGCTCTTTGACGGGGGACTTTTTATTCTCCCATACAATTCCATGAATACTTATACCCTGGCACTTATTTTAATGGCATTTTCAATTTATAAATGTCTCTGAAACACATACTGTAAACTATTTGAGGGTAATGACCATGGCCATTGATGACACATCTTAAATGTGCATCGTGTTAATGCTTGAGTGTCAGGTGGTCTACCATCAGTGCTTCCTTCTTTCACCCAGTTTTCTTCCTCATTTCCTTCTCCAAATTTGTCTCATTTTTCTACTCTCCCTTTTGCTTCTCTATTCTTGCTTTCTCTTTCCCATTGCATGTGTCATTCTTCTTTTTCTTCTTCTTCTTCTCCTTCTGACTTCATTATTATGGCCAACCAAAACCTTTTCCAGGATTGTCTCTATCTTCCTTTCCTCTTCATTGCCATCCACAAACTCTTAGAGAATATTCTTGCTTGACTCCCTTACTTCCTAGCATACCCATGTACTTCCTGATCACTTTAGAACATTGAAAAGGGTTGGAATTTTTAAAAATAGGTAATTATAATCAGTCTTCTTTCACCTCTGGCATAAGACTCTTCTTCCTCAATCTGACCATTCTTCAATCTAGAAGTACTCCAGCTCATTGGTCTCCCTTACCCCCATGTTTAGGCCAAAGAACTTGTGAAACCTTAGCCCTGTTTAATACTTGAATTTATCAAAACATAAGAGGGCTAATTCTGCCTAAGGGCACCAAAGAAGAATAAAGATGCCACAAATAAATGTTTAGTCCAGATTTATAATGGACTCTTAAGTGCCTAGTTGAGTGCTAACCGTTAACTCACTTGAACACCAGGGAGGTCATGACACAAACTAACATGTAAATTGTAAAGACACTTCACTTCACCATTCCTCAATGTAGCTGATAAACTGCATCCAGTTAGCTTAAATAACATGAATGATGAATTTCCCTGTGTATATAAATTGGGAGTTTCTAAAGTTTTCTTTTTCCCTTTGTACAACTACTGACTGCCACCTCGCTTGGTCAGTGCAATAGGAAATGATGACTAAGAAACACATTGTCTCAATATCAGTGGACATAATGTCCTAGTAGTCTATAAAAATCTCAAAATTCTTAATCTAAAAGGTAGGTCTGCCTATCTTATATCCTTTTCCTTTGTTAATATAAGTATCCAATCTATGAAGGTCTCAGTTTCCTTACTTAGAATATGAGGTGGATAGATTTGCTAATATCTAGGGACCTTTCCAATTTTAATATTCCCTAGTTATAAGGGCTGAGCCAAATACAATGGCTCCCTTAATCATTAACCTCGCTCATGATGAAAGTTATCAGCAAGTTCTACTTGTAAGAGATCAAACATTCATATCCATGTATATTGTAGCACATTGACTTTTACAGAACTCCAAGTAACACAACATAGTTACATTCATAGACTTAAGGTCACCGTGGTATACTTTACAATTTTTCTTTTCCCTAGGAAGGAAATGTAGATCCCTAGGAAGGGATTTCTTTCTCTGCCTTTCAGTAATGTAAGCCTTTTATTATCTCTTGGATCCTAAAAATGGGTAGGGTTTTGGCAGGTGGAGCTTAGGACAGACATTCCAGGTGACAGGGACAACAGGAGAAAGGGCAGAAGGAAGAATGGATTTTCAGAAACACTTGATATCTTACATGATGAGAGCAGCGTTTCACAATCTCTGTCCTGCAGAACACTGGTTTTAGATGATGTTAATGTAGTTACAGGACAGAAGCATTTGGGAAGAACTGTACTCTACATCCCGACATGAAATTCAAGTTTCACTTTGTTTCATTACATACTCTGAAAAGTTTTGGAGGAAGGAATTGATTTATTTTTGTTTAATTCAGTCTTACTCACAGTTACTTGACAAACCTATATTCAGCTGATGGGACTGTATTTTGTGAAAGGCCAATCGGAGAAATGGTGAGATGGAGCTTAGGCTATTTCTCTGTTGGGACAGGCATGTGATTATTTTTCTTATAATTCTTTACTGTTTGTCCTAACAACTGTTACTTTGCAGGCGTCAGTGTTTTTTTTGTTTTTTTTTTTACATCTTTATTGGAGTATAATTGCTTTACAGTGTTGTGTTAGTTTCTGCTGTGTAACAAAGTGAATCAGCTATATGCATACATATATCCCCAGGATTCAGTTTTAAGCCCTCTGTTTTTATCTGAGTTATTGGGACTCTTAGAAAGCTCAACAATCCTGGAGTCTTCATCTGTGATGTAGTTTCCAGAAGCTCCTGGCACTTACCACTATTTCCTCTTGATTCTTTTCCTCCGACTTCAGACTTCTTACAATTATGAGCTGATGGTTTTCTCAGCCTCTAGTGTCAAAACCAGCTACCTCACTCATCTTCATTGTCTCCGTTACAAGGTGCAATATTTCCCATGTTTATATGCGTCAAAATAGAAGTCAGGGATTGATACATAGCATATGCATAATAAAAATTGTATTTCTTTTTTTTCTTTGTTCAAAGGTATCCAAACACTGGCCAAGTTCTTAAATTGAAAGTAGAGTGATCTAACTTATTCAGCTCATCCAACCATCAAAGTTGAATATTTGTCTTTTTTCTTACACATATTTCTTGTATTCCAATTGTGACATTCTAGAGCACAGTGAGTACATTTATAACTTATTACTGCATTACTACCTTGGCTATTCCTTGATCAAAATTTACTTCATACAACTGACAGCCTAATTAACCTACTAGAGTCTTTTTTTTAATGTACGCATATATTAAAAAAACTCTAGTAGGTTAACTGCATTGCTAATAACTGAATTTTTACACCTCTATGCACCCATGTATCCAACACCAGATCAAGATATTATAAAATATTTCTAACACCCTACACGGTTCTCTGTTACTTCTTTCTGTTCCATACTCTCCCAGGGCAACACGTAAGCTGACCTCTATCACCATATATGACATACGTGGAAACACACAGTGTGTATTCTTTGGTATCTGGCCTCTGGTTACATATCATTATATCAGTAGTTTATTCTTTTATTGTGTTTTCCTGATTTTTTTAAACCTAAACATTCATACAGTGTCAAAGTACCACTGAGTTCTTCATATTATTATGCTGACCTCCATCTTCAGGGGCTTTCTACAGTCTTCCATGTGTCTTTGCACCTACTTTCTCTTCCGTCTAATTATGTTTCATTTAACCAACCTCAGCCAGCCTTCCCCCATATTCCCCAACACGTAGCACTCCTGTGTTCAGCTTTTTTTTTTTTTTTTGTCCCCTATTCCATAAGCCCTTTGTGCCATTCCTGACACTGTGCCTGTTCCCTGCCCGGAAGGCCTGTTCCCTACCCTCTATATACTTGTTCAAGACTCAGTTTAAATGCTACCTGTTCTGAGAAGTCTTCTCAGAAGAAGCCAGTACTTTTTGGAATCCTTCTTTAATGAAATCCCATAGCAAGTGTAATCTGTCCTCCCTGATCTGGTAATTAATTATCCATTGTTCCTATCATATAGTGTTTGTTTTCCTTGTGTGCTGTTATTCTTTATTGAAGCAGATTACAGTGACTTGAACCAGGAACTGGGTCATTTTCCTCTTCATTTTAGTGCAAGTTTCTGTGATAAACTCTTTTTCCCTCACTTCCCATTCACCCTCAGCAGTTGTTAAACATGAAGTACAAGTGAAACTTATTGGTTAACAGGTTTTTGTGGTCCTTGGTTCTGGTCCCTAGGTCTAAGCTGCACTTCTGTAGTGCTAATTTGACTGATTTCTTATTGTCACATAACTCAGGCATTAACTAAATCCTTACAAATTTAGCTACATATAAGATAGTATTAAAAAAACCCAGTGGATATCAAAAGTTTTGGCCTGGAGGAGAGTGTTGTATGAGTCCTAGTTTGGTGGGGCTCACACTTAATGATCGAGCCTTCCAATATTCCACTGTAAGTAAGAAAGAGGTATGCAGATATATGGTTAATATTTAGCAGTGTTGATAAAAAGAAGAGAGAAAGGGACGACAGATACTTTGAGGGCCTTTTGGAATTCATGAACAATTATGATTGGATGGGGAAAAAGAAGAACCGAGGGCTAACCTCCCACAAGTGAAGTCAGGAAAGAGAGAAGGGCTCATCTGGTATGCAGGTAGAGAGGTTTGACCTACAGAATCTTAGAAAACCTCAACAATCTGAGCAGCGTTTGCAAGAGGCAAACTAAAGGGCTAACAAAAGTCTGCAAAAGTCTCACACAAAGAACTCTGGCATGGTGTTCATCATCTAGCTAATCCTAACATGCAGACATTTATGAGAGTAAAGTCAGGTCTTTACCAGAGTGGGTTTCTTATTTGGGCAACTGGGTCAAATGAAGAAAGGCAGGTGTAGGCTGCCAGAGTAATAAATAAGGAGAGGAAAAACAAAAAGAATGAGACATATGATTCATCAGTGATTTCCCCCCAGTATTCTTAGCCTCCAGCTTATCTCCATCTTACTGCTAACACAGGAACTAGACCGAACAGTGAGGTAAAAGGTCTCTACAGAAACTGAGGTAATATAGAAAATAAAAAAATAAAACATAAAATTGTCAATTTTCTTCCTAGGGGTAATTGAGATGGTAGTTCAATAATAACATAAGATCAGGGGAAGTCTAAAGAAATTTTAGAAAACTTGGATAAAGTAAGAAAACCTCTGTTCACCAGCATCCGAATGTTTGAGAGACACCAAGACATGTGGGCCAAGTTCTGGAGAGAAGGGAAACACAGATGCAAGCTTGACATTTGGTGCAGCTTTTGTCCTTGGGGCATTTGCTGATTCAACTCATACAGCCTAGGAGCTGAAAAGCCAAGGAGTTCAAAAGACTCTAACCACAGAAGCCAAACGGCAAGAGCTCAAGCTAAAAGCAACAACTAATGGAATGACAAGCTACACGTATCCTTAGTCTCACGGGGCTGGGGGAACCATTACATTTAAAGCCTAACAAATACAAGGGTAGTTGGGAATAGGGAGAATCCAAACTTTCACATGGTAATCCCAAAGGGCAACACCCGTAGAGGAAGGACAAGACAGGAATAGACCAACCTTCACACAGACTGAAAAACGGCTTTGAATGAGCTCAAACGGAGAATGGACTAAGTTTACCAGTCCCTATAGTAACTGTCTGCCATGGGCCAAAGTAAATCTTTTCAAGAGAAAGATAACAACATCCAGAATGTGGAGGTATCTTTATAGTTTCCTAAAATAAGTTAAGCCCAATTTTAGTATAAAAAATAATTGGACATAACCAGGAAAAAGACTAAATGATCAAAAGTTCAAAAAAAGAAAGAAAGAAAAAAGACAACATAAATAGACATAGGAGGACAAGAGTTAGCAGGCCTTGGTTAAAAAAAACAAAACAAAACTACTATGGTTAAACAAAGAAAATAGGCACATGGCAAATAAGCATATGAAAAGATGCTACACATTCCATGTCATCAGTGAATTTTGAATTAGAACGATAATGAGATACCACTACACACCTATTTAAATGGCTAAAATCCCCAAACTGAAATACCGAAGTTGGTGATGATGCAGAACAATTGGAATTCTCATTTGTGGCTAGCGGGATACTTGGCAGTTTCTTACAAAATAAACGTACTTTTACCATACAGTGATCTAGTAATCCTGCTCTTTGGTATTTACCCATAGGAACTGAAAAGTTATGAAAGTAAGAGCCTTTACAGTGAGAAAATTCTATGATTCTATGGTTTTTCAACTCATTAATTTGTGTAGTTCATCCATTTTACTCATTGTATACACTTAAGTATATTGTTCCTTGAAATGGCCATTCAAAGTTGTTTCCTGTGCCACACACTATGAATGTTAGGGTTGGTCCTGTGTAAATCTTACCCCCATTGATTTAGTATTATCCCTAAACAAGCAACTTTCTTCCATAAGGAAACAAAAAAGAGGTTCAGAAATGTCCAAACTAAGTTTTTATAAAACTGTGTTATCGGGCTTCCCTGGTGGCGCAGTGGTTGAGAGTCCGCCTGCCGATGCAGGGGACATGGGTTCATGCCCTGGTCCGGGAAGATCCCACATGCTGCGGAGCGGCTGGGCCCGTGAGCCATGGTCGCTGAGCCTGTGCATCCGGAGCCTGTGCTCTGCAACGGGAGAGGCCTGAGAGGCCCGCGTACCGCAAAAAAAAAAAAAAAAAAACCTGTGCTATCAAATCTTATTTATCAAAAAACTTCAAACATAGCAGTATGAGTTCCCATATACCCTTTACTCAGCTTCCCCAAATGTTAACATTTTCTATTACTAGAGTATAATTATTGAAAGCAGAAAGTTTACATTGTCACAATGCTACTAATGATTTATAGACTCGTATTCAAATATTGCCTATTGTCTTGTGGTCCAGATTCAAATCTAGGATCCCTTATTGCATTTGCTTGTCATATCTCCCCATTCTTCTCTAATCTAGGATAGTTCCTCAGTCTTTTTTTGTCTGTTATGACCTTGAACTAATGGAAAATCTTAGCCAGTCATTTTGTAGAATTTTTCTCAAATAGGGTTTGTTTGATATTTTCTCATGGTTAGACTGAGGATATGTATTTCTTGACAAGAACACTTCAGGAGAGATATTATGCCATTTTCAGTACATATTAGAGGTACAAACAAATCTGTATGTCTCACTACTGGGGATGCTAACTTTGATGACTTAGTTATAATGATAGCTGCAAAATCCCTATTTTTCCCTTTGTAATTATTTGAGATTGTTCAAATATTCTGCTTCTTGTTTAATTTTCCCATACTAATTTTAGCATCCATCAATAATTTTTGACTCCACCCATTACTGTGGTGTTTGATGATTGTTCATTTTCTATTCCCATCATTCCCTCTACATTTATTAACTATAATTTGAGTATAAGAAAGAGCTGTTCTTCTCCTTCATTTATGTATTTATCTGGTTATTTGTTCATATATATACATACATCAGTGTGAGCTTGTGGATAATTATTTTATTCTACGGGTTAAAATTTATTACTATCATTAATAGTTTTGTTTCTCAAAGTGTTCCATATTTGGTCACTGGTACTCCTTCCAGCTGTCTCCTATATTTTTCCTACATGGCCATACAATTGTTGGAGTAATATCTTACTTTCTGACACCACAAAGTGCTCCAGACCCATCTTTTACTTTCCTCTGTCTCAGCCTTGAATCAGTCATTTCTCCATGGAGTTCTTGTTCCTTGCATTAATAATGGTATTCAGAAACCAGAATCTTGGTATGAGGTGGATTTATCACTATCCAAGCTACCTCATTGTGTTTTCAGCAGAGAGAGCTAAAAATATATATACGAATACATAAAAATATACAAGTATCTCTATTTTCATATTATCTATCTGGGTGTGTGTGTATATACACACACGTGTGCACGCACACACATTATCATCTGTCTATCTACATATATATATAACTTCAAATTGATATATGAATTCAAATGGATACCTTGATTCCAATCCAACAGCACAGGGTTTATTCTAGCCTCCCTTACCCTTTCCTTATTTGTCACTCTTTAACAATTAGAAACCTGATTCTCATTATTTGCAGTCTATTCATTTGCTCAATTCTGGAATACACATAAAATATTTAAAAATCATTAACCTGTACACGTGTGAAAAATAAATTTACTAACAAGTTCAATATTTGTGTACATTTCTTTTTGTCTTTAGCTTTTCAGTATATATTGTGCATGGTTAATCACAGTATATTAAAATACTGTTTTCCAAAGTTACTTAGGTTAGCTCTTTCCCACCTCCTTCAGTGTGTTTTTTTTCCTTCTGCAGTGTGAGAAAATCTAGTACTTTGTGTTCAACTCAGACTACCAAACCAGAAGTTCTAGCAGAAAAGGTGATAATCCATATGTGCAATAAGATCCCCAGGTGATTCTTTTCATTGGAGAAATATGAGGAACACTGCTTGACGTCTCTACAACTAAGATGTCTAAAATGAAACTTCAATGATTCCTTCTTCCAAACTTTTCCATCCTGCAAATCTTTTCTTCCTCAGTGAATGGTGCCATGATTCACACAAAAAGTAACTCCATGCAAAAACCTGGGAATGATCCTCAGTTCCTTCCTTTTGTTCACTTTCTGCATAGACTGCATCATTAGGTCCTCTGGAATCTCATCTCTCTCTCTCTCATCACATATATAATGTTTCTCTTCATCTTCATTGCCACCGTCTTAGCCACTACCATTTCTCCTTTGCTCTACTTGAACAGCCTAGTATCTACACAACTATCTTTTCATTTAATTGCTTTCTCTTGCATCTAAGATAAAGTCAAAATCCTTAGCCTTATAGATTCTGGCCTTGCCTTTTCTTGTAAGTTGTATTTTCATACTTATAAGTACAGGCACACTCTCACACACACACACACGTATAGTTGGTATTGTTAGTTTAGGTTTTGTTTGCCCTCCCATCCTAGCATGAGAAAATTAAGAAACAAAGTCAAACCAAAAAAAACACTTTAAAAATAAATTTGAATAATATCCTTTCCCTCCAGAACATTTCTCTAAAGCAGTATTATCATTAATGGCAGTACAGACCAGAATTTTTTCCCTTAGACATAAAGGCATGGTGAAGAAGTCTCATTAAAAACTGGAATCTAAGCTTTCAATGTCAAATTCTGTCTCTAATCTTCTGCAGTAAGCCCTAATGATTAAAGTATAGGTATCTGAATCAGAGGTCTGGTTTAGTATAATCTTTTTTGTAATAAGCTTTGTACCTTAGACAAGTCATTTATCTCTCCATTCCTTAATTTCTTCATTTATAAACGGAGATGTTAAGAGTATTGATATTCAAGGCTAATGAAAAAAGAATGCATCTAAGTACTGTATCAAATACTTTAAAAAGTAACCAGTTCAGGTTCTCTGCCCATTTTTAAATTGGAATATCTGGGTTTTTTTGATATTAAATTGTATGATTTCTTTAGATAATTTGGATACTAACTCCTTATCAGATATATCATTTGAAAAAATCTTTCATTCAGTAAGTTACCTTTTCATTTTGTGATGGTTTTCTCCTCTCTGCAAAAGCTTTTCAGTTTGATATAATGACACTTGTTTAATTTTACTTCTGTTGGCCATGCCTGAGGAGATAGACCCCCCAAAAATATTGCTAAGATCGATGTCAATGTATTTTTCCTAGGGGTTTTATGGTTTCAGGTCTTAAATGTGAGTCTTTAATCCATTTTAAATTTATTTTTATATATGGTATAAGGAAATAATTCAGTTTCACTCTTTTGCAGGTAGTTGTCCAATTTTCCTAACACCATTTATTGTCTTTATTTCATTGTATGTTCTTGCCTCCTTTGTTGTAGATTAATTGATCACATAACTGTGGGTTCATTTCTGGGCTCTCTATTCCACTGACCTCTGTGTCTGTTGTTATGCTAATACCATACTGTTTTGATTACTATAGCTTTGTAGTATAGTCTGAGATCAGTGCATGTCATACCACCAGCTTTGTTTTTCTTTCTCAATATAGCTTTGGTTATTGGAGGTTTTTTGTTTGTTTGGATGATTCTATACAAATTTTAGGATTATTTGTTCTAATTCTGTGAAAAATACCATTGGTATTTTGATAGGGGTTACATTGCTTTGGGAATACATACAAATGACCAAAAGACACATGAAAAGATGCTCAATATCACTAATCATCTGGGAAATGCAAATCAAAACCACAGTGAGATATCACCTTACACCTGTCAGAATGGCCATCATCCAAAAGGGAACCCTTGTGCACTGTTAGTGGGAATGTAAATTGGTGCAGCCACTATGGAAAACAGTACAGAGGTTCCCCTAAATGTTAAAAATAGAATTACCATATGATCCAACAATTCAACTTCTGAGTATCTATCCAAAGAAAACAAAGACACTAATAAGAAAGGATGTATGCACCCCTCTGTTCATTGGAGCATTACTTATACTAGCCAAGATATGGAAGAAACTAGTGTCCATAAATAGATGAATGGATAAAGAAGATGTGGTGTGTATATACACACATATATAATGAAATATTACTTAGTCCTAAAAAAGAATGAAATATCTTCACTTGCAACAACATGGATTGACCTAGAGTACTAGGTGTGCTAAGTGAAATAAGTCAGACAGAGAAGAACAAATACTGTATGATTTCACTTATATGTGAAATCTAAAAAAGAAAACAAAGAAAACAAAAGAGAAACAAACTTGTAGATACAGAGAACAAACTGGTGATTACTAGAGGGGAAGGGGGATGGGGACTGAGAGAAATAGGTGAAGGGGATTAAGTGGTACAAATTTCCAGTTATAAAATAAATGTCTTGGGGATGCAATCTACTGCATAAGGAATATAGTCAATAATACTGTAATAATTTTGTATGGTGATATATGGTTACTAGACTTATCATGGTGACCAATTCAAATGTATTTAGATGTTGGATCACTATGTTGAACACTTGAAACTAACATAATATTGTATGTCAACTCTACTTCAATAAAAAGTGACCAGTTAACATTAATTGGTATTATAATTACATTTTCTCTTCATAAAGGCACATTTTATTGATTTTTTCATTATAAAGTATAAAAGTACCTTTTACTTTCAAGATGAGTTCTAAGATTACTTGTTAATGTTAATATGGTAATTTAAAATACGTCTAGATATAATTTAATTTTAATTGCCTAACACAAATATGTCTGATATTCACCATTATGAGTTCAAACCTTTTAGTAAAGATGTCAAATGAGTCACCAAAACATTTTTGTTTATTGCCTCTCATTGAACCCTAAATGCTAACAAGACTTTTTGTTGGAATGAGGGATCAAAGTTTTATACTCTTTAAGAACTAATGCCATAGCTGTTTTATTTTTATAAATAAAGCTCTTTCTGTTTACTTTGTAGTGTACAATTTTTGAATGGCCTGGAAAGAGAAAAATTATTCTTTGGGCTGACAAAAATGATAAAGAGGCTCATTGCTGATGAAGGGAAGAAGACAAAGAAGAATAGAGAAAGAAGGATTAGTTCCTCTTTCAAAAGGGGGTAAGATACTAGAGCTTTCTGCAGGGAAACTGAAGCACACCTTTCTTTCTGAGATTTGAAAGGAAGAGATGCCCAACATTTAAATATCTAGAGTATATCTTCCATTTAAAAATGAACCTAGCTATCTTTCTGTTTTTGTGCCAGTACCATACTGTCTTGATTACTGTAGCTTTGTAGTATAGTCTGAAGTCAGGGAGCCTGATTCCTCCAGCTCCGTTTTTCGTTCTCAAGATTGCTTTGGCTATTCGGGGTCTTTTGTGCTTCCATACAAATTGTGAAATTTTTTGTTCTAGTTCTGTGAAAAATGCCAGTGGTAGTTTGATAGGGATTGCATTGAATCTGTAGATTGCTTTGGGTAGTAGAGTCATTTTCACAATGTTGATTCTTCCAATCCAAGAACATGGTACATCTCTCCATCTATTTGTATCATCTTTAATTTCTTTCATCAGTGTCTTATAATTTTCTGCATACAGGTCTTTTGTCTCCTTAGGTAGGTTTATTCCTAGATATTTTATTCTTTTTGTTGCAATGGTAAATGGGAGTGTTTCCTTGATTTCACTTTCAGATTTTTCATCATTAGTATATAGGAATGCCAGAGATTTCTGTGCATTAATTTTGTATCCTGCAACTTTACCAAATTCATTGATTAACTCTAGTAGTTTTCTGGTAGCATCTTTAGGATTCTCTATGCATAGTATCATGTCATCTGCAAACAGTGACAGCTTTACTTCTTCTTTTCCGCTTTGGATTCCTTTTATTTCCTTTTCTTCTCTGATTGCTGTGGGTATAACTTCCAAAACTATGTTGAATAAGAGTGGTGAGAGTGGGCAACCTTGTCTCGTTCCTGATCTTAGTGGAAATGGTTTCAGTTTTTCACCATTGAGGACGATGCTGGCTGTGGGTTTGTCATATATGGCCTTTATTATGTTGAGGAAAGTTCCCTCTATGCCTACTTTCTGCAGGGTTTTTATCATAAATGGGTGTTGAATTTTGTCGAAAGCTTTCTCTGCATCTATTGAGATGATCATATGGTTTTTCTCCTTCAATTTGTTAATATGGTGTATCACGTTGATTGATTTGCGTATATTGAAGAATCCTTGCATTCCTGGAATAAACCCCACTTGATCATGGTGTATGATCCTTTTAATGTGCTGTTGGATTCTGTTTGCTAGTATTTTGTTGAGGATTTTTGCATCTATGTTCATCAGTGATATTGGCCTGTAGTTTTCTTTCTTTGTGACATCCTTGTCTGGTTTTGGTATCAAGGTGATGGTGGCCTCGTAGAATGAGTTTGGGAGTGTTCCTCCCTCTGCTATATTTTGGAAGAGTTTCAGAAGGATAGGTGTTAGCTCTTCTCTAAATGCTTGATAGAATTCGCCTGTGAAGCCATCTGGTCCTGGGCTTTTGTTTGTTGGAAGATTTTTTATCACAGTTTCAATTTCAGTGCTTGTGATTGGTCTGTTCATATTTTCTATTTCTTCCTGATTCAGTCTTGGCAGGTTGTGCATTTCTAAGAATTTGTCCATTTCTTCCAGGTTGTCCATTTTATTGGCATAGAGTTGCTTATAGTAATCTCTCCTGATCTTTTGTATTTCTGCAGTGTCAGTTGTTACTTCTCCTTTTTCATTTCTAATTCTATTGATTTGAGTCTTCTCCCTTTTTTTCTTGATGAGTCTGGCTAATGGTTTATCAATTTTGTTTATCTTCTCAAAGAACCAGCTTTTAGTTTTATTGATCTTTGCTATCGTTTCCTTCATTTCTTTTTCATTTATTTCTGATCTGATTTTTATGATTTCTTTCCTTCTGCTAACTTTGGGATGTTTTTGTTCTTCTTTCTGTAATTGCTTTAGGTGCAAGGTTAGGTTGTTTATTCGTGATGTTTCCTGTTTCTTAAGGTAGGATTGTATTGCTATAAACTTCCCTCTCAGAACTGCTTTTGCTGCATCCCATAGGTTTTGGGTCGTCGTGTCTCCATTGTCATTTGTTTCTAGGTATTTTTTAATTTCCTCTTTGATTTCTTCAGTGATCACTTCGTTATTGAGTAGTGTATTCTTTAGCCTCCATGTGTTTGTATTTTTTTACAGCTCTTTTCCTGTAATTGATGTCTAGTCTCATAGCATTGTGGTCGGAAAAGATACTTGATACAATTTCAATTCAAACAAAAATTTTTTTTAGCTAAGTAGTATTCCATTGTATATATATATATCACATCTTCCTTACCCATTCATCTCTTAATAAACACTTAGCTTGCTTCCATATGTTGTCAATTGTAAATAATGCTGCCATGAACATTAGGGTGCATATATCTTTTCAAATTAATGTTTTTTGGTTTTATTTTTTTCGATATATATCCAGGAATGAAAATGCTGTGTCATATGGTAGTTCTAATTTTTTTTACAAGTTTATTGGAGTACAGTTGATTCACAATGGCGTATTAGTTTCTGCTTTATAACAAAGCGAATCAGTTATACATATACACCTGTTCCCATATCCCCTCCCTCTTGTGTCTCCCTCCCTCCCACCCTGGACCCCTCTTTACCGCTTCCCAGCAGGTGCACTGTCCTCTCCCTGCTGGACTCTCCCTCTCCCTCCCATTCCTCTTCCACGGCCTGGCGGGAGAGTGGGGAGAGGGACAAGGAAACTTAGGGGAAGCAGCAACGTTTCAGCCTTATAAGAGTGAGATAATGGCTTCCGTGGTGGTGCAGTGGTTGAGAGTCCACCTGCCGATGCAGGGGACACGGGTTGGTACCCCGGTTCGGGAAGATCCCACATGCCGCGGAGTGGCTGGGCCCATGAGCCATGGCCGCTGAGCCTGCGCGTCCGGAGCCTGTGCTCCGCAACGGGAGAGGCCACAACCGTGAGAGGCCCGCGTACCCCCCCCAAAAAAAATAAATAAAGAGTGAGATAAGTATGTAAAAAAAGATCCCAGGTACATCGACTCAGTGGATTAAAAAGTTACGTTAAAACACGCAATTTGGCAAAGCTCTTTGGCTGAATGTTTACTGACACTGCGTTCAGAATTCTGTACTGGGGGAGTACACGTCCGCTCCCCTCAGGCACCTTTGAGTCCAAGAGCCATTTGGAGAAGCTAAAATCATAGAAAACTACAGGTGCTCACGCACCCTTCAAAGGGTGTCTACAAACACACACACACACACACACACACAAAAAAAAAAAGGGTACCTTTGGATGTCACAAAGTCCATGGATTGTCCAAAGCCTGCCCCTTGATTCTAGTTAAGAAGTTCTAGTCTACTTATCAAAATCTTGAGAATGTGGTATCACTGTTGACCCAGAGATTTCACTACCTGAATAAAAATGTCACATGTACAAAATACTAAATGGAAAAAACTCCAGTTCAACACAGATTATTTTTCTGAATAAAAATGTCACATGCACAAAAAGACTAAATGGAAAAATTTCCAATTCCAGACAGGTTATTTTTCTATGAGGGTAGGAAGTATATGGTAGCCGAGATGCAGAGAAGAAAATAGCCAACTCAGGGTCGTGCAGTGTCACTGGAAGCTTCTTCTGAACCTCCCAACTCGTACTTCCACTCCTCCCCTTGGGGTCTGAGTCTTGCTTTTTTTCTTGGGTTTCCCTGGTGGCACAGTGGTCAAGAATCCGCCTGCCGATGCAGGGGACACAGGTTCGAGCCCTGGTCCGGGAAGATCGCACATACCGCTGAGCACCTAACGCCCGTGCGCCACAACTACTGGGCCTGCAAGCCATAACTCCTCAGCCCGCGAGCCACAACTACTGAGCCCACGCGCCTAGGGCCCATGCTCTGCCGCAAAGAGAAGCCACCTCAATGAGAAGCCTGCACACTGCACCGAAGAGTAGCCCCCGCTCGCCGCGACTAGAGAAAGCCTGCGCCCAGCAACAAAGACCCAACGCAGCCGAAAATAAGTAAAACAAAAATCTTAAGGAAGGAAAACAAGAATTCTCATTGTTGTGCAACCATCCCGACCATCCATCTCCAGAATGTTTTCATCCTGTCCAAGTGAAACTCTGTCCCCATTAAACACTGACTCCCCACCCCCCTCCCAGCCCCTGACACCCACCACTCCACTTTCTGTCTCTATGAATTTGACCCATCTGGGGACCTCACAGAAGTGGAATCATGTAACATTTGTCCATTTGTATCTGACTTATCCACTTAGCTTAATGTCTTCGCGTGTCATCTGTGTGGTAGCCTGTGTCAAAATTTCCTTCCTAGACCCCAAAGCCAGTGTGGACAGTACACAGTGAGTGAGAAGGAAATAAAACCGTGGGTCTGAAGAAGTTCAGATGTTTGCCAAGTGCAGTGGGAAAGCAGTGAATGAGAGGTGTCCTGATCCAGTTTGCACTGAAAGAGGAACAATTGATTTTGGCTGCTGCATAAATGGATGGGGTGGGGATTCAGTAAGAGTGGAAGTCGGGAGACCCAGATAAGGTTAGGAATTTGGCGTGGTAGTCCAGGAAGACGATGTCTGAGAAGATGGAGAGAAGTAAACAGGTTCTCTATATTTGGAGGGAGAATCAGCAGGGCTCATCGGGGGATCAGACTGTGGGGAGGTAGCGGGGCGCTATTCTGTTTACTCTGTGTGCACGTGTGTGCTTATGCCTCTACTGCTGAGACTTAATTGTTTCTACAAAGAAACACTAACCTTTCCTCTTAAAAGTGGAATTGTTAAATTTTCACTGTTCATACAAAGAAATGTCAATCTTTGAAAAATACATAAATGGTCTTTGTATCAATTAGAAACTTTCCTTCCTGTTTGTGGGTGAATAATATCTGTTGTGTGAATATACAGACTACATTTTCTTGATCCATTCATCTGTCAGTGAACACTTGGTTTGTTTCCACATTTTGGCTCTGAACCTTGCTTTTGAATTATTGTTTGGACTTTGATGAGAAGTATCTCTGTTGTTCAGGATGTGCCCAGAGGTTTATTCTGTCTTCTGATCACTTCCATATTTCTAATTAGCCCAAGCAATGCATACGTAGAGTCAAATCAGCTCATCCAAGGTGCAGGGACTGAGTGTCTCTTTGGTTTGCACTCGTGGACTTTCTGAGATGTTCTAGGTCTCAGAGGCCGTGCAAAGAGGGTCTGAGGTCCTCCAGAGCTGCCACAGCCTGGCTCTCCTCAGGGTCTGCACTGCTGGGAAAAGCACTGCTGCTTGAGGACCTGTGTCCCTCTGCTGTAGACGTTGCATTGTTAGGAGGCAAATGAATTCAGATTTGCGTTCATCATGCTTTCAACCATCACAGCTGATTGGGTCCTTGTATAACAAAACAGAAGTTCACTCTCCCTCTTGGCTAACAGGCTTTCAAATATTAGAAGGTTGGTATTCTGTCCCCATGAAAATTTCTCTTGTATACTGTGAAATACCCTGATTGCTTTATCTAGTCTTCAGATCTGGATTTGCATAATCCCACCCCACCGCACCTTGTCCAAATGTGCAACAGTTGGGTGGGACCCATCTTAAGATGTGTTGGTATGTTGTCCAAAAATGGCGTAAGCAGCCCAGATTGAATGTGATGTTGTAAGTGAGCAGGACCTTGTGGGGCCTTCCTGGGACGGATTCTCCCCATGTCTTCTGCCTGCTTCTTGTCTTTAGAAAATTTTAGCCTCCTAGCCTTCCGTGAGTTGGAAACAAACAATTTAATCAGAGAAGGGAGAAAGTGCCAAAAGAAAGGACAAGAGTCCCCAAAGACCAAATAATACTAGTGTAGCCATTAAACAAAGTCAAGGACCTTTAGTTCCTCCTCAAGGGCTGTAGATACTGTTCTGAGCCACGTCCTTGGAGCTGTTTTGCAGAGACTGAAGCCCCCAGCAGGGGGGAGGAAGGTAACTGCATGCTGCCCACAAGCACGTAGACCCCAGACCAGCTGGAACCAGCCGGTTGATGATGTTGACCTCAGATTACCTCACCACCAACCAATCGGAAGAATGTCCACAAGCTGACCACACACCCCTCAACCTCCTCTCCCTCACCCCACTCGTTTGTAATTCACTTTAAACATTTTTTAAATTTTATATTGGGAGTATAGTTGATTTACAGTGTTGTGTTAGTTTCCGGTGTACAGCAAAGTGATTCAGTTATATGGACACAGATATCTATTCTTTTTCAGATTGTTTTCCCATTTAGGTTATTACCGAATTTTGCTTTTTTTTCGTGGTGCTGTGTGGCTTGTAGGATCTCAGTTCCCTGACCAGGGATTGAACCCGGGCCACGGCCGTGAAAGACCAGAATCCTAACCTCTGGGCCACCAGGGAACTCCCTAGGTTACTACAGAATATTGAGTAGAGATCCCTGTGCTCTACAGGAGGTCCTTGTTGATTTCCTGTTTTATATATTGTTGTGTGCATATGTTAGCCCCAACCTCCTGATCTATCCCTCTCCCCCACCTTTTCCCTTTGGTAAACATAAGTTTTTTTTCTATGTCTGTGAGTCTGTTTCCGTTTTGTTCAGAAGTTCATTCGTATCACTGTTTTAGATTCCACACAGGAGTGATAGCGTATGGTATTTGTCTTTGTCTGACATCCTTCACTTAGTCTGATAATCTCTAGGTCCATCCATGTTGCCGCACATGGCATAATCTCATTCTTTTTTATGGCTGAGTAGTATTCCATCACACATATGTACCACATCTTCCCTATCCATTCCTCTGTCGATGGACATTTAAGTTGCTTCCATGTCTTGGCTATTGTAAATCGTACTGCTATACATATTGGGGTGCGTGTGTCTTCTTGAGTTATGGTTTTCTCTGGGTATATGCCCAGGAGTGGGATTGCTGGGTCCTACGGTAGCTCTAGCTTTAGTGTTTTGAGGAACCTCCACACTGTTCTGCATAGCGGCAGCACCAGTGTACATTCCCACCAACAGCCTCACCCCATCTGTAAACACCTTTCCCTGAAAGCCACGGGGGAGTGGGGGCCTTCTGAGCCCTAGATACCTGGACCCCTTGCTTGTTGCCCTGCCATAAACGCGGCACTTTCCTTCACCGTGACCCGTGTCCGTAGACGGGCTTTAGTGCGTGCGGGCGAGTGGACCCAAGTGTGGTTCCGTAACAGCGTGTTTGGAGATCAGCAGAACTGTCACCTCTCCTCCTCTCTCTTCCTCCGGCGGACGCAGTTTAATATAACAACGGCTGTAGCTCTAGTGCAGAAATATCAGTGGGGTGAGGCAGAAGGGCTTTGTCAATACAGTCCTTTGGGCATGAGAGTCCCGTGGAGAAAATATTCCAACACAGATGCCTGGACCCAGCCTCACAGATTCTAATTCCACAGCACTGAGCCAGGGCCTAATTTTAACCTTCTCAATGGACATGCTTCTGATGTGGAAATGACTGGGTGGGATGTGCCACCCAGGCTGGTGCAGTAGGGGGTCTTCAAGGCATCGTTGAATGCAATAAGCAGGAGGGAGGTGAACCGTGACCTGGATTTCAACCAGGCAGCCTCTGGCAGGGCTGTGGCCGGGCCATGGGTCCACAGCTGAGCAGACGTCTGTGTCAGCCTGCAGTCCTCCTGCCAACGGGTCCGTGACAAGCCCTCCAGCGGCCTGGTGCTGCTGCGGATGAGCAGCCCTGGGATCGGAGTTCAGCCCAGGCACCTACCTGCTACATACATAGTGCATGTGCTTGTGAGGAAACCGCCCTCTCCACCAGGAAGCCTGGAGCACATCCTCCCGTACAGCCCTCAGAGGGGACCAACCCTGCTGACACCTTGATCTCAGACTTGCAGCCTGCGTAAATGTCGGACAGTGCATTTGTGTTGCTTAAGCCCGCCAGTGTGTCGTATTTTGTGACGCAGCCCAAGTAAACTGCTACGACCTGTATTTTGAATAAGAAGGAATTCACATGAGACGGTCACTTTCCTGCTTCCCCTGCCTTTATTTTTTATTTTTATTTGTAAAAAATTATTTATCTCTCTTAGGCTGCATCGTGTCTAATTGCAGCACGCGGGCTTAATTGCCCCGTGGCGTGTGGGATCTTAGCTCCCGGACCAGTGTTCCCAGGCTTTGAACCCACGTACCCTGTATTAGAAGGCGGATTCTTTACCACTGGAACACCAGGGAAGTCCCTCCCCTGCCTTTAAATTAAGACGTGTCGCTGAGCTTCAAAGAAGTGCCTGTCCTTTTCTGTTAGATTACAAACTTGAGTTTTCTTCTTAAACAGTGCGTTTCCTGGTTGTGGTAGATGTGTTAGTGTTGAAAAAAATGGTT
This sequence comes from Mesoplodon bidens, assembly GCF_964165515.1. Taxonomy (NCBI): domain Eukaryota; kingdom Metazoa; phylum Chordata; class Mammalia; order Artiodactyla; family Ziphiidae; genus Mesoplodon; species Mesoplodon bidens. The sequence goes on along the minus strand of NC_138164.1, from coordinate 40,560,240 downwards.
GAGAGACTTTAAGAGGAAAATGATTCTACAAATCCTGAAGATGGGTGCCAGTTATCTTGATAAAATTGGTATGTTAAGAGACCCAAAATAAACAGGAGAAAACACAGGCAACTACTTAGGAAATGCAGGATGGGAAAGGCTTCTTCAAGTACAGTGTCCAAGCTGATGAAAAGTATGAAGTGAAAGTGAAAGATTTGAACACAAAATATCTTTTTAAGTGTCTGTATAACAGAATGTGAGAGGAAAAAATTAAGTTAAAAAGATAAAGAACAGGGATTGACAGATACACACTTTTATATGTAAAATAGATAAACAGTAAGGACCTACTGTATAGCCCAGGGAACTATGTTCAATATCTTGTAATAACCCATAATGGAAAAAAGAACCTGAAAAAGAATACATATATTCTTACATAAATACATGTAACTGAGTCACTTTGCTGTACACCTGAAATATTGTAAACGAAGTATACTTCAATAAAAATAGATAAGTGACAAAGTAGGGAAAATATCTGTATTTAATAGAAATGCAGATACAAAAAGAGAAAGCTTTATATTGTAAATCTCCATATATATGAAGAGATCTTAATGAAAGCAAACTAAAAGGTGGCCATTGCTGCTTCTGGTCAAGGTGAAATCGCAGGGTCCAGGTTTACCCTCCTAGCTTCAACAACTTTAAAAAGGGGGAAATGTATGAAATGACAGTTTTTCGCCTTTTGGAGAGAGGGGAGAGTCGTGAGAGACATCAGCTCACTGCTGGACATCCTGTTCATTGGGATGACTCCGTACTTCTTATTCCCTTTTTTAGAGCATTTCCTCATGACAACTTGTAATAGAAAGACTTCCAGAGAGTGTCCAGGGCAGGGGGCTGGGGAGCCCAGCATGTCTCTGGGCTGAAGGGATAGAGTGAGGTGTGGAGGTGGGCACAGCAGCTGAGGTTCACAGGCCACCCCAGTCTTCTGCTGAGACACGGTCAGTGCACATGGGTGAGGTGAGAACTGGAGGCCTGGTGGCGTGCTCATGGGCGCACTGCCCTTCCAAGGCGCTTCCCAGCAAGGTACTCCGTGTAGCTGATGTCCTTATGTGGTGAACTTGGAAAATGCGAGAAATGCGCCCTGGAGGTTTGCCAGGCTCAGGCTCAGAGGAGGTGTGGTCGCTGTCATTCCCACACAAGCAGCATTTCATCGGTGAGAATTCAGGCAGAGGCCAGAGTCAGCAGCAGCAAGAACTGGAAAAGACCATTCGTGGCTCTAAGCAGCCACTTCCAAGAGCAGTTTTGGAGAAGCACACATTTTGTGCAGGATTCATTTAATGTGGCAGTTCAGCTGGGGAAATCAGGAATGGGTTAGGTGCTTATTCATTTGCATGAATCATCACTTCTTATTTCCGTTTTTAGAGGATTTCCTCAAGACGCTTGTAGTAGAAATACTTCCTCTGTCCCTTTTGTAAGTATCTAAATCTTTTTAAAAGCTAAATCAGTCTCTTGCCAGCATTACAACCCAGGAATGTTTATGTTAAGGACCTGAGAGCTATCTTCTTTATCTCTCTGTCACCAGGGGAGTTTAGGCTAGGTGTTAGGCACTTTCCTCTGAGCTATAAGTACCTGCTTGTCCTAGAGATAGGAGAAGTTGTCTTTCTCCTTTGGATAAAGGGTATTAACTAGCATGGACAACCACCGAGATGACCATGTGAATTTAGGATGTACTCTGAAAGAATGTATGCCATTTTTATGGTGGTGTCAAGTCTATTCCCATGAGGCAAGTTCCCGTTTATCTTGAGAACCTGTATGCAACAGATTTTATCTGCTGAGCTATAAAAAAAAAAGGTGAGGTTGATTTCATTTGCACAAACATTAGTGGTTCACCTGTGGGTGCACAGCACAGTCTGGTTTAATGGTTATTCAACAGTAAAACCGTTTTCTTTATCTCTACATTTGTGGAGAGGATTTTCTCGGTTGGCGAGAGATTTTTTATTTTTATTTTGTGTGTTCGTTAATTAATTAATTAATTAGACTGCTGCACAGCATGCGGGATCTTAGTTCCCCAACCAGGAGTCAAACACGTGCCCCCTGCAGTGGAAACTAGGAGTCTTCACCACTGGACCACCAGGGAAGTCCCTGGAGATTTTATTTTTACCTTTTCCCCTAGCAGCTTTTAAGGAACAGTTGGCCAAGAACACAGTTATATTATTTCACCCCCAGTGATAAATAGTGATAAATCATTACCCTTCTGATTCCATTTTTGAAAAATGATATTTTTACCTAACATAAACAGTATCCTGTATAAGAGGTAAGATCCCAGGTATCTGTTTTCTGTTTTCGGTTTGTGTGTACGTTCTGATTTTCGTACAGTTTTTAATGCGTTGGTTGTGTAATCTAAACAGCTACAGTTTCTATTTTCTTTTCCTTCCGTGGGCAATATTAGTTTGTGTCATGGCTGGGCATTTATTGTATTCTAGGATTTGAATGAAAGTTGTAGCGTTTCAGTTAAGCGAACATGATACCCTCCTTCCCCTCTCCTGGTGGTGGGGGAATCTCAGATGTAACCCGAAATGTCCCAGGGCCGGGAAAGGACCAGGGAGCCTGGAGACCATCACACAGCCCCCACTTGAGGCCACACCTTTCCTTGATCCCTAACAGGAGTGAAGACAAATGGGCAATGGAGTCCCTGGTCCAGGCGGCACACCCTCGCAGCACAGCAGCACTTGAGCGCCAGATGAGAAGGAGACATTTCATACGCTCACTATCTTGACGGTACGGAGACTTCTGGGAGGCTTCTGGAGTCCGGGTACTTGTCCCGTGCTCCTGGCGGGCTTTGGCAGGCGGACTTCGGGCCTCCGCCTGCGCAGGTGCGCCTCATGATTTGTGCGTGTTGGCGCACGCGCACCGTCGCCGCCCCGCCCCCGCTTCCTGTGCGTGCCCAGGTCGTCGCTGGCCGTCGTTCCCCCGTCTTGGCCTCTTGCGGGCGAGCATTTCGGGGCCTGCGGGAGGGTACGCTGTCCGGGCCGGCCGGCAGCCCGCGGGAGCGGGCTGTGCGGGCGAGGGTTCGCGTGGGCCGGGCGGAGGCTGGAACTGTGACCTCCGAGCTCGAGCTGCGGAGCCCGCGTTTGGGCCGGAGTGGCCGGGCGGCCGGCAGCGGTGCAGTGCCCGACCATGTGCAGCGCGGGGCCAAGCGAGGTCCCGGGAGGGACGTGGGCCCAGAGCCGGCTCCTCTGGCCCAGTGGTCTCGGGAGGCGGAGCGGAGGGACCCCGAGAGAGGAGCGCGCCCGAGGAGCAGCCCCCGGACCGGAGCCTCGGGAGCCCGGGGCCGGTGAGCGAGTCCCGACGGGGTAGGTATTGCGTCTGCAGGCCTGTAGTTGGTTGTGGAGCCTGCGTCCCTTGAAGAGCAGGGCTTGGGGTAGCCCGCGCCGGGCCCCGCGGTAGAGCCACCTGGAGGGTTTGACCGCTTCCCGGAGGTGGAGGGGCCGGGCTGGAGGACAGGGCTGGCTGCTCCAGATGGGGCTCCCCTGGGACTTGTGAGCTCCGGGTGTCCTGGGGGAGCAGGGTCCACAGGCTCGGCCGGGACGTGCCGCGTCTTCCCCTCCGTCCAACCCCGATCCTCCATCTCCTCCTCGTCCTCCCCCTCCTCCTCGTCCTCCCCCTCCTGTCGCCGTCTCGGCATCTCGCACGTGTGTCTCAAGGCGCGTCAGCACCTTGGTTGTCTAATGTAAGCGTCCGCCGCCCCCCTGGGTTGTGCCCTGTGGAGTCGCCCAGTGTAATCGGTGCAGGATGAGTCTGCAGGGCTTCTGTCCTGCTGCCTCAGGTGAGGAAGGAAGCGATGGGGCCTGAGAAGGGAGATGACTTGTCCTAGACCCTCACCGGGTGTGCACGTGGGGTCGCTCACAGGACTCCAAACTCCTAGGGCAGGTGTTCTGTCCACTTAAAGTCAGCTTTAATAAAAGATGTTTTCGAGCGTCGCACTTAAGTTTGTAAAGTTTGTACAAATCATTGCAAGACTGAAACGCACCTGAGTGTGTCCCTTTATTCTGGGTATCCTGTGGATGTTCTGATCTAAGTTGTTAACAGACTGAGAAGAGATAAACTATAAGCGTTTTTTAATTTCATATTTAATGACGGAGGTTTATTTTAATAGGATTCAATGTACACTCGCTACGGAAAAATAAAGTATCCCCTCAGGTACCAGAGTCACGTGGGAGTTACAGACCTGAGGGTGGTTGCTCCCTCCTTATTCTCACAGGCCCTTCTGAAGGTGAAAGGACGGGTCTCCCACCGGTGTCTCTTGTGGAGCGCGGGGCGGGTGCTCGTGCACCCCGAGCCGCTTCAGTCGTAGCTTCACTGCCTGCGTTTTCCTTCTCCAGGTCCGCCTCCACTGTCACAGTCCTGCACGTTGTTCCAAGAGCAGCGGAAAATGAGTCAGCCTCTGGTGAGTTTTGCTGTTTACGTATTTACCTGCTGCTGTTCTTTTGTGATAACACCTTGGGAGGCGAATAGTTCAAAAGTTAAAATGGGAAAGTAGGAGTCGGTAAAAGATGTGGTTAGACAAAGTGTAGAGGAGCAGGTCAGCACCAAGTGTTTCTGGCAAGTTCTACGTGTAGATCCCAGGATCCTCTTAGAGCCACAGTACAAGCCTCGTGTTCTTGACATTTGTGGCAGAACACCATCCCTTGCTTGACTTATATGGTCCTGCCAAATCACTTTTGTTCTCGAGCGTTAAAAGGTTTCCCTGAGGATCCTGCTGTAGGCCGCGAGCCTTCCTGAGAGACAGCCCCTAACGTGTTGACGTTGGTGCCTTCCTTGTGCTTCCTGTAAGCCGAGAGCGTGCTGTCCAGGGAGCACTCAGTGCATATAAGTTGTCTGTTCAGTAGAACACCGTTGTCACATAGGTGCATTGTTTTCAGTGCTCAGTCGAGGGATGCAATGAGGATCATCTGGAAGAACAGCCTTGTCACCCTTCCAGTAAATTGCGCTCTTTGTCTCTTACAATCTCAGAGGGTCGCGCTACACACCATGCAGTGAGGTCTCTGGCAAAGATTCTTGTTTCCCAGCTGAATTGTATCGTGCAGCCTGCGGTCTTGGTTCTGCCCCTCCACGGAACCTGATCCGGTTGAGGTGACCTGGCATCCAGCATACAAAGCAGTGGAGATTTGCCAGTCGTCACCTCAGACCACTGTCGCCTTGCCATCTGCAGAGTCTGCTCTGTTGGTTTCTGTGACAGATCTCTCCTTGCTGTCTTCCTGACTGACTCTGTCTTCCGCCCTCTGTGTGTGTTGTCGTTTCACCCTTGGTCCATGACTCTCCACCCCGTCTGATCTCACCCTCTGGTGCTTTTCACCTCCAGCTCTGTCAGTTCTCCCACCTGGACCAGACAGATGCCTCTGTCCAGCCACTTGCCAGCATCTCTATGGAGTTTGTCCAAAGGGCACCTCGGATGACTAGATCCAGTAGATCCCGAAATGATTATTTACAGCTCCCCTGCCCCTTGCCTTGTCCTGTTGTCTCTGGCGGCTCATCGTTGCATCATCCAGCCTGTCGCCTGCCCAGAAAAATGAGTTCATTCTAAAGTCCTTCTCCATCCTCTGTTACCACGTTGTAGTGTGAGGCTTGTTAATGTCGTCTTCTGAATGGTTTTTATTCGTTCTCCTTCATCCCATACTTGCTACCATGAAAACAGCTTATCTGTTCATTTCTGTAGTTACAGAAACTTCTTTTCTGTGCCGCTACCTCTTTCCTCCAGCAGCTCAAGTGTATTCTCCACGCTGAGTATTTCTCCTAAAATATTAATCACAGCGTTTTGTCTGCATGTGGGAAGCACTTTAGAGTTTCCCTGGGTGACTGGACAAACGAGGTTGCCGTTCCGCGGAGCCAATAACCATCGAGCCCAGCACTGGGGGGAGTTCCTAACTCGCCGATGATGCGTTTGGATGGATCTGTGGGGTAAAATCCTGATCAGAGAGGCTTAGGAGAGAAGAGTGGGAGAACTGGGTTTGTTCTAGTCCCAACTTTTTCAAGACATTTTGCTGTGACAGGGAAAATAGAAACTGGACAGTAGCTGGGGTAGGAGCTGAGGTCCGGGGAGGATGTTGTGTTGTGTTGTGTTGTGTTGTGTTGTGATGGGAGAAATAACAGTGGGAATGATCCAGTAGATGCGTGTGGGGGAGGGGAGAGCTGCTACCCGTGGTCCTGGAGTGGGGAGGGGATGGCTGAGCAGGGTTGCAGGTGGGGAAGCCCTCCGATGGCTTCTGTGTTCTCAGGGAAGCAGCTCCTCAGCTGAGGGTGAGGGTGAGGTTGGGGGTTTGAGGGGAGAGCAGAGCTCTGGGTCCCAGCTCCATCGTGACCATCAGCACACACAGTGCATCCAGATGGGATGACTGTACTTGCCTTCCCTGCCTGAAAAGCCATCTCCTTTCTTAAATGTGGGAGTAATTACTCTTTGGGGAGCCTATGTAATTACACGGGTGCTGCTCAGCTCAAAGCGAATTGAGTGCCAGTTCTGGCCACGGACATTTTCTTCTCTGCTGATGGAAGGGTCCCCAGAGGAAGTGTCCTGCTTGCCTGGCTCTTGGCCTCGAGGACCCTTCACACCATCTAGTGTTGTGTCTTTTATCTTTGACATAAGCATCAAATGTCTTCAGTTTCTGCATGTGATCTTAAGAAGCAATTCTCTGCTTCCAGGAGCTTCTGTGCTCCTCGGGAAAGGCACTTCACAGACATAATTACAGGAGAGCTCGGGAATCCTGCCCGTCGATACATAGGGAACTCCAGAGTGCTGACAAAGCAGAGCCTGCTTTTATTTATTTATTTATTCATTCATTTTAATTTTTTATTTGTTTACTATTTAACTTATTCAGTTTCGGCTGCGTTGGGTCTCTGTTGTTGCGCGCGGGCTTTGTTCTCTAGTTGCGGCGAGCGGGGGCTACTCTTCGTGGCAGTGCGCGGGCTTCTCATTGCGGTGGCTTCTCTTACTGTGGAGCACAGCTTCTAGGCATGCGGGCCTCAGTAGTTGCGGGTCGTGGGCTCAGTAGTTGTGGCACGCAGGCTCTAGAGCGCAGGCTCAGTAGTTGTGGTGCACGGGCTTAGTTGCTCCGCAGCATGTGGCATCTTCCCAGACCAGTGTTCGAACCCGTGTGCCCACCATTGGCAGGCGGATTGTTAACCAGTGTGCGACCAGGGAAGTCCGAGAGCCTGGTTTTAAATGCATTGTCAGAGCACGTGGCTCAGTGACTCGGGGAAGGGGGACGGCCCTCAAGTGCCCAGGACTTGGGTAGCTGCAGAGGTTGGCGAGGCTCTCAGAGCAGCGTGAGGTGGACTGGATGAGGCTCCTGAGGTGCTGGTAAGGACCTCCTTCCTTAGGATGTGGGCCTCCCGTCAGGAAGAGCGGGACGTGAAGGCAGGCAGACCCTGAGTTTGACTGAAGAGCCTCCCCTCTGTGCTGGTTTTGGTTTCTTCCTGTGCAGAAACTGAAACCTTGTAATTGGGACAGTGAGTCATCTGATCAAAAGATGTCATGTGTAGAGACTGTGGACGGCATGAAACGCGGGGTGGGGTGCAGTGGGTCAAGTCAGGGGGACTCTGGGCTCCAGCGCGGTGCCCGACAGGAAGGGGCGAGGCCGCGGCGTGTTCCCGCTCATCCTAGGCCCCGGTAAGCAGTATGGACGTTCCCTCGGGGTTTTTCTGAATCGTGAATGAGGTTGAGAGTATTGTCACGTGCTTAGAAGCCGTTTCTTCTTTTTAATTGGTGGACAGTCTTTAGCGCAGCTTTAGGGTTATAGGAGAATCAGAATCGAGCAGACAGCGCTTTCCTATACCCGTCCCTCTGGGTTCCCTCCCTTGGTAACGTCTCTGGCCTGTGTGGCGCGTCATCTCAGTGATGGATCGGCATTGACACCTAATTCTCCCCTGGAGTCTGTAGTTTATATCAAGGCTCACTCTCTGTGTCCTACTGTTCAGGTTTGGACAGGTGTGATGACCTGCAGCCACCACTGCAGTGCCACCCAGAACCATTTCACTGCCCGAAACATCCCTGGGGGCCACCTTCCCTACCAGTGCCCTACCAGAACATCCTACCAGTGCCCCCAAGCCCCCGACAGCTGCTGGTCTTGTTACTCTCTGTGTATTTTTGCCCTTTCGAGAATGTCACGTAGTTGGAGTCCTTCATTCTGTGGTCTTTTCAGACTGGTGTCTTTCTGTTTTTGTATGAAGGGCCTGTTCATGTCCACTGCCCGTCTTACTGCCCCAATGCTTTCCTGTGTTTTTTTTTTTTTTTTTCTTCTGTGCGCGCGCCTCTCACTGTTGTCTCCTCTCCTGCTTCGGAGCTCAGGCTCCGGACGTGCAGGCTCAGCAGCCATGGCTCAAGGGCCCAGCCGATCCGCGGCATGTGGGATCCTCCCGGTCCGGGGCACGAACCCATGTCCCCTGCATCGTTTGGCACTGGAAGGCTTCCAGAAGCCTCCCCCTTCCATTGCAGCTGAGGAAGCAGCTCCTCAGCTGAAGGTGTGGGTGAGGTTGGGGGTTTGAGAATAGGCAGTTGGAAGAACTCCTCAGTCTGGAAGACACGATGTGGGAGGGAATCTGAGTAGCTCATGTAACGTGTGTATAGATTATTCACTAAATCTTGAGTTAGCTCTTAAGATTGAGAAGAAGCAGCATTAGGGAATAATAAGCGAGCTGTCCTCCACATCCTAAGACACGGTACCAACTGAGACTATAAATCTGCAGGTCCAGATTCATTCACAGATGGTAGGCTGCTGGGAAGCTGTTAGCCAGAGTTAGGGGGTTAGGGAGCAAATCCCCAACTTAGATTCTGTAGAGGGTAACAACCTGCCTCTCTCATGCAGGGGGAGATGGAATTCTCAGCTCCATGCCTCAGGACTCCGGTCCATTATCATGGCTGTTGTAATCTGTTTCTGAAGTGGTCTTTTCTACAACATTGAAAAAAGTGACTGCATTATCCTGAACATTTTTATCAAGTAACAAATCAGCTGATATAAATGCATAAAGTTGGCTGAAAGCAGGCCAGAATTTCAAAGCCCCTTCGGCATGTCTAGGTTGGGCACACGTCATGGAGCCTAAGAGTTTATTTAGATGGGGAATCTTAAAAAGCTGCGACTAAAAGTGACCATGAAATCATCAAACTTTTAAGTTTGAAAAAGGCTCATTCTTTTTCATATGTAAAAAAGCATTAAGTGAGTCATTACAAGAGCTTTTTAAAAAGCCTGTCAATAGAGTGACAGATACAGAACTTTAAACCCATGCCTCTGGGGCCAGTGCTCTTTCTGTCATAAAATGTTTCTCCCTAACATTTGATGAATCAAAACATACACACACACACACACACACACACACACACACACACACACACACACACACACACACACACACACACACACACACACACACACACACACACACACACACACACACACACACACACACACACACACACACACACACACACACACACACACACACACACACACAATGTTAAGACCCAGTGTTCACTCTTCAACTTGCTTTCAGCCATATGGAAACTTTATGGATTGAGTCTTTCAGATATTATTTCAGAGCAGATAAGCCAAACGCTATTTCTCTCACCTGGCTCCAAGCACTGTTTAGTCTTCTCCAACTGGGTGTAATTATTCACTAGGGATCTCACCTATTGTTCAGCACTCAAACTTGTGATGGCCATGCTGTGGACTCCATTGTCTTGAGAGGAAAGTTTACACACCAAAACATTTGGGTGGGTGAAAGGAACACAGGAGAGGAGACTAGAGGAAAGGTATTGGTAAATATGTAGTGAGTTGTTGCTCTTCTACCTTGATTATGCCTGAATGGCTATTTTTATTAACATGAGCTTGTGCTACATGCTTGATGCATGACACACGCAGACTCCCTTAACGTAGAACATAATTGTGGCACATGTATCTCCAGCTACAAATATAGATACCAAAGAGCCTAAGGAGCTCTGAGAGTCACATACCTTCATTTATTTTTTTGACTTTTTCTTTTTTTGTGAGAATTGAATAGAAATAAAAGCTAAAAAGTATCCCTTATTCACCTAGCAATTTCTTCTCATCTTCCTTTTCTCAGGTAACATCTCTAGGAATCCTCCCATACCCAGGAAAAGATAGTTTCTCCTGCTCTTTACAATCAAAACCCCCTGGGCAACCCTTTCTCATACCTTTTATAGTAGGGTGTTGAATTGTGGATTTACTTGTCTGAATCCTCTTGAACCTGTGAGAAATTGAGTGCAGGGGCTGAATCTTCCAACAGTGTATCTTCCAGTGCCAAGCACGAAAGAGTCAACTAACATGTAGCTTTAAAAAAAAAGTATCTTGTACATATTGTAAGTGTTCAATACATTTGTACATCAAATACATGAAATAATCAAGGCTGAGAAATATGATAGGAAAAATTAATATTAAGGAGGATTTATAAATGAGTAGAAAGGGGATTTTAGGGAAGAAATCATGATTTAAGATTATTGGTTTTTTTGAACCTGGTATATGTTGCGGCTTGCTATAGAAGAAAAGGCAGTTCAGTACTTTGAAAATGTGTGAAGTCTATATTCATTAGTTCATCAGCTAAAATAAGGTGGTATGCCCATAGCTGCTCATCTTTCAAAAATTTTCATAAATGTCAACTTGTTGAAAATATTTTTGAAACTAATTTTTCTTTACCTTTTAAATTCTCTTGGAATTAAACATGGTGATTTACCACTAAGACCTTCAAGATGTATTAATTTATTTAGGCCACCATAATAAATTTGAGAGAGTCTTTGTACAGAGATGCATTTTAAAAAACACAGTTAATCACCCAAAAGTAATTTATAAAGGAATTCAAATTTTAACCATTACTCATAAAAAAAGGTGAAAAAAGGAATTAAATTCATAAAAAGTTGAACATTCTTACATCTTCATCCCCCTACTCAATTTTCTTGTAGTTCACAGTGCTGCAGAATTCCTAATGCAGAAATCCTCAATTATATCCAGCACTTTTTGGCTTTTCCCTTTTCTTTACAAACCCTCCATTATTTTCTTTTTCTTTTTTTTAAATATCTGTTTTGGAGTATAATTGCTTTACAATGGTGTGTTAGTTTCTGCTGTATAACAGAGTGAATCAGCTATATGTATACATATATCCCCATATCCCCTCCCTCTTGCGTCTCCCTCCCTCCCACCCTCCCTATCCCAGCCCTCCAGGCTGTCACCAAGCACCCAGCTGATCTCCCTGTGCTATGCGGCCGCTTCCCACTAGCTCTCTATTATTCTGTATTTGGTAGTGTATATATGTCCATGCTACTCTCTCACAGCGTCCCAGCCTAACCTTCCCCCTTCCTTGTGTCCTCAAGTCCATTCTCTACGTCTGTGTGTTTATTCCTGTCCTGCTCCTTGGTTTATCGGAACCTTTCTCTTTTTTTTTAGATTCCATATATATGTGTTAGCATACAGTATTTGTTTTTCTCTTTCTGACTTCCTTCACTCTGTATGACAGACTCTAGGTCCATCCACCTCACTACAAATAACTCAATTTCGTTTCTTTCTATGGCTGAGTAATATTCCATTGTATATATGTGCCACAGCTTCTTTATCCATTCATCTGTTGATGGACATTTAGGTTGCTTCCATGTCGTGGCTATTGTAAATACAGCTGCAATGAACATTGTGGTCCATGACTCTTTTTGAATTATGGCTTTCTCAGTGTATATGCCCAGTAGTGAGATTGCTGGGTCGTATGGTAGTTCTCTTTTTTAGTTTTTTAAGGAACCTCCATACTGTTCTCCATAGTGGCTATACCAATTTACAGTCCCACCAACAGTGTAGGAGGGTTCCCTTTTCTCCACACCCTCTCCAGCATTTATTGTCTGTAGATTTTTTGATGATGGCCATTCTGACCGGTGTGAGGTGATACCTCATTGTAGCTTTGATTTGCATTTCTCTAATGATTAGTGATGCTGAGCATCGTTTCATGTGTTTGTTGGCAATCTGTATGTCTTCTTTGGAGAAATGTCTATTTAGGCCTTACGCCCATTTTTGGATTGGTTTGTTTGTTTTTTTGATATTGAGCTGTGTGAGCTGCTTGCAAATTTTAGAGATTAATCCTTTGTCAGTTGCTTCATTTGCACATATTTTCTCCCATTCTGAGGGTTGTTTTTTCGTCTTGTTTATGGTTTCCATTGCTGTGCAAAAGCCCCATAGCAGTATTGTGAGTGTCACTGAAGCAGACTTGGGTCCACTTATCCACGTGCAATAAACCCAATCTACTGACACTGGGTTGTGGTGAACTAAAGTGCCGTGTTTTATTGTAAGGCACCATACAAAGAGTCCGGGACAGCTAGTACTCAAAAAGCCTCATTTTCCTGATGGGTTTCAGCAAAGTGTTTTTAAAGGCACGGTGAGGGAGGGGAGTCCCAGGGTATGTGATCAGCTTGTGCACAGTTCTCTGTTTGGTTGATGGTGAGGTTTCAGGACAGTGTCACAGGGGTTAACGTCATCAATTCTTTGGCTCCAGTAGGCCTGGGGGCTATGTGCTCATGGTCATTAAGTAGTTAACCTTCCATTTGGTGGGAGTTTTAGCATCTGTAAAGCAGGAAATGTGCATCAAATACTGTTATCTATGTACTTCAGAGAGGAGCTAAAGTAGAGGATATGGGGGAGGGGTCTATCCTAGGAAGGCCCCATAGGGTCCTCCTCTGTTATATGAGCCCTGATGTTCTTTCCAAAATCCTCTTAAAGTTGAAGACAGAGAGATTGGGTTTCCATTTTTTTGCTACCAAAAGCATCCTAACTTATACACTTGGCATAAAAATACTCTACTAATTTGGTACCTGCTCAGAGGTCTTGCTCAGGGCTGTACACAACTCCAGCTTGTGTCATTCACATTGACATTATTATGAATGGTACCCACTGGAGTTGTGCAGTCCCCAACTTTCATAGTTGTAAAAGGCTGTGCTGCTTTGTATCTGCTCATCTTTCCAGCTCCCCTTCAGTTGTCTTACATATGTGAGCTACAGTTGAGTCAGTTCCAACTACTTTTGCTCTCCAGAGGAACCATGGTATTACTTGGGGTTTTTGTGATCACTTTGTTCCCAATGCCAAATACAGATTCTTCACAGTTTGTTCATCTGACAGAGTCGTGTTTATTCTTTGATGGTCTTCTCAGATATCACCTTTACTCTCAAACTTTTCTGGTCACATCATTTTCCTGCCATAGACCCTAGGCACTCATAGTAAATGACTTTATCAAATGTAAACATAGCACTTTGTGTACATTTCTATCAATGCATCTCATGATGGTTTTTTATGTTAGTCTTCTGTACTGACCTATGTGCTTTTTGAGCAAACAGATTTTTCTAATTGTGGCCTAGTAGAGGAAACCCTAGCACACAGCAGATGCTTAAAGGACTCTCTCTTTGTGGACTGTTTAATGTATTCATTAACACTCATAATTCACTGAATGAACCAAATCATTTAATATTTACAGTTTTCCACAGCAAGATCTTTTTCGACCCACCGCCTAGAGTGATGAAAATGAAAACAAAAATAAATAAATGGGACGTAATGAAACTTAGAAGCTTTTGCACAGCAAAGGAAACCATAAACAAAATGAAAAGACAACCCTCAGAATGGGAGAAAATATTTTCAAACAAAGCAACTGACAAGGGATTAATCTCCAAAATACACAAACAGCTCATTCAGCTCAATATCAAAAAGACAAACAACCCAATCAAAAAATGGGTGGAAGACCTAAATAGACATTTCTCCAAAGAAGACATACAGGTGGCCAAGAAACACATGAAAAGATGCTCAACATCACTAATCATTAGAGAAATGCAAATCAAAATGACAGTGAAGTATCACCTCATACCAGTCAGAATGGCCATCATCAAAAAATCTACAGACAATAAATGCTGGAGAGGGTGTGGAGAAAAGGGTACCCTCCAACACTGTTGGTGGAACTGTAAATTGGTACAGCCACTATGGAGAACAGTATGGAGATTCCTTAAAAAACTAAAGATAGACCTACCATATGACCTAGCAATCCCACTCCTAGGCATATATCCAAAGAAAACCATAATTCGAAAGGATGAATGCACCCCAATGTTCACTGCAGCACTATTTATAATAGCCAGCACATGGAAGGAACCTAAATGTCCATCAACAGAAGAATGGATAAAGAAGATGTGGTACATATGTACAATGGAATATTACTCAGCCATAAAAAGGAATGAAATAGTGCCATTTGCAGAGATGTGGTTGGAGCTAGAGATTGTCATACAGAGTGAAGTAAGTCAGACAGAGAAAGACAAATATTGTACAGTATCATTTATGTGTGGAATCTAGAAAAATGGTAGAGATGAACTTACTTGCAAAGCAGAAATAGAGTCACAGATGTAGAGAACAACCTTGCGGTTACCAAGGGGGGAAGGGGTGGGTGGGATGAATTGGGAGATTGGGACTGACATATATAACTACTATGTATAAAATAGGTAACTAATGAGAACCTACTGTATATCACAGGGAACTCTACTCAGTGCTCTGTGGTGACCTAACTGGGAAGGAAATCTAAAAAAGAGCAGATATATGTATATGTATGACTGATTCACTTTGCTGTACAGCAAGAAACTAACACAACATTGTAAAAGAACTATACTCCAATAAAAATCAAATAAAAATTTTAGAGTTTTCAATCTCCCATTACCACATATATCCAGATGCAGCAATATTTACTTCTTCTATCAGTTACCAATGTCAACTAAAAAAACCCAAACAATAGCAGCGTAGTAAGGAGAAACTTTACTCAAAAGGGTAAGTGCGAGGAGGGGCCTATTGCAATTGGGGGAGGAGAACTATCGCATTAGGGAGAATGCTGTGACCCTAAGATCTGCAAGCCTCTCAGTGGTTAGTCAAAAGGGGTTTTTCTTCTCTTGAGAGGAAGTAACAAGGGTATTAAGGGTAGGGTGTGGGCAAATGGGATAAAAGAGTAGCTTGAGTGGATGGTAGATCCGAGAATATTTTACCCTGAGGTCAGCCTGTTCTTAGGAGAGATTATCTGTTGACTCAGTCTGACAGTGAGTCCGAGTTCTGGAGCCTGGAGGAAGGAGTGAAACTTTACAGTTTGATTAATAAGCAGTTTGTTCCAATTGATTAGTAGGAATAAACACTTCAGATGATAATTTATGAGACAAAAAAACTGGCAATTTGGAAGATCTTTGTCTGGCATTGCCATAGGTAAACAAGAGGAGGCATCTGTGGTGGTTCTTAGGAATAAGCTGTTTTCCACAACACAAAGGGCAGAGGGATATCTTAACTTTTGCTGTTTTCCAGGATTCGAGGGCTCAGGTAAAATTCCACATTGTCACTAATAATAGTTTTCAGTATCGAAGGACACAATTAGACTATATAAAACTTTATTTTCTTTTGCAGTGGTCATCACACAGCCAAGCAAATGTATCCACTTGTTAAATTTAATTACCTTTTATCTTAGAGAGTTCCCCCAAATTAAATAGGTCGGAAATTTTTATAAAGAATCAAATATTGCTTTCCTGTCTGAAAAGTGTGGACTGAGTATCAGAGACTTATCAGATTCCTTTCAAGCTAAAGTCACCTTCATTCACTTGATAAGACTGTAGAGGGCACAGTTGGACTGAAACAAAGCTTGAGTGAAAGAGTGTGAGAACTTCATTACACCCAGCTAATACCCACCTGTGTGCTGTCAGTGATTCACATCTGCCTTTCAGAGCAAAGGTCTTTTAAAAAATCTTTTTGAAAGAGGGTTTTCTTATTGTCACTTTACTTTCTTTTTAATTAATCCTGACAACATTTCATGTGAGAAAGTGTGTTTGAAGAGATAGAATTATAAATGAGTCCAGCATTATTGTTATAGTCCCTGTATTAAAATGTTACTGTAAGCTAAGGCAAGGAAGTCAAAGATAGTAGATTAAGAGAAAACTGCTGGGGAAATGAGCAAGCATTATTAAAAACAAGTGACAGGTTTGTATTACTCTATTGGAAGGAGCATATAGTAGTGGAAAGACTAAGGAATTAGTTGGGCTATCCGTACGCTATTTGAAGCACAGCTTTTCCAAAGCTAAGTAAAGTTTTCTCTAATCATCAGCTAATTTGTGGTTTCAAAATCCTGTAGTGTTCTTGATGTAGTTACCACCAAAATGAAGCATGCCCTTCTTCCTAATGGTCTACTCCTCCCCTTCCTTGTACTATATGTGCAAAACAAATGACATATACGAACTCTTTATGTTCTCTTTTCACCCTGCTTTCATTCCACATTGCACCAAGATTTCATTTTCCACATCAGTAATGGCTTTATAATTTCCAAATTCAAAGGTTTTTCTTCTGTCTCATTTACCTTAAAATCTCAATTGCCTTTGATTTTTTGCTCCTCACAGATGACTCTTACCTTTTTGCTGTAATTGTGTTGACTATGTACTACCTGTTACTCTTTTCACATATTTAGCAAATCAGTTTGTTAGTTTGAGTGCTTCTTTTTGATTTTTCCCATTCCATTATTTTGGGAATTCACCATACTTCTGTATTTTGTGTGCTGGTTCTCCTCTATCAGACTATTGATTGAATTTTATGTTTCCAGCTAAAACCTGCCATTGGATTGGCTATTACCTCAGTGGGAAATGGCTAGGGTATCCATGTAATGTACTCTCACTAAAGCCCCAACTTTGTATTGCTAATTGCCTTCTAAATATTCATAAATGGATGTCTTGCTGTTCCTTGAAAGATAGCTATTCAAAATCATTTTTCTCTCCAAACCTAGTCCCTCTTTCTGATTTTCTCATTCTTCTATCTCTGCCATAGCCTTTAGATAGAAAAAAATTTGACTGTTTTTTGAACTAACACTCTGTAGGCTCCTTGCTATCCTCCTAGGCCAGGTCTTTGGGCCAAGGTAACTAGTGTCTGGATCCATTAGAAAGTCCAAGGGGGCAGAATTTTCTTTATGCTTTGTTCATTAATGTAGCCTAATCACAAAGGATGATAACTAGCTCAATTAATATTCATTAATAAATGAATGAGCCCAAATACCCAAAGTTAGGTTCTCCTATTATTTATTTTACATTAATTACCAGATGAATATTTTTAATACCACTTTTGTATTGCTGCTTTTCTGATCAGAAACTTCATTGAGTCTATTTTGTCTCTTTTTTTCTGACTTTTAAGATTGTCCATTTTTCTATTCTAAGGAGGTCCTAAGAAAGTGAATTAATGTTGTGGGTAAGAGTGAACGTACTGGAGTTAAACAGCCTGAGTTTGATTATTGTTCTTTCATTTACTAACTGGGACAGGTATTTAATTTTTCTGTGCCTCGGTTTCTACGTCTTTAAAATTGAGATAATGATCACTGGATTGATGTTAGGATGAAATAAGTTAGTGTGTCTTAAGCACTCAAACAGTGCCTGGTATTTAATGAATGCTCAATATGCATTATTATTATTATTATTATTTTAAACCTCTACATTTGAAAAGCGTCTGTACAGTCAGTGACATCCAGATGTTTAATAGAACATATCCCATCTTTCAAACAAAATTTTACATGTAATCCCAATAACTTTATGAAATACAAAATAAGTGTGGCTTTGATTATTTGTACCCTCCGCTCTTTCATAAACTCATAAATGTCCTTGACAAAATCCCCAAACTCCAAGAACTACAATTTAAAAACCCCTGGTCTCAGTAACTTTTTTTCTTTTTTTTTAATATTTATTTTTTTGGCTGCACTGGGTCTTAGTTGTGGCATGCAGACTTCTTAGTTGTGGCATGCGGAATCTTAGTTGCAGAATGTGGACTCTTAGTTGCAGCATGCATGCGGGATCTAGTTCCCTGACCAGGGATCAAACCCGGGCCCCCTGCATTGGGAGCACAGGGTCTTACCCACTGGACCACCAGAGAAGTCCCTGGTCTCAGCAACTTTTGATGTAAGTATTTACTGATTGACTAAGTCATGTTGAAAACCATTAGATTGTAGAAAGAGCAGGCATTTTAATAATACATCTATTATATTGCCTGTCTCAAGTGAGGGTATTGTAAGACAAGGAAGTTACATTTGAAAATATTATGTAACACAGACAATTTATGTCTATTTTAGTAAATTTAGATCAAAGGAATAAACTTTTTTTATAATAAATGAGGGGTAAGTTTGAATTACAAATCATACTTAAGGAATCAAAGTGTTGTGTTATTATAATTGTCATATAGAGAATAAATTATTTGCCCTTTGAGCATTTGGAGATGACTTAAAACATTATTTGTTTCTGAACTAAACCTAAAAGATGTAAAAAGCATTTTCTAAATGATAATATTGATATTAACACTACTTATCCTTTTACTTTCAACTCTGTAAGCTTAGTAAAACTTCAGTCTTTATTGATATCCCCATATCTAAAAGATATTTATCTCTACTGCTTAACTGGAAATTTTTGAGAAAAAATTAATTGATGTTATTAAAAGAAAGGTGTCATCTAAAATTATACTGTCTTATTCTTAGAAAGAATTTGCTGAGTGATCCAATGAACATCTGACTAAGAGTCATGTACTCTTAAAGGGGTTGAGAACAGGTTCATGAGATATTTGAGTCCCTTCATTTTACAAATGAGAAAAATATGAGCCTGCTTAGCTAAGGAATTTACCAAAGATAGATGATTGCATATTAAATATTAAGAAGTATTAAAATCTCTGTTCTCAATCCAGTACTCTTTCCACCATTTGGAAAATTAATCATACAGTCTCAAACATCAAAATATTTTTTCCTGTATCCAAAAGAGAACAGAATGTCATGTTTTAGAATCCAGATGTCATATCAACTTAAAAAGCAACATAAAAAACAATTGTAAAGTAAAACTTTGGATTAAGCAGATGATGACTGCTTGATTGGTAGTGGCTTATACTGGAATATAAAGTAAATCAGTAAGCAGAAATACTGCAGTCATCTGTTTTTCTGAATGTCAATCAACAGAGCTGTTCTAAGAAGGATTGAGAAATAGCAAAAGGCTGGTCTTTCTCCAATCTGTGGTTGTCTTTATTGAACTCATTTTCTTTTTTCCTTGCCCTTTTTGGTGCCTCTTATCTCTGTTCTCTCCTTCTCCTACCAAAACTTCTAGGAAACTTGTATCAAACTTGTACTGAAATGTAAATGGCTTACAAGCCTTAAGGTTCTGCCTCTCCCAGGGAAGTGTGAGGAGTGAGATTTAAGAGGGGCAAAGAAAGGTAAAGTTATAGACTGTATATCTAAATATGAAATTTTAAGCATCAATGAGGAAGAGAATAGCAGTTTTAAATTGTAGGAGGACACACTTCCCAGTGATTTTAAAACCATTGTTAATCTCCCCAAAGAAATAAAAACCAAACAGACAAACAAATATGCAACAAATATAACAGCCAAACACAAAAACAAAAATAAAAAACCCCAAATTAATGGGACTTGACTATGTTGAAACTGAGATTAATATGTGGAGTATTGATTTCTCTAATAAGTTGAGTCCCTCAGTCCATGAACATGGTATATCCCTTTATCTAGGTATTCTTTAATTTTTCTCAGTACCGCTTCATAATTTTGCATATAGAAGTCTTCGTATCTCTCATTAGATTTATTTTTATGTGTTTCACTTTTTAGATATTACCATCAAGAGCATCGTTTTCTGAATACCCTATTTGCTGTTGGTCTGTACAAATACAATTGATTTTTAAAACTATTGACCTTGGATTCAGCAACCTTGTTAAATTATCTTATTCAAATGGCTTACCTGTAGAATTTGTTTCAAATACCATAAGGATTAAAAGATCAATTCTCTAAAACAATGTAATAAATCTAAGATTTCCTACAAACAGTAATGTTTTTAAAAATTCATACAGCAAAACTTGACAGGAAAAGAAGAATAAATATGTAAATCTACAATCATCGTGGGAGATTTTAACACAACTCCCTCAGTAGTAGGTAGAACAACCAGCCAAAAGTCCATGGAAGATTTTTAACACAAATATCAAACTTGATCAATTTGAAATATATAAAACGCTCTATGCAACAATGATGGAAATCACACTTTTCACAAGTATATATAGACTATATTACAAAATTACTTATATGGTTGTACATAAAGCAAGTCTCAACATATTTCAAAGACTGAAATACAATAAAATATGCTTTCTGACCATTGAGATGTTGAGTTAGAAATCAGTAACAAAAATTATTTTAAAATAGATCCAAATGTTCAGGAATTAAGCATTTTACTTTAATAATCCACAAAGAAGAAATCACAATTAGCATAAGAAAAGCAAAATTTTAGCTATACTCCCATGGTTTATTACATATGTGTGTACTCTAACACCATCACAGTTTCCCCCACAAGCATATGCACTAACAGAGTTTGTATCCTATCTATCTAGTTTCCTTTAGGGTCTGATAAGGCCAGTTGAAGATGCTTACTAAATGCTAATTGGGTGTATCGGCAGAACTCTTGGTTTTAAGCAACATGATATGACTTAGATAACTTTAAGAAAATGAATTTATTACAGTGATACAGAGTAGCTCACAGAATGGTTTGGAGAGTCAGAGAACCGTGGGTCTAAACGATCAGCCAGGAGAAATGTCTAAACTTATTTCATGGTCTGATGTGGTGAAGGCGAGATTGCCGCTACTGCTGGATTACTTGATTACTCTGCAGATTGTAATGCTGAGCTCACAAACACAGAATTTAGATGCTGCTGGAAAGAGGGTATTGCTTCCACTAGGGTTCTTTTGTGTGACCAGTATAGACTCTACAATTGCTGTTTTCCACTCACTCACTGGCAGCTTTTAATTGCAAATCTGGGGCATATGCATCCAACTGATAGAATTCCGTTTTTGTGCTAATGCCCTAGTTTCAAAGGAGGCTGAGAAAACAAGTACTTGAGATGTTTAGCTTCTATGGTGAAAGGTGGATTTGCCTCATAAAGGGGGAGATTCCTAAATCATAGGGAATGGACAAGGTTCATGCAATTTATCTATGACTTTCAGGCAGACATGGGTCTTGCCAAGACACTTTGGATAGTCTATTTACTGATCTGTAGGTTCTCTGAGCATGATGTCATTAAAATAGAGGATAAGTGTGATGTCAGAAGGTCAAGGTCTCTATGAACTAAGCTGTGATGTAGAATGAAAAAGTTGAGACAATACAGTGAAATTAATACTGCTGCCTTGTGATTTGCAAGCAAATTGTTCTGATGTTCTCAGCTTTTTAGAGTAAAGGAATAAAAGCATGTGCCTAATCAATAACTATTGATTACTTAGAAAGCAAAGCAGGTCCCTTAGAACCTTACTGATTTGTTCTAGTGAAGAGACCACATATAGAACAACGGTCTCAATTTGCTGTCTCTAGCTGATCAAATTTATAACAATCTTCTGTTTTACTCCTGAATACTCTGACTTCTACACTAGACAAATTGAAATTTTAAAAGGGAATATGATAGAAATCACCAACCCTGAATTTGTAAAATCTTCAGTAGTGAAACTAATCACTGTGATTCTCTTAGGGATTTAATCATGCTTTTGACATATTATTATAATAAATAGAGGAAGCTCTTGGGGCTTTTATTGAGCTCTTCCTAATAAAAATATTATTCCCTGAGACATGCAGCCAAGATGGTGATTCTGCTTGTGGCTGAGTGTACTACTTTAATGATATACTAAGAAACTAGTGAAATATTTATGGAATTTTGGGGCATCCTAGTAGTCCTACTGGGAGGCAGACTTAAGTCAAACTGCCATTTATCATTTCATCTTCATGTCTCCACCCTGACTAGTGGAGAATAGTGGTATCGAAGGTACCAAGAATCAATACAGGGAAGGGTAAAGAGGTTGGGATGGGAAAAATTGACTTCCATTTTCTAGGTAACTCGTCTTGGCTAAGTCATTACATGTCTCCAATCATGGCGAAAAAAATGTTACTATATGTCGTAAAATTGACTTCTCTTTAGAAAGATGGCAAGTGAGGGTTGGAGAGTCCTTTCTTTATTGGAATCTACCATTATATCCTCATCCCACTACAAAGAAGTCCAGTTCTTTTTCAGTCAGTGCCCCATTCCAAGATGCCAATTAAACTCTCATAATAAAGCAGTCATCAGAATTAAATGTTTAGTGTTATTCTATCTCAACCTGTGGATGCAAGAAGTAAGACTTTTATCACATTCACAGAAAGTTAATGATATTTGGCATTATCTTGAGCTGGGAATTTAAGACTGGAATATTACATTCTTATTACATTGGTTTATCCTGTTGTCTTTATTTTTAATTTATTTTATTAATTTATGAAAAGAAATTTTATTGTGGTAAGAAAACAATATGTGATCTACTCTCACATTTTTAAGTGTATAATACAGCCCCTGGCAACTATCATTCTATTCTTTGTTTCTGCGAGTTTGACTATTTTAGATATCTCATGTAAGTGGAATCATGCAGTATTTGTTCTTCTGTGACTGGCATATTTCACTTAGCATAACATCTTCAGATATATCTATGTTACTGCACATGGCAGATTTTCCTTCTTTTTTAAGGCTGGACAATATTCTATTGTATGTATATATCACATTTTAAAAATGTATTCATCCATCAATGGATATGTACGTTTTGTCCATATCTTGGCTATCATGAATAATGCTACAGTGAGCATGGTAGTGCAGAAATATCTTTTAGATCTTGATTTCAAATCTTTAGACTATCTACAGAGAAGTGGCATTGCTGGGTCACGTGATAATTCTATTTTTAAGGTTTTTAAGACCCTCCATACTATTTCATAGCAACTGTACCATTTTACATTCTTACCAACAGTACCCAGTAGTTCCAATTTCTCCACATCCTTACCAATACTTTACTTTATTTATTTTTATAATAGCCATCCTAACAGGTTCAGGATGATACCTCATTGTGTGTTTTCTTTTGTTGTTTTTTGGGGGTTGTTTTGGTCTGTGCTGTGCGGCATGTGGGATCTTAGTTCCCTGACCAGGGATTGAACCTGCACCCTCAGCAGTGAAAGCACAGAGTCTTAACCACTGGACCACCAGGGAATTCCCTCATTGTGGTTTTGATTTACATTTTCCTGATGGTTAGTGATGTTGAGCACCTTTTCATATATCTGTTGACCATTTATATATCTTCTTTGGAAAAATGTCTGTTCAAGCCCATCATTGCCCATTTTTAAATTGGGTTATTTGGGGGGTTTTTTGCTATTAAGTCATAGGAGTTTCTTATAAATTTTGAATATTAAGCCCTTATCTGATACAGGGTTTGCAAGTATTTTCTTCTCTTCCATAGGCTGCCTTTTCATTTTGTTGATTGTTTCCTTTGCTGTTCAGAAGGTTTTTAGTTTGATGTAGTTCTACTTGCCCATTTTTGCTTTGTTGCCTGTGCTTTTGGTGTCATATAGTTAGGACATCATTGCCAAAATTAGTGTCAAGGATCTTTTCCCCTATGTTTTCTTCTAGGAGTTTTACAGTTTCAGATCTTATGTTTAAGTCTTTAATCCATTTAGAGTTGATTTTTGTGTATGATACAAGAGTCCAGTTTCATTCTTTTGCATGTGGATATCCAATTTCACCAACACCATTTGTCAGTTCTGAGAAAGAACAAAGTTGGAGGCATAAGAGTTTCTGATTTCAAAAAATATATTACAAACCTACAGTACTCAAAACAGCATGGTACTGGCAAAAAGACAGACGAATGGAACAGAATAGAGAGACTAGAAATAAACATATGCATATACAGCCAACTGATCTTTGACAAAGGAGCAAAGAATACAATTGGGAAAGGATGCTCTCCCAGTGCCCTTAGAAGTAACCATGACACCCTACAGATTTGGAATATTCAGGGCCTCCATACTTTTTTAAAAGATAAATTTATTTATTTATTTTTGGCTCCATGGTGTCTTCGTTGCTGTGCACGGGCTTTCTCTAGTTGTGGCGAGTGAGGGCTACTCTTCATTGCAGTGTGCGGGCTTCTCATTGCGGTGGCTTCTCTTGTTGCAGAGCACAGGCTCTAGGCTCATAGGCTTCAGTAGTTGTGGCACACAGGCTCAGTAGTTGTGGCTCGTGGGCTTAGTTGCTTCCCGGACCAGGGCTCAAACCCGTGTCCCTTGCACTGTCAGGTGGATTCCTAACGACTGCACCACCAGGGAAGTCCCAGGACCTTCATCCTTTTACATGTGAGTTACTACTTGATTTTCCCTAGTCAGGTCACTAGTAGGCTTTAAGTTCCAGGAGACTCTAAGGTTAATTTTTCTCAATTTGTTTCTTATTGCCAACTAGGGATTTACTGTCTTCAGTGCCAAGCAGGCTAGATAACTGATGGCAGTTTCCCCTATATCCTCAATGATCTGTTGTCTCTGATCTCTCCTGGTATCAATTTTTATGTTAGAGCAATAGATGACTTACTCTGGGTTAATTAAGTAGAAAATAAACTACTAAAAAGATATTGGACAGTTTATGGAATCTCTAAATAAAAGATTCAAGAACCAGGATTGGTGTTTGGAAGTTTAAACTTATGCCTAGGAATCATGCTGTAGAATTGGTCCAGGGAACAACCTAGTGCAAGAGTCACTGGGCAGAGACACTTCAGCTAGAACTACAAGTATCAATGATAGGGGATGCTAAATACAGTAATATGAATCACTGATACATTTGTTCTGGATACTGAAAACTGTGTGTGCTTTCCACTTCCAGAATATATTCTAAGCAGTCTTTTCTTCTTGTCAGTAGCTTCTAGTCCAGTCTCCAGAATGGATATAACTGATTGTCAGAGCTAAGGTCATATGCTAGCCTATGGCCCTAAAGGTTACTCAGAGATTAAGTAGCTGGCATTTTCAATCTCAATAACGAGAGACAGATTCTTCCTCATAAGATGGGGATTTCCATAACTTATATATGGGTTCATACACTGGACAAAAACGAAGAGTAGAACTCTCCATTAGAGTTTATTCATGAATAAATACCACATAAGTCATAATTTTCTTTACAATAATATTTTGGAAACAAGAGTAAGGAAGTTTTATATATATATATATATATATATACACACACACACACACATATATACACACACACACACATACACATATATGTATATATGGGTGTGTGTGTTTATAAATTCTGACTTTATATAAAGTAGGCCTTTGTTTTTTACTGTGACTGTTCTGAATGCAGAATGGGGATTCTTTTAGTTACAAAGAGGAAAATGAAAACTTTTTTCTGAACTAAACTACATGAAGTGTGAACATGAAGATTAACATCGTCTCTGAGGCAGGAACCTCAAAATTATACTCCTTCTCAATCAATGTTATTGTCAGTTCTTAGTTTTATTAATTATTAAAGGAAAATATATATCCAAGACATTACTGCAAATAAATATTTTAGAATATGTCTGGCTTTTCCTGTACAGTGAAAACATTTTTATAATATGAAATGTAAGAACAGATATTTTTCCAACGTAAGTTCTCGTTGCACATTCTCACATATTATAACCATATGTAATTACTGTTAAGTGAAAAGCCTGAATTAGATGAGTAAATTGTTAGAGCCAGTGGTAAGAAAATTATTATATATATTTTTAGCACAGTATTTAAATTTTATATTTAAGAAACTTTTGAGGGACTTTTCATCTAGCTAGTAAGTGAGTTAATTAAAAACAGAGGAACGTTGTGAAGAGTGACACCATGGTGTTTTTAGAATCAGAGGGGTATGAATTCCAATTATTCAATGATAATTTTTGAGATCCTACCACAGCCAGGTACATGGCTTTTACATTTTCTCTAGGAATTTCATTTTCATCATCTAAACAATAGATATAAAACATTTAACTAATGAAGTTTTTGAGAGCAGAACAAATCTTCAAGGCAAGACACAAAAAGGTGAAAACCTTTCCAAGTAACTTGACTATGTTCCAGAGCAAAACTCAATAATATTTATAGAAATACAAAAATATTCATCACTACTACAAGGCAAAATTAATAAGTTATGGCATCCAACCAAAGATTACCAGGCATACAAAGGGTCAGGGAAAGATGAACTATAATAAGAATAATCACTTGAGAGTGACCCAAAACTGGCACAGATGTTAGAATGAGAAGATAAGGAAGTCAAAATAGCTTTTATAATTGTACCACCCATGTTAAAAAAAGTTATGTCGAAATATAGAAGATATAAAAAAGAACCCAATTTAACTTCTAGAGATGAAAGCTACAGTTATTGAGATCAAAACAAAGCAAACAAATCATTTGATAGGTTTTGTGTGTTTGAAACTTTGTTGTTTGAAAATTTGTTTCATTTGTTCTACCAGTTAGACCTGGTAGAAGAAACAGTGTTTCTGGGTAAGAGATGATAAAAATACCAGTCCTCCAGTTAGTTCACTGTCACTCTCAGAGAGCTTAAAAGAGAACTCAGTGTGGTCGAACAGTAGCCCAGAGAATAAGTTGGAGGGGGTTATTGCTGGAAGTGACAAAAGTAAGACACGGCTTCCACTTTGGGGTGTCTTCTGTTGTAAAAGAGGCAAGAATGAGGATGAACCATAAACTCTTCCCATGCTGAAGCCACAGAGTGAACCCATCCCATGTTATTAGAGGCCACTGATAGCAGAGGCAGAAGACCAGGATCATAACTGCTAATGGGCAGCTAATTGTGCTTGTAGTCAGAGGAGGGTCTCCCTCTTTTCCCCTTTTTCTTTTTAATTCTAAACTCAGGGTTATAATTAAACAAAACAGGAATTTAGAGAAGAGCATGTGGGAAGCTTTTTGGCTATTTGGAGTTGTTGCTTTGAACAAATATCCCCCCAATAAAAATAATAACATAATAATAGTAGTACATGAAATGTCCATATATTTACTTAAATGAATTCTTTAAAATTAGATGTAGTTTTTGGTCTAGACTGCAAAAGCATTAAATTTCCCTTATAGCAGTTACTGAAAAAAAATTAAACATTTAAATTTCTTTACTTCATCAAGATTGAATTTCTCAATCAAACCACATATGATTAACCTGGTTTTCCAATGTATCTTTTATAACAGACACATAATCTGATAATAAACATGGCATTGCTTTCTAAATTATTTTTAATGACATACATGATAGAACATGAGAGGATCTTGGCCCATTTAGCAACCCCCATACTTTTATTTTAATGGAACATATAGTTTAGGTAGAAAATATAGCCTAGTGGATTTAAAAAAAATATCTTTGGAAATGAAAAATAATGGGACTGAAAGATTAAGTATAAATTAGAGACTATAAGGATTTGATTTATTTGAAGTACAGAGTCCTTAAATTGTGCTTCTGGTTAATAAACTGGCTTTAGACATTGGACAAAGGTCTGTAATTTCTTCTACTACAGTCTGGTATTTCAAGAGCTACCAAGAAAACACTGCTGAATGGCTTTAGGTCTCAGAAGTTAAGACACAAGAGAAGTCAGATATCACCACTATGGTGGTAAATTCCCTCTATGCAAAACAATTTTAAAAAATTCCACTTCTCTCATTAGAATACCACAGTGCAGAACTTGCGTGGTGGCGCAGTGGTTAAGAATCCGCCTGCCAAGGCAGGGGACATGGGTGCGAGCCCTGGTCCAGGAAGATCCCACATGCCCAGAGCAACTAAGCCAGTGTGCCATAACTACTGAGCCTGCATGGCACAACTACTGAAGCCCACGTGTCTAGAGCCCGTGCTCCACAACAAGCGAAGACACCGCAATGAAGAGTAACCCCCACTCGCCGCCACTAGAGAAAGCCCACGCGCAGCAATGAAGACCCAACGCAGCCACAAATAAATAAAAATTAATTAATTAAAGAAGAAAAAAGAATACCACAGTGCAATGTCATCATCTCCTCAAGAAAAAGTGCCATATAATTCTGTTCTCTGTCTTCAGTGTTATGCAGTAAGACAAGATTTGTTTTCTCCAAGTCCCCCCTCCCTTTTTTTGGTCATTTCCCCCTCCTAGAAGAGAGCCTTAGCTTAGATGAGAAAATAAAGTTTCCATTATCATAACACCAAATAAAGGCTATCAACATTTGCAAGGGAAATTTTGATTGTAGATGTTTAACTGAAAGATTAAAACATATTTCCGTAGGACCTTCAAGGTACCTGACCTCTCCCACAGCGTATCTTGCTGAGAAGATGAAAGGAGCCTATTGACTGCTAATCAAGCCTTGCAGAGTAAGAAGAAAGCTGAAAAAACCAAGGTCATGGTGAAGAGGAGAAAAGTTAGGGAGAACCTACAGAGATGCAGCTTTAAGCTGAAACCGGTATAGACTTTAAATGGAAAAGAGGAAAACACTATCCGTGCTCTCCACTGTTCTCTATGTGTTTTGTATTGTAAAGTAGGCTTTTCTTTTAGTAACAGACCCACTTTCATGCTCTTCCAGATATTCAAGTCTACATAAATAAGGATTTATATACTTGTGGTCTTGTCTGAGATTACTGTACTGTGACATAACATATGGCTGTGCCTCCATCTAAGACTACCATAGAAATGAGCCAAGAAATACTCCACCGTTTATCTAAACTACCAGATTGTTGCTGAGGAAGGGGAGTGCTCACAGCTTTTGTAAATTGATGTAATGAATACTCTTTCAGCAGGGGAGTAACTTGAGAAAAGTAGTAATCTTGGCCTGGAAGCACTGGCGGAGAGAATGCATGGTTTAACATGAATGCCTAGGTTAATGCTTTCTTGTGAGTTTATTAGTTTCCCATAGGAAAATTTCACAAGCTGTTATCAGGCTATGAAGAGAGGGAAGAAGTCTGGGGAAGGTCATATGTGTGTCTGCATCATCCAAAATGGCTGATAGAAGGGAAATTA
The DNA here is from genome assembly GCF_964165515.1 of Mesoplodon bidens. NCBI lineage: Eukaryota > Metazoa > Chordata > Mammalia > Artiodactyla > Ziphiidae > Mesoplodon > Mesoplodon bidens. The sequence goes on along the minus strand of NC_138164.1, from coordinate 40,531,416 downwards.
GATTGTTTATGAAGGCGGAGGAAAAGTCCCTGAATGATATGGCAATATTGATGGGGGCAATGCAGTTGATAGAGTATTTGGCTCCAGCTACATTTGAAAGAGGGCTTGAAACTAGTGAAAAGACAGCCAGTAGGTACGTGAGAAGAAGAATGCATTATTTAGGAATTCATGATTCTCTGCCATTCTCAAATAATTCATTGAATAATTAATTGAGAGGATGGGTAAGGGAAATTGATTAAGCTTTAGAGAAACTGATAAAAATTATTTAGTGGACAGTGTATGTTATGGTTGATTTAAGAGATTTTCAAGGGTAATTTTGACTTTACTCCCTTAAACAATATTTTCCACTGATTTTAGCACCTAATCAAATATCAGAGTAATATTTGACTCCAATTTATGGACAGATTTGAATATACAAAATCTTAAGTAACCTAAGAATGGAAGGCAAGTTTAAAGAGAAGTTATAAGGTATGAATACAAATTTTTCCTCTCAATAAGCAGTGCAAAAGGAGAACTACAGCTGTAGAACCCTAGAGTTTGTAGAGCTTTTCAGTGTGATTGAGCCATCAGAGATCAATGTTTTATGGTACCATAGTAGGAAATCCTATATTATGATATCGTAGTATCGAAGTTAGTGATCTTATTCAATTGTGATGGTATTTTAAAAGACTAAGAAAATTAGGATGTGTGTGTGTTTGTACTAAAGGAAGTTGAAGAAGAAACTATTAATCATTAATTTACTGTATCCCAAATTCAGAATTCAGAAGTTGGCATGGTATAGATTCAGGAATTTTTTTGTCTGTGTTAGATTTAAGGAAGGAGTGAATATTATTTGATACCCATAGGAAGACTAAACCTAAAGAGAATATAAATACTTTTTTCTAGGGAGATTTTTTTTCCTTTGAAAAAATGCTTCAGGGTAACACTAGAGTCTAAACTCTTTGGGGACAGTGGCTATTGGTGAGAGTATTTGGAAGTGTAGGTCTAGTTAAATAATAAACTTGATTCTTGGAGTTAAGGACTCTGAAAAAGCAAGAAAAGTTACTTCTCTAAGGGCAGGATCACCTTAAGGAAGTTAATTTGAAAATGTCATTTAACAGGTGTGAGTTTTGACACACTTCAGTGAATATGTGCACCATGTTGTTCATTGACAAGGGGAAAAAGAATTACTATGTCATTAACAAGACCACTTCTTACCAATCTGAAAGAACTAAAGATATTTGGAGAGTTCAGATGGTATTATAATTGATTCATCCAAGATTACTCCTAGAGTGAAATAAGTGGATTGGCATTCAGCATCTATTTGATCTATAGTCATTTCCCTTTATTCGAGGTTTCATTTTCTACTGTTTCAGTTACCCACGGTCAACCGAAGTCCAAAAATATTAAGTAGAAACTTCCAGAAATAAACAATTCATAAATTTCTGAGTAGCGTGATGAAATCTTGTATCATCCATCCACCCACCGGGATATGGACCATCCCTTTGTCTGGCATATCTCACCCCTTAGTTACTTAGTAGCCATCTTGGTTATAGAACTGACTCTCAGTATCACAGTGCTTGTGTCCAAGTCACCCTTATTTTACTTAATAATGGCCCCAAAGCAAAAGAGGAGTGATGCTGGCAATTTGGATATGCCAAAGAGAAGCTGTAAAGTAGTGTCTTTAGGTGAAAAGGTGAAAGTTCTTGGTTTAATAAGGAAAGAAAAAATCATTTGCTGAGGTTGCTATGGTAAGAATGAATCTTCTGTATGTGAAATTGTGAAGAAGGAAAAATAAATTCATGCTAGTTTTGCGGTCACACCTCAAATTGCAAAAGTTATGGCCACAGTGCATGATAAGTGCTTAGTTAAGATGGAAAAGGCATGAAATTTGTACAATAAGATATTTTGAGAGAGGAAGGGACCACATTCAGATAACTTTTATTATAGTATATTGCTATAATTTTTACATTTTATTATTAGTTATTGTTAACCTCTTACTGTGCCTATCTTATAAATTTTATCATAGGTATGTAAGTATAGGAAAAAAACACAGTATATATAGGATTCGGTGCTATCTGCTGTTTCATGCAACCACTGGGGTCTTGGAATGTATACCCTGAGGATAAGGGGGCTACTGCATTTTCTAGTATACCTTCCTAAGGCAGAGGTTAGAAGTTAAGAAAAAAAAATCCCAAACCCTCTTTCAGCTTGGGATCTTTATGTAAAAGAAATTCCACAAACTCAGTGCATTTACGTGAGACTTGGAATTTGAAAATAAGGAAAGGCAGTTATCCTGGTGCTTTAGCTTTTGTGGCCAGCAAGCATCGCTGTGGAGACATAAGTATTCATCTGTAGCATCATTCCTGTGTACTTAACTCCCTAGGTAGTAAGCACAATAGCTGTTTCTCTTTGTGAGTTTAGATGGAAAATCTATAGACTCTATGTACATTTAATGAAAATTATGAAGCAGTAACAATTGTTACAATCACACGGGTCAAGAAATGGAACATTGGCAACAACCAAGAATCCCCTCCATGCCTTGCATCATCACAAAACCCTCCCATAGCACAAACAATAACCACTTACCTAACTTTTATGTTAACCCATTCATTGTTTTTCTTTGTAGATTTATTACTTATGTGCACATTCCTGTAATACTGTTGATAGATATTTGTGTTGTTTTCTATTTATGGCTGTCATGAACAATGCTGAACAAGATACATGTTTATATATGTATCCTAGTAGACAGGAGAACACGTTTCTCTAGGGAGTGAACTACTGGGTTACAGGGAAGTTTCAGGAATGAGATGCTGAGTCACAGAGAAAATATGTCCTTAAACCACAAGATAATGACAAGTGGTCCAATCAACTTACACTTCCAACAGTGGTGGTGACTCATATTTAAATTCCTTGACATTAGTTGTTATCATTTATTTTAATATTTCCTATCTAATCTGTGTGTAGTGGTACCTCATTATGGTGTGAATTTTAGTTTTCATGATTACTATTGAAAATATAAATATTTTACAGTTTTAAATATAGTTATTGGCTTTTGGGATTTGCTGTTTTTTGAAGGGTCTATTGAATTTTTGGCCTACTTTTCTATTGGGTTATTTGCCTTTTTATTCTTGCTTTTAAGAGTTTATTTCATTTTTTAGTTGAAGTATAGTTGATTTACAATATTATATTACTTTCAGATGTAGAACATAGTGATTCAATATTTTTATAGATTATACTCCATTTAAAGTTATTATAAAATATTGGCCATATTTCCTGAACTGTAAATATATCTTTGTAGCTGATTTATTTTACACATTTTATACCTCTTTATCCCCTACCCCTATCTTGCCCCTTCCTCCTTCTCTTTCCCCACTGGTAACCACTAGTCTGTCCTCTATAACTGTGAGTCTATTTCAGTTTTGTTATAGTCATTCATTTTATTTTTTAGATTCCACATATAAATGATAACATACAGTATTTGTCTTTCTCTGTCTGACTTATTTCACTAATCATAATACCCTCCATGTCCATCCATGTTGTTGCAAATGGCAGGATTTCTTTCTTTTTCATGGCTGAGTAATATGTCTCTGTGTGTGTGTGTGTGTGTGCGTGCGTGTGTGTGTATCATACCACATGTTATTTATTCATTTGGCTGTTAGCAGGCACTTAGGTTTCTTCCATATCTTGGCTATTGTAAATAATGTACATAATGCTGCTGTGAACATTGGGTGCATTCATCTTTTTGGATTAGTATTTTCGTTTTCTTTGGATATATACCCAGGAGTGGAATTGCTGGATCTTGTGGTAGTTCTGATTTTAGTTTTTGAGAAACCTTCACACTGTTTTCCATAGTGGCTGCACCAATTCATATTCCTACCAACAGTGTACTAGGGTTCCCTTTTCTCCACATCCTTGCCAACATTTGTTATTTGTAGTCTTTTTGATGATAGCCATTCTGACAGGTATGAAGTGATACCTCATTGTGGTTTTGATTTGTATTTCTTTGTTGATTAGTGATGTGCATCTTTTCATGTGCCTATTGGCCACCTGTATGTATTCTTTGGAAACATGTCTATTCAGGTCTTCTGCCCATTTTTAATTGTTTTTTTAATATTGAGTTTTATGCGATGTTCATGTATTTTAGATATTAACCTCTTATAGGTCATATCATTTGCAAATATTTTCTGCCCTTTAGTAGGTTGTCTTTTCATGTTGTCAGTGGTTTCCTTTTCAGTGCAAAAGCTTTAAAGTTTATTTAGGTCCCATTTGTTTATTTTTGCTTTGGTTTCCTTTGTCTTAGGAGACAGATCCAAAATAATATTGCTATTATTTATGTCAGAGTGTTTTGCCTATGTTTTCTTCAAGGAGTTTTATGGTTTCTGATCTTGTATTTAGGTCTTTAATCCATTTTGAATTTATTTTTGTATATGATGTGAGAAAGTGTTCTAATTTAATTGTTTCACAAGTAGCTGTCCAGTTTTCCCAGCACCACTTACTGAAGAGACCTTTTTCCTATTGAACATTCTTGCCTCCTTTGTCTTAGATTAATTGACCATAAGTGTATATAGGTTTATTTCTGGTCTCTCTATTCTGTTCCATATGTCTGTTTTGGTGTCAGTACCATACTGTTTTGTTTACTGTAGGTCTGTACTAGAGTCTGAAGTCAGGGCGTGAGATACCTCCAGCTTTATTCTTTTTAAGTTCTTTTCATATTTTGAATAGTAGTCTCTCTATTGGTTTTATATGTTGCAATGATCTTTTCAGGTCTGTGGCATGAGCTCTCTTTTAACTATCTTTGTGTTTTCTTTTGTTGGAAAATATTTCTTAATTTAATGTGGGTAAATACATCAATCTTTTCCTTTAAAGCTTATACTTTTTTCCATCTTTCTACTTTGTGGCTTAAAGATAGCCTCCTATATTGTCTTTTAAAATATATTTGGTACCATTTCACATGTAGGTCATTAATCCATCTGGAAATAATTTTGTTTACAATATGATACAATTTTAATTATTTTTTCTTTATGGATACCCTAGTGCTCAGCATTTTTTAATCAAAAAGTTTGTTATGTCTTTGTTGAGGTGCTGTGATACCTCTGTTATACAGAGGTGCCATGTGTGTGTGTGTGTGTGTGTGTACATATATATACATATGATTTTGTTTTAACAATATATGTTTTGGTTTGTTTTTCTGTGTCTCTATTAAGTCTTCTTTTGGTTCATTTGTTTGTCTCTATATCAAAACTGCACCCTCTTTGTTACTAGAGCTTTATAAGAACACTAAATATTCAGTAGAACAAGTTTTCCCACATTTATATTATTCTTCAAGTGTGTGGTGGGCTTTTGTAATCCGTATAAATTTTTAAAGAAGTTTTTCAGGTCCAAAACAAAATCTTTGGCATTTTCACTTAGATTTTTCTTACCCTATAACTTAATTTTTAGAGACTTAACATCTTTTCACTATTAAGATATCCAACTTATAAACACAAAATATATCTCTTCATTTCTGATTTCCTCAAGGTCTTTGAAAAACTATTATAATGTTGTCTGTAAAGGCTTTGTATATCTTATTGGATTTATTGCTACTTCAGCTTTTTGGTGCTATCTAAAAGGATTTCTTTCTTTTTACTATCACTTTCTGTTTGATGCTATTATATAAAAACACAATTTATTTTTATTGATTTTTATCTAGAAATCTTAAGAAGCTCTCTTACAAATCCTAGCAATTTCCTGTACATTATTTTGTATTTTCTCTGTACACAACAATATCATATATAAATAGAACAAGTTGTGTGTTTTCTTTTCTAATCCTTAGACATTTTAGTTCTTTTTCTTGACTTTCTCCACTGGCTAAACTCTCAAGTACAATACTGAATAGAGTGGTGACAGGGGGCATCCTTGTCTTCTTCCTGATCTTTAAATCTTTAATCATCTCACCTGTATCTATAATGTTACTCTATGGTAGATAGCTAATTTTCATTTAAGAAAGTTTCTGTTTCTAGTTTGATAAGATTAGCTGCGGGTTTTTGTAAAATCATACATGACTGCTGAAATTATAAGAAACTTTGGATTTAATTTTTTGTATCTTTAATTTTATTAATTTTGTTATGTAAAATAATTTTGGTTGTCTGTCATGAAATTAGCTTTTTATGTTGGACTCAGTTTGCTTATATTATATTTACCATCTGTTTTCCTGGGTAAGGTCACCTCTAATTATCCTTTCTTATACTGTCCTTTCCTGTCTTGAAATGAAGAAAATATTAAAAAGTAGTTGAATAGTGTTCCCTCTTTCTATTCTCAAAGAGTTTGTGTACTACTGGAATTCTTCCTTTCTTTAGAACACACTAGTGAAAAATCTTGGATTTCAGCTTTCTTCATGGTGAGAATAGTGAGTGCTGATTCAGTGTCTGTAATGTATAAATGTATGTATAAATTTCTATTTCTGTTTGAATCTATTTTGATATTATATTTTTCTAGGGGACTGTGATTTTTATAAAATTTAAAATTTATTTGAAAACACTTTGTTCATTTTTTCCTTTGTAAAGTCTGTAACATGTATGTGATATATGACCCTTTTACCTTTCTGATATTGGCTTCTTTTTCTTTTTTGGTCTTGAGAAGACTCTCAAGTAGATAGCCATTTTTATTAGTATTTTCAAAGAGCCAAATGTTAGCTTTTGAATTTGTATTGTTTATTTTCTATGTCATTAATTTCTGCTCTTGCATTTATTATTTACTTCTTCCACTTTCTTTGGGTATGTCTCTTGAAGATAGCACATAGTTACATGTAATTTTATACAATCTGACACTTATTTTCTTTTCATTTGGAGCAGCCAATCCATTTGCATTAAATGTAGTTACTAATTTGGTTTAAATCTTCCTTTTTTTCCTACTTGTCTAAATTCTTTCATATTTTTCTTTTTCTTCTGGAATCGTGAAATATTTATAGCAGTCTACTTTGACTCTATTAAGTTTGAAACTGTAAGCTCTATTTTATTATTTAATGACAATTTCTGTCAGAATTTACTAAATATTTAGAGCTGAAAAAAAAAACCCTTGCTGGGAACCTGTAAATCAATACTTGTAATCTGTGTCTCACACACACACACACACACACACACACATTTGAAAGGAAACTTATTAGAAATTAATTAGCTAAGTTTGCAACATAAGAATTAAATAGATTGTGCCATAGAAGAAGAGATAATTAATAAAACAAGTAGGACAAACAGAAAACAAACTATAGAGGGTATCAATAATCTCCAACTTGTAGGAGGACTCACACTTCACACTATTTAAAACAATAGTGGTAGGACAGTAAAATGGCGTCACTCAATTGAAAACCATCTAAGCAGTTCCTCCAACAATTAATCATGAAATTACCATATGACCCAGCAATTCTACTCCTAGATGTATACCCAAGAGAAATGAAAACATATGTTCACACCAATTGAACAAGATTGTTTATAGCAACATTTTTCATAGTAGCAAACAAGTGGAAACAGCCAAAACGTCCATCAGCTGATAAATGGATGAACAGAATTGGTATGTCCATACAATGAAATATTACTTGGTTATAAAAAGGAATGAAATACTGATGCATGCTATCACCTAGATGAACCTTCAAAATATTATGCTAAGTAAAAAAGTCAGTCACAAAAGACCTTATATTGTATGATTCTCTTTCTATGAAATGTCCAGAATAGTGAAATCTACAGGGACAGAAGATAGATTAGTGGTTGCTTAGAGCTTGTGGGAAGTAGGGTGGGAATATAGGGAGGTGATGCCTAAAGAATATTAGATTTGTTTTTTTAAGTGATAAAAATGTTCGAAATTGACTGTAATGATGGTTGCACTTATATGTGAATATACTCAAAATCACTGAAATATATAAATAGGTGAATTCTATGGTATGTGAATTATATGTCAGTAAAAAATGGGATCTAAATTGACAATAGAGAGGATCAGTAAACTTCAATTTTGTTTCTTTGAAAATATAAAGAATGGTATTTTTTTATGTTCATAGAAGAGGAAGGCACAAACAAAACTATGAAAGAATAAGGGTTTTACTTACATATATTTGGAGTTTTACTAATTATAGGAATAAAGTAAAGAGTATCATGCCATTAATATGAAAATTTATAAAAACTTGAATTAAAAAATAAAATTAGCAAAATTGTCTTAAGAGGAAATAGAGAAACATAGTATACTAACAACTTTTACATGAATAGGCTAGTCTGGTCAAATGTCTAGAAATCAGCAAACAAAAACACCAGGACCAGACATTTTAAAAGTGCTTTGCAAATCCTTCAGGGATCAAATTAACTTTTATCTTATATAAAATTTTTCAGAGAGTGAAACAAGAGGGTATACTCACTTTTTCAATATACAATAGCCAAACCAAAATAAATAAATAAATAAAATATACAACACATCCATTTATAGAGATCAATAAAACTATTCCAAATAAAATATTAACACAAGATTAATTTATATGTACAGAAGCAAAAGCCAGTGGAAAATATATTTGAAAACAAAAAAAGAGGTGGAAAATGTCTGCATACAAAATACAAGAAAATCTGTAATCTCTGAACTTGCTGGATACAAGACTGACATACAAAAACCAATAAGAATTTAAAATATTAGCAACAACCAGTAAGAAAATGTACTACTATTAGTAAATACTATTCCATTAATACTTTTACTATTAAGTAAAAATATCATTCACAATAAAATAATAAATATCAGGTATTTGAGAATAAATATCATAACGTGAGTCAAATATTCATGGAGAAAATGATGCTTTCTTAAAGGATGTAAAAAATTAAATGGAACACTTTATAATATTCTTTGTAAAAATGAATCAATATCTTATAATTGATGACCATGCCACTAACTTGTGTATGCATTGCTATCACAATGAAAATTGCAATAGATATTTTCATAAGCCATGACAAGCTAAATCTAAAGTTTATATGGGAGAGAAGTGTATTAGGCAGAGTTCTCCAGAGAACCAGAAGCAGAGCCAATAGGAGATGTGTATGTGCAAAACATCTGCAGGGCAGGGCAACAGGCTGGAGACCCAGGGAAGAGCTGATATTGCAGTGTGAGTCCAAAGGCAGTCTGCTGGCAGAATTCCCTCTTTTTGAGGGGACGTCAGTCTTTTTTCTATTAAGACTTTCAACTGATTGGGTGAAATGTTAATCTCATCTAAAAAAATTCTTCACACAAGTATCATGAATCATGTTTGACCAAATGTCTGGTTACCGTGTCTTAGCCAAGGTGACCATTACGTATAAGTAGGGAGTTGAAAGTAGCCAAAAAATTCTGAAGAAGATATGAAAACATTAAGAAACATGAAGAAAGGGCAACCTATGCTACCTGATATAAACATTTAAAGTCATATTAATTAGAACAGTGTGGTACTGGCACAGCAAAGGTATAGACAAACAAAATTGAACAGAATATAGGGCCCAGGAACATAGATAGATTAAAAAAAATAGGCTTTCTCTTATATTTGATATTTGAAAAAATCTGTAGGAAATTTGAAAATATCTTACAGAAAAGTTGTAAGGTGTACGTAGGCCACTTAATCACTGAATATCTTGACCTGTAGGCCTCCCATTGAGTACATTAGTCATTGATAATCTGCCTGTTTAAATGGCCCGTTTGAAGTCCCATGCTTTGGAGACCTAACTGTTCTTCCAGAAGATAGCATTGAAAGTACCAAGTTACACTCTGTGTGATCTCTGCTAATGGCACTTTGAAATTGTATTAAGTCATTTTAGATATAACATTTGTCACTGTGGATCCAATTGTCAGGTACTTAGTTATCAGTTCTTGGAAGAAATAAATTTTGAGGAGGTATGGGAGGAAGGAATACATTATATAAAACATTACAATGAAGCTCATGACTGACCTTTGAATAGTAGGAATTTAAGTATGCTGTTAAAAATCTGTAAGGGACCGTTAAAATGATCAGACTGTAAGAGAAACGTGTGAGCTCACCAAACAAGGATTTCAGTGTAGATTTTGCCTTTATCAAATGAAGTTGAAGGAACAAGTTAAAGTTTGAATGGAAGAGCCTGCCATTGTTGTTCCACATCTGATTGTTGCTGTTTACATTCCTTTATTGAGCCTACATCTTCATAAGCTTTTTGACAGGTATATGTTGAACACTTCTGTTTCATGGTCAAGACAGGATCAGAGACCATGGATACTGACAACTGATTTGTCTGTTTTCTTCTGTCTTTTTCCATGACTCTATCTACTGCCTCATCTTGATTTACAAGCAAAACCTAGAAAACCTACAAAAATAAGTGTTTTGTGGTTTATCTAGGAATAATATAGAAAATATTGCTGTTATTTTTGGTGAAGAAAATCAATTTTGTATAGTTTATTTCAACCTAAATAAAATGTGAATTTTGTTTAAAAAAAAAAAAAAAAAAAAAAAAAAAAAAAAGACTAATGTGGTAACATTACAGATTTGTGGAGAAAGGATGAACCTTTTAATAAATGGTGTTGAGATGATTGGAAATTCATATGGACAAAGGATTAGACCCCTATCTTAAAGAAATGAGAAAATAAATTCCAGTTCAAATCAAAAATTAAATATGAAAGAAAAAACATGAATACTTTAAGAGCAAAATATGGATATAGCTTTATGAAGTCAGGTTAGGGAAAGGTTTCTTAAACACAACATTTAAAGAATCACAAAGTATGAAGAAAAGCTGAACAGATTATATGACATTCATATTGAAACATTTCCACAGCAGTATAGACAAATGGACAAATAAAAACAGAAAAGAATAAATCTGGGTGGCCACGAAACTTATAAAAGAAAGGTCAGCCTCTCTATCATTAAGGAAATTCTTATTTATCTACATTAGAAGCTAGGTGCATTGGAATCTTAATGTAGTGCTGTTTATAATAAGGTGGATGTTACCTAAATTCCCTTCTTAAAGGTAATTGATAAATAAATTATGGTTTGTTCTCAAAAGTAATATTATACAATAGGTAAATTGAATGAAATGTTTTTGTGTGTATTAACATGGGTGGATCATAATAACAATGTGAATTTTAAAAATAAATTGCAGTTACAAAAAGAGTATGTAGGTTTACAAATATATGAACTGAAGGGATGGGTGTGTGTGTGTGTTTGTGTGTGTATGTGAGAGAGAGAGCAAGAGACAGTGTGTACATGAGTTTTTGTGTGTGTTAAATAAGAATATATATGTAGTCAGATATGGCAACATGAACATAGAAGATTCACATACCTTTTGGATAGAGATCTCTCTAATGATTGGGGATGATCTGAAGCGAAATGCAGGAATCAGATCTTTGGAAATACCCGTCAGGCTCCACGTGAAGTTTTGAAAAATTTACCACTTTAAGTAAACATTTTCTTCTCTGAGTCTGTTAAGATTTATTGCAAGTTCGATCTAATGAGCTGTATAGTAGAATGAAGTTTTCAAAGTATGCTTGGTGAGGGATAGATTTCAGATCATTGATTGTTCCCCTAAAGACTAAGGCTATTTGGTGAGGAGGCTCCAAAACAAGGATTTTGTCGATATATAAATCTGTTTTCTTGAAGAGCTAATTATTTGTAGTTATGGCAGTATAATTTATTGAAGCTTTAATTTGTGTTTGTTTTCCCCAATAACTCTATTACCACCTCTTCAAGATGGTAGTCAACCTTTGCTGTTAATTACTTCAGGGGAGATTTGTGTTAGGGTGAAAAGCTGGTGTTTCCTGGAATTGACCGATTTTCCTTTGTTCTTTGAAAAGCACAAATACTTTGAAAGAATAATGTTAGGTGAGAGCAAGAGAGAGGAAACAGAGGAGAGCCATTGAGACTCCAAAGGAAGAGGGATAGATGTCCCCGAGGCTGGAGAGAGGGACATATCTTCATGTAGCAGAAAACTTAAACATTCACTATGGCAATGTGAAAATAGGGCATGTCTCCAGAGGTACAGAAAGATTTCAGAAACAGTGGTTATGCACTTCATGCAAGTAATATGGGTTCAGGCACCAACTTTCCTGTTATTCCAGTTTATCAGTGAAGCAGTAGAGTCAGCAGATTTAAAGCCACCATGAAAGTTCAACAAGATGTATCTTTTGTTTAAGGCCCAAATACAGAGCCTCTACCACACTTTCTAGGGTTATTTTAAGCCTCTAGAATGTTCATGTGACCTAACGAAAGAAATGGATTCTTGAATGATGACAAATGGTAGTTTCTTCTTTGCCTGATGGGATGAGGGCTTACATTATTATTAAATTTGACATAAAAGAAGTGAATGAGCCTCTTCTTTTTTTTTTTTTTTAAGATGTTGGGGGTAGGAGTTTAGTAATTTATTTATTTATTTTTGCTGTGTTAGGTCTTCGTTTCTGTGCAAGGGCTTTCTCTAGTTGTGGCAAGCGGGGGCCACTCTTCATCGCGGTGCGCGGGCCTCTCACTATCGTGGCCTCTCGTTGCGGAGCACAGGCTCCAGATGCGCAGGCTCAGTAGATGTGGCTCACGGGCCTAGTTGCTCCGCGGCATGTGGGATCCTCCCAGACCAGGGCTCGAACCCGTGTCCCCTGCATTAGTAGGCAGATTCTCAACCACTGCACCACCAGGGAAGCCCGAGCCTCTTCTTGACCAAACACTTGAAATTCACTTTAATGAGAATACCAATATGGTGTTGTAGAATAACAGAATCTCATGCAAGAAGGGAGCCTAGTGATCACTCCATCCAGCCTACCATTTTGTAAATAAGGAACCTGAAATTGATCAAACGTGGACAACTTGCCCGAACTTAATATTCTGGTAATTAATCAAGCTGCGATTCAAACTCAGGTCTTTTGATTCCAGGTCTAGTTTATTTTTCCCATTACATTAGGCTTTGTTTAAATAGATACAATTTTAAAAGTACATGATACCTTTACTCACTGTGGGACAGTATTCCAACATGAAGGTTTTATTTCTATTTGCCTTTCCTTGAACCTAGGACAGTTGAGGAACACACACACACACACACACACACACACACACACTCAGTAAATCTTCATTGCTTGGACTATCAATCCATTGGTATTTTAGCGTTTCCTTCAGAGATATGATGCATCCTAAGAAGCTATATTTTCAAATAGCATATTTCAGATGAATTATCTAAATGTGTGGGGGTTAGTTCTTGAAAATCTATTTCTCAGTTAATTGCTAGTTAATGTTTTTCTATTTTTACCACCTTAATCTGCTGTCTGTTACCTGGACTCTTAAAAAGGGCCTTCTAAAGTTTCTTCTTGAATCCTTGTTTACTTGTCTATAGGAAACTCCCCATAGATCATCTTTTTTTTTTTTTTTTTTTTTTTTGTGGTACACGGGCCTCTCACTGCTGTGGCCTCTCCCGTTGCGGAGCACAGGCTCCGGATGCGCAGGCTCAGCGGCCATGGCTCGCGGGCCCAGCCGCTCCGCGGCATGTGGGATCTTCCCGGACCGGGACACGAACTCGTGTCGCCTGCATCGGCAGGCGGACTCTCAACCACTGTGCCACCAGGGAAGCCCTCCCCCCATAGATAATCTTTAAAAATTAAATTAGATCATTTTTCTCCCATGTTTAAGCCTCCAAACCCAACTCTGCATTGCACTATCCTATTGTAATTGAATAAAATCAATATTTCTCACCATTGACTAAAAAGCTTACATGATATGGCATCTCCCAAATACTCCTTTGTTTGGTCTGCTATGACAAAAATACCATAGACGGTCTTTTTCTGTCTTATATCACTTATATATGGAATCTAAAAAAGCCAAAGTCATAAAAGCAAAGAGTAGAATGGTGGTTTCCAGGGGCTGGGGGTGGGGAAATTGGAAAAATGTTGGTCAAATGATATAAACTTGCAACTGGTATTGATAGATAAATAAGCCCTGGAGATTTAATGCACAACATAGTGATTACAGTCAACAATACTGTACTATAAACTTCAAAGTTGCTAAGAGACTAGATCATAATTATTCTCACCACAAAAAAAGGAATGATAATTGTGTGACATGATAGAGGTGTTAGCTAATGGTACTGGTGGTAATCATACTGCAATATACAAATGTATCAAACCAACAAGTGTACACCTTGCAATTACATAATGTTATATTTCAACTATATCTCAATAAAAAATACTATAGGCTGGGTGGCTTAAACACAAATATTTGTTTCTTATAATTCTGAAGTAGTATTTCCCCCAAATACTACTTCACTATGGAGTTGTAAGATCATCTTACATATCCTGGATGCCAGTCTATGTTATGTATATATCTATATCTATATCTATATCTCATGAATATTTTCTCCAATCTGTGGCTTGCCCTTTCATTTTCTAATGGTGTCTTTAAAAGTGCAGAAATTTAAAATTTAAAATTTTAATGTAGTTATAATTTTTTTATAATTATCAAAATGCTATTTTTAAAATTCTGAGGTTTTAATTATAAATTGAAAAGCAGATAGTATAGGTATGTGATTTTGTATCTCATGCAGAATTTGGCAGTCTGGTAGCTTGTGAATATTTTCTATTTGTACTATTATTGCATGTATGAATTTATTTACAATAAATATACTTATGTGATACATAGAGAATATTTAAATTGTCAGGATTTGCTATTTCCCCATAACCTTTCTCCTGTCAATACTCTGAAGACTTGAAATGTTTACTTTCTTAATTGGTACAAGGCCTTTGTTGAGGTGGGGGGTGGACGGGAGAGAGATATAAAGAATGTAAAGAATACAAATAATAGCCCAGGCTATTCTCTATGAGGAAGAATGAAAGAGGGCAGAGGGGTAAGAAGGATAGGGAACAATAAAGGAAGGGTGAGGACAGGAGAGAAGAGGTAAAAGGAAAGAGCAGTCACTATCAGGAATGGGATTTAGGAAAGGGAGTGTGTAACAAATCTTTCGGAATCCTAGCTGTGTGCTGCCTGCATCTTTAAAACAAATCAACATGATCTTCAGTGCTTTCTGGAGGTTGGTTTCTGTTTGTGTGCATTATCATACTTAGGCTGTGATATATTTGACATCCTAAATTTTCATGGAGTTTATTTCCCACTCTTTGACATCTATGTATCTTACTGACACAACTTGAGTACCTCCTACTTTTTCTCATGTCCAATCACCATAAACTCATCAATACAAGGGACTATCATAATGCTTTTGTGATATCCAGATGACTAATCTCCCTATGGACTATAATATTATAGACATCGGGAGACTTGGCATAGCACTCAAGTAAGACAAAGTTTGAGTGTACTTCTGTCTCTGTCAGATAGAAGTGAACTGCCCCATTACCTTTGCTGTTTGATGTGGAAACAACTATTCGCCAGATCAATAGCTGTGTATCAGGAGTTAGAGATGTTTTGATTTGTTCCAGAAAAAAAAGGCCCATAAAATCCAGCAGCTTTGATTAGAATTAGTACCTCATTATCTTATGATAATCAACAATCATTGTCCATGACTTATTTGCCTTTTTTACAGGCCAAACAGATTATTTAAATGGGGCGGGTGATGGAGATTCCCATCTGCATGGTTATTTTAGTCTCTGCCAATTCCCCAGATATGTGCTATTGCTATTTTTTGGTATCGTTTTCATGTAGGGACAGTTCCAGGAGTTTCCACTTGGCCCTTCCTATGTATTTTTTTCCAGTTGTGGCAAAATATGCATGACATAAAAGTGACCATCTTAACCATGTGTAGGTGTACCATTTAGTGGCATTAAGTACATTCACGTTGTTGTGCAACCATCATTACCATTCATCTCCAGGACTTTTTTCATCTTCCCAAACTGAAACTCTGTACCCATGAAACAACACCTCTCCATTCATCACTGCACCCAGACCCTGGCAATCACCATTCTATTATCTGTCTATATAAATTTGACTACTGTAGTACCTCATATGACTGGAATCACAGTATTTGTGTTTTCGGTTCTGGCTTATTTCATTTAGCATAATGTCTTCAAAGTTCATCCGTATCGTAGTGTGTGTCCGAATTTTTTACCTTTTTAGGGTCATTAATATTCCATTGTATGTATATACTACATTTTGTTTATCCATTCCTCTGTTGATGGACATTTAGGTTGTTTCCATCTTTTGGCTATTGTGAATAATGCTGCTAAGAAGGTGAAATTACAAACATCTGTTCAAGTCCCTGCTTTTAATTCCTTTGGATATATACTCTGAAGTCGAATAGCTAGATCGTATGGTAGTTCTGTTTAATTTTTTGAGGAACTGCAATGTAGAAGGGTTCAGATTTCTACACATCCATGCGAATACTTGTTCTTTATTATTGTTTTTAATAATAGCTATCCTAATGGATGTCAGGCAGTAGCCGTTCTTAATAGCACTGACCTTGGTTGAGAGTTCTGTCATTTTCCAAGTATGTGTACTGCAAAAATACATTCAGATATGGGGAAATATAGTGTAGGTCACTGCACAAGATTTCTAGTGAGGTGAACTTGTGTCAAAATTCCAATTATCACATGGCTTCCATAAGCCCTATTATGACCTGAAGACCACAGTGATGTTTTGGAACCTCAGGTGTGTAAATTTATCTTAATAATCTCTGAAAAATTCTGAGTTTTCCACTTTTCTTTCTAAACATTCCCCCTGGAAAACTGTAAACCCCTTTGAGGTAGACCTGGAGGAAGAAAATAATCACACTCTATACTTTTTTTTTTTTTTTTTTTTTTTTTTTCTTTTTGCGGTATGCGGGCCTCTCACTGTTGTGGCCTCTCCCGTTGCGGAGCACAGGCTCCGGATGCGCAGGCCCAGCGGCCATGGCTCACGGGCCCAGCCGCTCCGCGGCATATGGGATCCTCCCAGACCGGGGCACGAACCCGTATCCCCTGCATCGGCAGGCGGACTCTCAACCACTGCGCCACCAGGGAGGCCCACACTCTATACTTTTGACAGTGTTGCAGCAAAGTTCCTGAAGCTATTGTAGCCACCTGATCTCTGGTTTAGGTCTGGGCGAGGCTGTAATTTTCATTCCTGGAAAATCAATGCAGGTTTCTGCTCATTGTGCTTGAATTTTATTTTCATTTATACAGTTCAAGCCTGCTCATCAATGTAATTCCCAGTGTAAATGTGATTAATCTGTTACTGCTGGAAGTCACTTTGGGTCAAAATACTGCCACTCTGCCCTGCTGACCTTTATGATAATTGCACTCACCTTGTTTCTCATGTTAAATGCTACCACTTAACCTCTGCTACTTTGTAACCCAATGTTCCTGTTAAAAAGCACGGGGGCCATTTCATTGGTGCTATCCCGCATTGTCATCTTTAGCCCACAGAAGACAGATGCCACAGAGGTTTAAAAGGATGCTTGTATTTCTCTCATCAAAGAATGTCTTAATGTCTTGAAGAAGAATGTTATCGGTGACCTCTGAGGGGGCATAACTATGGGATAGTTGAGTGGGTTTTACATAATTAATCCACTCCAACATTCTCATTTTAAGTACATGGATTCCTTTGTCTACATTCTGTCAGATAAATTATGGCATCTTGCCCTCTTTGAATGTTGCTGACTATTGAATCTATGTTTCAGTCAGCCAAACAAGCCAACGATTAGAGCCAATTCCATCAGCTAGAGCTAATACTTTGAATCTCAGGTAACGTCTTTATAATAAATTCAACCCCTTGCAACTTTATATTCGATCTTTCTCAGTCTAACACTTATAAAATATATGCCAGGGCTTCCCTGGTGGCACAGTGGTTGAGAGTCCACCTGCCAATGCAGGGGACACGGGTTCGTGCCCCGGTCCAGGAGGATCCCACATGCCGCGGAGCGGCTGGGCCCGTGAGCCATGGCCACTGAGCCTGCGCGTCCGGAGCCTGTGCTCCACAACGGGAGAGGCCACAACAGTGAGAGGCCCGCGTACCGCAAAAAAACAAACAAAAAAACCCCAAAAAAACATATGCCACACACACATTCTACAGGTTTCTGCTGATACACGTTAGCAGGATATAGCATTTTTTTGATGTATATGCTAACTCCTACCAGGGTGGACATTATACTTGCCTACTGGGGCCTGGTAGAATCTGACTGTAGTTATTAGGATGCAATAAGTGCTGATGTGGGTGGGTCTTGAGAAAAGTAGAAATTTCCTTGAAAACTAACCTATTTAGATGAGGTCTTTAGAGATATGTTAAGTAAGGGAAGGTTAGTTTCCTCAAATGGGGAGGAAGAAGGGTGGCTTCCTTTGTCAAGGAAACCACAGGAAGATTTGGGTTAAAAATTTTCATATGAATCTGAGTCTGCCTACCTGCACTTATCCTAAATACTCAATATATCCTATCTTAATACCCAACTCTTCCTGATCAATGTCCTGATATTAATCTGTGAGGCTTAGCACAGATGTACGTTGAACTTGCATTTTAATTCTGCAACCCACACTTTTAGATTTGAAACTTGATCCTCAGCCATGTCTGCTGTGTGGCTCTAAGACATGAGAAAATTTTAAGGCCCTCAGTGTGCCTCTCTGTGTCTTCCCATGCCTCGATCTGAGAGCTTAAACACCTAACACCTTTTAACATTAAGTGTAAACATTTTCATTTTGTAAGCTCTCTGGTGCTATAAGAAGCAGCTAATGGTCCCCATGGTGCTTGTAGGTATTACTGCTGTAATAGACAAAATCCGCTGCCACTTGAGATGTAAAAGTATTGTCTTCAACTGGCAATATGTTCAAAGCAAATATTGCTGGTAATTTATTTATTGCTTCCACTACTCGGAAGAAGCACTTGTCTTTGCATTGGCAATGGAGTCACTATTACATTCAAGCTCAAAACCTTATTCCAGAGTCCCATCTTGAGCATCTTTTTCCTGGGATTACTCATGCAGGACAGGAAATCTGCTTCAGGAAGTTTAGAAAGTAGATTTTAATAAAAGGAGCTTGTTTCAAAAGTTATAAAAGCTGGAGTCAAATGAAATAGGAAGGCAACCTAGAGTTTGGAAAGACTGAATCCCCTAAGCAGAACTGGAATGAATGTAGAGACTGCTGGTGGGTGCTGGGAACATGGAGGGAGAAGCCCTTGAGCAGGAATTGGACGCATGAGGGAGACGAAGCCTCAGTTGTATGTACAACTCAAAGAAAGAGGGCATTCTGGGTTCTCCCCTATCCCCTTCCTCCAAACTCTCACCAGTCCTTCCTTTACTCAAAATTAATTGGAAGCTAGTTGTCAGTGAATCCTGGGAAACCGAGTTTTCAGGAGTCAGTCCTCTAAAATAAAAATCAGAGCTGGAAAAAGAGAAATAGTCTTTAAAAATTATTCACACAAATATGCCATCCCTTTACAATAACTTCTCACATTCCAGTTCACTTGTTCAAATACCCCACCACTATGATAGTACTTTGACGCAAGTCTGTTTACTCCCTTGCTTTCTCCTGATACTGCCTTTGTATCTCCCCTTACTCTCTTACATTCCAATGTCCATTATCTACTAGTGTGTTTGTCCCTACCCCTGTTCCAGTGTCTTTTAATTATGCTGGATCAACCCAAACCATTGCTTTCTCTTTTCTTGATCTCCAGCTTTCAAAGTCTTCCCAAGTAAAGTGTATAATAGTTTAGATTGTTTCCTTTATAAATTCATGATCACTAACCTAAAAGGTCCTTTAATATTGCCCTTTAATTCTGCTACATTAATCTGGACCCATCATTTCCCACTCTTTACACTTTGTTCTCTCTTTCTGCACTATTCTTTTTTTTTTAAATCTTTATTGGAGTATAATTGCGTTACAATGTTGTGTTAGTTTCTGCTGTATAACAAAGTGATTCAGCTATTGCACTATTCTTAAATGGCATGTCCCCACCATTTGGTATAATATCAGGAGATAATCTCTTTTAATTCACAGAAAAGAAAAGAAAAAACATTAGGAGAACTTTCCTGTTAATTAACATAATAGAGTTACTACATCTGCTGCCATCTTTATCTCCTTTGGTAATTTAACAGAACAGAAGCTCTATTCCTACTAAACCCAATTCCCTTACTCCTGATTTGGATTGCATCACCTTGCACTCTCTAAGGATCCTTATTTTGTTCAATACCTTCTCTAATCTGGATCTTTTCCACTATCTTTTTTAAACATTCTAAAATCTTCCAAATTGGGAAAAATAATAAAGAAGAGTAAAGCAAAAAAGAAAAGCAAAACCAAACTCACCTTTCTCCACCTGACTTCTGTTACTAATTACCACACTATCTCTTCTTCAAAGGCACAGTTTTTAAGATAATTCTTGAAAATGTTTTTCTATATCTTGGCAATTGTGAATAATGCTTCAATGAACATGAGAGTGCAATCTTTTTGAGATCCTGATTTCAGTTCTCTTATACATATATATACACACACACACACACATATATATACATATATATATACATATATCCATTCAGAAGTGGGATTGCTAAATCATATGATAGTTCTATTTTTAATTTTTCGAGAAGCCTCCATACCGTTTTCCATAGTGACTATATACCATTTTGTATTCCCACCAACAGTGTACAAGAGATCCAATTTCTCCATATTCTCCCCAGTACTTGTTACCTTTATATTTTTGAAACTAAGCATCCTAACAGGTGTGAGGTGATATCTCTTTGTGATTTTGATTTGCATTGCCCTGATGATTAGCGATGCTGAGTACCTTTTCATGTACATTTTGGCCGTTCATATGTGTTCTTTGGAAAATGTATATTCAAGTTCTTTGCCCATTTCTTGATGGAGTTATTGGGTTTATTTGCTACTTAGTTGTGGGAATTCCTTATAAATTTTGGATATTTACCCCTTACCAGATATATGATTTGCAAATATTTTCTCCCATTCCATTGGTTACCTTTCCATTCTGTTGGTTGTTTCCTTTGCTGTGCAGGAGCTTTTTATTTTGATGTAGTTCTACTTGTCTATTTTTGCTTCTGTGGTCTGTGCTTTTGGTGTCATAGCCAATAAATCATTGCCAAGATCAGTGTCAAGAAGCTTTTCCCAAAATGTTCATCAACAGATGAATGGTTCAAAGCATGTAGTATATATTTACAATGGAATATTTTCAACTTTAAAAGAAGAAGGGGGTTCTACCATTGTGGCAACAGGGATGAACCTGGAGGACAATACGCTAAGTAAATAAGCCAGTCACAGAAGGACAAATACTGCATAATTCCATTTATATGAGGTATCTAAAATAATCAGACTCATGGAAGCAGAGAATAGAATGTTGGTTGCCAGGGGCTGGGGAAAGGGAGAAATGGGGAGCTGTTGTTCAACAGGTATGAATTTTCAGTTATACAAGATGAATAAATTTGAGAAATCTGCTGTACAAATAGTGTCTATAGTTAACAATAGTGTTAAGCACTTAAAATTAGTTAAGAGGGTCAATTTCATGTTAAGTGTTCTTACCACACACAGAAAAAATGGGACACAAGGAAGCTTTTGGAGGGGACAGATATGTCTATTACCTTGATTGTGTTACTTGTCTCATGGGTTTATGCATATGTCCAAACTCATCAAATAGTATACATTAAGCATGTGCCATTTTTTGTGCATCAGTTATACCTCCATAAAGCTGTTTAAAAATGTTTATCTATATTTGATATCTTCACTTTATGACTTCCTTCTCATGCTTCAACCCACTCCCAATAGAATCCATCTTTTATTACTCCAATAAAAAGGTACTTCATAAACTATTTCCCAATCCATGGATGCGATGTGAAAATTTTATCTCCTAGTTACTTGACCTGTAAGTAGGATTTGCTTCTGTCTTTGAGACTTGATTTTCCTTGACCCCAAAACTCCTCTGGTTTTCTTCTCATCTCTGCGGCAGTTCATTCTCTATCTTCTTTGCAGGTACGTATCCTTCTCCTCAGACATTAAATGTTGAAATTCTTCAAAATTCAGTTTTAGGCCATTATGTCCTCTCACTCTGGAACTCATAATATGATTTCACAGAAACACACAGCTTCAGTTACCAACTCCATCAAGTTTGGACATCTGTGTACCTGAGACCTCTAATCTGAATTCTGTAAATCCAGTTGCCTAATTAACATCTAAATCTGTTCATTTAAAATATACATAAAGCTAAATACTCATGGTCTCCCTAAACTGCTGAATCTCTCCTCCTTCATTTTCATTTGTCTTAGTGTGTAGTGACACCATTCACCCAGTTGTATAAACCAGGCACCTAACAATAATCCTTGAGTTCAACCTCTCGCATCAGCCACTATATCCTATCCATTATCAATCTTATCCATTTTACCTCCTAGATACTTCCTTAATCTATCTAATGTCCTCTATCTACTCATCGTTGTAAGTGGTAAATTAATGCATGAATATATATTTCCCTGATTGCTTTGCTTGGTACCTATAGTTTTTATGGCAGAAAAATTTATATTAAAAAAAATCCGTTCATCTTCCGTATATCTTCCCTTCTGTTCCTCCATCCTCCTGTCCCCATTTCAAGCAAGTATACAGGACTCCCTAGAAACCTCTTCCTCAGGAAATATGCCATTTCTAAGCCTCAAGGTGTGAAGGAGGAGATTACAAGGCAGTTGGAGGATTAAAAGCCAGTGAGTACAACAAGCACTGCCTGACACTACCTTGTTACTGGATAGAGCCTTGGAGCTGCACCAACTCATTAGAGGGATGTAGTTGAGAGAGATATAGGGAAGGCATGTAATAGGCATGAGGTATCTATCTCATCAAATATTTCAGCATCCCAAACATTATAGAGGAGCATTTATAAATGGGACATAAAGGTACAGGTGTCCCGGTCTCAGAAGACCAGAAGGACCTCCACAACACTTTCATGTTACAGGGTTTTTATACCACTTTGGTTGTATAAGGTACCTCTAATAATGGCTGAGTCTAAATTCTCTACTTGCTCAGTTATTTAAAGAATTAAATTCATTTAAATCAAGTAAAGAAACAGTAGGTTTATAGCAGCTCATAACTGCTTACTTTTTTAAAAAAATTTATTTATTTATTATTTTTGGCTCTGTGTTGGGTCTTCGTTGCTGCACGCGAGCTTTCTCTAGTTGCGGAGAGTGGGGGCTACTCTTTGTTGCAGTGTGCGGGCTTCTCATCACGGTGGCTTCTCGTTGCGGAGCATGGGCTCTAGGTGCGCAGGCTTCAGTAGTGGTGGCGCATGGGCTCTGGAGCGCAGGCTCAATAGTTGTGGCACACGGACTCTAGAGCGCAGGCTCAGTAGTTGCAGCACATGGGCTTAGTTGCTCCGCGGCATGTGGGATCTTCGGGAACCAGGGCTGGAACCCGTGTCCCCTGCATTGGCAGGTGGATTCTTAACCACTGCGCCACCAGGGAAGCCCCTTAACTGCTTACTTTATGTAGAAAAGCTGTCACCAATATATGGCAAGAACTTTGCTTGTATAATTTACACTAACTGGTATAATACACCTTCTACAAGAAAACTGAACAAGAATGAACTAGGGAGCAAAACATTTTTATCCTTTGAGCCATTCTGTTTTTAAGGGTTCTTGTAAGCTCTGATGTTTTGTCTCTGAGAGAAAGAAAATAAAATTTTTTAATTGGAAATTTAGAGATTTTTTTTTTAAAACTTAAAATGGAAGGTCTTGGTAGTAATTGAGTGTATAGTATTGTGTCATATGTTTTATTATTCATTTTATAGAACTAATTGCCCATGTGTTCCTATAATAGGGGAGGAAAAAATAACGGTTTTAGTCCCAGTATAGATATTGCATGATAAAAGGAGAATGATGACCATCTCCATTTCCAAAGGGAGAACAGGAATTCAAAACATGCTATGCCATAAATCGTTTAATTCAGCATTTTAAAATATTTTGAGCATTTTGAACTCAATGTTTTGTAACTTGTAAAAAAGTATAATGTATATACATAATTTCCACACATTTAAAATGACTTGTTAAATTGTTAAGACCTGACTTCTTTCTCAAAATTAAGGTATGCTAGTCGGACCTGAGAATAGCCTCCAGAGGGCGACCAAGTTTCATCCCTGCAAACAACTGCATCAAAATGTAACATTGCTTCCAACAAAAGCAAGGACTTTCTAAAGTTAAAATTTGAAAAGCCAGTGATAATAGTTAATCCTTGAAAAAATACCATGACCCAAAGTCTGAATAGCTCTGCAAATATTGGTTGTTTCAGAAGGAGACCACCTCTAATTTGATGGTTTAGTAGAGCAAGGGCCTTTGAATCTAGACAAATCTCAGAAAGCTACTAGATCAGCAAAACTTGTCATCAGTTCACGCATGCTCTGATTTTCCTGCTCACTGAAGTCTACCTCTTCTAAGCACCTTGTATTAGCAGGGTTTGGCTCTTGCATTTCCACAGACGTAAGGCCTTAAATTCAAGGGTCAGCTCTACAAATGGTTGATATATTACTTTGTAAATAGAGTTTCATCTATGGAATGGGATAAATATCTTCCTTATGTCTCATTGTTTTGTGAGTATTAAATTAGATAAATATATGAAAACACTTGACACAATGACTGGTTGTTAAACTTACTTTCTGCCCATTTCTTTTGCCCTCCCTTTTTTTCTCCTTAAATTGAGAAAGATAGGATCTTATTATGTCATTCACTTCAATGTTTTAGTGCTATATCACTCTTCCATTACTTTTCCCCAAAGTATATTTTTAAAAATCTCACAGAAATAAAGTAGTGATTAAGTTTAAATAATTGATATTTCTCAATCCCTAGACAGAAGTATATCTAATAAAAGTAGGTTTGTTAATCCTTGACTGATAATGACTAGAAAATAAAGAAGTATTTCTAATAGGGCAGTCCATCCAATTGGCTCTCACCGTGTACCAATGGATTATTTTTTTTCTACTTATTTCATCTTTATTAAAGCTACAACACAGAGAACATTAGTTGAGTTTACTTTGTAACTGCCCTTTCTCATTATTCCTGACCTGTATCTAACTAGCAGACAGTTACTTTTGATTCTTCTGAGAAAGTTCCTAAAGCATTGCTTTTCTTATTAAATAACCTTCCTGAAGGTAATGCTAATTTTAACTACTGATCAAGATGGCCTTAATGTGTCCCTCAGTTTGGCTAAACTTCAGACAGGATTTTTCTTTACCATAGGCCCCTAACCTCCCTTTTCTGAAAACATTTACTTTAAGAAGCTTGAAATTATAAATTCTTTCTCTGCCCCTTTGAGATGTAAATTTTCTCCTAGTCACTTGATAATTTTCCAACCCAGAAATGTGTTTCTCAAGGACCTGGGAGTCAGCTCTTTGAAATATAACCTTCAAGAAAGGTATTGCCCCTAGTTCCCAGTCTCTGTGGGGAGTATAGGAGCCTAACTTTGATAAGAGCCAAAGCAAACAGAGATGGTCTAATTATATTGACCAACCTCTTCCCCAGCATCCTCTACTATTTTTCCTACAGCTCATCCTGGCATCTAAAAACTTCCATGCCTTTTGTTTCAGCAGAACGGAGTTCAGTCTCTCTCCCCTATTACAGAATCATCTTGAGTAAAGTACTCCTTGCCTGTTTAACCATCTGGTGCAATTTTTCTTTGACATCACTCCATCACATACTCCAAACTGCCTACCACTTTCAGATTAATCTTATAAAACTTTGTATATGTGCTGCTGAAGTGAGCACAATCTTTATAGAACTTTGAATCACTCCCTATTTCCTGTGGCATGAAGCCCACCATTCAGACTTCTCCACAGTCTTATACCTTCCAAACTCATTAGTGTTATCTCCCAATTCCTGAATTCTCTCCTCCAATAATATTAGTACATTTTCTTCCTAAACGTGGCTAACATTTCCCCATTTTGAGATTTCATGTGTCTTCTAATTTTTTTAATATTTGGAAATTTTATTAGACTGTATTTGCCCATAACAAATAAAATAGAAATTGTTTCAAGTCTTTGCAAATAAATTTAATACAGGGTATTAAGAACACCAGTGATGAAACTTCTGAGAAGTAAAGAAGGGCCACCTAGATAATGGAGTGATTAGTAGGAACAGGAATTTACTTGTACCCCTATGCTGGAAAGGCAAAGTTAAGGAGAGGGTTGTAAAGGCGTCCAGGGCCAGGTTAAATGATCATCAATGTCAGACCATACCAGTTCTGTCTCATTGGAGTTGGAGCCGTGGAAGTTACACAGTTGCTGCTGGAGAATCTTCACAAAGTAGAGGAAGAAAGGGAGAAATCTCATAGCTTATCCCTAAACTCCCATATACCATCAGTTGCTTCTCTTTGGCTGCGCCTGATCAGAAGTAAGCTGCCTGTATGAGTCTGCTATCATGTGATAGAAAACAGATTCAAGAAGGAACAATGACTAAATTCAAGAAAAAGCAGTCCCAAACTAGTATTTTTGCTTGAATGTTGTGCAACAGTCTGTTTTCTGTATTTTTTCTAACTTTATTGAGATGTAATTGACATATAGCATTGTGTAAGTTTAAGGTGTACAACCTGTTGGTATGTTACATGTTGTGAAATGATTACCACAGCGGAGCTAGTTAACACACCTCCGTTACCTCGCATAAATAGCATTTTTTTTGGTGAGAACATTTAAGATCTCTCTTAGCAACTTTCAAGTATATAATACAGTTCTGTTAACTGCAATCACCATGCTGTAGATTAGATTCCCAGAAATTCATGTGCTAACTGGATATTTTACCCTTTGGTCAACATCTCCCCATTTCCCCCAACCCCAACCCCTAGCAACAACCATTCTATTGTCTGTTTCTCTGGGTTTGGCTGTTTTAGAGTCTACAATTTAGTTACATCATACAGTATTTATTTTTCTCTCTCTGACTTATTTCACTCATCATAATGCCCCAAGGATCCATAAATGTTGTTGCAAGTGGCAGGATTTTCTTCTTTTTCATGGCTGAATAATATTCCATCTATGTACATACCACATCTTCTATATCCATTTATCCATGTATGGACACTTTGGTTGTTTCCATCTCTCGGCAATTGTGAATAATGCTGCAATGAACGTGCGAGTGCAGATATCTCTTTGAAATAGTGATTTCATTTTCTTTGGATATATATATACCCAAAGCAGGATTGCTAATGTATGGTAGTTTTCTTTTTAATTTTTTGAGGAGACTCCATATTGTTTACCATAGCGGCTGTACCAATTTACATTCCCACCAACAGTGCACAAGGGTTTCCTTTTCTGCATCCTTGTCAACATTTGTTACCTCTTAGTCTCTTTGAGGTGATATCTCGTTGTAGTTTTGATTTGCATTTCCCTGGTGATTAGTGATGTAGAGCATCTTTTCATGAACCTGTTGGTGATCTGGATGTCTTCATTGGAAAATTTTTTATTCAGTTCTTCTGCCCAAGTTTTAATTGAATTGTTTGAAAATCTATATCTATCTATATCTATATATCTATATCTATATATAGATATAGCCATTGTATGAGTTCCTTATATATTTTGGATATTAACACCTTATCACGTACATGATTTGCAAATATTTTCTCCCATTCTGTAGCTTGCCCTTTCATTTTGTTGATTGTTTATTTTTCTGTGTAGAAGCTTTTTAGGTTGATGTTATATAACAAGTTGTATATAACAAGTTATATAACAAGTTGTATTTCTCTTGGTGATTTTAAGATTCCCTTGTTATCTTTAACGTTGACATTTTAATTTTAATATTTCTTGGTATGGATCTCTTTAGGTTGATCTGCTTTGGAGCTCTCTGGGCTTCCTGTATCTGGATGTCTGTTTCTTTCCCCAGGTTAGGAAAAGTTTTCAGATATTATTTCTACAAATGTTTTCTGCCCCCTTTTCTCTTCTCCTTCTGGAGTTTCCTATAAGGTGAATTTTATTCCATTTGATGTGCCATAAATCCCTTAAGCTATATTCATTATTTTCATTCTTTTTTCTTCCTTATTCTCTGATTGGATGAGTTCCTCTGACCTGTCTTTGAGTTCACCTATTCTTTCTTGTGCTTCATCTACTGTATTTCTAAGTTCAGTTATTGCATTCTCCAGTTCCGTGACTTCTATTTGGAACTTTCTTATATCTTCTATTTCTTCGTTGAAGTTCTCACTGTTTTCATCCATTTTCCTTCTGAGTTCAGTGAGCATTTTTATGACCATAACTTTGAACTCTTTATCAAGTAAATTACTTATGTTCATTTCATTAAGATTTTTTCCTGAGGTTTTATTTTGTTCTTTTTTTGGAGTATAGTCCTCCCTTTCTTCATTTTGCTTGACTCTCTGTGTTGGTTTCTATGCATTAAGTGAAATAGCCACATCTCCCAGTCTTGAAGAGCTGTGTGACAGATGAACCTTGTCATTTAACCCTGTCTACTCTTGGTTGCCTCTCAAACCTTTGTGATTGTCTAAGCAGTTTATTTTTAATAGACCTGGCACACCATCCCAGCGGTTGAGGGTGTGCCAAGACAAATGAGCAACCCAAAGTGGAGGATCTCAGGCAGCACCGAGATTCAGGTTGATAGGAAGCCAGAAAACTTGGTAACAGCTTTTAAAGAATGCAAATGTATTTAGTCTTGTGAGATTGCAAGTGGAAGCCCTGCTGCGCCCCAGAAGCAAGCAATCTGAAGGTGTTCCCTGGGGAGCAGTCACAAGAAAACAGTGCTTCAGATAAGTGTACAAGCTCCATTCTGGGAGATACCAGTGGACTGTAGTAAGGCAGAGTGAGGGTGGAGAGATGGCACCCCCAGCCTACCTTCCCCGAGAGCACATCCGTAGCCTCTAGATGTGTGCTGAACCTGAAGCCTGCTCTTAAGTCTTGTCCCTACTAGCAAATAGGCCTTTTTCATGTAAAGGCTGGGGCTGTGTCTCAGTCTGATGTGTAGTGGTACATCCTGGGGGTGGTATCCTGCCAAGAACTGTCTCTCCAATTGTTACAGTCCCATGGGACCCAGAAAAGAAATCCCTCCTGGCCTCCAGAGCCAGGTGATCAAGGAGCATCCCCTGAGTGGAGGCCACAAAAATGGGATCTCCTGTCTTGGAGATTCTGGCTCTCTGGAGCACATCAGAAGGAAAGTGTGAAGATGATGCTTACTGGCTGAGTGAGGCGGTGGGAAGAGTGCAAAGATGACACCATTTGAATAAAGGGAAAGAGGGAAAAGAAAAAAAAGAAAAGAAGAAAAAAAAATATATATATATAGCAAGACAGAGGAAGAGCAGGGAAGAAGGAGCCAGCTGGCTGGAGCACAAAGGTGTCACCTGCAGGAAAGGAAAAAGGGGAAAAAAGATGGCACCTTTCAGTTTTATGAAGGCAGAGAGAGAGCAGGAAGATGGCACCCGCCAGCCTCTGTCCCTGGGGAGTATTCCAGCAGGCCCCTGTTCCTCAGATTAATGCTTTAAAATTGGGAAGTGAGTCTCTTTCACCAAAAGTCAGAGTGCTTTTCAAAGGGCTGCTTTACACTTGGCCCTGGGACAGGTGAGTCTGTGCACAGGCCCTTTAAGAGCTGTTCCTCAGTTCACCACAGCCCTGTGGGTCTCATGGGATGTGCCTTGTTGGTCTTCAAAGTCAGATGTTTTGAGGGTGTATCTCTCAGGTGCCAGCCTTAAAATTTGGAGTGCCCAATGTGGGGTCCATACCCTTCACCTCTCAGGAAGAAGCTCCAGGTTTTGAGTTCCTTCCTAATTGTGTGTCTCCACACCAAGGATGGGGTTTATGGCAAAATTGTGTCTCAGCCTTTCCTACCTGTTTTGATGTGGTTTCCCTCTGGTTTTCCTGATGTGAAGGGGTTGCTCCACCATCTTTTAGTTTTCTTCAGAGGAAATTTTTCCATATGTAGCTGTAGCTTTGGTGTGTTTGTGGGAGGAGGTGGGTTCGGGATCTTCCTATGTTGCCATCTTGAACTGGAACCTATTTAATATGTTTTAAATTTTGGTTTTCAGTCGTTCAGTTTGTTACTAGTATATGGAAATCTGATCAATGTTGTGTATTAATGTTTATGTATTGATTTTATATTCTGAGATCCTGCTAAAGCAAGCTATTATAATTTATTATGAGTCTACTTATACCTTCCTTGGAATTTTCTATGTAGACAGTTATGTCATCTGTAAAGAATGACAGTTATATTTCTTCTTTTCTAATATGCATGCCTCTTTTTTCCTTTTCTTGCTGTACTACACTAACTAGAATCTAAAGTACTAAGTTGAAAACTAAGATAAGAGTGGACCTTCTAACCTTGTTTTTGAACTCAGGGGAAAGCATTCATTCTTTCACCATTTCATGTGATGTTAGAAGTAGGTTTTCTGTAGAGGCTCTTTATTAGGTTGCGGTAGTGCCCTTCTATTCCTCGTTTCCTGAGCACTTTTAATATGAAGGGGCGTTGAATCTCGTTCAGTGCCTGTTCTGTGTTAATTGGTGTAACAGTTCGTGTCTCCTCTTTAGACTCAATCTGGTAGATTACATTGGTGAGTGTTTACCATTGAACAAGGCTTGCGTCCCTGGAATAAACGCCACTTGGTCATAGTCTGTTATTCACGTGGATGCTGATGGTAGGTATTCTTGTGGATTCCTTCTAGTAGGGTAAATTCTGGTTCCCCCAAAACGCCCGTGTTTAACCCCTCCTATGACAATATGTGCACGTTACCTTGTATGGAAAAATGGACTTTGCAGCTGTGACTAAGTAAAAAATCTTGAGATGAAGAGATTATCCTAAATTTTCTGGGTGGGCTATATATAAACACAAAGAGCTGTGTAGGAGGGACACAGGAAGAGTCAGAGTTGGAGAGACCATGTGATGAGGGAAGCAGAGATTAAAGTGATGCACTTTGAAGATGGAAGAAGGGACTAATTCCAAGGAATGCAGGCAGCCTCTAGAAGACAGAAAGGGAGAGGAAACAGATTCTCCTGTAGGGCTTCAAAAGGAACAAGCCCTGAGACACCTTGCCTAATATCAGACTACTAAGCTGCAAAAACTTTCTTTCACAAAGGGTCAAGGAGGGCTGGGAGCACATATGTGCTGCCCACCTGGACAGAGGGGGACCTGTGAGGCTGACCTACAGATTCTGTGGAGGTGGAGAGACATGAGCCCCTTTCTTCTCCAAGCTCTTTGCAGGGTCCAGCAGAGAGTCATGCCACCTGTGGAAGCCTGCGGCCCCAGTTTTGCATGCTGGTGGTGTAGGGGTCATGTTCAGGGAATCTCTGTTGTCCTAACACCTGCCTGGGTCCTGGGGAAGGAATCAGAAGTCAGAAGCAGGAGAAGAGCCTTTGGCCAGCAGGGAAGGGGGGGTGAGGCCCAGGGCAGGTCCATAAAAGATCAGAGCATCTCAGTGCTTTAGGAGGAAGGGGCTTCAGAGGTGGGCCAGCACAGGCTGTGACAGAGGCTAAGCGGACTGGGAGGGGAGGCACTTCTGGGAGACAGCGGGGGTCTACTCCCTGCCCCTCATTGTTTGCTCATCTCACTCTAATGAGGGGGTCATTTCCCCTGCTCTGATGATTCGAAGCCTCTGCCGACACCCACAGGACGGTGACTGAGGCCTCCACACTCCTCAGCATGGATCCCAGCTCCCACTCAGATCTGGGGCCACAGACACCTCTCCCACCCCCTGCCGCCCCTGTGAGCAAGCTGTTCTTGTGAAACGTGGTCATAGTTTGTTAGGAGGACCTGTTTCCTATGGGGATACAAACCAGTGTTGATACCAGTACACACACACGTCCAGCCATGGGTGCAAAGGGAAGGAACAGTAGTTCTGGGGTGTCTTTGCAGACCCAGAGGCCCCGGACGCCAGTCCCCACAGCCACAGCCACATGGGTCCTCCTCCCTCAGTTGAATGAGATGCTGCTGCACAGACATCCCACAAGTTCCACAAAGGGGCCCGACTGTCCTTTCCCTTATACACACCTTTAACGGGTGCCCCATGAATCTCCCCACACCCATTCCCCTTGTTGCATCCTCATTGGGATGAAGAGGTAGCTGCCTCCACCACTCTCCACATTGCAATAATCCCAGTGGGACTAGAGGATGCTCCCGCTACGATGAGGCAGACAGTCCTGTCCCCATGGCCAAGACTTTTCGTCTCTGGTCAGGCCACCCACACAGGAAACCCTGGATGAGCGGAGGGTCATCCCAGCGCCGTCGTCTGGCCACATGAGGAAAGCAGAGAGAAGCTCCATAATGACAAGGGCCGTCTCCAGGCTCCATCCTAGAAACTGGTGAGTGTCCAGAGGGCTGAAAGGCACAAGAGCAGCTCTGCCTCCCCAGAAGGTTCAGGGATGCAGAAGACGGTACAGATGCCCCAGAAGGGCCCTAGCCAAGCAGGCGTTAGAGAAGGGGCTGATGAGGGGGTCCCTGGGGAAAGTGAGAGCTGTGCGTTCCCAGGGGCAGCCTGAGGAGTCCTTGTCTATGTGGAGGAAAGGTGTGGCCACCTGTAGACCCAGAGCTCCTGTGACCTCCCTCATCCTTCCTTCCTCTCAGGATCGCTCTCTGTGGAGCAGCTCAACACCAACAAGATGACAGTGGCCTGAGAGCATTTCCCACGAAAACGATCTTTGTTCACAATTTACATACATCACTCCAAAGGTCCTCCTCCCACACCCACCTCCCCCACCTCCCTAACCCCCCCACAATCCCGCTCCCCCTCCCCACCCTGGTGGTCCTGCCCCCCTCCCTTCCCCCCACATCATCCAGGATCAGCACTGGGAGGAGGAGGAGCCCCTAGGCTCCCCAGGGGGCTGCCCTGGGGCCTCGCCCTGGAGGGCCGGCCCAGCTGTTCCCTACTGGCTGCAGTGTTTCTTCCTCCTCTTCCCACGCTTCTTTGTGTCAAACGGGTCACGCTTTCTCTTTCTCAGCTGTGAGGGGCGAGCCAGCCCCAGAGCCAAGGCTGGCCTCCCAGAGACGCCGAGGCCAGCCCCGGGGATGGGCAGCTTCTCAGCAGTGGCTGGGCGTCCACACAGAGCCCGCTTCCTCGACTTGGGAGCGGCTGGTGGAGCTGGGCTGAGGCCTCTTCTCTGAGAGGAGGGGGACTGGGGAGCATTCTGGGCCCCCCAACCTCCAGAGGAAGCCAGGGCTGAGACATGCGCAGGACTGAGGGACATCCCGAAAGGCACCAGTATATGCTGAGAGTCTATGATGAAGACGCTTTGGAGCACCTCCTCGCTCTCACTGGACCCGTCCCTGGGCACTCGGGCCTCCCGAAGAGGAGAGGCCTTTCTGAGAACAGACGCATCCCTGGATCTCAGTAGAGGGCCGGTGCGCCTTTGACCCTGGGGAGGGGAGAGCCGTACGGGCCGGAATATAGAGAACTCCTGACGTCCTCCAGAGGGAACAAAGACTTTGGGCCTGCACAGGGCAGTGTCTGTTTGCATGAGCCTATGAAGAGCCTGAGAATCAATCTCTGGTGGGCAGGCTTCATCACTGACCCCTAGATGGGGGTCTTGGTCGTGCCTCTGGGCACCTTGGCCGGCGTCGGACTCAGAAGGACTTGAGGCCATTCCGGGTGCACTGTGACTCGGGGCTGCCCGCACACCGTCGTCCTCTTTCAAGGCCAGGAGTCGTTTCTGCACCAGCTGGTAGGAGGGAGGAGGACAGTGACGGCTGCACACACACGTGTGAGAGGAGGAGCACTGGGCAGTGGGACAATGGCCCTGGGGGGGAGGAGGGGACGGGCGACCCCAGGACTCGAATCCAAATACAGACACTGTGGCAGTCCGGCCATTCTCCTGCAACTGATTCCCAGCTTTGTGACCTTCCCTCCCCTCCCGGCTCCCTATCCTCTCCTTCCTTTCACCCTGCACTGCACCCACCCCAGAACGGGCCCTTCCCCATGCCAGGTGTCCCAGGCAGGGGAGGGATGGACAGCGCTATGTGGCCCTCCTGTTCTGGGGCCCTACCTCTCCCCTGTTCACTGGGGTCCCTCTGTGCCCTGGTCTTCCTGAGTGTCCCTTGTGTCCCCTGTTCTACCGGGGATCCCTCCCTCCTCTGGCTCCCCTGGGTCATCTGGGTTCCCCTGTCCCCTGGATCACCTGGGGTCCCCCTCCCGTGGGGTCCCCTGGCTCCCTGAGTGTCCCTCTCCCTCCCCTGTCTCACTTCTTCGGGGGTGAGCCCTTCCTCCTGCTCCAGCTCCTTCTCTAGGGCCAAGAGATCCAGCTGTGGGTCTGGGGAAAGCAAATCTGCCAGGAATCCAGGGTGAATGACTGCCTCCACCTAGAACAGAAAGAAGAGGCTGTGAGCATCCTCGGCCAGGAGTGGCCTGTGAGACAAGAAGGCCAGGAGGGAAAGTGAAAAGCAGAGACCCACCCCACTCTCCTCCACAAGGCGGGGATGGTCAGCGCGCACACACACACACACACGCAAACATGCACATACACAGTCACACACAAAAGAGCACATATACAGAGGCACAAACACAGACACAAAGGCATACACACAGATAGACACAAACATGTACACACAAACATCTGCGTAAACCTCCCCTAAAACCAGGCTCAGGAACAAGGAGCTGAGCTTAAGTCCCAACGGCCTGAGCAGAACCCAGATCTTGGGTGCTGAGAGTTCCATGCCCTGGCATCTTGCAGACCCCAGTCTCCAGGCCTAGCCTACTTTGGTGACAAAGTCCTCCTGGGAACACAGCTTGTCGATATAGCTTAAGAGATCCGGGTCCGAGTAGGTGCCGTCCTCTTCCTGCTGCAGCTCATTTCCGTCCTCTCCCCATTCTGCATCTGAGTCGCCTGTGGCTGAGTGGACGGGCCCCACCAGCGCCTTCATGATGTCCATATACTCCCTCACAGCCTCAGGTGGAATGTCCTCGGGTGCCTTGGGCTCCGGGGGTCGCTGGGACCCGTGTGGCTTCGGGCGGGAGGGCTGGGCCCTGGGGCCGGACATCCTGGGAGCACAGGCTGCGGCAGAGCAGGAGGAAGGGAAGGAAGGTGAGGGGCTCCCGGTCCACCTCCTGACCACCGAGCGCACGCTGGTGAGGGCACTGTTGGGGGACATTGATGTGGGTGTGGGGGGGTCAGGACCACCTGGAGCTTCATGCACAGTTGGAGGGGGGAGGTAAGGGGGCATCTAAGAGAGTCACATATAAGGAAGTGGGGAACCTCCAATTTTCCAGGGGTGTCCCCATCAAGCCCACTTCTTAGGCAGACTTTGTGTGCAGTCCTTTGACAGGGAGGCGTGAGAGAAGTTACAAGATTGACCAAGTCAATACCCCGTAGTAACAAAGGGCATCTGAGACCCCACCCCCCACCCCCCCGCCTCGGTGGCTGCTTTGCTTGAAAGACCAATGCCCCTGTCTTGAAGGAAAATGATCCACATGGGAAGAGTGGCCAACCCTGGGCCCCTGTTACCTGTGCGTTCAACTCCAGTGGGAACCTGGGTGGCTGGCTGAAGGCCCACTTTCGGGGCTGGGGGCCCCCGAGGATCCAGCTTCGGTGGGGCTGGAGGAGGCAGGCCCTGCGCACACTGCATCCACCGCAACTGCTGGATCTGCCTCTCCTCCTCTGCCTCAAATTGCATGAACCTGGGGTGTGACGGAGGCACAGGCCATCCTGAGAAAATGGCCTGGGTTCTGGAGCCCAACAAAGGCAGCCAAGAATGAGGGATTGGGAGAGGATGTGCCTTGGGGCTGTCAAGGCCCTGTGAGGTGCTGTCCACAGCAGAGAGCTGCTCCTGGAACTGATACAATATCTGGGACTCTTCCTGCCTCACCAGCACTGGAGAGCATTCAACAGCATAGCGCCAGGTCGCTGCATTGAACCAGGTCAACAGGACACGTGGCTGACCCAGGGGGCACCCTCCCCATGCCCCCCATCCAGAGCCACATGAAGGGCTGACAGCCAGAGGCTGGAACAGGCATGTGTTCCCCACAGGGGTCCTTGCCCAAATCCAGGACCCTGGGTTGGGACTGAGAGTTCTGGAACGTAGACCTGGAGACAGGGCTCAGGAGAGGCTGGACGATGTGGATGCTGAGCTTAGAGGACAGGCCTTCCTTTCCTCTGAGAGGTGCTTGTTTGTTTGGTTTTGTTTCTTAAGCCAAGGGGATTACCGTGGAGCAAACACTGGAAGGGCCAGAGACCCTTGGGCTGATGACAGCTGGCTTCCCCAGCCTCTTGAGGGATGCCAGGGTACCCACTCAGGCCACTTTTCGTGAGGAGAGGGGGTCCCAAATCTATGTCAGTGGCCGCCAGCCAGCCACCACTAAGGAAGCAGCAGGCTGGCGGGTGGAGCTCTTTCCCCAGCCCAGCCCATATGGCCTGAGTTGGACCCCTACTGGACTCACAGCTTCACCCTGCCCCGTCCTGAGACCTTCATGTGAGGGCAAGGGTAGGTCAAACTCAGGGGAGGGCAGAGCTCGTGGTGGAGGAAGGACAGAAGACCCAAACTCTCAAGGTGAGGGAGGGGTTTCTGGAGGACTGTAGGGCCTCTGGGCTGCGGGCCCCCTGTTCCGAGCGACAGCCCTTCTCCTTTGTCCTCTCTGATGAGCACCCCCACGGCCAGACCCTGCCGTCACCCACTCGCCTCACCCTCCACGCAGCCCCTGGGCCCAGGACGCTGACTCACTTTTGCGCCATCTCGTAGTAGATCATCCGGTCAGAGTTGCTAATGTGCTGCCATTCCTGCACGGCCCTGCACAGTCCCTCCTCCAGTGTCATGGTAGGCTTCAGGCGGGCCAGGGATCGAAGCGCTGGGCTGTAAGCACTCGGGGTCAGTCTCTGTGCCCAGCCCAGCCCCCACCTGCCTGACCCCACCCACCAATGTGGACCACACATCATTCAACACAGCATGACTGAGCAACAGGAGAGTGAGAGGCAGGTGTCTGGGAGAGCAGAGACAAGGCTTCCCGGCTACGGCTGTCACCGCCTCACACTCACTCGAGGATGACCATCCACTCCCAGGCTAGAGCTGGGACACTGTGCCTTGGGGAGCTCTTTTCCTCTTCAAGGCTGCCTTTTCATAATAAAAATCACCATCATCAGTGAGGCGTGGCATGTGCCAGGCAATCTGCTCACACTTCATAGATTAGCCCAAGGAGTCTTCTGCACGGTCCTCTGAAGGTGAAGTGTGATTGTCCCCTTTTTACGAGGGACCGCAGGTTTAGGATGGAAATGCCTGCCAGGCTCACAACTCTAGTGGGAGAGAGCCCATGCCCTTAGGAGAGCTCTACCATCACCCTGTTCCTAGTGGAATTCTCCACATCAACAAAGTCGAGGCGTGCATGAAGCGCTCTCCTGGGCCCCGCGCTCCTCCCCCTTCTCCGAAGTGACCTCCCCCGGCCACGTACACTCAAGTGCTGTATGAAAGGAGACGTCAGCACAGGAGAGTGTGGCATCCACTCCTTGGCTCCTCAACTTACACCACGACCCTCTCTGACTGCAAGTCTTCAGGCCGTATTACCAGGAGAATCATGGAAGAGCAAGCTGGCTAGACTCACAGAGGGGTGGGGTCAGTTGAGATAAGGCACATTTCAGTCATGATGTCGTGGACTAGCAGGCTCGCCCGTATGACCGACAGTGTGCCTTTTCGTGGCGTGGACATCGCCTTCACACCTTGCTTCCAGTATCCCTAGAAACCTAACCTGCGAGTCCATCCCCAGTTCCTCTTTATCTAAGAGCTCCGATAAGTTCATGACCCCCTGAGCGTTCACTCACATGAGAAAGCAGGAAAGAGCTTCTGCATCAGGACCCTGGGGAAGGTGTCTCCAGGCCAGTGGCTTGAGGCGCTGCCACCGTCGGAAGTTACTGTACACGCTCTGGTGGTTAGAGCAGTCCTCCTGCGAGGCATAGGGCTGGTTGGTGTCCAGGCTGCCCTCCCTGGAAGTGCCACGTGGCCATGGCCCAGAGTTCACTGGGCGAATGTTAGGGGCCATCTGGGCAGCTGGTGGTGGAGCTTGAGGAGGAAAGCCTGGGGTCCAGCCTCCCTTGCCAGCCTGAGTAACTCCAACAGCTGGAGCAGTCACAATGGTCTCCATCGCAGGGGTTGCTAAGAATATGGGTGCAGGACATGCAGCACTCCCGCTGAGGGCCCCTGGAGCGCTCCAGTTGAGGGGGCCCTGAGGAACGATAAAGGTCTGAGTCTGGGGGGCCTGCACTGGCCTCCCTTGTGACCTGACTTGTACAGTGAAGTTGCAAGCCCCAGGGGCACTGGGGCCACAGCCACCATTAGCCACCAAAGGCATCCTGGGGAAAGCTGGCAGCCGCAGGCTGCTGCCAGGAGGGAATGCGGGGGTGATGAGAGGTGGCAGGTGCTGCTCCCAGGGTGGCCAGTGCTGGGCGCCAGGAATGGGTGGAGGAAAGGACACTGCCATGAAAGTAGACAAGGAGGCACCGGGGTTCATGGTGACATCCGTTCCCAGCACTGCAGATGCTGTTGAGGCAAAGGAAAGGAGTGAATGGAGGAGGAGAATGGGCAAGTGGGACTGAGGCTTTCTGCGGCATCAGAGTGTAAATCTCCACAGATGAGAGACTCTTGGACAAGGGAAACTGCAGCGTGCAAATGTCTTCAAGTGATTTTCATGCCCTGACCTCCAGTTGAGAATTATTCCACTGGTGACCCCACGCCCATCCACCAAGCTCCCTGACCCCTGCCTGCCGAGAAGAAATTGCCTCAGCAAGCACTCACTTGGAGAGCCTCCCTAAGGCACACCCTGGCACCTAAGCCTCACAGGCTGTCTCCCAAGACCTGGAGCTGTGTGGACATCTGCTCTGTGAGAAATGCCCCTCAGCCGGCATACTAGCAGGTGGGGCCTTCTGCAAGGTAAGTTCGAGGCCCCCAAAGGCCCTTCGTGGACAGGCACTGTGTAAAATATTAGGGCCCCACCTCCTCCTCAGTCCTCCTTTTCCTGATGCTCAGTATAAATCCCCTCTTTCTTTCCTAGCCTCACAAAACAAAACAAAATGCTGGAAAATATCTCTAATGGAATCCTGATACAAACCCATGACACTGGCCCAGAAAGCACCTGCATCTCCGAACAACCCACAGCAGATACGTAACATGGGCCAGGTCCTGCCACCCCTTCCCCAGTGCCCAGAGTCACTGTCATCAGTCAGGAGTTCTGTTCCTAGGGGCTTGGGGTGGTCTGAGAAGTAGGCGCGTGTCCCTTAGATTCTGTCATTTCACAGCCAGTGATGGCTGTAGAGGATTAAACAAGGGCCAGGGAATTGTCATGTTACATTGGTCGTGGGAGTATAGACTGCCTGTGGTCCTTCCCCTTCCAGCTCCCAATAACGGAGAGACAATCTGAGATGCAGGCATAAGCCAGATGCCATGGCGATCAAGTTGTCTGAAACACATCCCTGTTCAGGAGAACAAGGTACACAGCACGGTGCACCTAACTCACCAGAACAGATGTCATAGGACGTTTAATAGTAACACAGAAGATCATCTTCCTGATCCTGGGCTACACTCCTTCCCCCTTTAAAAGAGGAAGCAGGCTTCATAGACATTCCACCCGAAACAACCCCACTCCACATCTGTTCCCTGTCCATGAAGGAGTGACCTGAAATAGGAACAAACTCTTCCTCTCAAGGCAGCCTGAGGGTCCACCATGAGATACTGGACAAGATGAAGTAGGTCTGAAGTACTGCCATTCCACAAAAGGAAGAACAATTCAGAGCAACTCAGGAACCTGAGCCCTCTCTTGGCTGAAGTTACTCGTAATGGTTGCCCATCCCCTGTTGAATCCAAGGCAACAGTAACCTGAATTGACAAGTGAGCTCTGGGCTGGGAGGAGTGGACGAGGTGTGGGCTGCGGCAGTTAGAGTAACCCCCTGCCTAGCTCTCGGAGAGGACACTTCACTGCAGGTGTGGCCACACACAGCCCCATTGAATAGTTTTCTCACCAAGACCATCTCTCCCCACGGCCCCCTGAGATACAGTATGCTCCTGTTCAAACCCCTTTGAAAGATATGGTGAGGCAAGCTTCAGGTGCCTGAGGAACACAATACAGCTCTAGGCTTTCCTCATGACCCTCCCTGTGTCACCACCAGGACGTCACACACATCCTTACACACACGTTTCAAAGTGGCTTGTCTCCCTTCTAGAAAGAATCAGACTGTCTGCTGCCATCCTTTCTCCATAGCCAGGGCAATTCCTCTGGATCCACCTCCAACGACCCCTCCTCCCCAGGGCAGTCTCAGGTTTCTTCAGGCTCCCCAGTCTCCCCAGGTGAAATGTCCTTGTGCGTCCAGTGCTCTCTTCTCCCTCTACTTCAGTCCAACTAGGTGCCCACAGTTAAGTGTAACGTGTGAACCTGAAGGATGTGAGGATGCCAGGGTCTCTGAGAACACACCCCCAGCCTATAGGCTTACCTCCTATTGAAGCCATCCTGCAGGCTTGGGCACGGACTACTGCTGCCTGGTAGCCTCAATGAGAAAAGTCAAGACCAGGAGCCAGAGAGCGACCTGCTTCAGCAAACGCTCGGGATCCAAGTCAACGAGGGACACGTTTGAAAGTAAACCGGAAAATGCGGGCTGAACCGTTCTGCGGTGGGGGAGGGGCAGAGGGCACGTGGGTCGGGGTGGCGTGCGCTGGGGGGACATTCCACGAGGGCTCTGGCAGGTAGGCAAGAACCGGAAGTTCCTTCCACCTCCCACAGTGGCAACACAATTGGCGTGTGCCTCTTTAGGCAGTTTATAAACTGTTGTTTTGATTCACGGCACCGAGGTTGAGCATGACAGTCCCTTCCTTTCACGTCTTTATCCATCAACCTAGGTTTTTGGGTTTTTTTTGTTTTTTTTTTTTGCGGTACGCGGGCCTCTCACTGTTGTGGCCTCTCCCGTTGCGGAGCACAGGCTCCGGGCGCGCAGGCTCAGCGGCCATGGCTCACGGTCCCAGCTGCTCCGCGGCATGGGGGATCTTCCCAGACCGGGGCACGAACCTGTGTCCCCTGCATCGGCAGGCGGACTCTCAACCACTGCGCCACCAGGGAAGCCCTGGAGCTTTTATAATGAAGGAAAACTTGTATGATTTGCAACCAATAACTTCATACTAGAGGAATGGTGAGGCAAAATATTGTACCCAGGCACTCGAGAAAGGCAGGCTTCCTTGTTGCTTCCTCCCTTTGTTCAGTCATTCAACCAATTATTTACAAGATTCTCACTCATAATTCTGATACAGTATTTGAAGGACTCTTCTCAAGGCCACTGATACAAAAATTGCACTGTGCAAAAATTAGCCAGTCCCAATACTGCAATCACTTTTGTAATACTTCAAAATCCTACACCCCACAGACAGAGATAATCAAATTAGCCCAAATGTAACTTGGGAAGACCAGTCACAGAAGGGAGTATCTAAAAGTCCTTTGGATCATGATCTCTGACTATTCCTGCACAGAAGGTGGGGGCGGGCATTGACTACTGAGAAAAAACATCTCTGGACATGCATCACAAGCCTCAGAAGACAGTTCATCTTCCACTCAATCACGAAACATTAAAGAAACGAAGAGATACCATGTTTGTTTCTTGTGGAGTTTTCAAGTCTGCACTTGGAGGCGCTTAGTGCTGTTACATGTGAGGGGTCTTCAGAGGCATCCTGTTGAGTGAGAAATGCTCTAATCTTGCATTTGACCAGAAAGCGGATCTGATGATTGAAGTTTCTTTGGGAAGTATTACAAAGTCAGGTCAGTAAGTTGATCCCGCTACTATTTTTGTTGTTGTTGTTTTATTGTCAACTGAAATTCTGCAAGATATTATAAAAAAGGAGGGAGGGAAAATAAAATTGTTCCCATACTACCTGTTGAAATTGGCCCAGATTGTCAACTCTTTCTCAAAATTATTTTTAAAAAAACCCCAAAACCGTACAAAGGAAACACCTGTGAACACGGAGAAAAAATATTCTAGTAGAGTAAATGCGTTGGAAAAACTCTAGGAACGGAGTCAGGAGACAGTATCTTAAGAGTGTTTCCCAGGTCTGAAATTCTTTGCTAGCATTGTTCTTTAACGGAAACTTCAGGTGTGCTAGGAAAAAGGACCTACTGTTTTTTGAAAGGCATTAACAAGAACCAAGGAACGGCAGTCCAAAGGGCATGAAAGTACTTGCCCCAATTTGAGGCTACTGTGCTTACAGCGGAGCTCTCCAGAACTCTTTGTAGCTAAGTGCATGGGTTTCACGAGTGCAATATAAAACTCACGAGTGCACATTTCACAAGAGCTGGTTTTAAGAAGAGACCGTCACGAAGGTTCCCAGCGAGGAGCGTCGCCAGAGAAGTTCCGCAGCTTGCCCGACCCTCCATTTCCGTCCTCTCCTGCAGAGACCTCCTAGGCTCGCGCACCCCGCGCCTGCACGCCCGCGCAGGCCTGTGCACGCCCACTGGGGCGGGTCTCTCGGGCACGGCGGACCGTCCTCCAACAGCTCCCGGCGTCTGCTGGGGCAGTTTGCTCCGGAAGACAGGAGCGCATTCGGGAGCGCGGAGGGTGGGGCCCCAATGGCTGTCCGGCGGGGGAGGGGCCTGTCATGGCGGCCTGTAGAGTCAATTCTAGGAATCCTGAGGTAAGGGGTACGGGGACTTTTCACCCCTCAGGTGTCACCGCTCTGCACTGTTGTTCACCCTGTGGGTTATTTGTGCCCTTGTCCATGTAAGGAGACTCCCCACAATGTGGATTCACGCCCCCATAGAGCTCGATTCCCTTGAGATGTTTACCCCAGGATTATCGGCACCACTGGGGAGCCGGCTGCATGAAGGGTTCAGTGATTGCGGGGCCTACAGTGGGGGCTAAATAGTGTGTGCGAGCTATTAAACAGGTGCCGTTCTAGTCTGCGCGTTGTGAAGAGTACAAAAGCTAGAGGGAAGTTCTTGCGAGTTGAAAACCCTCATCTGGTTCCGAAGGTGTAGCTCAGGTGATTGGAAAATGAGTGAAGATGGAAGGAACACACTCATCGTTTCACTAGTGTCTTCCTTCTTATCATAAAAACATCAGTCAACGCTTAGGTTCAAACTGCATTCTTTTGTCGGTGATGCGAGCAACTTTGCTGAATGTGGTAATAAACATGTATTTGTAGTCTGGTGTCAAATCATGATTGATTTGCAAGCATAGATGGGGTCTGTACATACTTAATTGGTTGGTGGGAATCTGATAGGTAGTCAAATGTGTGGGTTGGTTTTGTCCGTGGATATTTGTGTTTGAAGGGAGGTCATGCCTGTGTTTTTGTGAGAGTGTGTAAGAGTGAGCGTTGTATTTGGAGGGTGTTGAGATGTGACGCAGGCATACTCAAGGAGTTGGTGGTTAGGTGTTTGTAATTTGGTGTTTGGGGAATATGTTTACATGTGTTTTTTTCACCCCTGAATTTGGGGATTTGTGTGTGTGTAAGGGTGGATTTGGAAGGATTATCTGCATATGCGTAAGGGCAATGTCAGGAAAAGTAGTGGTGTATATTACTTTGGGTGTCCAGTCTGTTAATTTTGTATATTTGGGGAATGTAGGCTGATCATTTGTGTATTCAGGGCATGTTGTATGGTTATGGGGTGTTTGTGGGTGTGCATTTTCGGGAGCTGTGTATGTATATTTGGATGTGTAGAGGGCAAGTCTGTGACTATTTTATGGGGCTGGTGGATGTTGAATGTGTAGGTATGTTGTGTTTGTATGATCCTGTATTCTGCAAGATGGCAGAGTTCATTCTGTGTGAGAGGTTGGGAATATGGGGTTATGTATACGCCAGTAGTGTGGTACTGTATGTGTATTTGGAACAAAGGGCGTATAGGGTGACATTATTGTCTATTTGTAGTGTACTGGGTAATCGTGGTTCTATTTGGGACTTGTGGAGAGTTGTGTGTTAAATGAGTTTGTGTGTGTATTCAAGGGGCATGGCCACTTGGAGGAATATTTGCTGAGGCTGTGCATTTGTAATTTTCAGTAGGAGCCTCTTAGGCTTATGTATTTTGGGAAGTGAGTATATGTGTATCTGATAGAGAGGTGGGGTTCTATGTTTCTACAGGGAAGATGGACAATTGCATTTGTATGTATTAGAAATATGTGATACGGGTATTTGTTAGTACTTGCATATGTGTGAGCTGGCTCCTGATAGCTAGGGATAATTTGATATATGGAAGTTGTTTCATAAACGGTTTGCTGGAGATATTTCCATGTATCTTACTTGTGTATTCTAATCCGTGTGCGTGTCCATCATCAGGTGCATGCATTATCAGAGTTTGTTCATAAGGTATGGAGTTGTTAGGAGTATTCAAAGTGTATTTCTTTGGAGAACGCTAGGGTGTTTATACATGTGTTTGGTAGGAGTAAGAGGTGGTCTGTCTATATATTCAGGGTTAGGGTAGAAACATATATATATACACACACACACATATACAGTTTGTATGTTGGAGTAGTGGTGGGGAGCTTGTATTCTGGAGAGGTAGCATAATGTATAGTGTTTGGGAGGGGATCCATATGTTCAGGGGTTAGGAATATTTGCATGTGTGTGTCCATAGGTGTGTGAGAATTGTGTATGTATCTTAGTAAGACTGCAGAGGTTGTCGGTGTTTTTCTGTTTTGAGTGTGTCTGAGCATTTGGGGTGTATACTCATGAGTAGTTTGTGGATGTGTGTATTTGTGATTTGTGAGTGTAGCAGGAGGCTTCGAGTCCTCTATGTGTCTATTTCAAAATGTAATGCCTGAAGAATTTAGTGGTGTTGCTTGTATGTGTGTTCTCAGTATTAGTGAGGTGGACTTATATGGACAGTTGACCCTTGAACAACATGGGTTTGAACCACACGGGTCCACTTATAGTGGATTTCTTTTTCAGTAACTACTACAGGACTACTACAGGATCCATGGATGCAGAGCCACTGCATGGAGGGTTGGCGCCCTAACCCCCAAGCTGTTCAAGGGTCAGCTGTATTTGATAAGTATAGATTATTTGTGTCTGTGTGTGTTTTTGAGTTCCTGGGGCTTCTGGGGTTGTATTCTGTGGGACGTGAGAGTTTAGTTTGTGTGTTTGGAAACCAGTAGGCTGTGTGGGTTCTGTGTGTGTGCAGGAGTCCTGCAGTCTATGTATTTTAGGGCCGTGGGATTGCATATGGGTCTTTTTTTGGGTTGCACATGAGACAG
This sequence comes from Mesoplodon bidens, assembly GCF_964165515.1. Taxonomy (NCBI): domain Eukaryota; kingdom Metazoa; phylum Chordata; class Mammalia; order Artiodactyla; family Ziphiidae; genus Mesoplodon; species Mesoplodon bidens. The sequence goes on along the minus strand of NC_138164.1, from coordinate 40,486,487 downwards.
TTGTGTACTTGGTGACCCTGTGTGCTTAGGTACTCAGTGTGTACATCTGGATGGCATATTGGTTGCACATGTTTGTTTTCAGGCCCATGTTGTGTGTGTATATATAGTTGTGAGAGTGGAATGTGAATATTCAGGGTGAGTAAGGTTTCATCTGTAAAAATTTAGGTAGTAAGAGGTGGTCTGTTTGTGTATTTATTCAGGGTGAGGGTGTGTGTTCAGGAGATATATATATATATATCTATGTACAAACACAAATGTGTATGTGGTGTCCTTTTGGTTATATATCTGTGGTGGGAGTTGAGAGTTCTCCTTGGGGTGTAAGTGGATTCTGTGCACATATTCACAGGAAAAGTTATGGGATGTGCTGGAACTGGTTCATACTGTCTTGGGAGAGTCAATGGTGCATATCTTTTCCCAGCTGTGTGTTTAGTGATGTCAGGTGGGTAGCTTGAAATTGGTCCTGCTGGGAATATTTATACCATGTAGATACCATAAGTGAAGTCTTTCCTGCCTTTCTCGGAGAGCTTTTTATCAAGCACTTAGTAGCGTACCACTGATGTGCGTGTTTGGATTGTGTATGTATGAAGCAAGAATATTTGGGCATCGGTGGGTACGTATGGGACCCTCATGTGAATTGTGAGTGGGGCATCTGGGGCTATGGGCCCTTGTATATGTGCATTGACCCTGGTAATTGTGAATCATTGCATTGCTCCTATCAGGTTGGTCTGTTCTTTAGGGCCAGAGAATCCCCACAAATGTTGTTGATTCCCAGTAGAAATCATGCAGATGGATACAGGGGTGTCTGTACCTTAGGCAGGTGGACACTCCTTCAGCATTTGTGTGGTCCTAGCATCTGGGTCCCTAGAAGGGGGCGCCTGGTGGACAGATGGCCATGCAGAGCAGAACCTTCACAGGTGTGTTGTTGGCATGACAGGCAGCAATCAGAAAGTCTTGGGGCTTCCTGGATAGGAGGTCAGATGACCAAGGGCTCTCCCAGGAAACCCCCCTGAGAATCAGTTGGACAGCTACAGGCATTACTGGCTCTTCTGTGGCACAGCGGACGTGCAAGGACACCCTCCACATGGGGTCCAGAGCCATGTGTCCCTGAGCCCAACTGCCCCAGGGTGGTGGGAACTGTTGCATATCAGGCTGGTCAACTGTATCACTAGGTCTCAACCAACCTGTCTCATGGAAACCTAAGTCCTCACGGATAGGCAGGACCTCTAGGGATCACTGAGCTGACAAGGACAGAGGTAGGGAGGCTTTGTCACTGAGGGAGAGTTGGGGACTGAGACCTGGAGAGCCTGGGGAGTCCCACTCTGAGGAGATACGGCTCTGATGTTCCCAAACCCTTTAGACATGTTCTCTGTTCTTTTCTGAAGGCTCAAGATGCTTCTAGCAGTGGGAAGCTTATCTCAGTTTCATGTTTCTCTGATAGGATGAACTGACCCTTTTATTCACTCTTCCACATCGAGCTGCAAACCCATCAGAGGGAACCATGTGATCGTTGTAGCCACCAGCTGACCCCACAGCCACCTTGTGCCTCCCTTGGACCCACCCAAGCATTTCTGAGCCTTCTTTATGGTGAGTCTTGTGGCCTTTTCTCCCTCATTGTGACTCCTCCTGCCAATAAAACATGCTGTGAATGTTAACAAAAGGAAACCTGCACTAGAATTGGAGTCTGGAAGGCCCGTAGAGGGAGCTCTCATGCCGTGCCACTCATCATCAATTACCCCAACAGGAAGAGGTCATTTACTGACCCCAAAGAGGAAGTGCAACCACTTTACTACCCCAGCTGGAGGAGGGAAGACTTCCTTCCTGGCCAGCAACAAGAAATAGAAAATAGAAATAGCTAATAGAAAATTCCGCAGTTTAGCCAATGAGACGCCGTTGTCACCTGAAGTTTTACTTTCCTCCAGTGAACTTTCATTTTTTCCCTTGATGATGACTTTCTTTCCTTGTCCCACCCTCCTTACTATACAAGTCTTCTGGGACTTCCCTGGTGGTCCAGCAGCCAAGACTCCGCGCTTCCAATGCACGGGGCATGGGTTCGATCCCTAGTCGGGGAACTAAGATTTCCACATGCCATGTGGCATGGCCAAAAAAAAAGAAAGCCTTCCATGTTGTGTAACCCGTTGGAGTATCTCCCTTTCTATCAGATGAGATGCTGCCTGATTCATGAATCGTTTAATAAGGCCAATTTATTCAAAATTCAAAGTAAATCTTCCAATTTACTCAGTTAAATTTTGTTTTTTAATACATTGGGGGCATGCAGAGGTGGCCACTAACAGTTTAATATGTATCCCTCCAGAAATGTTCTGTATAAAAATATGTATGTGCACTTTTCTAAAATCCACTCTTATGATTGCTACTGCTAACAAGATGATTTTATGATTAAATACTTATCTTTTTAAAAAGAAAAAGGTAAATATATTGGTGGCAGTGATGGGATCTGAAGCAAATTTGTGATAACATTTGGGACAAGGAGGAACAGGTGTGGTGCCCACAACTCCTTTGAGTTCACTGTCTTTCTTGCCATTCCTGAAGGTTGTTGGTAAGCTCCTCTTGGTTTGAGCTCCATTCTCTTTGCGTTTGTGCTCCCAATCTAACTGGCTTTCCTTTACAGGGCAGGTCAGTTTGGCTGGTAGAGGATTCTCCTTGAGGCCAAACCCCTAGCCTTTCAGATGGAAATTCCCAGGACACAGTAACATCTCTTGGTTATTGCCAGTATATTTTTTGAGTGGTAAACCATAGCCCCTAATTTTGTTCCCTGGATTCCACACTGGGCACTGCTGACAGTGTAGTCTGCACTTGCCCATCTGTTTGGCATCAGCCCCCAGTTCCCATGCTTGGAGCTGTTGGTGGTGGCTATAGTTCTCCATTTTGTTTGGAATCAGTTTGCAGTCCCCCTTCCTTGGGATTTGCCGTTTGGATCTTTTTCCTCAGTCCAAGGATCCCTGGGAATCGGTGGTGGTGCATACCAGGCCTTCTTTTGTCCAGGACATAGTAACATCTCTTTGTTACTGCTGATATATTAAGGCGCAGGTTTTTTGTGTGTTCTTTTGGGTTGACAAAGGCTAGCTAAGGAAATGAGATCCTTTATCGCCCAAGAGTTGAGAATGCCAGCTTCTGGCACACCTGCTTATTTTATATTTAAGAACTATGGTCCTGGAGGTTGTAGATATTTAGAAAGATGGAAAAATTATACTAATATTGATCTAGAATTACAGTGGTCATTGTGGGGCATGTTCCAGTTAGACAAGATTGTACATTTAAGGAAACCACTAGAGAGCAAGGGTTCACAGATTGCACAGGGAGAATGAGATGCCTGCTTTACTTGGTATGTAAAAGTTTACAGACGGTTTCAAGATTCCAAAATAGCTTCGTTTAGAGACTTAGAACAGAAAGCTAATGAAAAATTAAAGAGACAAAAGGTACCTGAGACAAAAGACCGTAGGACGGATGTGACTGCAGACGCACCTCCTACTGTCCCCCCCTTTCCGTTGTCACCCGAGGACTCTTGTGTTACTCATTTCCTGTCTGAAATACTTCTCTATTCCAAAAAGAATATTTAACAATTGCCATTTAAAGTAAAACTACCTGAGGTTGCAGGTGAGCCCCCTCAGGTGTCCTTTACCCCTTGGTCAAAGACTGAACTGAGAGCTGTAGTCAAAGAATTCTCTAAACCTTGGAGGAACCCCCAACATTTTTTAAAGAACTTAGAGTCACTGTCAGGGCGTATGTCCCCAAACTGCTAGATCTTTATCCACTTGTACACATGTTGGTAGGACTGGGGGAAGCCCCAGAATGGATGTGGGAAGCAAAATGACATAATCCCTAGGATGGTATTCAAGATCCTCAACCTAAAAAGGCTTGCAGAATAACAACTAATCTTTTATAAGCTATTCCTAAAATGTTCCCTGCTCACACTTGGTCTATTATTAATTGGCCTAATAATGATTGATGTATTATTCACTCGTACAAACAAAAGAGGGGTGAATCTGTGGAAGACTTTGGAACCAGTTTGGAAGCTCTCTTTTTACAGCAGTTGGTGTTCCAAGCAATAAAAAGGCCACTCAGCCTGCTTTAACTGCCCTCTTTGTAAGTGGATTATCTTCTGAGATGAGTGGATTGATAAAAGGGCAGAAAAGAGGGTGGGAGGCTATAGGCCTGACTGAACTCGTGACTATAGCTGAGCATTTTGAAAGGACCTTGGAGCAAGACCACAAACAGAAATCCACCAAGCTCATAGCCTTACAGTTACAACAGCTCTAAGGCAAGGGACACAAAATGACACCTGGGCCTCCCCCATTACAACCTCCTAGGGGTCCATGATCAATTTGATGACCCAAAGTTGATGTTTCATTTGTAATCACTGAGGACACTGGAAAAAGAGGTGTCCTCAAAGGTCCTATGCAAACTCTTCACAAATGCTCTCGTATCTGTCTCAAAGGGAGGGCCCCCCATGACCCTCTCCCCTAGTTGGCAGAACTCCAGAGGTTAGGGTAAACTATTAGCAGCAATGACCTTAAACAGCCCAGAGGAAAATATAATGAAAAACGGCCAAATTTTAGTTGATACTGGAGCTATGCTTTGTACTTTAAACCCCACTCTCATAATTTACTTTGAAATCTACATTAAACTCTAACCCTAACTGTAAACATAATTACCTAACCCTTTAACACCCTACCCCTAGCCCTAACCAGAGCTGTGCTTTCTACTCTAAATCCCACCCTCAAAGAACAACAGGTCCCTCTGAGTAAAGAGGATGTTTCCATAGTGGGAGTACCTAATACAGTTCAGAGAGAATTTTTATCTCAACCAAGATTCCTTTCTGCTATGCAGTATAGCCCCAGTTAATCTATTCAGTAGAGATCTCTTTTCTAACTTCAAAGGGCCAGTACATTTTGCCTCCAGTGGAGATCTCACCTTAAAATTTCCTGATCAACGTGAACCTGATCAGTTATGTTCCTTACAATCTGTCCTGGACCTAAAAGCGGAAGTTCAACAAAAGTTCCCTAATTGGATGGAGATGCCTGCAAATTTGGGGGCTACTTCTGACAGGATGCCTGCAAATTTGGGGGCTACTTCTGACAGTGTTAACATGAGAAGAATAAAAAAATGCAAACCTATAAAGATTCAGATAGATGTAGCTAAACCTCTCCCTAGGTTTCCTCAAGAGCTATTAAAGCCTGCGGTCATACAAGGTCCCATAGCTATTGTAGAAGACCTAATTGCCCAGGAGGTAATCATTCGTGTACTCGTCCCTGCAGCATGCCAATCTTGCCTGGTTGGAAACCTGGCAGGATGGCGATTTGTCCAGGACTTGGGAGCTGTTAATAAAAATAGTTCTTCCCTGTTTTCCTGTTGTTCCAAACCTAGCCACCCTTGTGTCACAAGCTTGAACTGACTTGAAATGGTTTACAGTTGGAGACCTTTGTTCACCTTTCTTCAGCATCCCGGAGACCCAACAGCCAATATCTACATGCCCTTACTTGGAACAATCAACAATATACCTGCACTTTTATGCCTCAAGGGTTCACTGGGACTCCTTCTTTTTTCCTCCCAAGTACTTCACCAAGATTTAAGTACCCTCTAGTTCCCTGAGAAATCAGCCTTTTTACCATATGGAGATAACCTCCTGCTGTACTCAGCTACTGTAAAGGTTCCATAAGGCATTCATAAAAGATTCCATTTATTTGCTGCAACAGTTAGCTGAGAAAGAACAAAGGAAAAATTACAATTATCCGTAGACGCTGTTCATTACCTAGGACGTAATCTAAGCACTGAAGGAATTCAGCTATCTCCAGAGAGAATTAGGCTGATACAGGAACTTCCTAGACTCACAACTAAGTGCTAGCATTGTGGATTTCTAGGTTTAGCTGGTTATTGCAAGCTCTAGGTTCCAAATTTTTCTGTTACCTCTTCCACTCTGTGAACTTATTAAAGATTTAGTTCCTGAATCCTTTGCTTGGGAAGATAAACATAAGCAGGTTTTTATAAGGCTAAAACAAGCACTGCAAGAACTGCCTGCCTTAGGGTTACCCAAATGATCAGGTTCAGGTTGATCCGGAAACTTTTTTTTTTTTTTTTTTGCGGTACACGGGCCTCTCACTGTTGTGGCCTCTCCCGTTGCAGAGCACAGGCTCCGGACACGCAAGCTCAGCGGCCATGGCTCACGGGCCCAGCCGCTCTGCGGCATGTGGGATCTTCCCGGACCGGGGCACGAACCCGTGTCCCCTGCATCGGCAGGTGAACTGTCAACCACTGCGCCACCAGGGAAGCCCGATCCGGATACTTTAAGGTGAGATCTCCACTGGAGGTAAAGTATATTAACCCTTTTAAGTTCGAAAAGAGATCTCTACTTAATAGATTAACTTTAGGTTATTCAAAACCTTTTCCTTTATTTGTGCATGAAAGGCATAATCAGGCCGCGCAGAACTGTGTGAGCATGGTAGTAAACACAGGCCTATTGCCTGTTACAGCATACAACTTGATTCAGTTGCTTTTGCCTGTCTCAGGTGTCTTAAGGTTATAGCCACAACTGCAAATTTAGTGGAAGCCTTGGCAGATTTGACTCTAGGAAATGAAGTTTATTTGCAAACTCCACACCTTGTCCACAGTCTTCTTAACGCTGAATTGACAACATTTCTCCGCAAGTATCACTGGATTAACTTCCTGTGAAATCCTGCTTTCACCACCTAATCTTTAAACGTCACACCGTTCTCAATCCTGCTACACTACTACCTCTGCCTCACAAAGGTGAGGGCCGTGACTGCCAGGTAACAGTGTCCCATGGGAATTCCCTGGGAGTCCATTGGTTAGGACTCCGAGCTTCCACTGCAGGGAGCGCGGGTTGGATCTCTGGTCGAGGAACTAAGATCCCACAAGCAACTTGGCGCGGCCCAAAACAAAAACAAAACAAACAAACAGAAAACAGTGTCCCGTTTTGTGACACCGTGTCCTGAGTAAACATGTTACCAAGTCCAAGCTTGCTCTGCTTGCCGCACGACAGGCCATAAATCGGAGATGAGGTGTTGAGGCAAGGAATATGACTTTATTCAGAAAGCCAGCAGACCGAGAAGATGGCAGAGTAAAGTCTCAAAATAACCATCTTATCGGGGTTTGGGTGCCAGTTTCTTTTATAATACAGAGATGGGGAGGAGATGAGGAGGTAAAGTAAGAAGGCCATAAGTTTTGCGAATAGCCCCTGGAATGGCCAGCCTCGGGGAGGAGATGTGTTAATTTCTTCTTAATTGTAGCCATCCACAGGTGGAAGGAGTCCATATGTTTCCCTGAACAAAGGCACTTTGGCTTAACATTCAGACAGAGGGACAGGATTCCCCGAGGCAGGCCATTATGTACAGGAACAGACAGTATCCTTTTAGTGAACAAAAGCAGCAGAAGGCAAAGGTTAAAGTAAAAGGAACAGATCCCATGGGGAGTCCGATTTGGCTCTTCCCTGTTACAATTCCCTACTGTCAATGTCCATTCCACAGTCTTGTGGATAAAAGGGGGTGACGGCCCTTCTAATTGCTTCATCAGATGGATCTTTCCGGGAGTGTCCACCATTGGTGCCGGTGTTCCAAACGCTGGGTTTTTGGTTTTTTTGTTCCTCTCTGGAAAGTGTGTCCTTTACACCTGTAGCCTTAAAAAAATATTCTCAGCCTAAAAGTTGAGAGTTACGACCTCTTTGATGGGAATTTTGAGGGCTTCAAGCCTGGGAGGCAGCATCTCAAGTTAAGGAATTCAGCACTTTTCCATGTACGGGAAGATGCAAGGGTCTGGGCTCACTGAAATCAGTCATTTGATATGTACCTCAGCTGTCTGGGGCCTGTGTCCTATATTCTCATATCCTGAATTTCGTCAGGGCTCACCGGCTCACGTTGGGGGGCTGCAGTCGCTAATGACTGATGTGTCAGGAAATATTCCATTTCTCAGATCCTCTCCTCTTGGTCAGGATTTTGACCAATATTTGGGAGACGTTTCAGGATCAAATTTTGTCCCACGGCGCTGGGAGGCTCATCCCAGGTCAGGGGAGAATTCTTGATATGCCACTCCAGGTGCTAGTTTTTGGATTAGGCCCTATTGCTAATTAAAGATCTTCTGGATCCTCTATCTAATTATGATCCAGGAGACATTTTCCCTTGTTGCTTCCTCCTGTACCTAGAATCACACTATTACAATTATTTCATGTTATAAATGTGGTCTATTTTCTCAAGATGTTTAGCCATTGAAGTATTGTTGGAGGCCTGGTTCCATACTGGGTACTGTAAGAGACGCCAGTCTTATAAAGTAGACAGGATATAAGTAATGCAGCTAGTAACGTTAACAAAGACACAGTACAGCAGGGAGACACAAAGAGCAAACAATCTGGAAACAAAGAACAATGATCAGTATAACTACTTGTAATCCAATTGCAATAGCGAGCGACCAGAGGTACCATAACTGATTTAGTGAGCCATCCGCTGTTTCAGTGTACCAGCAGTGCGTACTTAGACGTGCATGGCTTAATCTTTGGGACAAGCATATGCTACTGGCAGGATCACCCAGGTAGAGAGAAAAAGATAAATGTTTCAATTCTGCTTACAAGGGTATAATTTAACAAATGACTGTAAATCTAATGAGTTTAAGGGGAGCGTTTTGCTTACACCTGGAAAACACAGAGTTAAAACAGTCATTTTTCAGATAGAAACCATAAAAATTATAACCATAATTATAACCAAAATTATAACCATAAGTATAACCCTTTTACCCAGGCATGTGCAACTAATCGTTTTTGTTAACAGCTTTATGAAGCCATCAGGTTTCCCATTTAGAATTCTTCAAGTTCTTACCCAGTTCACCTTTATGGTTTGAAAATCAGAAACTTGTATTTATGCAAAGGTCCTTTCTATAAATCTTCTTGAAGAGGAAGCATTTTTGCAAAGGCATCAGAGTGAAACCATGACTGTGTACAATGGTGAAAGACTTAAGAAGGCACGTTTCAATCTGATTACAGTGCAATTGAGAAAGTAACGTGGTTACTGCGGTGACATGCAACACTTTCAGACAATAAAGAGAATTCTGTCTGGTAACATTTTACCAGGACATACCAGATTTTAGGAACTCCATATAATCTGTAGAATACCTGTGTCATTTGGCATACAATAGAACCTAAGAAGATTTATTGCTTATTTGACAACACTTCCTGTGTCATTCAACCTAATTAGTTAATATCTCTCTTTGGGGTGTTTCAGGGGCCCTTTGAAGCACCCCAAAGTTAGCTAGAGGTCAAAGGAACTTCATTATAATTTGATTTGGGAAGTTTTGTCAAAAAAATAAGAAAAGGGTTTAAAACAGATAGGATCCCATGTCACTGTGAAACAATAGTTATTCACTTAGCCAAAGTAACAATAAAAGATTTCAAAGGCAAGTACAGAACAGATCTCTTAAAAGGTAGAAAAACTTAAAATCTGGTATCAAAGGCAGTCCAAAATCTTAAGAAACCTTGTCTTCTTAACAGAGAGAAAAGCGAAATTCAAGTTGTGCACCAGCTTACTTTTAAAATGTATTTACCCAATTAAACTTATTTTAAACTTAGTCCTGACCACGTACAGAACTCTTTTTTTCAGGGTCCACTTTCCATAAACCTTCTGTCACTTACTTTAGCACAATTCTGACTTTCAAGTGGTCAAATATCTGGAGAGATTAATTTTAGATAGACCTTCCTAAAAGATAAGTATTTTAAAAAGTTCACCTAAAGCTCTTACCTCATTTGCCTTTTCTTTCCTTAAAAGTTTCTTCACATCAAGTTATTTCCTTGCTGACAAATTTGCAACAGATATAACAAGATTTTATTTAGCTTATATTAAACGTAGGCACAATAAAAGTATTATACTTAATGTTGATGACTCTAACAGCATGTCTATATTAATTAGATCAACAAACGAACGTTAATACCAGGTCTTAATTAATACTGACTATTTCCCAGTTCACATGAACCTGAAGCTCATTTAGCTCAGTTTCTCTTGTATTTAGAATAGTTTGGTGTGTAAGTGCTTACTTTTCTTTAAGCCAATTAAATAGAGCTCATCCACAAATCAACCTCAGCAATGTTATCCAAAGACAAAGACACATACAAGGACACAAACATACAGAGACGTCATGGTTGTCATTTCAGAATTTCAGCACTGAGTCAGGTACAGCCATGTGAAGCCCATCAGTTTAGAAAAAGAGGTTGGATTCAAATTAGGTTTCTGGCAGATGGAACAAATCCAACTCACTTGTCTAGATGGCTGAATTTTTACAGAAAAGACACTTAGGTTTTTTATTTATCCTTGATAAGTCAGTTTCTAAATTACTTTACCCTCTTTCAAAAAGGTGCATTTTAGAAAGATGGCAGAGATGAGAGTTCCTAAGAAGACCAGAAAGGACATTTGCATCTCAAAGATACAGGCAAGTTTTTCCTAGGATGACTTTGTTTCCCCTTTGTTTAATATTTACAAGCCTCTTAAGATAAACAGGGAGGGTTTGGGGAGTGGTATCTATTGGAGAGTCAATCAACTCGTTCCCCACTGTCAAAGTTCCCTGGGGCTCCTGTGGGGAAATTAGAATCGGACGCCTCAAGGCCAAGGGAGTCCCCTGGCCTCTTATAGGATGTCCGCACAAGGGAACTTGCCCTGCTGTGGATGTGGCTCCCAGTCCAAATTGGGTGGCTTGTGGAGTCTTAGATGGTGATACTAAATCAGGCTCCTGTCCTCTGGGGGTTAACACAGAAACTTCTATTTGATCCCCGTGGGTAGGGGAAACAGGAGGTGGTGAATATGATGGCGGCATGGGGGGAGGGTGGGCAGGTGGAACAACTGCCGGTGCAGCTTGCTGTTTTGCAAAACACTTCTAACTGCGAGATCCTATAAAAATTGAGTGAGCCATTTAGGGGCTACCGCCCTTGTGATCCTATATTTTGGGTCCACACCCTATTACAATAGTATACATGTCTTTCTTAGTCATAGGCTCAGGGCTATGTTACACCCATTTATCTACTATAGGCCCCAAAGGGCTCTCCTTCAGGGTTGATGGAGTATTTCCCATTTTGTACACCCAAACGCAAAAGACGCAAACAAATTCTGGCATCAGTGCACACAAAACCAAGACCAAAACCAAGGAACCAGTTCCCAAATCGGTTCTGAGGGGGTGTAGTGGTGTAGAGAGCAGCCGTCTGGTGCAGAAGCCCACAGGCAGCTAGGAGGAACTGTGTTAGTCCAAAGGGTCCGGGACACATAGTCCATTCTCAGCCCAGAAGGAGCAGCCAGGGGGAACCAGTGGGAGGGCTTGACTAATTGAGCTTTGTGCCTGCTATAAAGCTTATTGTTTAGCTCTTGGCCAGTAAACTATGGAGGGTTTGTACGTGGCTGCATAAATGGGTCTAAGAATGATGGACAAGTGTGGTATTCGTTGCCTCCAAAGTGTGGAGAGACCTAAGTAAGATGTGTTGGGCTTGCTATAGTGTGTTGGGGGGCTGAATAGTTAACAGCTGAGGTTTAGCTGCAAAAGGAATTTTCTGGCTTTTAGAGGATCAGTTAATGCCCAGAAATTTAATAGTTGTGGACAGCCCTTGAATTTTATGTGGGGCAATAAATAGCCCACCTGTATGTTATAGATGGGTCACCAACCATGTTAGGGCCTTGTGCACCAGTCTCCTGAGGGGCTGTGGCTTAGAACCTCAGTTTAGTGCCAGACGGTGCAAGGGGACCCCAGGTCTTGCCAGCAAAGACTGTGGGCAATAGCTGGGCTGTTAAGATAGCCAGTAGGCAGACAGGTTAAAACATACTGGGTGCCTTCTGAAGTAAAAGTAGACTGCAGCTGGGACTCCTTAATAACTGGTACTGAATAGAACATAACAGCTAGATTGTCACAGCAAAGTAATTCCCTGGAGCCCTTTGGATATCCTCAATGAACTGGACAATGTTGGAAATGGGAGCCTTAATAGTGGGGATCAGCACTTCTATTTCAGTAGTTGATTATAAGTCACCACTCATTAATAGCAGGCTTTAATAGCAGCCAAATGGGGAAATTGAAAAGGAGAAATGGTGTGTTTAATGACTTCTTCTTTTCATAAATTCTGAATTATGGGCTGCAATCCCACAGCCCCCTGTCATACATGTTATTGGGGGATATTTACTGTCTTAGGTGGCAGTCTTATGGGCTCCCAGTTTCAGCTTCCACCAGGAAGGCCAGGAATTTGGGTTTGTTCCAAATGGCGTTGCAGTACATCAAGGCATCCATAGCTGTAACGGGAAAGGGTAGGGCCAAAGGGGCTACCACCCCTAAAAGATTTCTAATAAAGATTGTTTCAATAGTGACATTCAATGGAAGTTGAATGCTTTCTACTCCCCTGACTACTATGCCTTGTAATCTAAAGTGTGGCCCTTGCTTATAATTGGAGGGGTTCCCAGGAGGCACTGTAATTTGAGCTCCCGTGGTCAATGAGAGCCATAAGAAAATTTGTTTATGTGTGTCCCAAGGAAAATTAGAGAAGTATATGGGCAAGTGTCCCAGAGGAAGGCCACGCTCCAGGGATCTGCCAGGTCCCTAAGGCAGAGGCGTTGGCAGAGGTCAGGGTACAGGATTCGGAGAGGTGACGGCTACCCATCACTCCAGTCTCCTGAAGAGTCTGCAGCGCCTGAGCAAAAATTTCTAACTTGTGCTTGGGCGGTCTCAAGTTGACATCATTAGGGACCCCCGATCTCCAGAGCTGCCAATACAGGGAGGTCTGTTAGTCATCTCATGAAGGATGGAGCTGTGTGATGGCACCACCCCTTGGTGGAGCTCAGTAAGGGTCCCAGAAGTCCCTATATCCCTTAAGGGTCCTCTGCTGGGTTCCTGGCCAGTGGGGCAGCGGGGCCCATGTGCCTTTACTGGCAAGCGAGATTTGGGGCTTCCGAAAACTTATCTTTTTCGTATCCAGCTACAACATGGATGCAGTCCCACGCCTGTTGGACTGTATCTGCCGTTTCTTTGAATCGTCACAGCGTGGGTCTACAATTAGGGGGAGCACCCTTCTCCCCCTTCCCTTGGACAAATGTTTTCTAGAAAAATTTGCCTTTCAACCATGGTATAGTTTACATGTCTCTGTTTCTTGTTCATGCTGGTCATCTGATGTTTTCGTGCAATGGATGGTGACAGGGAACACCTGGAATGGAGTTTCCTCTTCCTGACTCATACGCTGCCACTTCCTGTTTAGGGTGTCCCAGTCAGCCTGGGTGGGGTCAAGGGATGACTTGCAACAGCAGCAAGAAATGCAGCAACATAGGAGGCACTTACCTCAGCGGCATTTGCCCGTTCAGGGTACCGTGATGCCCCTGGTACAGCTTCCTCTATCATCGGTTAGGGCTGTGTGGGGAACTCTTGGATGTATGTTTCGGGCATAGGATGGTTTGGGGTAATAGTAAAGCTGTGTAGAGACTGTGTATGTGTGATCTGGGGAGAGATGAGGGGCATGAGTGCCTTTGTGAGTGTACGGTTGGTGTAGCATGGTGTGGCTGGGTGGTGGGCTGCTTCTGGGTGTTTTGAGGCTATGTGTGCAGGCATTTGAGAAGAGGTAGGGGTATGCATTTTAATGCTTTGTGTGTTGGATCCGTGTGTATTCAGAGTGCAGGGGTTATACACATGCTCATCCTGTAGGGTAAGAGTCCAGGGAGTGTATTTTTGATGTGGAGGAATTTGCAGAGATTGGGGTTGTCAGTGTAAATTGGGGCTGCTAGCTGTGTGTGTATAATCAGGGGATGTGTCAGAGGCTGTTTATAGTATCTCAAGAGGGAGATGGGTGTATGTTTGTATTGGGGGTGTGAGGTCATGATGTGTTCTGGGGGGAGTATTTAGGAGAAAGTTGGAAACATTGTGTCTCTCTGATGGTATTTTGTGTTTGTCTCAGCTTCTGAGGCATTGTACATACATGGATGTTGACAGCTGTGTGCGGACTGTATGTGTTCTACTTGGATTTGGGGGGTTGTGTCTTATATTAAGAAGTCTGTGAGTTTGGTTTGAATATATTTGGCTATTGTTGAAGGGTTTGTGTGTTTGCATTGAGGGGTTATATGGGGTTGGGTGGATTTTTGTGGGGTATGAGGATTTAGGTGTTTGATTATCAGGGGCCGTTGGGGGTGTGATTTTGTATTCAAGACTGTGGCTGTGGTTTTATTGGGGTTTGTAGTGCATGTATATTGGAGCAGGAGGGTTCTGGGCACACAGTCAGGCATTTGCTCATAAGTAGGGAGTTTGTGTGTTTGAGGATGTTTGGAGCTCTGTGGGGCTCTGTGATGGTGGCACAGGTGACTGTGGGCAGGTGGAGTGTGTGTTGGGCTGGAAGGGAAACTCGAGGGCCTGTTGGGGACTGTGAGGCACCCATGTGAACTCCCACGTGGACTGACCTTTGTTCCTTCTGATCCTCTGTGGCTTGTCCGCATCCTGATCTTCTGTGGCATCTACTCCCCTGGAGTGGTCAGCGATACTCTGCTCATTCTTAGCCAGATGAGTCAGGAAATGTCACTTCCTCTGGCAGCTGGATGTGCCTCTTGCAAGTGAGTGGTCCTGGAGTCCAGGGTGCAGGACTGGTGGACAGATGCAGAGTGAAGCTGATTCCGCCATGAGCCCTCTCCTCAGTGAGGTGGCCAGGAGGTCAGGGCTGTATCTCCAGAAGGTCAGACCTGGCCAGTCCTCTCTAGAATGTGCTGGAGCGGCCAACTCGTTGAACGCACCCTGCCAGGAGATAAACAGACCCTGAGGACAATTCCTAAGGGAGAAGTCTATACCTACCCATCTTCCACTTTCTCCTTTGGATGGCCTCTACCACAAGGTAAAAGCTAAGCCCCCTCACACGGCCTTTCTTGGCCTGGTCTTACTGAGCGGCCAGTCTCTCCCCACATCCTGGCTCACTATGGGCCCTCTGGTGATACCAGCAAGAGGGCTCCCTGCATGTCAGTTCTCACCTCCTTCCCTTGGCCCATGCTGCCCTTGCTGTTTGTCCTGCTCTTACTCTCCCAAGGCTGTTAAGTCACCCTGTCCAGGTGGGAAGGATCCACTGAAAATGCACATTTGAATAATTACTGCATCACCTGAGTCTCTAGCATGTACCAGGCACTATGACGCTTGCCAAATCCCTAAAAACCCCACAAAGCGGATATGCTATTAGTTGAACTTTGCAGGTGATGAAGCTGAGGTTCAGAGGTGAGCAACCATGACCAAGTACCCTGTATGTACCAGAATATCAATCAGACTGGTCAACGTATCCAATAAAGCCAAACATTAGTCTGATCAGTACGCCTAGATGCAAGGCTGTAAAGGCGCAAAATATGTCCCAGCACGAGAAAGAGCAGTGCCAAGTACCCCAGCAAAGAAGCAGTGTTCATATCTTGCTTTCTTAATCAAAATAACTGCACATCAACCCACAATTTCCTACTCTGTTAATAGGAGAAAAATACCAATGTGCGTTGTCCTGTAAAACTACCTTAAAAGAATATGTATGATCCTGAGTGCTTTAGTAATGACCCCAAATCACCATCATGAAGTTGGGATACTTCTTAAAACACTGCAAGTCTTACACACTGGCATATAGAATCTGTAAAGTCAGTTCTTTGGGTAATGATGGTAGATAGAAGTGGCCCAGAAGGACAGAAGACAGAAAATAGAGCAGAAACGATTTGTCCAGAGGTGACAATGGGTCATAGCCAAGGTTCAAGCATTACGAGGGAGGTGGTGAAAATAGTAATGGGCATAGAGTGTAATAAGTCAAGGATATCTAATGTAGTTTCTAATGAATGTTTGTGAAAGACATATAACTAAAAAGATAATAGGCTGGGAGGTGAAACAATACAAAACATTTGATATATTTTTTACAAGGATAAAAGAAGATAGAAATGAACATTAAAGAAGTAGGTCTTTAGAAATAGAAATAGAATATAGAAAAACTATAAGATGGTTACTAACCTCACAATATGATGAGGCAACTTAGATTTATTTTGTTTAAATAAATTGGTAGACTATATTTACAGTAGTTTTAAGTTTAAAGAGAATTTTTGAGCAGAGTATTGAGTTCCCATACACCCCCTCACATCTATTCCCCAAACCACACTTTCCCCTATTATTAACGTCTTGCATTAGTGTGGGGCATTTTTTTACAATTGATGAGCCAATGTTCATACATTATTATTAACTAATATCCATAGTTTACATTACAGTTTACTCTGTTGTATATCCTATGGGTTTTGACGAATGTATGACAAGCATTGACCATTACAGTGTCATACAGAATAGGTTAAGTGCCCTCCGTTTTCCAGGATGTCCTATAGCTGAAATCATACAGCATGTATCCATTTCAGTTTGGCATCTTTCATTTAGCAATATGCGTTTAGGGTTCCTCCATGTCTCTTCCATTTAGTACTCTTATAGCTCAAGCTGCCATAACATAATACTATAGGCTTAGTGACTTTAACAACTCACAGTTCTAGAGGCTTGGAAGTCTAAGATCACGGTGCTGGCCAATTCAGTGCCTGGTGAGGGCTCTCTTGCTGGCTTGCAGACAACTGTCTTTTCACTGTGTCCTCACATGTTGGAGAGAGACAGAAAAAATTCTCTGGTTTCTTCTTATAGGGGCACTAATAGAGCCTAATCCTCATGACATCATTTAATCTAATTACCTGCCAAAGGCCCCATCTCCAAATACCATCACTTTCTTAGAGCTTGAATATATGAATTTTGGGGGAACAGAATTCAGTTGACAGTCTCATTCTTCTAACAGTATAAAATATGACTAATAAAGAAAGCTCATCATTAAATTATCTCTTTCCTAGCAATACATAGATATTTACGTGCTGTTTTAAACCATTTATATATTTTTTTACATCTTTATTGGAATATAATTGCTTTACAATGGTGTGTTAGTTTCTGATTTATAACAAAGCGAATCAGTCATACATACACACATGTTCCCATATCTCTTCCCTCTTGCATCTCCCTCCCTCCCCCCCTCCCTATCCCACCCCTCTAGGTGGTCACAGAGCACCGAGCTGATGTCTCTGTGCCACGTGGCTGCTTCCCACTAGCTATCTATTTTACGTTTGGTAGTGTATATATGTCCATGGCACTTTCTCGCTTTGTCACAGCTTCCCCTTCCCCTTCCCCATATCCTCAAGTCCATTCTCGAGTAGGTCTGTGTCTTTATTCCTGTCTTACCCCTAGGTTCTTCATGACATTTTTTTTTACATATTAATTGGAGTATAATTGCTTTACAATGGTGTGTTAGTTTCTGTTTTATAACAAAGTGAATCAGTTATACATAAACATATGTTCCCATATCTCTTCCCTCTTGCGTCTCCCTCCCTCCCACCCTCCCTATCCCACCCCTCCAGGTGGTCACAAAGCCCCGAGCTGATCTCCCTGTGCTATGCGGCTGCTTCCCACTAGCTAGCGACCTTATATTTGGTAGTGTATCACAGCTTACCCTTCCCCCTCCCCATATCCTCAAGTCCATTCTCTAGAAGGTCTGTGTCTTTTTTTTTTTTTTTTTTTGCGGTATGCGGGACTCTCACTGTTGTGGCCTCTCGTGTTGCGGAGCACAGGCTCCGGACGCGCCGGCTCAGCCGCCATGGCTCACGGTCCCAGCCGCTCCGCGGCATGTGGGATCTTCCTAGACCTGGGCACGAACCCGTGTCCCCTGCATCGGCAGGCAGACTCTCAACCACTGCGCCACCAGGGAAGCCCCAGGTCTGTGTCTTTATTCCTGTCTTACCTCTAGGTTCTTCATCACATTTTTTTTCTTAAATTCTATATATATGTGTTAGCATACGGTATTTGTCTTTCTCTTTCTGACTTACTTCACTCTGTATGACAGACTCTAGGTCCATCCACCTCACTACAAATAACTCAATTTCATTTCTTTTTATGGCTGAGTAATATTCCATCGTATATATGTGCCACATCTTCTTTTTCCATTCATCTGATGATAGACACTTAGCTTGTTTCCATCTCCGGGCTATTGTAAATAGAGCTGCAATGAACATTTTGGTACATCACTCTTTTTGAATTATGGTTTTCTCAGGGTATATACCCAGTAATGGGATTGCTGGGTCATATGGTAGTTCTATTTGTAGTTTTTTAAGGAACCTCCATATTGTTCTCCATAGTGGCTGTACCAATTCACATTCCCACCAGCAGTGCAAGAGTGTTCCCTTTTCTCCACACCCTCTCCAGCATTTATTGTTTCTAGATTTCTTAATGATGGCCATTCTGACTGGTGTGAGATGATATCTCATTGTAGTTTTGAGTTGCATTTCTCTAATGATTAATGATGTTGAGCATTCTTTCATGTGTTTGTTGGCAGTCTGTATATCTTCTGTGGAGAAATGTCTATTTAGGTCTTCTGCCCATTTTTGGATTGGGTTGTTTGTTTTTTTGTTATTGAGCTGCATGAGCTGCTTATAAATTTTGGAGATTAATCCTTTGTCCGTTGCTTCATTTGCAAATATTTTCTCCCATTCTGTGGGTTGTCTTTTGGTCTTGTTTATGGTTTCCTTTGCTGTGCAAAAGCTTTGAAGTTTCATTAGGTCCCATTTGTTTATTTTTGTTTTGATTTCCATTTCTCTAGGAGGTGGGTCAAAAAGGATCTTGCTGTGATTTATGTCATGGAGTGTTCTGCCTATGTTTTCCTCTAAGAGTTTGATAGTTTCTGGCCTTACATTTAGATCTTTAATCCATTTTGAGCTTACTATTATGTATGGTGTTAGGGAGGGATCGAATCTCATACTTTTACATGTCCCTGTCCAGTTTTCCCAGCACCACTTATTGAAGAGGCTGTCCTTTCTCCACTGTACATTCCTGCCTCCTTTATCAAAGATAAGGTGACCATATGTGTGTGGGTTTATCTCTGGGCTTTCTATCCTGTTCCATTGATCTATCTTTCTGTTTTTCTGCCAGTACCATACTGTCTTGATTACTGTAGCTTTGTAGTATAGTCTGAAGTCAGGGAGCCTGATTCCTCCAGCTCCGTTTTACGTTCTCAAGATTGCCTTGGCTATTCGGGGTCTTTTGTGTTTCCATACAAATTGTGATATTTGTTGCTCGAGTTCTGTGAAAAATGCCAGTGGTAGTTTGATAGGGATTGCATTGAATCTGTAGATTGCTTTGGGTAGTAGAGTCATTTTCACAATGTTGATTCTTGCCATCCAAGAACATGGTATATCTCTCCATCTATTTGTATCATCTTTAATTTCTTTCATCAGTGTCTTATAATTTTCTGCATACAGGTCTTTTGTCTCCTTAGGTAGGTTTATTCCTAGAAATTTTATTCTTTTTGTTGCAGTGGTAAATGGGAGTGTTTTCTTGATTTCACTTTCAGATTTTTCATCATTAGTGTATAGGAATGCCAGAGATTTCTGTGCATTAATTTTGTATCCTGCTACTTTACCAAATTCATTGATTAGCTCTAGTAGTTTTCTGGTAGCATCTTTAGGATTCTCTATGTATAGTATCATGTCATCTGCAAACAGTAACAGCTTTACTTCTTCTTTTCCGATTTGGATTCCTTTTATTTCCTTTTCTTCTCTGATTACTGTGGCTAAAACTTTCAAAACTATGTTGAATTAGATTGGTGAGAGTGGGCAACCTTGTTTTGTTCCTGATCTTAGTGGAAATGCTTTCAGTTTTTCACCATTGAGGACAATGTTGGCTGTGGGTTTGTCATATATGGCCTTTATTATGTTAAGGAAAGTTCCCTCTATGCCTACTTTCTGCAGGGTTTTTATCATAAATGGTTGTTGAATTTTGTCAAAAGCTTTCTCTGCATCTATTGAGATGATCATATGGTTTTTCTCCTTCCATTTGTTAATATGGTATATCACGTTGATTGATTTGCGTATATTGAAGAATGCTTGCATTCCTGGAATAAACCCCACTTGATCATGGTGTATGATCCTTTTAATGTGCTGTTGGATTCTGTTTGCTAGTATTTTGTTGAGGATTTTTGCATCTATGTTCATCAGTGTTATTGGCCTGTAGTTTTCTTTCTTTGTGACATCCTTGTCTGGTTTTGGTATCAGGGTGATGGTGGCCTTGTAGAATGAGTTTGGGAGTGTTCCTCCTTCTGCTATATTTTGGAAGAGTTTCAGAAGGATAGGTGTTAGCTCTTCTCTAAATGTTTGATACAATTCACCTGTGAAGCCATCTGGTCCTGGGTTTTTGTTTGTTGGAAGATTTTTAATCACAGTTTCAATTTCAGTGCTTGTGATTGGTCTGTTCATATTTTCCATTTCTTCCTGATTCAGTCTTGGCAGGTTGTGCATTTCTAAGAATTTGTCCATTTCTTCCAGCTTGTCCATTTTATTGGCATAGAGTTGCTTGTAGTAATCTCTCCTGATCTTTTGTATTTCTGCAGTGTCAGTGGTTACTTTTCCTTTTTCATTTCTAATTCTATTGATTTGAGTCTTCTCCCTTTTTTTCTTGATGAGTCTGGCTAATGGTTTATCAATTTTGTTTATCTTCTCAAAGAACCAGCTTTTAGTTTTATTGATCTTTGCTATCGTTTCCTTCATTTCTTTTTCATTTATTTCTGATCTGATTTTTATGATTTCTTTCCTTCTGCTAACTTTGGGGTTTTTTTGTTGTTCTTCTTCTTCTTTCTCTAATTGCTTTAGGTGCAAGTTTAGGTTGTTTATTCGACATGTTTCCTGTTTCTTAAGGTAGGATTGTATTGCTATAAACTTCCCTCTTAGAACTGCTTTTGCTGCCTCTCCTAGGTTTTGGGTTGTGGTGTCTCCATTGTCATTTGTTTCTAGGTATTTTTTGATTTCCTCTTTGATTTCTTCAATGATCACTTCATTATTAAGTAGTGTATTGTTTAGCCTCCATGTGTTTGTATTTTTTACAGATCTTTTCCTGTAATTGATATCTAGTCTCATAGCGTTGTGGTCAGAAAAGATACTTGATACAATTTCAATTTTCTTAAATTTACCAAGGCTTGATTTGTGACCCAAGATATGATCTATCCTGCAGAATGTTCCATGAGCACTTGAGAAAAATGTGTATTGTGTTGTTTTTGGATGGAATGTCCTATAAATATCAATTAAGTCCATCTTGTTTAATGTATCATTTAAAGCTTGTGTTTCCTTATTTATTTTCATTTTGGATGATCTGTCCATTAGTGAAAGTGGGGTGTTAAAGTTCCCTACTATGAATGTGCTACTGTCGATTTCCCCTTTTATGGCTGTTAGTGTTTGCCTTATGTATTGAGGTGCTCCTATGTTGGGTGCCTAAATATTTACAATTGTTATACCTCCTTCTTGGATCGATCCCTTGATCATTAGGTAGTGTCCTTCTTTGTGTCTTCTAATAGTCTTTATTTTAAAGTCTATTTTGACTGATATGAGAACTGCTACTCCAGCTTTCTTTTGATTTCGATTTGCATGGAATATCTTTTTCCATCCCCTTACTTTCAGTCTGTATGTGTCTCTAGGTCTGAAGTGGGTCTCTTGTAGACATCATATATATGGGTCTTGTTTTTGTATCCATTCAGCCAATCTGTGTCTTTTGGTGGGAGCATTTAGTCCATTTACATTTAAGGTAATTATCGATATGTGTGTTCCTATTCCCATTTTCTTAATTGTTTTGGGTTCGTTATTGTAGTTCTTTTCCTTCTCTTGTGTTTCTTGCCTAGAGAAATTCCTTTAGCATTTGTTGTAAAGCTGGTTTGGTGGTGCTGAACCCTCTCAGCTTTTGCTTGTCTGTAAAGGTTTTAATTTCTCCATCAAATCTGAATGAGCTCCTTGCTGGGTAGAGTAATCTTGGTTGTAGGTTTTTCTCCTTCATCATTTTAAATATGTCCTGCCAGTCCCCTCTTGCTTGCAGAGTTTCTGCTGAGAGATCAGCTGTTAACGTTATGGGGATTCCCTTGTGTGTTATTTGTTGTTTTTCCCTTGCTGCTTTTAATAGGTTTTCTTTGTATTTAATTTTTGACAGTTTGATTAATATGTGTCTTGACGTGTTTCTCCTTGGATTTTTCCTGTATGGGACGCTCTGTGCGTCCTGGACTTGATTAACTATTTCCTTTCCCATATTAGGGAAGTTTTCAACTATAATCTCTTCAAATATTTTCTCAGTCCCTTTCTTTTTCTCTTCTTCTTCTGGAACCCCTATAATTCGAATGTTGGTGCGTTTAGTGTTGTCCCGGGGGTCTCTGAGACTGTCCTCAGTTCTTTTCATTCTTTTTTCTTTCTTCTGCTCTGCAGTAGTTATTTCCACTATTTTATCTTCCAGGTCACTTATCCGTTCTTCTGCCTCAGTTATTCTGCTATTGATCCAATCTAGAGTATTTTTCATTTCACTTATTGTGTTGTTCAAAAAGAGGAAAAGAGGAGAAAATCATAAATCTTGCTCTCAAAGTCCACCTCCTCAAGTTGGGATGATTCCTTGTCTATTCATGTATTCCACAGATGCAGGATACAAGTTGATTGTGGAGCTTTAATCCGCTGCTTCTGAGGCTGCTGGGAGGGATTTTCCTTTCTCTTCTTTCTTCGCACAGCTCCCGGGGCTCAGCTTTGGATTTGGCCCCGCCTCTGCATGTAGGTCGCCGGAGGGCATCTGTTCTTCGCTCAGACAGGATGGGGTTAAAGGAACAGCTGCTTCGGGGACTCTGACTCACTCAGGCCTGGGGGAGGGAGGGGTACGGAGTGCGGGGCGAGCCTGCGGCGGCAGAGGCCGGCGTGATGTTGCACCAGCCCGAGGTGTCCCGTGCACTCTCCCGGGGAAGCTGTCCCTGGATCCCGGGACCCCGGCAGTGGCGGGCTGCACAGCCTCCCCGGAAAGGGAGTGTGGACAGTGACCTGCGCTCGCACACAGGCCTCTTGGCGGTGGCAGCAGCAGCCCCAGCATCCCACGCCCGCCTCTGGGGTCCGCGCTTTTAGCCGCGGCTCGCGCCCGTCTCTGGAGCTCCTTTAAGCAGCGCTCTTAATCCCCTCTCCTCGCGCACCAGGAAACAAAGAGGGAAGAAAAAGTCTCTTGCCTCTTCGGCAGGTCCAGACTTTTTCCCGGACTCCCTCCCGGCCAGCCGTGGTGCACTTACCCCTTCAGGCTGTGTTCAGGCTGCCAACCCCAGTCCTCTCCCTGTGCTCCCGACAGAAACCTGAAACCCGAGCCTCAGCTCACAGCCCCGCCCGCGCCGGTGTCCGAGCAGACAAGCCTCCGGCTGGTGAGTGCCGATCGGCACCCATCCTCTGTGCGGGAATCTCTCCGCTTTGCCCTCCGCACCCCTGTTGCTGTGCTCTCCTCCGCTACTCCCAAGCTTTCCCCCTCTGCCACCTGCAGTCTCTGCCCTTGAAGGGGCTTCCTAGTGTGTGGAAACCTTTCCTGCCTCACAGCTCCCTCCCACTGGTGCAGGTCCCGTCCCTATCCTTTTGTGTCTGTTTATTCTTTTTTCTTTTGCCCTACCCAGAGTGCATGGGGAGTTTCTTGCCTTTTGGGGGGTCTGAGGTCTTCTGCCAGCGTTCAGAATGTGGTCTGTAGGAGCTGTTCCACGTGTAGATGTATTTCTGGTGTATCTGTGGGGAGGAAGGTGATCTCCGTGTCTTACTCTTCCGCCATCTTCCCCCAGGCCCCTAAGGAGTTTTATTAGCAACTAATCAAGATGTTTTTTCACAAGGCTCCCGATTAGCTGTTGGTATACTAAGAGTGAATCAGAGTTAGCATAGTTTCTGATTTCTTTACATTGTCTATGTGGATGATCATATTTTTACTGCTGGGGGTGGCGGTGGTGGGGAGTGAGGGAATGTTGCTTTCCTGCTCCTGATGTTTCAGTCCTGTCAAGAGAGCGCGTAGGGTCCTATCAGCGCTGCTTCTTTACTGACTCTGCCCCAGGGTGATCAAGTGACTTATATAGAAAGCTTGAAAAGAATTAAGTGAGCATGCTTGCCTTGACTAATTCTGTTCTCTCCCTTGAGAGTGTGAGTGTCTTCTGTTTCTCTCATTCTGTGTATTACTAGTTAGTAAATCTGCCCAATTCTGCGGTTCAGTTATGTGATCATTTCATTCAAAGTGGATTCTCAAGCCAGGGTTATCAAGAGTAACAGGAATATTCGGCCCTCCATCTTTTCTCTTTTATCTTATTTCCTAATTTATTCCAAACCAAATGGAATTAAGGCATTGTACTTGCTGAAAGGTAATTAGAAGTTCCTGACACTTGGTGCATTACCTGGGAACACTGAGAAATAAAAGGAAAGGAGCAGACATTTTGGAGAGGAAAATGTCCATGTGGAAAATCTTTTGTTACTGCCAAGGAAGGTAGTCTACTGCCTTGGTCTTTAATGTATGGTGGGATGTTGAAACCTTTGACTGTTTGAAAGTATTTAGGTTTGTGCAGTAAACTGCTGAAGCTTAGAAAACGTTTAATGCATGCTGTATAAATGTGCCGTGCTTGCTGGGAGACTAATAAACTTGGAGGCTGAACACAATAGAAATTTACGATCTCACAGTTGTAGAGGCCAGAAGTGTGCTGTCAAGGTGTCAGCAAGGCTGCTCTCCCTACTGATGCTCTAGGGGAGATTCTATCCCTTGCCTCTTTCAGCTTCTGGTGGTTGCCAGCTTCCTTGGCTTGAGGCCACGTCACTCAGTTTTGGTCTGTGTCTTCACATCACCCCCTTTCTGTGTCTGTATCTTCTCTTTTGTGTGTCTCAAATATCCCTCTGCCCTTCTTGTATATTAAGGACAATTGTCATTCTATTTAGGACCCATCCAGCTAATATAGGATGGAAATCCCATCTCAAGATCCTTAATGACGTTTGCAAAAACCTTTTTTTTTCAAATGAGGTAACAGTCAAGGCTTAGGACATGGATATATCCTTTTGGGGGCCACCATCCAACCCACTACACCAGCCCTAAGATACTTTGATTTTGGCTGATGGCTGCTGCTTATGGTGTGGGTGAGTGGCTGTTTCTTTCGAGCCACTTAAGTAAAGGTCTGATATAAAGAAAAGGGGCATTAGGGAGTTGCAGGTGACTGAGCAATACCTGGAGCGGAATGAATAAGGCACCTGGAGGGTCTTTAGTATACAGAGACCTTTACCTGGCACTTGACTTGAGAGTGTGCAGGAGTTTACAGGGCAGGAAAGTCTCAGGCAGCCGTCCACCTTGCCTTACTCTTCAGGTACAGTTTTTCCCAAGCAGGCTTGACTGAGACAAAGACTCAATTATAAGGAAAACATGTTTTATAGAACTTGTCGGCACTGACACATATGGTCTACCGTAGGCTCAAGTGACGCCCTTCACATGTGGACCCAAGCTGACACTGGATTTGTCAATTATATTGGAGAAAGAAATGTTGTCCTAAAGGCAGCCGCCTTTGGTCTATGTAGTTCCATAGCAGGAGGCAGTGAAAATGGCCATGGCGGCATAGGACTGTCAAATCTACGCCTCAGACCTGGAGGTGTAATGTCACTCGACAGAACCCATAAACAGTTCAGTACTGCAGTGTAAACAACAAGGTCATCAAAGAGGAAGGATAACGCAAGAGTCCATGTGTGACAGATGCTCAGGGCTGTGCACTGCACATGGCAAATTCATAGTGACAAATCAATGTCAAGCTAAAAGTTTCCTCCTGGTTCGAAGTTCGCAGGTCAGAAATTTCAGTTAAATGGCATAGACTAATGGACATTCTAGTGAGGCTAAAACCAAAGAGACTTTCTCTTTCTCTCAAATGCCATTGAGTTTCCGCTATGTTCTTTGATCAAAGTCTTGACTGGATTCCGGGAACAAAAATGTGCCTAGTTTCACTCTTCTAAGAGTGGGGGATTGGCTTGCTTTTGAGATTGTTTTTAAATGTTGGGGATAGTGCTGTAAAATCAAATTGTATCTTAGTAACTCTTTAGACTCTTTAAAAGCATGGTTCATGAGAGGGTTGATAAACTGATAAAACAGCCAAGGCCCTGAGAGACCCACACCCGTGTCAGTGACAGAAGTCCAAGCTACAGATACTGAAGGAGCCCTCAGTCCCATTCAGGCAATGAAAGCCCTGTCACTGAGAATGAACCAAATGTACATTTGGGAGGATTGTTTATGGACATTTAGGACTTTGGATTTTTAACCCACAGTAACAAGGAAACTTGATTTCAAAATTGGGATTTAATACTTTGGAACCTTAATTCATAAGAGCGTGTCATGTGTGCCCTTTTAATTTGTCTGTGAAGAATTTGATACTGGCAAAGGTGTACTTACAAATTTGCAACATTTCTATGATTTCTGAATTGTATTACTGGATGCTTTTCTGTATTTAATCTTAGTTTGTCATTTGACCTCATCAAATGTCTATGGTTAGCTATGTTGTGGATGGCTGGTAGAACAAAAAGTTGTTTCTGATCATTGGATATGAGTAGCCTTGGAGTTCATTTGAATTAATGCAATTTCTCACCCATATCAGAGACTTCTGGGATGAAACTCTAAGGCATCCACCAGCAGTTCCTGGAGGCCACTCAAACGAGTAGCCCCATAAAAGTGTGAGCAGGGCTGTCCTGATAAAGGTCTATTCTTTCCTGAAGGGAGAGCCATATTCCATTAATTATAGGCTTAAAAGCATCGTTGAGTGGGTTAAGAGATTGAAAACACCAGGGGAGCATTAGTGACAGTTTCCCTTCTCATTCCTACGGGTACCAGCATGTGAAGGGAATTTGATTAGTGTAACTTTTAACCTCTCTGCTCTTATGTTCACTGACACTGGCTAGGTGAGGTGACCTACCTGACGGGCAAAGTTGGGAAGAATAACTGGCCATGCTTCGCTAAGCTCTTCTTTCCTTCATCTTGGGAGTGAGTCTGGTGATAGAGAGACAGAAGTTCTCTGCTCCACTGTGGACATGCCCCTCTCACCTGGGTTTGCCTGGAACCAACTTGCTGCAACAAAGTGGGTAAGTCTGGATAATTCTAGAATTCAGTTGACAGACTCACTTGGCTATGTCATGAAGCCCCATTTTCCAACATGGGCTCTAACAGTAACAAGTGACATAATGTGTGGGCTCCAGTGCAAAATGAAAATATAGTGCCTCTTGTTCAAACTGCAAAGAAAAAGTCTTGTTGAAAGTATTTGTACTGGGGTGCATAGTGTCCTCCCCAAATTCATGTTCACCTGGAACCTGTGAATGTGCCCAAGTAAATTCTTCTTTCAGATAGAATCGAGATAAGATGACATCATACTAGATTAGGATGAGCCCTAAATGGGTTCTGTGGGTTGTTCTCTCTTCTCTTTTTCATACATGTCATCTTTTTCAGCAGACTGTTTGGCTAATATTGGGAAGTAACACGAGTAAGAAAGGATATGATAAGATTCCTTGGACATTCTTGTTTCTTAAAAAACAACGCTTTCTTTCTGTGTCAGAAGTAAGTTCAGATTCAAATGGAAAGCATGGCCTCCGCATCTGTTAACACCTTCACTTAGTCTTGGATGTGACCAGTAGCACAGAATTCTGGTGGAACACAGCAAGACTCCAAATGGGTACCAAATAAGCATGTCATGGAAAGCACACCATAAGCAGGGTGAAAACTAGATGTGAATGGGGCAGCAGGAATGGTGGCAGACACACATATTGCACACGTCTCCTCTGCTCATGCGTATATTTTATTGTCCCATAAACTTTACTTACAGAACGTAAGTTCAAAGATAAAATGATTAAGAATATTAAGACAGCAATATCAGAGCATGAAACCAAGCAAGTGTGGGGGGCCCTTCTGAGCATGGTTCATCTGGGACTTGATAAACTGGTAAAACAGCCAAGGCTGTGAGATACCCACACCATGTCAGTGATAGGAGTCCAAGCTACAGATATTGAAGGGGCCCTCAATACCGCTCAGGCACTGAAAGCCCTGTCACTGAGAATGAACCAAAATATAAATTTAGGAGGATAATTTATGGACACTTAGGACTTTGGATTTTTAACCCACAATAACAAGAAAACTTCATTTCAAAAGAAAGTGTGAGGTCTTCAAGTTTGCTTTCATTATTGAGGGTCCTTTGTGGTTACATATCAACTTTGGAGTGGTTTCTTCTATTTCTGCAAAAACAGGGGATTTTGATAGGCATTGCATTAAATCTGTAGATAGCTTTGTGTAACATGGACATTTTAACAATAGTTCATGAACATGGGATGTCTTTCCATTTATTTATGTCTTCCTTAATTTCTCTCAATACTGCTGTAGTTTTCAGTGTACAAGTGTTTCATGTCTTTGGTTAAGCTTATTGCTAAGTATTTTATCCTTTTAGATGGTATTGTAAATGGAATTGTTCTCCTAATTTCTTTTTCAGATTGTTCATTGTTAATGTACAGAAATGCAAGTGATGTGTGTATGTTGATTTCATATTCTGCAAACAAACTTTGCTAAGTTTATTCTAATACATTTTTTGTTCTAATAATTTTTTTGTGAAATATTTAGCACTTTCTACATCTTTTTCAATAGTTTCCCTTTCAGCCTAAATGTATCCTTAAATCTAGGGGACATTTTGACCTCCATCTTAGGCTTTCATCTTATTTCTCAACTTATTCAGTCTTAGTTATTGAGTGTTCTCCTTATTGTTTGCCACTTTGGAGAATCCAACAAAATGTTCTACTCAAGGTGAGACGTCTTTTCTCTTCCGCCTCTGAACCTGAATATCACTTATTACTTACTTCATTCTCTTAGCACTTAGCATTCGAAGTTTCACGGGTGATCTTTCTTAAAGGAGGCCAATATGCTCACCGAATTCAAGACCTCTGGTGAGTTGTGTCAAGTGTATAGGAATCATATTAACCTGTTGGCTGTTAGCACCCCTGGAAACATTTCTAAAGTGGCCTTTGACATTGATATTCAGGTATATTGAGCACCACATTAAAGAGTTTAACAGAATAAGAGTAGGCTGGTCTTTCCTAAAGCAGAGTTTATTCAAGGGTGACCTTTTCGTAACCTGCATCAGGCTCATCCGCATTGAGTCATTGAGTGCCCTCAACCCCCCTAAACTGTAAACTTTTTTTTTTTTGTGGTACGCGGGCCTCTCACTGTTGTGGCCTCTCCTGTTGCGGAGCACAGGCTCCAGACGCGCAGCACAGGCTCCAGACATGCAGGCTCAGCGGCCATGGCTCGCGGGCCCAGCAGCTCCGTGGCATGTGGGATCCTCCCAGACCGGGGCACAAACCCGTGTCCCCTGCATCAGCAGGCAGACTCTCAACCACTGTGCCACCAGGGAAGCCCCTGTAAACTTCTTATACACAAGAATTATGTTTTATAGCTCTTGTTCCCCTTCCCTATACCTAAACATACCTGGAATAGAAGGTGCCTCTATGAACAGGTGTTGCTTTAGTTTAAACTACATTAAGTACATGTATATATTCATTTCCCTCTGGGAAAGGAGGCTACTTTCCACAGGATTCAAATATCAAGCCTTTAAACTTCCTTGAACCCATAGATATATAAATAGTTGCATAATTATCCTCCCTCTATACAACTCTAAGATGATCATATCAAAGTATGGTCATTAATTGTTTTTAATTGCAAACAGATAATAAGCAAAGTGTAAGGAATTTCTTCCACCAAAGTAAAGGCCGAAGTTCAAAGAGTCAAATTAATATGGGATTTGTTACTATTCTAAATAGTAAAGAACACTGACAAGAAATAGCACAGTGCTGGTTGCTATTATCATCTTTTCATTTTCCATTACTGTTGTTTATATTATCTTCATGGGATTTCACTGAAATTATCAAGGTTTTTTAATAGTCAATAAAAAGCAAAATGCCTTGAAATGCCAATACAAAGAAAAATGAGTCAGAACATGAAAAAATGTTTTAGACAAGTTGATGACATATATTCTTTGCTCATTTCTCTTTTTGAGACAACTTCCATCTTATTCACACCCACATGTACAATACACTGAATAAAATACAAGCCCATCACTCGATGGTGATAAGAAAAGGAGAGATAAGCCGGTTCCAGAAAATCCCTCTATTCCTAGTATCTTGTTGCATCTGGCAAAAAAGAGCATTTTGAAATATTCTCTAAAGTTTTGTATTTTATTTTATAATAATTTACTTATTTATCTCAGTGTAAATATTAAAAACGCATGAGAAATATGTTAACATTCGGCATTTGACTATTCTTATCTATTTCCTTAATTTTTCCTTTGCCTCCTATGATGATCTTTTGGGATAGACAGCATATACCACTCTCATACTCCCCAGACTCTACAGCCCCATACACATGCAAAATAGCTTGTGTGGGGATGTGTTAACATACACTTGGTTGAGGCAGGAAGGCTGTAGAGTACATCGTTTTTACACCTCAACATTTTTTTTTTTTTTTTTTTTTTTTTTTGCGGTACGCGGGCCTCTCACTGTTGTGGCCTCTCCTGTTGCGGAGCACAGGCTCCGGATGCGCAGGCTCAGCGGCCATGGCTCACGGGCCCAGCCGCTCCACGGCATGTGGGATCTTCCCGGTCCGGGGCACGAACCCGCGTCCCCTGCATCGGCAGGCGGACTCTCAACCACTGCGCCACCAGGGAAGCCCACACCTCAACATTTTAAGAGTTTTTGGAAAGTAACCCTAGTTTGAGTGCAAGTTCCATCGATTTATCAAATGCATTTCAGGTATACCTAGGTATGTCCAGTCAAATGGTAAGGCTATATTACTGGGAGACTATTTACATGTGCAAGTGAAAAGAAATCAGTGAAAGAATATATTATAACCCAGAGTCAGATATAATAGGTCAATCAAATAGGATGTAGATCCCAGGAACATATCCACACATATAAGGACAATTGATTTTTCAACAGAGGTGCAAAGCCAATTTTGAGGAGAAAGGATAGTCTTCTTGACAAATGGTGCTGGAAGCATGTAGTACATGGATATAGTGCCTAGGTAGCCATATGCAAAAGTATGACCTTTGATCCCTACTTCACACCATATAAAGAATTACCTAAATGTAGATCAAAACATAAATCTCTAAAACTTGGACACAATCTTTTTGACCTTGGGGTAAGCAAAGATTTCCTAGAGATGACACCAAAAACAAGATCCATAAAAGAAAAAAAGTAATAAATTGGGTTTCATCTTTGGAAGCCATTATTAATAAAAGAAAAGCCACAGGTTGGAAGAAAATATTTACAAATTATACACCTGAAAAGACTTGTGCCTCTAACACGTAGAGAACTCTCAAAACTCAGTAATTAGAAAAAATTTTTTTAATTAACAATATGGGTAAGAATATTTAAAAAGAGATCCTGCCAAGGAGGTGTACGGACGCAAATAAGGACATGAAGTTGCTCAGTGTAATCCATTATTAGCTCTATGGAAATGAACGCCCCAGGAGATACCACTACACACCTACTGAATGGCTAAAATTAGAAAAGTCCAACCACACCAAGTACTGGTGAGGCAGTGTAGGAACTGCGCGGCTTTTACATGCTAGTGGGAGGGCAAGAGTGCAGTCACTTCAGTCCGCAGTTCGGCTGTTTCTTCATAAGTTGAACGTACACCTACCGTATGACCCAGCCTTTCTGCATCCGGATATTTACGCAAGAAAAAGGAAAGCATATGTTCACACAAAGACTTGTACATGGATCATCATAGCATCTTTATTTCTAATAGACAGAATTGAAACAACCTCGAGCACCCATCAACAAGAGAAAGAATAAATATACTGTGGTATACCCATACAGTGAAACACTATTCAGCAAAACAAAGTGATAAACTATTGACACCCACCAGAATATGAATTACTCTCCAAATAATTACATTGAGTGAAAGAAGCCAGATAAAAGAGTCCTCAGTGTGTGAATCCCTTTATCTAAATTTCTAGAAAAATGCAAACACGTCTCTAATGAAAGAAAGCATATGAGTGCTCACTTGGGGATGTGGAGGGCTGGAATGTGAGGGGAAAAAAGGGGCTTTATGAATGAGGCATAAACACTTGCAAGTGATGGATATGTTCCTTTTCTTGATTGTGTTGGCAGTTCCATGGGTATATGCATATTTCAGAATTTAAATTGTGTTTTTAAGTATGTGCAGTGTACTGTGTCCATTCTATTTAACAGAGCCATTAAAAAAAGACTAAGAACAGACGTTTGTCTCAACGAATAAATGTAACAAAGAACAGAAAAGTCAACTACAGTATGATCTCTGTCAGTTGAATTTTCCTGTAGTTTATTTCCTCAAAAAATATATCCCAGTTCTTAAAAGAGATGGGACTCTTAATAAATGGTTAAAAAAACCCAGCAAAGCCATCAGCAGGGTGAGCTCCGGCTACTTTTCAATTGTGAGACACTAGGTGCACAGTGCAGACATGCTAGGGTGTTTGTTCTTCCTGCCCAATATTTTAGAGAGGATATGAAACACCCCCGTTAAATGCCTGCAAGTGATGCCCAGAGTGGAGTTTGGAGAATGATGGCTGTGATCTTTAATATGGTTGTGCCTTTGTAAAGAATCTCACTCAGAATTTCCAGGGTAATTTTGGAGTCCATTTTTTGTGTGTTTTTTGGATGATATATATGTAACTCACCTGAAGAATATACCCACGTAGACTTGAAGTTAGGGACCAGCTGGTGTAAATCTGTGTGGTTATCTCCTGACCTAACCTTTTAGCTTCTTTTTGCTCCTTGATTGTAGTTAAGCTTCATCTTGCCTCAGGGACTTTGTATTCGCTGTTCCCATGTTTTGGAAATATTATTTCCAGAAAAATTTTCCATAACTGATTCCTTTCTATTCTTTGGCACTCATCTCTTAAAGATATTTTTTCCTTGATTGTCCTACTAGCCTAACTCAGTCCCAATTTAACAGATTACCTTACTTCTTTCACAGAATAATAATCAAACCAAATATTATCTTTGGTGTCTCTTTGTATTTAGATGAACTTCTTCCCAAAGAACTCAAGCCCCCCAGTGACAGAGGTTGCTACCTTTCTTATCCCTTATTCTGGGTCTTAGAACTGTGTCTGGCATGTAGTAATCACTCGAGGTCTGTTGACTGTGTAAAGAATATGTGAGTAGATGAAGAGATTTGGAGTTATTTGAGGTCGCTCTTAATGATGGCTGGTGTTGGTGATTAAAGTTGTAGGTTTTAGAGTTGGAAGTGATCTTGCTGAGTCTCACAGTTAGGGCAAATCTCTCCCTACTGTAGCATCCCTGACAGATGATCAAGTCTGAGCTTGAATAACTGTATATGAAAGACCCTAACCAGGGCACCCTCCTAGCTCTGCCAGGTCAGATAGAATTTTGGACTATTCTCTTTCTCTCTCTTGTAGACAGCCACTGTCATTTGGTAAGCCATAAGCCTTCCTTTGCTTTGACTGTGGTTAGTGTGTTTGCTGGATTTCTAAAATATATTTTTAGTGTTTACTTGTTTAGATTGAAAAGATTGGGCTATATTTTTAAAAGTTGATCCCTCCATTTTGGAAGGCCTTTTAAGTTGAGATATTGCATGCAAGAGAGCTAAGGGAATTCTGGACTCCATATTTTCGTTTTTACCTTTTTTTTTTTTTCTCAGACTTTGAACTAACAATGGCTAAGAATGAGAGGCACTCAGACCCGAATATTTTTTCCCTTGTCAAGCACAGAGAATATGGGAAAGAATGAAATTGGGAAATTGTTTTGCTCCTCTTCCTTTCCTCCTTTTTGCTCAGTTACCTTAGTCGTCCACCTCACTTTGTATTTCTAGCCTGGCTTCAGAAGACCTGAATTTGATGAACTACACACTGATGGAGTAGTAGATTGCTAGAAGGAATGGCGGCTTCACAGAATTATTTTCAAGAAGGATGGTCCAGCCAATTTCCTCACTTCCACTGTGAAAGGAGTTCCCTATTCCTAAGAAAATGGACCTATGTCCGACTGACACAGAAGATGGAGATTTATCCCAGTGCATGTATATATGTATATCTATTAAATTTATGTATATATATATAATGCCTAATGGAAACATCTCAGATGTTCTCTTTGGTATTTTTCTTTAATTTTACTTATAAAATTGTGACCATTTTTTAATTCAGAAGAGGAGAACCTTAAAAATTAATTAAGAAGACATCCTCAGTAGTCTAAGGTTCAGAGTGACTTGGCAGAGAAAATTGCTGAATGGTTAGATAATAGTGCTGGTATGCTTGGCTATTGTAACACTTTACATTTGAGTTTCTCTTCCTTGAAATTACAAGAACTATATGACTCAAGAGAAAGATTGATAATTAGGAATATTCTGCTTGCTTTATTTTATTTATTTTGTTGTTGTCGTTGTTGCGGTACGCGGGCCTCTCACTGCTGCGGCCTCTCCCGTTGCGGAGCACAGGCTCCGGACGTGCAGGCCCAGCGGCCATGGCTCACGGGCCCAGCCGCTCCGCGGCATGTGGGATTCTCCTGGGCACGAACCCGTCTCCCCTGCATCGGCAGGCAGACTCCCAACCACTGTGCCACCAGGGAAGCCCCTCTGCTTGCTTTTTATATAGCGTATTGAAGAACATTTTAATTATTTGGAGGTCATAGGAAGGAACCTTCATGATCTAAGTTTTGAACAAGTAGTGTTGCAACACAAAGCTATGACTTAAAAAGGAAATTTGAAATGACCTATTTCTTTTGGCATCTCAATCCAGATATCTGTCAGTAAAATGAGTCACTTTTCAGTCAAATGGGTGGTCAGCAATATAATTTTTTATTGGGAAGCTGAAAGACACCATTGCCAAGCATAGCACCTGCAGTGTTCACATCTATATTTGAGCATCTTTCGTTTTCCCAAGGGGTGCAAGTGAAGAGAAGGCAGGCAGAGAAATGGCACTTGAATAAAGTTTTTCAAGATGGATAGAACAGAGAGCATTCCCAGAGGCGGGTCAAGTCCAACCCAAGAACAACTCTCTCAGTGCTTTCACAACTAGGTAAAATACAAGACCAGTAGTAACTCAGCTCTCAAATCAGTGCTGAAATCCAGTGGAAGGTTGTTAATATTGATACGGTTAACATACATCAAATAGGATTACTGAATTTTCTGAATCCAACTGAACTCCCAGGATTGTTTGGTTTCATAGGCTATTGGGCTCAAGACGCATTTGGTTTTAAATAATCCTTCCTAAAATGTTCAGCTTTCAGTCTAATATGATTGAAACCCAGCTTGAGTGTGTCTTATAATACACTGGACTGGAAAGACTATGGGCATTGAATTATTCAAAACATGGCAGGCGAAGGAGTGATATGTGGGGAGGATGTGATCATAGAAATGAGTGAGACTTGATATGTCTTGTTATCCCATTTGATTTACCTGTTAGAACTCTTCCAAATATTAGAGGAAAGAAATCAATATCAATTTTCACCTGTCACGTTCCACACTTCAATGATGAATGAATGTCAAATTTGACCACAGTTTTCTGTACCACCTGCTCTGAAATAATATTTCTGGGCCTTTATTAAAAATGTAAAATTTTCATTGAATTTCCAAATATGATTCTGCAGTGGCTAATTCAGCTTGTTTTATGAGTAAGCAAGTTCTGATGAGTAATGCTAATTTAATAAGCCTGCATGTGAGGTTAAAGTGTCAACTATTCC
This sequence comes from Mesoplodon bidens, assembly GCF_964165515.1. NCBI lineage: Eukaryota > Metazoa > Chordata > Mammalia > Artiodactyla > Ziphiidae > Mesoplodon > Mesoplodon bidens. Next base: position 40,450,947 of record NC_138164.1, on the reverse strand, counting down.
TGCCGAAGGTGATGAGATATGACTGTGATGAGGTGGTAGGACACTCACCTTCCTGAACGAACCCTGCGAGCACACAGTTCTTGGGAGAAACCAGTACTGCATATAGTAGCAAATCTGATATCATTTTGCATGTCTCCTGTAGCAGTGGAATGCGCACACATACAAACATGATCATGGGTGAAAAAACACACATGCGCACCTTAGAGGCTTACATTAATTTCTGAATATAGTTCTCCGGAAAGAAAAAGCTTTACTGATGATTTGTATTTTTATAGTTTATTGTTTAATCCATACTAAAACACTTCATGAAATCACTTCCTGTTTTGTTGTCCATGGAATCCTTTACATTTTGAGATGCTAAATATAAATCGAAATAATGATTATAGTCCTTGGCCATGAAAGACTAAGTTACAGAGAACCCGGTGACTGGAGGTCAGAGCTGCCACGGAATTATTCTCTGCTCCAGAGACCATCAGAATATCACTGTGTACCCACTTAAGGATAGAATGCTGCTATTGAGAAACGAGCTCTCTTTTATTTCTACTAAAAGGAGAGAACAGTAGGGGACCTTGGCTGCGCGAGTGTATGAGACTTTCTCTGTTTTGTACAATAAGCCCAAAACAATACATGAAATAGCCTCACGCCTTTTGTCTTTTGTACCCAGCTCCTTCCTGTATTGCTCCTGATCCATTACACTTAAATCAACAAGAGTTGCTTGAACATTTTGACAGTTATGTTCCCCATACCCTGAAGCCTTTTTAAAGGGTTACTGAGATAAAGCTATTTCAAAAATACTCCCTCCAAATTTTTTCAGGGTGGCATCAATGAAAGTAACTTAGAGGAAAAAAACTTGAGTTCCTGGCCTACCCCTCTAAGGCCAGGCAAGCATAAACCTTCATAGCAAAACCTAAGTTTGCTCCCAGTTGAGAATTTGGTTTCCACGGTCTTATATAAAAAGTATATGGAGACTTTAATTCCCTATAAGCCCTTTCCAAAGAGTGAATACAGTTCATCATTCGTAAGAGATGATGAAAGTTACAATTTTGTTGAATAGGTGGAATATATATTACATATAATATACATATTTATTTTTAATATATATATATATAATATATATAAAGTTACTATTCAGAGTCCTAAAACGTGGATTTTTCTTACTTACCAAGAATGAACAGTAACTTGATCTCTAAACAATAAAGCACCTGGTCATAACAGAATCATAACAAATATTTGATATCAGAATGAATTCACTGTTCAGGTGTAAAGAGGGAATAGCTTCAGTTTTCCTCTTTCGTGCACCCCATTATTGCATCCTGGACAGAGGGGATTTTCTTGATTTTAATCTAAAGGAGAAATGGTCACTTTTGTTGAGATGGAAATTGACCACCTCAGTAGGCAGAGGCACTGTTTTTATTTGGCTGAATTCATGTTTCTAGTGATAATTCAAGGTGTAATAGGGTTTTCTCAGCCACTCCAAAATCTGAAAATGATAAGCATCTCACCAGAGTTTCAGGATGGCCCATTACCTATTCTGTGGAAAGGATATTCAAAATACCATGCTTCATCAATGTCTTCTTTGACTTGTTAATGAATGGACAACTACTGAGTTAAGACAGTGTCTTATCCTTGCTTCAAAAAAATAAAAACAGAAAACCCCCACAAACACAAAAAAACTGTTAACAATGAAAACTTATTATGCCAGGCCTTAGTATGGCCTGACTTGGAAATTTAGTTTCAGAGGCTTTTGTGAATATACCAAGGAAAGAGGACCTAGGTGTATCTTATTCCCACAGGCCGCCAATAAATATTTGCTTAACGGACAAAATATGAATATATAGTGTAGGAGAGAACCTGACAGATGCTTCACATTATTGAGTGATAGCAATGCCCAAACTCATCTGTGATCAAACACTATGAAAGTATCCTCCTAAGGATGAACTTATTACAAATAAGAAGTGAAAATTCAATTATGCAGATACTTTCAGTGTCAGCTCTGATATGCAAAAAGCATGGAAGTTGTCACTGTATCTTGTCCTTACAAGATAATGCTGTACAAAATGAAAATCAGTGACTTTTCTCAGACGTGATTAATAAAACATGTAACTATGAAAGAATTTTCAAACGGTAATTATGTATGTGTATATATGTGTCTCTGAAAAATCTGGTCAAAGAAAACTGAGGCTATCAGTATAAAGTTCTTTAACTTCTATCTCTTCTTACCTTTATTTCCTCCCAAACTTACCAGTATCCATCCAGCTCGAAGGATACAAGTAATTTTTATATACTGTGCAAGGTGTTTTTTTCTTATTCATATGTCCGTGTTTCCCCAATTCTCTAAATTATTATCTACATCTTCAGGATCTCCTTTATTGGTTCCTTCATTTCAACATATAAAATACAAGTCCTTCTCATTCTAAAAAATTCTTTTTTGCTAATTATTTTCTCTTTTCATCCAAACTCCTTGAGAGCAGCCTATTCCCACTGTCCTCACTAGCCCCGCCTGGCCCCGACAGGCAGCCCTACACCCTCAGTTTATTGCCATCTGGCTTTCTGTCCACCACTTCCCTGCACTGCTCTAAGGTCACTGGGGACCTAACTGCCCAAATCCAATGGACACTCACAGTCTCTGAAGGACGACGCTGGCATCTCCTTCCTCCTTCTTGAAACTCTGGCACCTCTCTCCTTCCCAGAATTCTTTCTCTGCTTAAACGTTGTCAGGACTCACAATTCTCTGAAATCTCATCCATTTTCATGATTTTAATGACTGCTGATATGTGCTGAGGACATTCAAATTTTTATCTTTCCATGTCTTCACGTGCATGTCCAGTTATCTACCAGTTTGTCTTCTGAATTCTACAGGTGCTTCAAAATTCTACATGTCCAGAACTAAAGTCTTTTCCCCACTTCAGTTCTTTATCCCCTATTTCCAAACTCAATGATACCACCACCCAACCTTAGTCACACAGATGGGGGTTCAGCCTCCGCCTCCTACTTCTTCCTTACTTCCCAAGGTCAAGTCTTGCTGGTAATTTCCTAAATACAATTAGAACTTATTTCCTCCCTTCATCTATACCTTATTTCAGACCCCTTTCTTCTTTCTATTACCTGGTCTAGAAGTTACGAAATTGCTCTTCGGTGGAACCAGTTGTTAGACATTCTATTAAAAAAGGACTCTAGGGTCAAATAGCTTTGAGGATGGCTGTGTACCATACGCCTGCTGTGACGATCCAGAATGAACATTAGCCTACAGCAGCCCCGAGAAGCTGTACAGTAAAGGAACCTGCTTAACTTTACTTAAGCCAGGTTCTCCCTTCTGCCGGCCTATAAACCTTTCAGTAGGGACAGGAGAGGAGGTGGCAGCGTGAAAATCCCACTTGAAAATATAAAGCACTGCTCCTCAGAAGAGTGGGGCATAATTATCTCCAGGCTTCTTCAGATTCCTCATCCATACTGACGTCAGTGGTCTAAAATGCCACCCGAACTTGTCCTTTCCATTCTTAGCTATTTTCTGAGGAAACCAGCTCCACGCACATGGATGGTTAAGACCTGCTCTCCTCCTCCTCGCTGCCTCCTTTAGGGGCACTTGCCGCTGCCTGGGGACACTGCACTGATCCTCCAGAGCCTGTGCCTGTGGCTCTGTAACACACCCCTCGCACACTCACGGCTCTGGACTTCCGCTGTCCACTCTGCCTTGAGTATCCTTGCCTTTCACCGGCTGACTCACCAGTTTCTCACGAGTCCTTTAAGACTTAGCTTAGGGACTGCCTCTTTTGATGACTTTTCTTTGCCTCACGGCTCCCCCTCTTCTTCCACAAACACTGACTAAACGCCCTGAATATGCCCGTCACAGCAGGTCACGTGCAGGATGAGACATCTGCTGTGCGTCTTCCCCTCTGACTCCACTGCTAAAGGGCCAACACTACATCTTGCTCATTGTTTCACTCCTCTAACACTCAACCCATGACTAATGAACTAACTAGTACTGTAGTAGCCCTCTTAGTAACAATCAGGCAGGACCTTCTACAAGAAATCTGACACTCCAGCTTTTCTCTGATCTCACCTTTCACTCTGATTGAACTAAAGACTTACCTGTACATGTTTTACCAGGGAGAAATAATTTAATCCAGAGATGTGTCATCACATACTCTTACATACTCTGCCGTTTAAAAATTCTGCTCACAATGGGGGAAGGAGACAGGTGTGCTTTCTGACAGCCCCACTGTTTTTGCACTTCTAGTGGTCACTGGCTTCTCTCTGTGCCTTCCTTAAACCCTTCTTAACAAGGGAACAGGATAACAAAGTAATTAAGAGCCTGGTTACAGCCTATGTGTGAACAGAAACATAAACAGGGACATAGAGAATAGACTAGCGGTTGCCAAGGAGGAGGGGGTGGGAGAGGGTTGGATTGGGAGTTTGGGATTAGCAGATGCAAACTGGTGTATATACAGGATGGATAAACATAAAGGTCCTACATGGGACTTCCCTGGTGGCGCAGTGGTTAAGAATACGCCTGCCAATGCAGGGGACATGGGTTCAAGCCCTGGTCCGGGAAGATCCCACATGCCAGAGAGCAACTAAGCCGGATGTCACAACTACTGAAGTCCAGGCACCTAGAGCCCGTGCTCTGCAACAAGAGAAGCCACCACAATGAGAAGCATGTGCACCTCAACTAGAGGAAGCCCGAGTGCAGCAACAAAGGCCAAACACAGCCAAAAATAAATACATACATGCATTTATTTTTAAAAAGTGCATGTATTTAAAAAAACCCCAAAAAGTTCCTACTGTAGAGCACAGGGAACTATATCCTATATCCTGTGATAAACCGTAATGGAAAAGAATATGAAAAAGAATGTACATAAATGTGTAACTGAGTCACTTTCCTGTACAGCAGTAATTAACACAACACTGTAATTCAAGTGTATGTCAATAAAAAATAAAATTTAAAAAAATTGCCAGAAAAATAGTCACATAAGGGGAACTTCCCTGGTGGTCCAGTGGTTAAGACTTTGCCTTCCAATGGAGGGGGTGAGGGTTCAATCCCTGGTCGGGGAGCTAAGATCCCACATGCCTTGAGGCCAAAAAACCAAAATATAAAACAGAAGCAATACTGTAACAAATGCAATAAACACTTTAAAAATGGTTGACAGCATAAAAAATCTTTAAAGAAAAAATTCACATAAATCAGAAACAAATGAAAGATAATAAAGTCCATACATTAAAAAAAAAAAAGCATGGGTTCGGGTCACATTGCAACTTCCCACTTACTTATAGCTGTGTAATTCTGGGCAACTCACATAATGTCTCCTCAGACTGTTCATCTATAAAATGGGGATGGTAAGAGTTCCCTACCTCAGAGCGTTGCTGTAATCCATAAACACGGTTAAGTGCCTTGGTAAATGTTTGAGGCTCTCTGGTTATTATGAATTAAAATATGTCAATGGCTTCTGGCCGTGTGATTTATAATAGTTTGATGTTTAACCAAATGGTAAAACTATTCCATTTATTATTCCCATCTCTTTTTAACCCTTAGCCTGCTTTGTTGTTTATGTTTTCTGCCACCACAGAGTGCTAGTTCCAGGAGAGTAAAGGCTTTATTTTGTTCACTGCTGAAAGCAACAGCACCCAGAAAAGTACTGTACATATGAAGCCCTCAGTAAACACTAGCTGAATGAATGGTGCAAAGTGTTACAAGGAAAAGTACACCCAAACTTTCATTATAATAAAAAAGTATAGATAAAAAAATCTTTCTCTAATGGCTTCCAGTCAAGTAACTGAAAACACCATATGCTATAATAATAACATAAGTAATTTATGAAAATTTGAAGGCAAAAACATAATTTTAAAAGATTTAGACCTACGTTAGGTGTGATAGAGTATGGATGCTTTCTTGAAATTCACAATCAGATCCAAGAGTATCACTTTCAGACTGTTCTAGTAGACTGAGTTTACTTTTAGTTGTCTTTGATGACACAGTCACTATTCTACTCTCTTTCTTAACAGAAATGTGTTTTCTCGAAGACTCACTTTTAATTGGTTTATTAACCAAAGAATTATTTTGCCCAATTCCTTTGCTTTTCTGCTTTACAGGTGAGTCAGAGCAGGAATGCAGGTCCTTCCCAGGTTGTTTCTTAGCAGAGTATTTTTTGGTCTATTCACCTGCTTTGCTCATTTTCTCTGAAGAAGACCTGCTATTTCTAGATAATTCCTCTTCTTTTCTTTGACTTCCAGTTCCAGAAATGACGTCTGCTGAAGGAGAATATGTTCTAGCAATGAAATCTTCAAAAGACTCCTACCGCTGCTCTGTGACTGGGACCCCCAGGTTGTCTTTGGAAGTTTCTAAGGCCTCCTGAGTAGACGCTGGGACACGGAAGGAGTCGAGAGGCAAAGGAATCCTAGCATCACCTGTAATTTTCGGAAAGTGGAGGGGAAGACAAAAGACAAGACAAAAATTCAGTGATGAACAAAGCCAACCATTAAAAAGTAGAGTTCAAAACTTCAATGTTACTCTGTAATCTTATTATTAACACAGTCAATTGATTAATCAGAAGATTTCAGAGCCAGTTTTTTTTGTAATTATATCTTGCCAAGTGATTCTCAGCTTAACCTAGCTATATCCAAGGCTATGTCCGCTACGTTTTCAGACTTTGGTGATTGGGGTAGTTGTTACCCATTTCCTTTCCCTCACTAAAAATAAAACCCTATTCTGTAAGGTAATTAATGTCTTTTCTATCCTCCAGGCACATGTAAACCGTATATAGTTTGTGACCAGACTGTGTTCTCAAGCTGTCAGTTCCCAAGACCACTCTGAGATGGGCTGATGGGGGCTCCAAGTAAGGCTGGAGGAAAAGCTGACAGGTTTTCCCCTCCCATTCCCATAACCAGGTGAGTCACTCTAATATGTTACCTATTAGCTATGTCTGGACTACTTATTTTAAAAATTATATCAGTATGTGTACCTTCATTAGTGTTCCTTCATTGTAAGCTGACTGCATACAAATAGAAACCTAGATAAAATATGAACAGAATAGACATTTATACAATTTAAAATCTGGAATATTTTCTCTAATGTCTTCTTTCTTCATTAAGGATAGTTTGCTTTAACTCATAAATTTTCTCAAGAACTTCCAGTCTCCTTATTTACAAAAGTACAGTATCATGAAATGGGCCCACATTTACTAATCTCAGATTTGGAAAGGATTCCAGAGTCTTCTAGCTCCCGGGCATGTGAACTATTAGAGACTGATCGTTATTGTTTTCTCGCTGACTTGGTCATTTCCTTTTTGCTAATCACTCTTAGAATCATTAAGTGCTGTTCTGTCCATTTACTTGGCTATTTTGCATTTGTTATGGGGCACCCTGTTTTGATTCTGATTTTCCTTCTTCAAGTGCCTTCTTTTCTTCTTTAGGTGGACTACTAACAGGAGAATTCATCTGGGGACGACCTAGTAAATGAAAATCTGACTGATCTATACCAGCCATTGTGGCCAACTGCCCAAGCCTAGACGAGAGGAGGAAAGGAGAAAAGACGAAGGTTATTATAATCACAGAAGAGCAGTTTAGATTTCCCCAGACTTACAATCATGAAATACTTCTAAAATCTTTTTTTTTTTTTTTTTTTTTTTTTTTTGCGGTACACGGGCCTCTCACTCCTGTGGCCTCTCCCATTGCGGAGCACAGGCTCCGGACGCGCAGGCTCAGCGGCTATGGTCACGGGCCCAGCCGCTCCGCGCCATGCGGGATCCTCCCAGACCTGGGCACAAACCATAGCCCCTGCATCGGCAGGCGGACTCTCAACCACCCCGCCACCAGGGAAGCCCTACTTCTAAAATCTTAAAAGCTAACATCCTACTCCAGACTACAAGCCTCTCTCTCCCCCAAATCCTCAGCCCTTTCCAGATTCATCCTCTAGGAGACATCCCACTGTCTCACTAGAAGCTTCAATATGTTCCATGCACCCTGTCCACTGCCTGTCACACCTCCATTCCTACACTTCTTTACCACCTTTCCTCCAGTTTCCAAGAATGTGTTTGTTCCTTCCTTCCCAACACCAACACCAATTCATTCACTGACAAAACACCACTCCATCAACTATCAATCTCCACTTCCCTCTTTCAGCAAAATTGCTCCCGGTTGAGAACCACTGACCTATATCTCCCCTGCAGATTAATAATCATTTTTATGTCTAAGGCAAAGATAACTTTAATTCAAACTTATCAAACAAGCAAAAGAAGTGAAAGATAGGAAAATTCTTATGCATTCCCGACTATTTTCAATGAAAACTGCCTTTAATTTAGTCTTTACAAAACAACTATACCTACTAATTACTCTGTCTACAGGTTACTCTTTTATAATGGGCTCCCCACTCTACCAAAGCAGGCTTCCCTATTTGCATTTCTTAAAAAATTTAATTCCTCATTTTAAAATGTCAACTATATTACCTATAATTACACTAAATTTGGCTAAATATAGCCACGTAAGTGATGAAAATTGCTCCAGTTCCTCAGCAAACTACCATTAGAGTCGCAAAGAGAAGAATGCCATGAAGAGAAATGAACTAACCCAGCATCTTTAAGGAGAACCAGGAAAGCATGGAACTTCTGAAAAGAATTCTCAGTGCTGCCCCAAACACCTTCATCATCCAGGATCATGCTTGTCAATGAGTGGGCATGAAGGGCTTCAGACAAAGAGAAAGTTGTGTTTCTTAACTGGGCATTTTCATGTTCCAGCTATACAAGAAGACTGAAAACGTCTGACATGATTTTTTCTCATTGTCATCAAAAGTAGTCTTGCCTTGGGCTTCCCTGGTGGCGCAGTGGTTGCGAGTCCGCCTGCCGATGCAGGGGACACGGGTTCGTGCCCCACTCTGGGAAGATCCCACATGCTGCGTAGCGGCTGGGCCCGTGAGCCATGGCCGCTGAGCCTGTGCGTCCGGAGTCTGTGCTCCGCAACGGGAGAGGCCACAACAGTAAGAGGCTCACATACCGCAAAAAAAAACCCAAAAAACAACAAACAAAGAAAAAGTAGTCTTGCCTAGTTTCAAGGAACAAAACTAAAACACTCAAAATGTAATTATTTTATAATTAATGTAACCCTCCGCCAGTAAAGACAGAGACCATATCACATAATAACCAAAGCCCACAGGCACCCAACAAAGTTTCCTATATAACACTTAGGTGGTATATAAATAAACCCAAGTTACCGTTTTATTAATGATCTTTCACAAAAGATCACATTTCTAACTGGTTCAATTCATAATGGAGCCTCATTCCACATTAGAAAATGACCTGCTTTAAGTTTCCCTTAAATTAGAAAGTGAATTATAGAATCTGATTTGAACAAAACATATTACAACTCTGATGAATGTTAAGAATTAACTTTAGTGAGTAAAATATCTAATGCTTACGTTTAAAAGTCCTAAATCATACCCAACCCAATTTATTAAATGTACGATCACCAATATTTTCTTTGGCTTCTTCAACATATTCACCCCCGTGCACTCTTCCCCTTCCGCTCAGCATCTACGCACTTAAAACCCCCTGTAAGCTCAACTCTCGTATTTCTCAGAAAGGCCGTTAATGTTTATGATGCCCCTTTTGCCTTACATGAGCAGGTACTCAACATTTATTGAATGAGTGTCTGCCAATCCACTGGATGCACTTTTAAAAATTCCTCCCTACACTCACCCTGTGATAAATTATATTTAGATAGAACTTTTTAGATTATGCCCTGCTTTCATGCACATTACCTAATGTAATTCTCATAGTATATATTTTTATCTTTCATTGCATTCTTAGAAGTTTTCCAATATCTTAAATTTATTTAAATGATTCACTTTCCTAATTCATTGCCAGGAGAGTCTCATCATGTCTTTTATGTTACTGTATATACAATACATGCACAGAAAGTGCCTTCTTGAATCAAAGAATCATGAACAGGAAATAAGCTAATGTCATATAAAAGCACACACACACACACACATACACAAAACGAGCTTTTCACATCTTTAAAAACATGCTTTCTGGAATATAGATCATATGATCACTAAATACCAGTAAATGCAAAAGTCCATATGATACCACCGATTTGCAACATATTACAGTTTTAAAGCTTACAAAATATGTGTATATGGCTTAAAATCAAATCAAAATAAAACCAAAACACTCTCAAAAGCAGATGAAACGTGTTTACCTCACTGACTCGTCTATCAGCCTTCAGTCTTATTACTCTTTCCTCCTTTAACTGCTTTAGGCACTCCTCCAGGGTTTCCTAAACAAACAGAGTCAATATTATAAGTAATTCATAGTATAATATCCAAAACCCTTTCCAGCTATTGGTCTCATCAGGATTTAGGGGCAGAGCCAGAAGTGAACTCAGATTTTAGTCTGCTACTGGTCATATTATACCATGCCAGTGAAATGAATGATCAAAATCTATCCAATTTGCAAAGATTTATTTAAATTCCACTCTTTCCAACATAAATTTGTGGCAGGCCACCATAAAAGGCATATGCATATAACATAGTAAGTCAGAAATAAGAAGTTACGACCAAGAAAGAAAAATTCTATTTTTATTTGTGGGTCTCTTTATAGCAGGAAGTCCTATTAACGAACCTGCTTAGCATACCTGAATTGCATAATTGCAGATTCAAAAGCATGTTTTAAAAAAGTAATCACTTTTAAAGCAATTTACAGTCAAGCACTGTTCCTGGAGTTCCCTGGGTATTAAATAATCGAATCATCAAAACCCTAAGAGGGGGCTTCCCTACTGGCACAGTGGTTAAGAATCCGCCTGCCAGTGCAGGGGACACGGGTTCGAGCCCTAGTCCAGGAAGAACCCACATGCCGCAGAGCAACTAAGCCTGTGCGTCACGACTACCGAGCCTACGCTCTAGAACCCACGTGCCACAACTCCTGAAGCCTGCGTGCCTAGAGCCTGTGCTCCGCAATAAGAGAAGCCACCGCACCGCAACAAAGAGTAGCCCCCCGCTCGACGCAACTGGAGAAAGCTGGCGAGCAGCAACGAAGACCCAACGCGGCCAAAAATAAATTTATAAAACAAAAAACCCTACGAGGAAAGAACGATCACTAACTCCATGTTATTTTACAGATGAGGGAAACAGAGGCAGAGAAGTAGAGTAAGTAGAGCAGCACAGCCAAGGTCACACCACTAAGTAGCAGAGCCACACTGTGGACTCAGGAAGCTGGCTGCCATTCCTGCTCACGGCGGTGGTAGTCTTCCCTTCACCAAGGTCACTGAAATAAAATGAACACTGATAAACTATCTTAGGAGTTTTAGGAACTAAGACACTTCGGTCCTTGAAGTGGGGACACTGCTTGCAATAGGCAGAATTCTGACAGAGCCTCCAAGATGACCACTTACTGAAGTACACAAACCTTCCACTTATCCAATCAAACTCTAAATGTAGGTGCTGTAGTGAAGGGATTTTGCACATGGAATTAAGGTTCAAAATCAGTTGATCTTTTAAGATAGGGAGATTACTTTAGGTGGATGTGGCCTACTCAGGCACCCCACGAAAAGGACCTGAACTCTTCCTGAATTGAAGTACAAAATGGACAAGAGGGAGACTCTCCATTGCTGGCTCTGAAGAAGTCCAATGCTGCGGCAGAGAAGGCAAGCGAGAGGCCTCTAGGAGCTGAAACTCTCCCCCGACTGACAGCCAGCAAGGAAATGGGGACCTCTGTCCTGCAACTCCAGAATCTGAATTATGCCAACAAGCCGGAAGAAGCCTGTAGGCATTCTTTCCCAGAGCCTCTGGACGCTAACACAGCCAGACTGACATCTTGATTTCAGCTCTGTGGCCCACACAAACTATGGTGAACATCCAACGTTTGGGGCTCAATATCTTACACTTAAATTTCACGTGCTTTAACACTCTCAGGAGGGAACCCACATGTTCCCGTGTGTATCTGAGCAGGAAGCCCAGTCACGCTGTGCCTGGACTTCTGACCTACAGAACTCTGAGCTAGTCAAATAGGTATTGTTTTCAGTCAGTAAGAGTGTAGTAAAAGAATTAATATTCTACTCAACCTCCAGGTTCGTGAACAAAATAAATGATTGTCATTGTTTTAGGCCACTGTTTTGGGGTGGTTTCTTATGCAGTGATAAACAATCATAATACCTATACTTATGAAAACAGTAAGGTATATTTATACATGTTAACTGCTTTGAACAATCACTTAAAGAATGAGGAACTCTATTACCTGCCATCATTGGGAGAGGAGCTGGTATCACTTTCTGGAGAGTAGCTTTTGGTACCTAACAACAATCCTACATCAGGAGTTTACCCTAAGGAAATCAAAGATGTGGGCAAAGATTTATCTACCAACATGATGTCATAAGATTGTTGATAACCAAACCCTAGAAGAAAGCTAAGAGCCTCCGAATTGGGACTGGTTTAAATAAAAACAGCTCATCGTCTGAAGGAATGCTCTATGAAGCCACTAAGAATGACAAGAGGTCTCAACCAGAGCTCATGAATGGGCTTCAGGAGTGCTACATTCAAAATATATCTGTGCGTTTTTCCTGGGAGATGATGCATAAGCTTAATCAAATTCTCTGATGTAGAAGAGTAGTTAGTGACATGGCAAAATATTTCTGATACTTTTTTAAGACAAAAGAACAGATTAGGTGTGTGTACATGCAGAGGTGGCTTTTATTTCCTTCAAGAAGTTATTCATTGTTTTCAAACATTTGCTCAATGAACATATATTTTTATATTCAGAACATGTTTAAAAAATTGACAGTCTAAGAACTTCAAATTCTTTAATGTTTCATTACTAAAGCCAGTCAAGTTTTCAATGGGGAAAAAGGGGAAAAAATTGCAAAATTCCTCTACTTTTAATATAATGGTTTAGTCAATCTTCTAAAACTGATTTCAAAGAAATTCTAAACAAATAAACAAAAAAACAAAAAACCCTCAGCACGGTCAGAGGAAAGTAGACTAAAATTCCTGACTGGTTCTAAATAGCACATCAAAGTGCAATTACATGCAACAGTTTCTCCCTCTAATGGAGGGAATTAGAACACAGTGTTCAATTTTTGTGAAAAAGTGTACCCTCCTCCTACAAAATATTCAGAATTCATGTCCCTTACATGGAAATATGGAACCAAAAAAGTTAGAAAGTAAAATTGCTTGATATTCTATTACTTAAGTAAGACTAATGATAAGGCTTTGGAATAATTTTCCTTCCTTCCATCTGCTCTCCATTCCACCCTTCTGTACACCGGCTAGGGTGATTTTTCTGGGGCAAAGCTCCCATCATATTGGATATCAAATTTTATGTTCAACTTTTCTCCATTTAACATTGAAATCAATCATTTCTCATATAATCAGGGGATTCATAACCTTGATTTTTTTGTGCGGGCTACAAAATATTCCACTGAGTGGGTTTACTGGTTAACCATTTTACACATTTAAATTCTTTCCAACTTTTCAGTATTATCAGACAAAATAACCGTTTTTATGCATGAAGGCTTTTTTCCATATTGAGAATAACATTCTTACAATAAATCCATAAAAATGAGTTTGAGATCAAAGCAAATGAACATTTTTAAGGCTCTGAGCTACCTATCTCCAGACTTCTTTCCAAAAGATTTCTGAGATTTTACACTGCCATCAGCGATGTATCACTTGGTATATAACCTCTACTATAACTGTTGGCTTACTTCCTCACTTAGAGTGCAAGTTATTTGAAGATAGGGGGTGTATTTTATTAAGTGTTTATCCCCAGCACCTGTGCCTAGCACAACGTAGACGGTCAATAAATAATTGCTTAATAAGGAAAATCCCCGCCACACACGTACATATAAGATGTACGTGTGTGAAAGACAGACTGTGTGTTTTTCTCTAACTGGATAGATGAAAACTTGTCATCTTCTTTAATGTGCAATTTTTTTGCTTATAATTAGTCATTAAATTTCTCTTTTAGATTATATTGTAAATATTCAGATTCTCTGAGGCAAATGGGCCTGGCACTACCCATTAGCTACATAACCTTGGACAAGTTCTATAACTCTAGGCCTCAACTTCCTCATCTATAAAATGGAGATAAGCTCCCATATTACAGAGCTCTTGTGAGAATTACATGAGTTAAAACACATATAAAATTAGAAGAGTGCTTGGTACATAGAATATGTGCAATTAATGCTGAATGAATGAACATGCGAATGCAAACAGTAGTGAAGGGCTTCAAATGAAACGGTCTCATCCCACTCCCACATCCAGCACTCAAGAAGCGACCGATTCTTTATGCAGTTTTTAATTGTAAAATACGATATGTGTACTGAGAAGTGCACAGAACAAAACTGTCAATGTGACAAAGAAAAAGAGAATACTTACATAAGCACTACTCGAAGCTGAAAGTATTGATACTTGTCAGCATCGCAAAAACCCCCCATATCCTTTTCTCATCACAAGCTCCTTCCCTCTTCCCGGTTAAACACCAACCTCACTTCTTGACAGTCATTTCCTTTAACCTGCATGCATCCCTAACAAAAGAGTTTAGTTGTGTCAACATCTAACTTTATGTACAGGATCATAGTATATGAAGTCTTTTCTATCTTATTTCTTTCTCTCAACGTTGGTTTAAAAAATTCATCCACATTGCTGCCTGTAGCTCTAGTTCATTCAATTTTATTGCTGGATAGTTTTCCCACTGTACAAATACACATCATTTATTTAATTTTTGACTCTTAATGGACATTTGGTTTGTTTTCAGTTTGTGCTAATGCAAATCATGGACAGGAATCCTGCTGTACCCGTTATTCTGGTGCATTTACACAGGGCGGGGGTGAGGGCTGCTGGCTCACAGGCTATTTATATACCTTCAGTTGATGGAGAGTGCTAAATGCTTTCCAAAGTAGTTGTGTCGATTTATACTCCAGTATAAAGAGGGTAGAAGATTCCCATAGTACTTCAGGTCTACAATACCTGATACTACCAGACTTTTTATTTATGTATTTGTCAATCTGATTGACATGTAGTTTCCTTGGTTTTGACTCACTTTTCACTTATTACTTCATGAAGTCGTACACTTTTCTGTGTTTACTGGCTGTATGGATTTCCTTTTTTATGAGGTTTACATCAAATATTGTTATTTTTTATTATTTTATTATTATTATTTACTTTTGGCTGTATTGGGTCTTCGTTGCTGCGTGCAGGTTTTCTCTAGTTGCGGCGAGTGGGGGCTACTCTTCATTGCGGTGGCTTCTCTTGTTATGAAGCACAGGATCTAGGCGCGCAGGCTTCAGTAGTTGTGGCACATGGGCTCAGTAGTTGTGGCTCACGGGCTCTAGAGCACAGGCTCCGTAGTTCTGGTGCACGGGCTTCGCTGCTCCGTGGCATGTGGGATCTTCCCGGACCAGGGCTCGAACCCGTGTCCCCTGCCTTGGCAGGCAGTTTCTTAACCACTGCGTCATCAGGGAGGTCCAACTATTGTTATTTTGAATTCTTCTCCATGTCCAAGTAATACTCTTACATGACTATTTTCTCACTAAATTGGAGGCGTTATCTGTTCACTTTCTAACTTACTAATAAGTAAGGGTTTAGTTCCTCTACACTCTTTCCTATGTCCACACTGCTCAGTAAAGTTATGTCATCATGAGTTATTCCACTGCTCATGATCTCTTTGACTTGTAGTCATATACTTAAAAACCTACATTGTTGATCAACTAGAAGCTCTCTCAACATCACGCTTTGTAAAATGAGGACATTCTTACCATCTTCCCTTTTTTCTACCTCCTGTCTACCTTCCAAACCCAGCTGTTACGTTGTCAAAGTTGAAATTTATATTCTGTTCTATGTGCAGTTAAGTCTTCTGTTACTTGAGAGTCAGTACGGAGTAAGGTTTAAGAGAACAGGCAGAGAGCCTAAACTCAAAGCCTCGATCCAACCTTAAATTAGGTACAGCCTGGGCAAGTTCCTTCCCTGACTTAGCTTCCTGCTCTCAAAAGTGGGAATGATATTAGCACCAACCTCATAAGGCTATTCAGAGGATTAAATGAGTTAATATATGCAAAAACACTTAGAGCCTAATATATGCTAAGTACATACTAGTACACAATACATTTCAGTACATACCAAGTTAATACTAATACATACTAAGTATAGTTTACTTTAGTTATTTGTGATTACATGCAAGTTGGCAATAAAAGCTGCAAACCAAGACAGTATTGCCATTATTACAATGAAATTAATATTGCCCACTGCATATGTACTGTGTCTCTGTGTATAGACTATACCTCGTTCCATACTGTGCCAGTGTCACTGCCCTTGTGCAGGGTGACCACATACCCCAAGCCGCCTTGGGCTGTTCCAGTTTATACCTGTTGTCCTGATGTTACAGCATTAGAGTGCCTCCTTACACTATTGAAGTGTAAGGAGTTTGGACAAGTTCCGGTTTGGACAACAAATTAGATAGGTGGTCATTACCCCTGTGTGTCACTGAAAAGGGGGACATCTATAGTGTCAAGTTGAAGTGGATTCTTCCCTTCCTCACCAATAGTAGGTTAAAAATCAACCATAGTTCAGTGTGCTTCAGCTTTATGTCCGTATAGCCTTTTCTCCTCTGGAGTTCAAGTTCCTTCTCCTCTTCCTCTCCCTCCTCCCTTCCAACAGTGCCTAACACCTAGTAAGTACGATATGCCTCAAGGTGTTTCTAAGCTCTCAATCACACAATCAATAGAAGCCTCTCCACTCTAGACAAGCTGCAATCTGTACTGAATCCCCTATTACCTTCCTTCTTGGTTTATTGCCTCATTTTGCTGGATTATGTCTATAAATAGCTTAAGGTGTAGCACAGGAGGTCAATTTTTCAAATTTCTTTGGGTACAAAATATCTTCTTCAGCCTCCACTTATGACTGATAGTTTGGCTGGATACAAACCCCTAGGGTGAAAATTATGTGCCTGAAAAACTTTGGAGGTATCTTTCTAATGCCTTCCAGGATCCATGGTGCTCATGACAAGTATGATAAAGTCAGATTGTAACCTTTTTTTTTAGGTGACCAGTATTTTTCTCTCTGGAATGGATGTATCCTCTCAGTATTTTATTCTATTTTAATTTATTTTTTAAGTATTTGAAAGTTTCACAATGAAGGGTGCCTAGGTATGAGTCTATTCTTACTCATCTTGCATAACTATTTTCAATCTGAGGCCTGATGTCTACTTTCAGCTGTGGGGAATTTCGTTGCCCTTTGACAGCTTCCCTCCATTTTTTTTCTGGGTCTGGACTTTCTAATAGTAACATGTGGGATCTCCCAGATGCAGCCTCTCTAACATATTTCTATCACATTTTCCATTGTGTCTTTCTTTTTTATATACTGAGAAATTTTTTAAATTCCTACTGAATTTATTTCAGCAACCATATTTTCATTTCCAGGAGACCTCTCTTGCTTTCTGACCATTCTCCTTTTCATTAATACCCTAGTCTTATTTTATAGTTGCTAGCTCTTTTTAAACCTCTCTCAGGATGCTAATTAGGGTTTTTTCTTAAATTATTCTGTGCCCTAAATTGTCCCTGGTCCTACTAGGATATGTTTGCACTCTTTCCCCCTCTCTCATGTTGTAAGCTTTACTCAACTAACAGGCAAATGACACTTATTTTCTATTTAAGAATGAGCGCAGAAAGCTCCCTGAAGTCAACGATTGATTGGCTTCTTATGCAGGAAGAAGCGGGGAGTAACTGTAACAGGATCTCCCCCAAAAACAGTTTTCTAGGGTGTAAAAACTCACAGTAGCTGCCCCAGTTCTCGCCAGTTTCACTGTCTTCAAAATGAAATCATCTCATTTCAGGAGGGTTAGGGCGGGGCAGGGAGTCCACTCCTCCAAACACATCCCTTCAATGAGCTCCCCTATTGGTCACACTTTTAACTAACTCCACCCTCTCTCCTACATGCGCACCTGAGCATGGGGCTACTTTTTCAGGTGGGGTCAGAATCCTCCTCAGTTGCACGTGGTCCCTGTGCATATTCTAGGTGATGCTTTTCCTCTGTTCTACTGCTTCAGTTTCACACTCTTCCACCTGTCTTCTTTCAAAACTATGTTGAAATCTCTTGATAGTTGTGTGCATATATACTTAAACACTTTGATACCATCATTGTAGTGTCTTGTCAAAACAGAGAAGAGCTAAAAGGGTTCTCAGTGCATTCTGAATCTGCTATTCTGTGGTCCCAGTGTTTAAACTTCTTGGACTTCCCCACTGTCTATTACTGCTTTTACAAATACAATCTCATGGTCTATTCGTGAAGGAAATGAATACACCACATCTAAAATAACAAGGAATGCAGGTTAGATGCTCTAGGGTCTAGTCATACTCTGCCATTTACTAATAAACCACTTACGTTCTACAAATTGTAGGTGCGCATTTATAAAACGAAAGGGAGTAACTCTACATGAACTATACATTTCTCCTACTCTAACATTTCATAATTTTCTAAGTTCTTTTCTTAAAATTTCTCTATATTATCATTATTTTTAATTAAAAAATAAAAATCTAACTTTCTCTTTTGAAAATCAAAGAGTAGTTCCCGTAGTCCTACAATAATGGGATAATTAGTTCTGAAACCTGTCAAGTGTCATGTTTCATACGAAGAGAAAATCATATTAAATAATTTTAAAAAATTAAACATGGACTTTGTAGCACAAAGACAAGGTCCCCCCCAAATGGTGTTCCTTTATTTACTAGAAATGTTCAGCTCTGCATTAAAGTTGAAATAAAATAAATATATTAATTTTGAGGTGCAAAAATTTCTTATAAAAATCAATTTTTCTTTTCTGTCCATACAAACAAAAGTATGGAATGACATTAGAGGTCAGGTTTATTTGGCAATAGAATGTAGCTTCTTGATATTTTTGATTTTAGGAAAGGAGAATATCAACATCAAAACTTTTTTCAACTTTACTTTTATTTAAAATGAGGCCATATTTTCCTCTTATAAAAAGAGAGTTCAACTAGAACTGTCTATTTTCTCATCTGTAAAACAAGAGCACTGAATCAGCTGACTGTATTCATTCAGAACTCAATTTCCTTATCTTATGATCACTAAGCTTCTCCCTAAATCTAAAATACTATGCTTCTAAGCAAAGGAAAATATATTACTAACGACATGTTTTGATTTTAGTTTCTTAGAGTTCAAATGTCCACCATTCACCTTGGTCTAAGCTTAAGGAACCATTCAAGGGGATACAATGCAGGTGGGAGGAGAAAACAGAACCCTCACACAAGCTGTGCTGCGTTGCAATCAGCCTTCCGTTTGAAAAATAATCTTCTCTATAGCTTTAAAGTGATAACTTTGTACCTGCAATGCTTCTTGTTTCAAACGGATTTTCTCTGGCTCCTCCTGAACACGTTCTGAGGAATCGTCGACCTCTTCGATTTCTGAGGAGGAAGGACTCTCTACTGTCACAGTCACAGGAAATTCTGATGGACCTGAGTGTCACAAGAAGAAGATAGGAAACCACAGAGTTGTTAAACTAAAGTGCAAAGAAAGAAGACAAGATTGTATAAAAGACAACACAAGCCAGATACCAAATATCCAAATATTAGAGGACATTTAACAAAAGTGATCTGAGGTATCATTCTTTATAAATGTCTCTCACTGCTCTTTAGTGTAAAACAGGCAATGACTAAGTAAAAGTACAGGAACTTATTTTTGCTATGTTACTGTACAGACCTCTGTTGTACGTGGTTAGGATTAGTAATGGGAATTGCCCATATTATTTTATTACGTTTCTTTCACAGAAGCCAAGTGAAGATCCAAGGTAAACATTTTTTCTCAGATCAACTTTATACTGCAAATGAAAAATTTATTCTTCACCATCAGACAAAAACAGTCTGGAAGAAAATGTAGTTTTTCAGAGGAAAATACATCAGTAAAGGGACTGATGAATAATCAGGAAGTCAACATATCTAAGCTGTGAATAATAGACATTAGAATTTAAAAAAATAAATCACATACACATACACAACTAAAACTGACCCATCAAAAATTTCATCTTCTCACCACCCTTAAGCCAAAACTAGGGCAACAATTCTCCCAGCAAGCTTCACTGCCACTGCAATGTTGTTCAATAGGACATTTCCAAACATTTAAAAACTGACCTGGCCACAACCCCATAAAAGTTTACAGATCATAAAGAAGTGTGCTGGGATTATATAACCACGCAGAAGACAAGTCACTAGGACATCATTTTGACAACAAGCAGCAAACCCTGCAGCATAGGAAAACCCTAACAGGAGAACGAGGTGCACACCCCTCTCTCTGGGAATGCAAGGCCAGGACTGACACCCAAGATGCTCTTCTCTCAACCTCAGCAGTGGTGCCTTTCACAGAGCAACTATGCAGTCTCCCAAGACCACTGGGAAGGAGAGTCTGATACTGACAGTATTAGCTTGCCACGAGGCCATAAGCGAGGGAATGTGTGTGGTCTTGGTGAGAGAGCAGAGGTTTGGGAGATGTTGCTTTATATTGGCTTTCAGATCAGGAATTTGTACATATAGCCCGCAAACAACGTTTCTTGAAAACATGTGAACATTCTTGAGTATGACAGCTCCATGTGAGGGGTCAGAAATGGCAGTCAAGTTCGTTTCACTGGGTAACAGCTGATTTGCGGACTGGAAAACAGGCTTCCTTGTTTACAGACATAACCACAAGGCTGCCAGGTGTGCACTAAATCCACACAACTACACAGTTGCATTGGGAGAGCGACCAAACATGTTTTACATGGATTTATTTCAGAGAGGGAAATGCTTCATGTAAGGCTCTGTCAGTTTAAAAAGCAAGAAGAATGACCATCCACCTTTCCCAATTCAAGCCCTATATATCATAAATATGATAGCTACACACCACCAACTGATTACATACATCACGAGCTTTGATGAATAGAAAGCCCCTAAAAAGATAGCAACAAAACGAAGTTAGATCTTCATGTAAATACATCACCAGTTAAACCCAGTTAATACAACTATTTAGTAGTATGAACAGTATCCATACAGAATTGTGTATAAAAATAAATAAGCTCAAAACAAGGACCTGGAGGGCTCTGCTACGGAGAAAACAGAACAGAATTCAGCCTACTGGCTTGGTAATCACTCTCTGAACTGCTGAGAGGCCCCTTCAGCTCCTATGTTCAGGATGGTTGAGATTTCAGTCTCACTTCTTTAAATGGTGATATTAATCGTTCTCTAATTTACCCCCCTGTTTTACCCCCCTGTGTGAGGAGGATGGACCTGCGATTAAGTGTCTCAGGAAGAAGACAGGAAACCACAGAGCTGTGAAACTCAAGTGCAAACACTGGGGATTCAACACTATAGTTTATGCAACAGCAATTCACATTACCATTTGCAAAAAAGTAGTCGGTTGTCCAGTGGGGATTAGAAACATCCATTTAACATGAGCAACTGAACAGATATTTTACACAGTAACTACTTCAAGTACTATTTAAAATCAATTCTCTTTGTTTTCTTAAGCAATTGTTAATCCCCAATTTCCTGATTACTACCAAGTATGTCACCTGAAGATCATCTAGAGCCATCTATTTCACTTAGCAAGCCTAAAGCTATAATTCAACCATTTTATTTACTGTTCTGTGACAAAAATTACTATGAACAGCTATCCCCTGGATAAGAAATCAGCTAATGCTAGTTTGACTCACTAAATCTGACTTACTGAGTTAATAAGCCAGTTGATTTAGAATAGGTCTAATGCACATTTTTCATCCATTCTGCATTAAACTATTTCCCATGCCTAAAATGTCTTTTTTCCCATTCATACGTATCCAAATTCCTACTTCTGTGCTGTAGGGCTTCGCTCAACTACACCTGCCTTTAATCAAACTTCTCTCACATGCACAATTGGTGATCATTTTAGTCTCCTCAAGACTCCCACGGAGTTACCTCTGTTGTGACACTTGAGAAACAACTTGAAACTCCCAATTACTTTTAATTTTTCTTCCTTAGAGGGCTCATTAGGCAGAAGCCATGTGTGAGTTACCTTTTTTCCTCTACACAAAATACCAGAGACCACCCACATAATACAAGTTCCAAAATAAAGAACTCTAAATGACTGAAAAAGACAGGGAATGCAAACAGGTTACCTGTTGCTTTTTGCACTTTCTGCAGGACACAATGGCCGGAAACCAGACACTCCAGGTGGTAGCGCTTCAGGAGGGTAACATTCTTTACCAGCAGAGTATTTCCTTCCATTACTTACAGGCTTCTTTGCGGCCAAGACTACGTTTGACAAAGCATGAAAAGAAGGAATCAAGATGCACCAAAGGTCTACAGAGCAAATGTCACACGTGCACACGTCGAAAGGAATCAAAAAGGCACTTGACAACGATGCCAAGCCCATTAAAAAGAGGATCGGTTTTGTACAAAGGTTTTCCATAAGCCAGCATTTTTAAAAAACATAAGTTCTCTACAGTAACAAGTTATTTTAACTAAAACAAAAGTATTGAGATGTGCAGAAATGCAAAAATAAAAGTTTAAAAAAAATCCCAAAGTATGATACATTTTATGTATCATGCAGAAACACTCAAGTTTCCTGAATCTTAGAACACCTTTGGCATTTCTGAATCTCAAGGACACAGAAACACAGATACACCCATGACTTCTGCCAAACAGAATCTTCAGAAGTAGACCAAAAGTTAAATTTAAGATGAATTTTTCTATGGAAAAACAATACAAGTTATAAGGCTGCAAGTTGCTGGGGGGTAGGTGAGTCAATTTTACCCTCCTATAAGCCTGTCAACCTTCACTGCTCCTTTGATTTCATATAGAAAACGCACAAAAAAACAAATGAAACCCACTGGATGAAAGAGTGAAATGTGGAGACTTACCCTATATTTCAGTAGTAAAGAGGCAAGTATCTTTATAGGAAACATTTGGTTGCAAAAACTAGACCTACGTGTTAATATTTTACTTAGAACAAGCCATATATTAAAATTCACATTTAAATATTTAATTTGAATTTACTGAAAACAAACATCATAGGTTAAAATGGTTATATTTATCCTTCAAAGCTACTATATTTTATGTTATTTTATTTATTTATTTTAATAGATCTTGATTGGAGTATAATTGCTTCACAATTCTGTGTTAGTTTCTGTTACACAACAAAGCGAATCAGCCATATGCATACACATGTCCCCATATCCCACCCTCTTGAGCCTCGCTCCCACCCTCCCTATCCCACCCCTCTAGGTCATCGCAAAGCACCAAGCTGATCTCCCTGTGCTATGCTGCTGCTTTCTACTATATTTTAGCAGCATTAGGATGCAGGGTAAAATGGAGTGTATTCGGTAATATAGGACAAATATTTCATAGAGTGTAGCTTATTGATAATCACCACACGATCCTCTGTGATTTACATGCCTCTTAAAAATATATAGGAGGGCTTCCCTGGTGGCGCAGTGGTTGAGAGTCCACCTGCCGATGCAGGGGACACGGGTTCGTGCCCCGGTCCGGGAAGATCCCACATGCTGCGGAGCGACTGGGCCCGTGAGCCATGGCCGCTGAGCCTGTGCTCCGCAACGGGAGAGGCCACAAAAGTGAGAGGCCCGCGTACCACACACGCACACACACACACAAATATATATATATATATATATGTATTAAAATTTTTTAAAATTACACTTTTCTTGTTAGGAGATTAAAAAATTTGTAATAAAAGTTCCCATCTTTTATTAGGCATACATAAGTACAATATAAATGTGACACAATTCACACCATTATTTCACCCCTATACTCCCCTGGATCTAGGTATATACCCAGATACTGATTTGGCTTACCTCTATGTCTCCAAATAACTGAGGCAAATACAAAAAAAAAAGCCCAAGAAATAAAATTACTCTTAAAAGAGCTCAATGAGCTTGTATACTGCAGTTACATTTCCACTTTGTTTAATCATGCTAACTAAAAAAAAATGTTTAACTGTTCTCATTCCATGATGCCCTATTATTCTGTACTAATTTTACAGAATTCCAAATACGTCGTACATATACATGTTTTATTTATATATCCTTCCATTTCTAATATCATAGCAAAAGTCAATGTAGCTATTTTAAGATTGCTTTACATAGGATATAAATTTTTAATAATAATATCTAATTAGTGTGATATCACAAATCTTAACTTCTTTGAATGTACTATTTGATTATTAAAATATCACTCTCTTTAGCGGAGGGGGTAGCGGAGGCGCGCGGGAGAATCCATGTCCTTCTTAGAACCGTTTCCTCTAAATACTTTTAAACCAACAGCTCTTGGCGAAAGTCTTCATCCCTTTAAGGCTAAGTTCTCGCGAGACGACAAGACGCCGGATAGCTTAATCGCACGTTGTGCCTGCGCGCGCTGGGGCAGCTCGCACTTCCGCCCGAGGCGTGTTGCGACTCACAGCAGCTGCCGGTCTCGCGTGGTGACGCAGCTGTTTTTTCTCGGCTAGGTCTGCTGTAACGGACGGAGGCCGCCTGAGCTGCGGAGTTGCAGAATCTGGCGTTCGGAGCTGCGGTTCTTGGCGAGATTTCGCGTTGCCCGTCCTCAGCCGTTTCACCGATAATCAGCGGATCGCTTTGCCAAGTGCCGGGAAGAACAAAGGAATTCGGAAGGAGACTCTCGGCTCCCGGCCGCCTTTCTCTGAGTGGCTTCGTTTCCCGCTCGCGCCTGTCCGGAGAAACTGGACTTATAACCGTCACTGGATTGTAAGTACCCGAGGCGAAGAGAGCTCACTACGCCCCGCTTTTTGCGTATCTTTGTTCCGGGAGAGTTTGTGGATTGGGAGTATCTGCTGAGCCTTACTTTCTGTGCCGAAAATCATTCCGTAGGAGCCGCCATTTGCTTTCCCTGCGTTGTCCTGCAGCGGCAGGACAACCTCTATCTAGAGGTTGGAACTTGGCATTGCAGCTAACAGATTTAAATGGACCTGAGTAAGGCAATGCGTCATTAACGACTGGTATTGTCACAGCATATTTAGAAAGACTTGGAACTTAATTCCGAATAGACGCTTAGTTGCTCTTCTACCTAGAACTCTTTGTAATTAAAGACGTCAATTTATAAAGAACTGGTCTTTCTGTTGAAATAGCTGAAATTTTTTAGTGCAACAAGTGGTTATTAGAGAAAAACTGAGTCACAAAGAAGTAAAGATGAGTAAGAGCAAAGATGATGCTCCTCACGAAGTAGAGAGCCAGTTTATCTTACGCCTACCTCCGGAGTATGCCTCTACTGTGAGGCGGGCGATACAGTCTGGTCATGTCAACCTGAAGGACAGACTGACAATTGAGTTACACCCTGATGGGCGTCATGGAATTGTCAGAGTGGACCAGGTCCCATTGGCGTCAAAATTGGTAGATCTGCCATGTGTTATGGAAAGTTTGAAAACTATTGATAAAAAAACCTTTTACAAGACAGCTGATATCTCTCAGATGCTTGTCTGTACAGCTGATGGTGATCTCTATCCTCCTGTTGAGGAACCAGTTGCCACTGCTGATCCCAAAGCAAGCAAGAAAAAGGATAAGGACAAAGAGAAAAAGTTTATATGGAACCATGGAATTACTCTGCCTCTAAAAAATGTCAGAAAGAGAAGGTTCCGTAAGACAGCAAAGAAGAAATATATTGAGTCTCCAGATGTGGAAAAAGAAGTAAAGCGGTTGCTGAGCACAGATGCTGAAGCTGTCAGTACCCGTTGGGAAATAATTGCTGAAGATGAAACAAAAGAAGCAGAAAGTCAAGGCCTTGATATCTCTTCCCCAGGAATGTCTGGCCACAGGCAGGGCCATGACTCATTAGAACATGATGAGCTTCGGGAGATATTCAATGACCTCAGCAGCAGCAGTGAAGATGAAGATGAGACACAGCATCAAGATGAAGAAGATATAAACATCATTGACACTGAGGAAGATCTGGAAAGGCAGCTACAGCACAAGCTAAATGAGTCAGATGAACACCACCAAGAAAACGAGGGAACTAATCAGCTGGTTATGGGAATTCAGAAACAGATTGATAACATGAAAGGCAAGCTCCAAGAGACCCAGGACAGGGCAAAGCGACAGGAGGATCTCATCATGAAAGTGGAGAACCTGGCTCTCAAGAACAGATTTCAGGCTGTGCTGGATGAACTGAAACAAAAGGAAGACCGAGAAAAGGAGCAGCTCAGCTCTTTGCAAGAAGAGCTAGAATCACTCCTAGAGAAGTGAGGAGAGTTTTGATACTTAATTTCATTCCTGACAGTGGTCAGCCTTGAAAGAAAAACTTTGTTTTCATCACCTGGACTAGACAGTAAAACTTTGCAGTAGTTCCCAGTTTCCTCCACTGCCTTCTATTGGATTTGTTTTATAATTGTGAATTTCTATCTCATTTGTTTTTTGGAACCACTTCGGTGGGTGTTTGTCCTGTAGTAAGTAGGAATGTATAGACAGATAAATGTAGGGAAGTTGTAGGATTAGTGGAGTGAACAGTTCAGTTTGGTAATTAATCACAGCTTCACTGCAGGACTTCGCTGCTGTTTCTCCGTTTACCAGAAGCTGCCATTGCTACTCTGTGATGCCATCTGAGATAAATTAGTAGATTCTAGTTTGGTGGCAGTGAAGTTTGTTTACATACGTTTTCCCATGCTGTAGCTATTTTCCCAGTTATTCAAAGCAGTTTTCCACATTTTGCATTGCAAATCATTTCATAAAGTTGTTTTAACAATAAATAAAAGCAAGTAATTTTCACCTTAAAAAAAATAAAATATCACTCTTGAAATAACAATTGGCAGACGATCATAAGCTTTTTTTTGACTTCATAAACACTCTTAACAACTTATTTAATACACTATTGTCCAAGCAAGTTGATTAATAGAGAATCAAAAACATACAACTTGAAGTAGAAAAAAAAAAAGCTGTATTTATGAAGATGTTTACAATAGTTTATTTGAGGTTATTTCCAATTTTTCACCAATTTAAAAAATTGACCTACTCAATGAAACCATGTGAATGCAATGTTAAAAAGTATAACTATGAATCACAGAATTTAAATTTAGTATGAAAAGATAAGAATGGCAAATTATATTGAAGCTATGTGGAATTATGTTTATAGACAGCAGGAAGAGAAAATTAAAATGTAAATATTGCTTGATAGGATAATGGGATTAGAGGTGGTCTTTTAAATTTTT
The DNA here is from genome assembly GCF_964165515.1 of Mesoplodon bidens. Taxonomy (NCBI): domain Eukaryota; kingdom Metazoa; phylum Chordata; class Mammalia; order Artiodactyla; family Ziphiidae; genus Mesoplodon; species Mesoplodon bidens. Next base: position 40,423,784 of record NC_138164.1, on the reverse strand, counting down.
CATTTTTATGCTAATACCTTTATAAAACCCAAAAATCTTCAAACAACACATTTTTTAAAAATTGTGGTAAACGACACAAAACAGAAAATTTATAATTTTAACCATTTTAAAGTGGACCGTTCATTGTTACGAAGTCAACAAATTTTTAAAACTTTCAGAGGGCACCTGAATAAAAGATGTGTTGTCCACTGGTGATTTTAATGTATCTGGTATATAACTAAAGTCACCACAAAACCCTTTCTGGGAAATTGGCAGATCATAAACATAAAAAATTTATTTTGCTTTTTATTAAACCTTATTGTTTTGCTGTTTCAATATTCAAATTTACTCACAAGAAAGAGTCAGTTTCATATTAGATTTGGTTTCACAAATGCTGCTCCTGCTATTCATTCTTATCACCAAAAAAAAAAAAAGACTATTTGTGACTAACGATAATATGTTACAGAAAATAAAAAGTTAAAAGGTTTTCAATCTGCATATCTGGGAACCTAAATTAAAGCATCACACAACATTTTCAAAAACAGAAAAGCCATTTGATTTGACTCAAATCTTAGTTTTAAGATGGCAGAAAGTACCTTGATAATTTTCTTTTAAGAAAGAAAGAAAACCAAGCCATTAAAGAGAAATTCTTCCAAGAGAACTGAAACATGCTATATACCTCTGACTTGGCACTCCTTCTATCTGGAGAACTTGTTTGGTAACTGTTTTCATCACAGAATGATCTAAAGTAAAATGAATTGAAATTAGAGTAATTATTTTCCAATGAGTGGCTATTTCCATTTAAAACCAAAAGGCAACTAATTATTGCTTTTCCCAGACATTTAAATATGAAATCTACATTATATAATTATACACTTATTTCCCCCTTTGTGTATTCTAATTTCTTCCTCAGAAACCTAAGATGCCATCTTGCAGACTGCCCACAGTGGCTACTATTTTGGCAGCAGCAAAGGTCAACTTGAAACATTTTGCATCTGAAGTGGCTTTGGATACCTTTGGATACAAAGTACAGTCTGAGCACTGTCCAGACGCTTAGATACCTAAAGAGCATCTAAGATATCAAACCAGGGCATCCAAGATAACAAACCAAGTCCTGATATTCCCTCAAAAGCTGCTCCTCCCATCAGCTCCCTTCTTCTAAGTGATACTACCCAGTTGCACACATAATCATCAACGACTTGTCTCCTTGTTACTATTTCCTTCATACCTCACATCTATCTGCAGGTCTTGAGAGCTACACCCTCAAAACACAACCTGAATTCAACCACTTTTCATTTGCTGCAAACTTCCAACCTAACCTAGGCCATAAACATCTCTTATTTGGAGCACTGTGATAGTCTCCTAACTGGTCTCCCTGTTCCTCTTCTTTTTTTTTTTTTTTTTTTTTTTTTTGCTGTACACGGGCCTCTCACTGTTGTGGCCTCTCTCGTTGCGGAGCACAGGCTCCGGACGCGCAGGCTCAGCGGCCATGGCTCATGGGCCCAGTCGCTCCGCGGCATGTGGGATCTTCCTGGACCAGGGCACGAACCCGCGTCCCCTGCATCGGCAGGTGGATTCTCAACCACTGCGGCACCAGGGAAGCCCCCTGTTCCTCTTCTTTATCCTCCCAAGTCCCTTCTCTATACCAGGTCACCTTATTCAGATACGATTTGGATCATGCCTTTTTCCAGTTCAAACCCCTCTACTCATTTAGAATAATCCACATCTTTACTCTGGCCTTCAAGACTTTACAAGAGCAGACCCCTGGCTAGCTCCTTGACCTCATGTCATACCACACTCTTCTTCACTCAGTACTCTGCCCAGATTGGCCTCCTTGCTTTTCCTTAAATACTCCACCCACCTACATGCCTACATACTCATTGCCTCCTTGTCCTGGAATGTGCTTACTCCACATCTTCCATGGCTTGCTCCTCTCTTCATTCAGGTCTCCGTTCAAATGCCACTTCTCCAGTGAAGCTGTCCCCTAACAAACCTATCCAATGGAGTCCTACCTGCTCTCCCTCACTCTCCTTACATTAAGATACTTTTGCACTTCCTACTCTCTAAAATTATATGACTTATCTGTTTACTCATTTCTATCTGATGTCCTTCACTAGAATGTAAGTTCCATGAGGGCAAGACTTTTGTCTGTCTGGTTCACTGCTTTATCCCTAGTCCCTAAACCCGTATCTGGCGCACAGAAGATGATTACAAAATTACTTGTGAATCTGACAAATGAATAAAGTACTCCTGGCAAGAATTCAGAGGCTGCACAGGAAAGAAAGAATGCTCTTGGTGGAAGCAGGCTTAGTATCTAGGTTCACCTCTATTCAGAGTAGAGATAAGAAAAATTGACAAGTATAATTCACTTTAGTTAGTACAGTAGCTGCTAAAAACATAAGGGAAGTGCAACACTAGAAAAGTACAGTTGAAGCTTGAACAACATGGGTTTGAACCTTGCGGGTCCACTGACACACGCATAGTTTTCAATAAATATGTACTATCGTCCTACATGATCCAAGGTTGGTTGAATCCACAGATGTGGAACCACTGACTATAAACTTATACCCAGATCTTGAACTGTGTAGGGGTCGACACCCCTAACCCCACGTTGTTCACGGGCCAACTGTATATGATGAGGAAAGTTAAACACATTAAGTTTTAAAAAACTGTCAATACCTGAACAAATTGTTTTTGTTTTGCTATGTGTTCATCAATTTAAAAAAAGTGACCACATACCAACAAGCAGATTTTTTCTTATATCCAGAACGAGCAGAGTTCTGTTGGTTTCAGGGGCCTTTAGTAAAGCCTTTGCTCCTTCACTGGTGAGGCCGCACTGCTGCAGGTCAAGTGCTTTCGATGAAAGACAAACGTCACTTGCTAACTCTACAGATTTAACATATAGACAACTCTCATTTTCTCACGTGTGGAAGAGTCCTGCACAAGACAAGTCATGGCAGGTTTGTAATTTTGGGTATGGAAAAAAACAGAAACATATATGCACACACATAATGCATAATCCAATTTAAAAACCTCTTCTTGGATGTGCAGTGATAACCCTGGCTTTAGTACCAATAAATCATACAACGTATTTTACAATTACAGAACTGAAGAATAACTGTATATAACCTATGAGCAAAAAGCATCACAAAATGAATCTCAGTTCATAATTAGCAAGGGCGGCAGGGGCATGTAAACCTCACAAGCAAAACCTGGTGGAGCTCAGAAATGCACTGCATTCTTTTGATCATGATCTTCAGCTCCAAATCACACTTGAAACTAGTTCAAAGGGGAAAACAAAATAGAAGAAATGTAATAACTGTTAGTTTTAGAGGAAAAAAAGACAAATCTAAGAGGATACAAATAATAAAAACTTTCAACAATGTGTGAATAGAGAATACATACTAAAAACCTATCATGAAAGTAGGATGGTCAAGAACCCTCGCAGTAAAAGGTCAGACAAAACCCAGAAAAACTGATCATGAATTCTAGTAGTTCTGGGGCTGAACAACCTACTCATTTAAACCAAAGGGATCATCACTAAAGCACAGGTATTAAAAAATATTACATGAAAGGAAACTATCATGAGTCTTTTGTTTAAGTGTTGTGTGGACCATCACATTAAAATAACTGGAGTCTTTCAACACCCCCATGACACATAGAAATAGCAAGTCAGACATACGGATCTGACAGGATATGATACAACCCTTACAAACTCTCACTACAGAAGAATGGACACAGGGTATAATTAACCAAATAGCCAAATTAATACAAACAGCCAGTAAACCTCACCAGTCAATCAAATGAATACAAAATAAAACAAAATGTGGTTATTGTCCTATCAGATGAAGCCAAGATTCTGTAAGAAAAGCCTTTAAATAATGTCTATACCCTTTGGATCCAACAACTCTCTTTCTAAGAATTTCACCAAAAGAAATAGTCAGAGATATAGGTAAGGATATATATCAGAGTACTATTTGTAACTGAAAAACTGGACAAAGCTTATATACAAGAATGGATAAGCTATGTGCACTGTGGCATATTCATATAATGGAATACTGAACAATCACAAAAAATGATGTAGGAGATGCAAATTTACTGACTTGCTAAAATGCTCATACTAAATTAATTGAAAAAAGTTATAAAATTTGGAGTAATCCCACTTGCATAGAAAATGGAGAGGTACTCATTTTTGTAGTTTCACATTTTTTTACAAGTGCTACAGGCCAGTGTTTGTGAGAGGCAGGCTTCCCATCTACTGTTGGGGTGGACTACAAATTGGCATAGCCTTTCTGGGTGGTAATTTGGCCATGTGTATCAAATGTCTTAAAAATAGGTCACACTTAGTCATTCCACTTGTAGTACCTTATTCTACAGAAGTAATCCCGATGGACACAGAGATGTATATACAACGTATTCACATTGTTTCTGACAGGGAAAAGCAAACTGTCTAAATAGAATTGCAAAGAATTGATTAAACTATGGGACATCAATACGACGCAATACTACATGATACATCTTTAAGTGAAAAAAGCAGGAATGTGAAATAGCAAGTATACTACAATTCTATTTTTGTAATCCCTAAGTGTACATATATATTTGTAGAAGAAAAAAAGACTGAAAGTATATACGCCAAAATGAACAGTGATTATATCTGGGTATTAAAATTATAGGTTCTCTTGTAACTCTGTATTTTCTGTAAAGGATATATGCAACTCTTAGAGAAAGTTGAAAAGCAAAATAAAAGCTATCAGTAAAATGAGGCTTTAAAACATCCTATCACAATAGTATCATGCCAAAAGCTAAGCATATTAAAAATTCAATATTTTCAATTTTAGAATTTCCCTCTAAGCCATAAATCCTCACTAAGAGATTCTGCCAAAGCACTTGCACCCAGGTCACCAATGAGCGGGTTGCAGTTCAGAGTGATGCGCCTCAAACCAGCCATGCAGTCAAGATCACGTCTCCTGGAATGAAGACTCTCAGCCCAGGTTTCTTCATGCCTTCTGGTAGTCTGATACTTCAAAGATTTAATGGGATGAAATTAAGATGCTTGAATAAGGAAACAGGGTGTGCCTGAGTATGGCTTCTTATGTCAGAGATTTACACACACACACAGATCAAGCATATATGCCAGGAGCATCAACCTGAGAACTTCAACAGTCACTTCTGGTTTACGAGTCCAGTGAGTGACCCAGATTCTGCTCGGTCAGTGATTAGATTCTAGCCACTGCATTTCCTGTTTCTGAACACTTATGTAAAGTTGGACAACTCAATTACAGTCTATGAATTATTTTCCTTATCTTCTAAGTCAGGGAATTGGTTCTAAATTCTATCTTTGCTGAGGCCCTATATTTCATCATCCTGTCCTCCAATGGCCTCCAAACACCTGACTGGGCAAATCATAAGAAAACTTTTTAATATGCATCTTATTTATTAACAAATTATATACACAAAGTTCCATACATATAATTTATGTACATGATAAACTACACAGATTTTTAAAAATAATACAAAGGTAAAAATGTTCTAATATTTTCTTTTCCTAACTCCTAAGGCATTATTTTATTTTACTTTTTTTTTATAAAGATTTATTTATTTATTTGCTTGTTTGTTTGTTTGGCTGTGCCGGGTCTTTAGTTGCAGCATGCCGGATCTTTTAGTTGTGGCATGTGGGCTCTTAGTTATGGCAGGCACGTGGGATCTAGTTCCTTGAGCAGGGATCGAACCCAAGCCCCCTACATTGGGAGCACATAGTGTTAACTGCTGGACCGCCAGGGAAGTCTCAAGCATTATTTAAAAAACTATATTTACAAAATGTATCTCACATGCTACCTAGGGTGTGCACACAAGCTTTAGAGGCCTGGACTATGCAGAGCCAGTTTGATGTGCCTTGGGAAAATAATGGTTTGACATTTAAGCAAAAGTACTGTCTTGAAGATATTCAATTCTTTATATTCATAAAGTAAATTTTGGTAACAGGGAACACTGACTGTCAATGAAAAAAGTCTTATTACATTCCTGAAAATGTAAAAGACTCAAAGTGCCTTTGTTACTCTATAAGGAAAATCATTAGTGTCATTTTTCTATTAACAATAACTTATTAAAGCTCCAAGCAGAAACAACAGCAATCACTTACACAGAGCTTAGTATGTGCCAGGCACTATTTATACAAATAAGTGCATTTAAACCTCATAATGAGGCATAGAGGTTAAGTGATTTGCCCATGGTCACTAGCTATGAAATGGGAGAAAGGGAATTTGAACCTAGGCCATTTGGCTTCCGCACCCAAGTTCCTGTTTTCTACCTCAGGGGTCAATGGACTTGCCCTGTATAGGCTCAAAGAAGTTTTCAATTTTTAAAATCTAAATTTAAACATTTCCAGATTTGTGGGCTATACAGTTTCTGTTGCAACTACTCGGCCCCACTGGTGTAGGGTGAAAGGAGCCATAACTACCACATAAACAATGGGTGCGACTATGTTCCAGAAAAACTTCCTTTACAAAGCCAGGCGACGGGCTGGATCTGGCCCACCAGCCAGAGTTTACCTATCCCTGATCTGCACCATCAAACTATTAAAAAGCCTTCATGTCAAATTATTAACTAACTTTAGGCCTAAATACAGTCATTATAACCACTGTAAAGTTGTTAAGGCATTATTTCAAAAACTGTATTTACAAATTGCTGATGTACTGACTTTTATTAGTTTAAAAACTACAACAGCTAATAAACACTTGATTCATTTAAGTCTTGAAGACTAGAATGGCATAGTTTCTTCACAGTATTACAATAAATGTTTTCAGTAAAAAAATACATAAAAGTATTATTACGTATTATATATTAAATCTCTTATTTCTAAAATTAAGTGGACTATCTTTCCTAAATGGTAGAATCCCAAACTGAAAACTGGTCATATTCTTTCAGCAAAATGAAAGCTGTGCTCACATGTATCAAAAGGCAAAAATTAGGGCTTCCCTGGTGGCGCAGTGGTTGAGAGTCCGCCTGCCAATGCAGGGGACATGGGTTCGTGCCCCGGTCCGGGAAGATCCCACATGCCACGGAGCGGCTAGGTCCGTGAGCTATGGCCACTGAGCCTGCGCGTCCAGAGCCTGTGCTCCGCAACGGGAGAGGCCACAACAGTACCACACACACACACAAAAAAAGACAAAAATTAACTGCCCTCTGTATCAATATATTAATGTGTTTCAATCACATATGTTTTCATGAAAGTTTAAACATAAAATCACCTTTAAGATCTAGGCCATGTGATCTGCTCCATGCCATGTCAGAATACACCCCGTGACGTTTACTTAACTTGTCTTAAGTGTGATAGAATTCTTTATACCTTGACAAATAACTAAAAGGAAAAAAAAAAACCCACACACACAAAAGATGAAGAGCCTATACATTTGTCAATCTTGACTTATTTGCTTTTCTTGAGTCAGTTGGAGGTTTATAGCCACATTCTCAAAATCATTAACTACAATCTTCCCAAACAGGTAATTGACGAACAGATGCATTCTAAAACTTGTCAATAACAAAGTGCTATTCCACTTTACAGCAACAGTTTAATTCTATTTAGATACTAAAACTGAATACACTGAATACTGCAAACTTTATTCCCAACCACTCAGCAAAGTACTACATACCTTTTCAGATATAGGAAAAAAAAGAAAAAAAAAAAAGCATACGATTCTTCCTATTTTCATTTCCAAAGATACATCCCAATCTTAATGATCAATCAGCGATTTAAACGTCAACTGTAAACCCAGTATACTGCTGCTATGCAGTGTACTAGAGCAATAGAAGAGAGAGGACCTCAAACCCTCTGTTCCCTCAAATTCAAAGGCAGGCTTCCTGACCCCTCCAGACCACTACTGGACACAGGGAAGGCACACTAATGTTTCAGGACCCCAACCAACAGTCACCTGCTTTGTGATTACTTCCATGACACACCCTCACCAACACCAGAGTTTGCTGCTCCTACGGGACGTTACATGTATTTACTATTTTAACACATACCACAGTGCATCATAATTATGATTGCAGATAGATGTTCTAAGAATTGAAAGAGAATGATGACTTTTTTGCTCTTTACATCTTGCTATTTCCCTTCCCATAATATTTCTTGAAGCGAAACCATAAAATATAGACAAACACAAAAAACAGAAAATATACAAAACGTGTGCTTTGCACCTTAACACAAACTTAAGTAAAATTAGTTCTGACAGTATCCAGCATGACAAACTTCCATGGTACAAATGAGAATGGACCAAGGTTTGAGCAGGTACAGGAGACAATCCAGGCATGAACAACACCAAGGAAAGGTAGACAGGAAGTAACATGGTGTGTAGGAAATCACGAGACCAGTCTGATAGGAAGAGACTTAAACAAGACTGAAACTCACTTCCTAAACCTCCATCTCCAACTGGACAATTCGCAGGACACAGGTGCACCAAAGTGGCCCATTTATTCAATCCCTTTAATATGGAGGAAGAGTTTAAAATTTTACTGGTTTAATTTGCCCCCAAAGCAACTCTCAACAGTTATGGCCTCTGTCGTCGGAGCTTTGTATGAAATTAAGTCAAAGTGTGGAGCTCCTTTGCCTTTTTTTTTTCTCCTTAAAAAAGAAAAGAAACAATTGTTCCGAGTAAAAACAAACATATTCCGAAGCATGTGTACATTGAAAAGTAAAGAAACTTTATTAACAACTTCATAAAAACTGACTTAAAATTTTAAAAAGAAAAAAACATGTTTCAAAGTCCTTCCGACTGGAGTCGTGTCTCATCGTGTCCTTTCTTTACAGAAATAGTCGTATTAGGACACATATGCACAAGGATTAACACCATGACACACTGTACACGGCGGGCCCCGGCGAGCTCACCAGGCGTCGTCTGAGTCCAGGTCTCTGGGGAGGATCCACTCCACGGATGAGCCCAGCAGAGTCTGAAGCTCGTTCGTGAACTCCACCACATCTAAGAGCTCCTTACTTTCCGGATTAAAGGACTCCAGGTCTTTGGGGCAAGAGAATAAGAGACTTGCTGACACTTGCCGGTAGAACTCGGCCTCCGCGATGGTGACAATTTCCACATTTGGAAAATTGCAGCGGAATATGCAGGAGGACATTTGCAGTTTCTTGAGCAAGTCTGAGAGCAACAGCCAGTGACGAGGCCTACACCAGAGAAAGGACAGTGGTTTGAGTTTCCGGCAAAATTAGAGGCGCTCCCAACTATAAACTACCCGTCTCCTGGCGGTGAAAGGGCCTGCTACTTCCACTTTGATTACCCCACCCCCACCCCACTTCTCACTGTCCTTAGAAGATCTACTACTTTTTTTTTTTTTTAATTTTATTTATTTATTTATTTTTGGCTGCATTGGGCCTGTTGCTGTGCACGGGCTTTCTCTAGTTGTGGCTCGCGGGCTCTAGAGTGCAGGCTCATTAGCTGTGGCGCACGGGCTTAGTTGCTCCGTGGCATGTGGGATCTTCCCGGACCAGGGCTCGAACCTGTGTCCCCTGAAATGGCAGGCGGATTCTTAACCACTGTGCCACCAGGGAAGCCCGGAAGATCTACTTCTAGCGGGGGAACTCTGGACTCATGTGCATGTGTTAAGAGACCACCTAGGGCAGATCAGCCAACTTAGACAAAAGCAGGAGCAGCGCCCCTGAACCAGCCTCGTTGCAGGCCACCCCAGTGCTGCCTTGGCTCTGGCCACAACTCAGGTCACCCCTCTCCAAGTAAGTGCACCCCGTTCTAGTCACTGGGGAAAACCAGTCTGTATGCCAACCCAAGGGAGATGGCAAACACCTCTTTGACCTCTCCTCTCCTCCGGCCCTCACGGAGAGAGCATGAGAAACACTCGAGGTCACCTGGCTTTCCTTGCCTTTCCCACACCTCCAACCCGCCCCTCAATGCTGCCGGGAGTGAGGCTTTTTCGAGAAGGGAGGTGGTACAATCCTTCCTGATACCCTGCCACGCTTTATCATCTCTATCCCGAATACAATGTCACCACAAAGGCAGACACGGTCCCAGCCTCAGAGTCCAAGGAGGATGCTACTCCTTAAGCACCGGGGTCAACACACAGCAGAGCAAGGTTTCCTGATGTGTTCACTCCGAAGGGTTGGTCATGGGGCACAGTGGCCCGACTGTGGGGACAAGACTCGATCTAAGCAAATCTGAAGACACATAAGATCCCAGGTGCCACATACGGCTTTCTCTAATCTTATACGAGAAGAGGGTACACATCAGTATTGTCCCGTGGACCTCACGCGCCTTGGAAGGCCCCTATGGTAGCCGTTTGGGGAGGATCCCTTCCCCAAGAGTTTAGTGACTGAAACTGTGCAATTGCAGTCGCTGACTCCCGTGTCCTTTGGGCTCTAGGGGTGTGTTCCAATGAGGGCAGTTGGCTGGGGAGCCCTCCCACCCCCCAAACTTTTCTGGAAAAGTTCCACTGCATTATGTGAGGTCGGTGGACACTTGGTGAGGAATTCACTCACCCCCCAACCCATCCACCCTCATCTGCTGAAGGGGATTTCTAACTCCTGCCACCCCACAGAGCAGCTGGGCTGGCTCTCGACCACACGCTGGCCACGCTCACCCCTGAGCGACGGACACCTGGACGTTATAACACGGCAAAACGGGGTCTTCGGAAAATTCAGATTCCAATAGGTCACCATAGGCCTCGTTGCTGTCATCCTGGTCCTCCGGTCGTGGGGGATTTGCTAAAACATCGTAACCACTTTCATCATCTGGTTCTAACCGGGGGGGCAAACAAGAGAGAGGTCAGTAAGCTGGAGCAAGATTCCAGCTGTTCTCCAAAAAGGACCCTGGAAAAATTCTTTCCCAAGCAAGCCCTGCTCACAGCACCACCCCCACCCCCACCCCCACCCCCACAAGCCCAACTGAAACGAACAAGGCTGCTCACCACACACAGAGCTGCCAGAGAACTCCGAAGAGCAACCGGGGTTACCGTCGTCAGGAGCCTGCAGGTTATTTCAACAGTGTGGAGAGAGAGGGGGAGAGAGAGAGAGAGAGAGAGAAACAAGATAACGCCTGCTGGTAAGAGGCAAATGCTGCTGGAGTTCGGGAACATCTCACGCTGGGGCTGGTGTCACCTCCTGACAAGTCCCACTGCACACGCCTCCAGGTATCTGACTGAAACCTCCCCACGCGTCCACCCGCCTTCCTGAGGGACTGCCCGCCTCACCGCCCCAGCCTGCCAAACAAAAGCTAGCCTGGCTAGCTAAGAGTTTTCCAGCCCCCCACCTCGCAAAACTCAAAGTATGTATCTCTTCTTTGACAGACTAACGTTGGGCCGCTTTTCCCAGTAAAGGGTCACTTAGAGTAAACGGGGGGGTGGGGGTAGGGGGAACCCAGGTGAAAGGCTGTGAAGTCACCGTCTAGATGCTCGAACAAGACCGTGTCTTGACCTCTGCCGTACCTGTTAAGAACTTCTCCAGAAGTTCGCTGTGGTTCACTTTCTTGATGGTTCTACCTGAGTATGTAGCCAGGGTAGGAACAGCACCGTAGGAGAGGAGCAAGCGGACAATTTCGAGATGATCATTCTTGACAGCATCGTGGAGAGGCCTAGGAGAGGTGCGGGGGACTACACCCGTGCACGCGACGCTTGCTTCTAAGGACACGGGGCAAAATCGAGCGTGTGCGGCCAAGCCTCGTAGGCGCGCTATTTCACCGAGGAGGTGAGTGTACGGTCGCTGCGACAAATTACTCTGTTATTTCAACACATAACCCTTTACGGGACAGGTGAAGGGACCATCTCAGGCCTCATTCTTCAATGCAAATCTCTCTTAATGCATGGCCCAAGGAGGAACTCAGGCCTAGATGAAAACGTTTCCAATGAACTTAAATAGTGACAGACTGTAAGAAGGGAACGTACGGAGGGGTGGGGGGAAGAATCCCAGCATCACGGAAGCAGATACGACAAGCCATTGTTATACCATTACAAACAAAACCCAAAAAGTGCAGTTTGTCAAAGAAACTGGGGGCAAAGTGGAACCTCTCCTGAAACCAACTTGGAGATGAGTGATCAACCCTCTCGCCCAGAAGCAGTCGACAGGCAGGGCGAGTTCTCAGGAGGATACAGAGTCCTCCTGCCCGTGTCCGCTGGGGTCAGGAACACTGTCCGCAGTCCCATCCAGAAAGGATGCGATTTGGAAACCACGAACCACCAAATACCTTACAGTTTTGCTAATGTTATGACCGTCAGGAAAGCCCCAGTGCCCTGCCTCGTGGTGGCATCCCAGGTACAACCAGGAAGATGCTTGGGCTGACTCAGACCTGGGCCTCTGGCCAATAAACCGAGGTCAAGGACAGAGTGGGGGCCAGGCCCGGGGATGTGGGTGGACACGGCAGGTCCTATCAAGCCCGTTGCCACTGGACCTGTCTGTACTCCTGCAACTTTGAACTCACATATATGTTCAAGAGTGAGATTCAACAGACGCTGGTGAAGAGTCCAGGGTCTTAAAAGAGAACACCCCTGATTATTCATGCAGGCTCAACATTTTCAGGGACCTCTGTCCATAAGAGTGTCACAGAGTTTTAAAGTTCTATGTAAATTTGCCAGAAAGATCTGTCCGATTCCATTCTAGAGGACTCCACCACCAGTGTGCTTACATGGCACTCACTCTCCATCTTTCCTTCTGGGGTTCCCCGCACACCCTGAGAACCACTGCCTATGCCCCAGCAGGGCCAGGCCAAGAGCAAGACCGCCACTGACCCGGTTCCATCCTGGGCACTGCAGTTGACATCGGCGCCATATTCAAGGAGGTGTCGTACGATGTTGAGCCAACCTCTTGCACAAGCCTCGTGCAGGGCACAGTAACCCGCGTTGTCGCGGTGGTTCACATCACAAATCTTGTTCTCCAGGCAGTACAAGACCACTTCCTACGGGGAGAGGAGAGGAGAAGAGAGGAGAGGAGATACCATCAGTCAACCATACAGTGAACCTTGTAAGGGTGACCTCCCCATAGCTTGGCGGTGCCCACTTTCAAAGGCATACAGCCTTGGGGCCAAAAGCCCACCATAGCGCGGGCAGGCGGCAGGCATCCTGGTCGGGGGTGAGAGTGTGTGAGAAGGGCTTGGAGATGCAGACAGTGTTGTCTAAGGCTCTGCTGCACCAGTGGCCTGGCCATGGGCAAGTTACCCTTGAACTTCTCCAAGCTTCCACAGGGCTGCTGAGAGGACGCATTCGGATAGCGATGAAAGCCCTCAGCCCAGGGGCCGACGTGACCAGTACAGAAGTGTCACAGCTGCTAACATCTTAGATGACACATTGCCAAGCACAGACCATTCTCACTTGATGGGTCTGTTCAGTCAGTGGCAGTGGACGATAACACAAGTTTAGATAAAAGTATGGATGACCAACACTTAAAGAGAGCTTAAATCAGCCAGAGAACATTCCCCAGCTTAGAGAAGCAGGGACACACAGGTCAGCTACATCCTCGCGCCCCCTGTTAAGACCCCAAATCAGAACCTGGGCCTCAGATGCTCTTGTCTGTACGTTAAGTAGAGTTAAAGAGAAGCTCTCTCCCTCCATCCTCGAGGAATGACACAAAATGCCTCCAATAACCCCACCCTCTATTTTGCCTCACTCCACCCTCTCGGGGCAGAATCAGTCTAATATTCTCATATTTACTCAAGTTAATGACAGGAACCTGATACACCACAGGCTGCAACCTCCACATTTCAAGAATCAAATAAAACATTCACCCCCGCCCCCGGAGATGTTCTGTGTCAACACTGTGCATTAGAATCACTGTTATTAACCTTATTTCTTTGGCTTGTTAAAATATTAATATGAACCACTCCCAGTAAGCAGAGCAGGAACTTATTCAATGTTTTATTACCTTAAGAAAGTTTTCAGACACATCGAAAGCATTTGCCACCAGAAAACACATTATACTGTTTATACTGGGTAAGTCGTGCCCAGCAGAGAGCCGTCAGGTTGAGAGCTGGGAGTAGGCAGAACGTGCATGTGGCCCAACACATGGTCTGCTGGGTAAGGGGGGATGGGATGGGGTCAGAACAGGCCTCCTTGTGACATCTCTCAGGTAACTCATCTGTTAAACCTAAAACGGGGGTCATTCTAGCCGCCCATAAGTGCGAGATGGGTTCTGTAAAACCTTTTATGCCCTTTGGAGGACACGCCAATCAAAGGTGACCACTCACTTGGGAGCGAACTAGAATGTTCCATTTGCTTACCACGTGAACCTAATGGGGCATGCTGGTAAACCTGGCCATCGGTGCCCTGTTACTTCAGGTCACTGCAGCAGCTCCCTTCCAAAACAAGAGGAGGAAGAGAAAAGGCACGCCCACGAATGCATTTCTCCGTTTACATCCCAACCTGCCAGAAAGCCCACAATCCTCTGGGCTCCCAGGCCACCTGCCCCGAGCCCTGGTATCCAGGATACCGCATGAAGCTGCTGCTCTTTTAGCAGGCCCTCACTAGCCAGACTTGAGTGGACGGCTGCAAGCTAATGAGTTGTGTGCGCCAGCCACGGAGAGGCCCTGTCACGTGGCTCTGGGATCAGGTCTGAACGCCACCAACTGCTGTGCACACATCAATTTACTCAACCCAGGGTTTATTTGCTGTGACAATCATGGCCTTCACCTGGAAACCTTCATCACTACTAGGGCAGATTCAAGGGTACCTAGAAATGAAAGGCCGTCCAAGCTGGTGGGTAAGTCAACTCTCTTCTCCTGGAAGATGGCAGCAAAGGCAGCAGTAGCCCCACGGCCAGGTCAGACTTTTTGCCACGGGCTGTCCTAACTCAACCACCTTGATCCCACTGTTTACACAGTGCTTCTCATTCCCCAGATGAGGACGTCTTCTGTCACCCACAGGAACCCAGGAGCTACCAGGAAAGGAAGGTAGTACTATCCTCATTCAACACTTGGAAACTGAGGCCCAGAGATATTAAACCCCAAGTTCAATTAACATGAAGTACTAGACCTAAAACTCAGGTCTTTGGTACCTGGTCAGCTGGGAAGATTCAAAAGGCCCAAGAGGGCCCCAGTTAGAGGGATGCAATCCAGCTGTGACGAGCACCCCACAGGCCTTCTCTGTTGGGGGTCAAGTGGGCTAACTACACTCTCCTAGCTAAGAGGGTGATGGCCTCTAAATGGATGGCAACCGTCGCCACCAGCACTTTCTCTAACTGAAAGGTGAAGAGGCGGGGCGAGTCTGTCGACGCAACACATTCCTTGGTTTATTTTCTCCGCTAGAAATAAACGGGAGTGTCTGAAGGGCAGCCCAGCCATTCCAGAGCAAAGTCAAACTGCTTTTGTCGGACAGCTCTCTGTTCAGCGGCTATAAGCCGAATGCCACTACCCGCAAAATGTAACCATAAAGGCCATAAGCCCGACGTTGTGAGTTAATTAAATGCCTCATTAACTTTTTAAAAAACATGACTTATTCAATTCATAGAAAATTTAACCATCACCGCTAAAGGCACAAGCATGTGGTTGCACACTGGCGTTTTAGCCTAAGAAATAGAAGCCTTTTTCCCAGGAGGGAAAGGTTTGAGGTCTTTGGCCACGCAAGTGATCTATTTAACGCGGATCTGAAGCCAGAGTGTGTTTCTAAACTTCCAGAACCACATTATCATGACATAAAGCTCAGACAGCCTTTATACTGCACATGGTATCTTTGGCTAAGCAGAAGAAAATAACCAAGAATGCTGAAGACAAAACTTCAGGAAAACCCTCCCAAACCACACCCTTATCTGCTTAAGCAAACTGTCCTTCAATTTGAAAAGGTTGAAGCTGCCACATCTCCCAACTGGGCCATCATCCCAACATTTAAAATTCTGCCCAGAGAAATCCCAGAAAGTGGGATTCAAAGTTGAAAGCGTTCATCTACTTGTCACAATGTTCAGCATCAACACTGGTGATCTGTGGAATCTACATATTGAAATTTACATTTGAAGAAAAAAACAAATCCGACCGTAAACATTCCCAAGGCTTCCTGTGCAATCAAAGGCCAGGTAGCCTAAAAAAGGATGGATCAAGTGCCCCTTGGTCCAGGCCTCAGAGCCACCAAACCAAAATGGAAACTGTCTTAGAGGACCAACGAGGGTCTTTTGACCTCTCTGGTCCCAAAGGGAGGCTGCTGGAAATGATGCCAAGTTCACAGGTGGGGCTCGGAGCCCCGCCCTCCACGGCGGGTGCAGCAGCACCCCACCCCCCCATCTCCAGCATTTGCTGGAAGCGGGAGTCTACTTTCTCAACCCTAACCCAAAAGTTGGGGTTAGGGGTCTCCCCCCCACCTCCAGCGTTTGCTGGAAGCAAGGAGACTATCTTCTCAACCACGGGGGGGTCTAGCTCAACACTATGTGCAACATCTGCTCTGTCCTCCTAGGCGCCCGCTCTCAGCTCTTGGGAAACCAACTGGGTGCTCCTTGGACTTCACCTGCAAATAACTGCGCTAACTACCAGAAAGTGCTCTCTAGCTAATGGACAGGTCTCCAAGAGACGTGTAGATATAAACAACAGCACATTCAACCCACAACAACAACAAAAAAACACCCCAAACTAAGCATAGCCCTAGTGCTTCCAACTTCCCACCCACAGTCATGCCTTAAGGCCAAGGCAGGCACACTTCCAAGGGCTCACGGCACTATGGACCGGGGTGGGGGGACACGACGGGAGACGGGGGACAGGGGCACAGAGCTGGCTGAGGGTGTGGGCGCCAGGGCTCCGGGCCAGCCTGGGTCCTGCCACCCCAGTGCTCAGCCACACCTCCACGCTCAGCCTGCTGAACCGCGTTTTACTGTCACCATTCAACTCCCAGAGGGCTGATGCCAGCACAGAAAAATGCCTTTGCCCTGTGGGCTATTACATCACAATTGCTACTGACAAGTATGGTGGGGGAACTGCACAGGGCATGGAGAGTCAACTGTCTCACAGAGGTTTTGAACTGTAAAAAGGGCAATTCCAGTGTGAGCCAGTCTTGCTGAGGAGCGTGGTGGGCTGTGGAGCACTGCTGGATTGCTACCTGTACGGGTATCAGCTAACCCCTCTGAGGCTCAGTTTCCTCATCCGAGAGTGGGCTAGTACGCGTTACTCCCAAGTGAACATGTTAAAAGGGTGAAAGGAGTTACTACAGATCACACGGGCTTAGGCAGATATCAGCTATCTTTCTATGTTGCTCTAGCAATAGAGGCCATCACTGTCATCAGCCGTGCTGGGTTGGGATACAGCAGTGTGGACAGGGAGTTTTGTGCAAGGCTCAACCCCTGCTCCCCGCCCATCAGCCCTCGGCTCCCGTGCCCTCTCAGAAAGAGACTGCTCAGGTCTGCCCCACTCCCACCCCTACTCTGCACAGACACTTCCCACCCGCTACCCCACAGGGGCATCACTCTGCCCCAAACAGCACAAGTTAGTAGAGCTAATAACTACTCTCCTACTCTCCTTCTTGCTATTCAGAATCCAAAAGGGCTCATTAAAATTCCCCTGGTCAGGGGCTTCCCTGGTGGCGCAGTGGTTGAGAGTCCGCCTGCCGATGCAGGGGACACGGGTTCGTGCCCCTATCCCGGAAGATCCCACATGCCGCGCAGCGGCTGGGCCCGCGAGCCATGGCCGCGGAGCCTGTGTGTCCGGAGCCTGTGCTCCGCAACGGGAGAGGCCACAGCAGTGAGAGGCCCGCGTACAGCAAAAAAAAAAAAAAAAAAAAAAAAAAAAATTCCCCTGGTCGCCAAGCCCTGGGTTAGGTCAGATTTTATATCAGAGATAAGTGAGCCAGACTGGCCGAAGCAGCCTGCCTGCCTGAACGGGAACGGAACATCAGAGAGGCCTGCCTTTCTTTTCACACCACGACTGAACAAGCCACCAAAGAGCCCGCAGTGTGAGCGGGAGCCAACGCAAACACCCTGCTGGAACACAGCCCAGCCCGCCACGTGGAGGGGGCTGGGCTCTGAGACCCGCCCCCCATCCCCAGCCAGTGTGTCCCCCACCCAAGGAGCAGCAGCCGGTGGATCCTGATCCGGGGCACCCACAAGGATGCTCACCTCGTAGCCAAGCCGGGAGGCCTGCTGTAGGAGGGTCTCGCCCGCGTTCTTATTGACAATAAGTCTCCGCGCTTCCGGTGGCATCGGGCGGGACTGGGTGGTCTCTGGAGGGGAGCTTGACCATGTCAGCTGCGAGGCCTGGGAAGCTGGTAACAATTGCTGCAAACAGTCCAAGGGCTTCTGGTCCTGCTTGGCCGGCGAAAGATCATAGCCGGAACTGGGCTCAGGCCGCTTTCAAAATCTCCGGACGGTCACCTATCACGAAACCAGGCAGCGCACACATTTCAGGCTGTCCTTCCTCCACCCGCCTGGTTCGCCTCCTCCCTGAGTTACAAACCTGAGTGGAGGAAAGCACTTTTCCTCCTCTCAGTCTGGGGGAGGCGGGGCGCGAGGAAGGGGTGGCATTTTTACTAGCTGGAAACTTCACCACCACCCAGGAGACACGTCCCCTAGGAAGGGGCAGGGACGTTTTGGGGGGAGGGGTTCAGGAAAAGGAAAGCTTTGTCCCCAGAAGCAGAGAAGCAGGCAGGCGGGATGTGCCTGCACGGGCCCGGGGGGCGGGGGAGAGCCAGGGGCAAGAGGTACCCTGCCATCCGCATTGTCCACCTAGGAGTCCCCTGGCAGCGGCAAGCCCCGCCTGGGCTCCTGAGGGATCAAATGCTTGGTTTTGCACAGTCGCTTCCCGGATGGTTTCTCGCTGTTGTCGGTGTATTTCTGCGGCAGGGGCGAAGGCTGCCAATCCATTTCTTCGTCCATGCACAGCACATCTGTCAGGGGAGAAGCAGTGGGCGTTACACAGTTGTAGCCGGTGAGGAGAGAAAAGCCCATTGTTAGCACTGATCGTTGGAGCAGCTTCAGTTTTTAAAGATATACCAATTATGTTTTCAAAGCGCTAATATGTTAATCATCCCACATTCAACCGGCAAATAGGCTAACCCACGAAACGCCAAATGGCAAGTCGCTTCAAAGGGCCGCAAGAGAGGGCAGAAGCCAGCCCTTCGTGCGCTCCCGTCCCCACCCGTGGGGGGCCTGGGTGCTCGGGACAGGGCGACTGGGGACAGCCTGAGGCTGGAATGAGGGCACTGACAAGCGCCCGGGGTCACCCAAGACTTCCCTTCCTGCCCAGCCGCGGGCTGGGTGATGAGGAGCAGCCCAGGAAGTCGAGCTCCCGCCTCACTGTCCATTCCATAAGGAAGTGTGCAGGCTGAAAGGACCTCAGGAAGAAAACTCCCCGCTCGCCACACGCTACTCTTGTCAACTTGGATGGCGCTCAGGTCCCCTCCAGGGCCGTTTCCCACAGAGGGCGGGTGATCCACCCTCCAGGAGCGCCCCCCGCCCCGTGCGTATCCTTGTTCATTGTCACTGCATTTAAGGGACTCCTCCAACCAGCTGCTGTTGCTTTTGGCCTCTGCCCTTTTCCTGCCAGGTTTCTCTTCGGAGATGCTATTGCCCTGGGCGGTGACCGCAGGCTGAACCGCCTGGGTCACTTCCTTCCTGCCCTGCCGGCCAGGTTTGCTCTCTGCTCCCGCCGTTCTCTAAGGTGCAGCAAGCGGCGCTGCTTTCTGGGATGGAGCCCTGTTAATTCAATGCACACCTCAGGTTGGTCAGCTCACTATAATGTGGCTCTTCTAAGTGGTTAGAGGAACTGTTTGTCATTTCCCTCTCAGGCCAGTCAGCTAATGGAGAAATAACTACAAATTAATGAAGAAGCCCCCCAGGGCGGTGGGGGGGAACAAACTGTCTTACACATCACTAACAGGGGTGGGGGAGGGGAGGGGTGTGGTCACTGTGTTGGCTGGAACTTGTCACCAAGTCTCGGGAGGGGGTCTATTTGCCTTTGGCCACCTTTGGGCTCCAGCCCCGCCACCTGGCTTTGTGGGGGTGGGGAGTGGGATGGGGTTGGGGGGTGGGGAGGTGTGAGTGGCTCCCCCCAGGGATCCAGGGTGGGACTGGAACTTTCCACTGCTCTGCTCCAGGACTTCCGTAGGGTGCCCTGCGGGCCCGAAGCCAAACCGAGCTCACCTTTGGAGACCCGTCTCCGCTTGGCTTTCAGCAGAGAGTCCTCCGGGAGCACAGTGGTCTCAGTGTGGTTCCTATTGCCAGAGACCTTGCGCTTTCTGTTCAGCCGGAGGGTGGGGCTGCGTGACGCGTCCGGGGCCGCCTGGTCGGCGGGGGACTCTCTGGGGGGCTCCGTGTCCATGTCCTCAGGAAGATCACTGTCTTCTGGGGCTTCAAAGCGGTCAGGTTTGCTTCCATCATAACACTCCCCTAGGGGAGGGGAGACAACCCGGAAAGGAGGAAACAAAGGTCACCAGGAGCAGGCAGGACCCCCACGCCCAAGGCAATCTGCTACCAACAGACCACCCCCCTTTGGAGACCAGGGGCCTCACACGCCGGAAGCACAAAACCCTCAGAAAGACGTCCCAAAGGAAGGACAGCTGAACACAACCAGCAAAGAAAGCACAAAATGAGGCGCGTAGCCCACTCACAATCCATCCTTCAAGGGTCAAGGTGAGGCATCTACACCATCCGTCTATAGGCATGTGAGATCACTCCCTAACTGCTTAACTCTCCAAGGTGGCTTACTTTTAAAGGGGGGGTGAGTGACCTCACAGTAAGATCCAACCAATCAGGGCAGAGCTACAACGGGGGGTGAGTGACCTCACAGTAAGATCCAACCAATCAGGGCAGAGCTACAAATGACTATGGAAACAGCTGCTAGTCAACAAAAAAGGCTGATGTCATCAAGAGACCAAATAGCCCCCAACTGCCATCTACACAGACATAGCACCAATGTTCACTTGGGTCAGCAGGGGTGAGGGTGAAGAAAAAGGGTAGGGAAAGAATGGTGGGAGGCTGGGAAGCTGGGGAGACCAAGGCAAGAGGAGCCTGGCAAAGGGAAAGGAAAGGCTTCCTGGTGCACACACAAGGGTCAAGGGCAATTTCAAAGAACTCAACCAGATTGCTACAAGTCCGTCTGTCCTCTTTCCACACCCGTGGGGGGAAAGCATTTCACTGCCATCGAGGGGCTGCTCCTATTTCCTGTCTAGGAAGAAGGCCCTCAGTGACACCAGTCACCCACCTGGCACGTCTCCACGCCTTCCTTCCCAGGCAACAAGCATCTAAGGACATTTCAAAGACAAGACTCCAACCCCCTTCGTGGGGGTGGGGTGGGGGGGTGCGGCGGGCAGGGCTGAAGTACTCACACCTCAGCTCCGCCTGTGTTGCTCCTGCCCCCTCTGCTCAATCTAGCATCCACTTGGGGCTTTTCCTCCAATCACCCCAGCCTAACATCACTCCTCACTTTTGCTCTAGCCAAAGAAACAGTTCAACTGCTTTGCTAGTCACATTGTTTCTAACACACAAATAATTCCATAATGATCACTGTGCTGGTAAAGAGTTCCCCGAAGATGACCCTGTGTCCATCACCGGCCGGGGGTGGGGGTGGGTGTATGAGTTTGGTATTTCGTTAACACCTGAGCTAAGCTCCCACAGCCCGTTTTTCTAGATGAAATCATGGACACACCCCTCACATGCTGCTCGCATTCCTCCTCCTCTCCCTAGACCACTTCAAGTATCACTCCCACTTCTGCTCAGCAGGCTGGTCCCCTGATCAGTCTCTCTTGGGGGCATTCCCAGCATTTAATGGCAGCCAGTTGTGGGGATGAACCTCACCCTGGCCTGGGCTAGCCTGACCTGTGTTCTCAATGGTGGAACACACTTAGCTTTTCTCCAAGGGTATCCCAAGGTGGGAGAGATCCCCATCTACTCTTGCCGGAATGGTGGAATCACCCCAACCGCGAGGGTCTCCTGCCATGGCAGCAGGAGAAACCCCAAACTCCTGGCCTGTGCTTACGGGTGATGCAGCCCAGGCTACCGCAGGCCCGGTGAAGACAGCGTGCTGCAACTCTCGCTCGGGCTGCTCTGTGACCCTCTTAAACACTCGGGCAGGAATGGCGCCGCTTTACAACTCGGCCCCCTTCACTTGTAAAGTGGGAATGTTACTGCTAGCCTCCCTCCAGGGTGGGCTTCATAATCACGGGCCGGGCTCAGCACAGAGAAAGGCTGGAAAAATCCCTTTAACCAAAAGATGCCAAGACTTTCAGACCAGCCTGAATCTCAGGCCTGAAATGTAGGAAATTTTAAGAGGTGAGCCCTGCTGGTTACACCATTGGACTTCTCTGGTCCAATCAGCCTTCCCTAAAAGCTCCGTGGGAGGGGATCCATGGTGGAATGGAAGGGCTACCTTAAGAACCCCCATGTCCAAGTTGAAAGTTTCTTTTTCCAAACTAGGTCCATCCACCCTTCCCCCAACCCCGGAGCCTTTTAGGGCAAAGATCTCAATTCCCCTCAGCTAAGGCCCCCCAAGACCTTACGCTAGTGTGACCTTACCCAGGCCAGTAATAACCCTGAAGGACACCCACCCCGACTGCCCAAGATGCCCATGGCCACCAGCTATGGGGTAGAGGCTCCGTGTCACTTGGAGCTTCTCAAAGACTGTTCTAACCACGACCCACAGGAGGATGACCCTTGAGGGCAAAGGAGATGGGGAGATAAATAGATGCACGGGGATCCTAACCATCAGGCTTTGCCATCATTGCTACTTTTGGCCCTTCTAAAAGTGGGAAGCCATGTGCCCTTGGTCACCCAGTCTAAGCAAGATGTGAACGTGGTCCCTGCAGCATGGTCCTATGACTCACAGCACATATATCCCAAATTCATTATGGTTGTACCATAGCATCACCTCACAGAAGCATCACCACAGCAACATTTACAAGTCACTGTGGCAACAAAGCACCCTCACCACTGTTGAGCCATGCCCAGTGAGGCCTAAACAAGGTGAGAGGGTTCTGAGTCGCTGCAAGGCTCCCCAGGATTAAAATCCCCTTCTCTGTAGCTTAACTATAATAGCACCTCCAGTCAGGGCTAACCTTGTTCAAAGTTACACCCGCTACACAAGGAGTGCAGGGGATCTCTGTTCCAAAGTAGTTTACAAACGTGCAAGTGCTCAGCTGGAAGAGAAGTTCCCTGAGCAAAGAAGTTTCATGAAGCCCCTTGACTGAGCCTTCCTCCAGCTCCTGGCCAGGCACTGCCACTGAGCAGGACCTAGGCCTGTCCCAGCCAAGTGGTTCGCAAGGGAGATGGTTACTCCAAGTTTGAGAAGGAAGGGACCAATGCCTCCTTGCCCCGCCCCATCTTCAAATGCCACTGAGGGTTCCTAGTGATGAACTTCCAAGTCTGAGGAACCTCCAAACTCATTTGGTGAACTTCCAAAATAAAAATTTCACTCAGCCACCCATGTGATCATAAAGAATAAATGAGTATCTCGGCCACTGTGTTTTCAAGTTAATTCCTTTTTTGAAACAACCCCTAGCAACAAGATGCACCCGCACCAGGACAACCAGGGCCGTGCAAACAGCACCCACCACCTTAGAAGCTCCTGGGCCCTCCATGGGTAGGGGCTGCCTCAGAAGGGGGAAGGCATCTTGAAGGCGTCCTGGACCCTCTCTGGGACCCCTGCCCGCCCCAAATCCCCGCCCCAGCTCCCATGTGCTCACAGCTCGGCTCTCGGCCACACCGACACCCATGAGAAGGGCCTGAGCCCATATCAGCTGAAGACGTGATGGCCCAAGAACAAGAAGGCCCGTTCATATCCAGCTGAATGGAATGAACACCTGCTGGGCCTTGGACGTGGAGGCCGCAGTAAGAACAGTGGCCCCTTCAGGTGACCTTTCCTGACCAGCTATTTACAAACCCCACGTCTCTACAAGACAGAGGGTGGGTGGGGAACCCACCTCCATTGCCCCAACCTTTCAAACGGAGCCCCTCACCTTCCCCAACCCTTCTCCTGCCCTCCCATGGTGGCGATTCATGGCTCACTGGGCCACGTCCCGGGTGCTCCAGGAAGAGACCCGTCGGTCGGTCTGAGATTGGAGGCAGGCGGTGGGGGGAGGGGGCTTTCGGAATCATCTGGGGCTCAGGCCCTGCTCCCCATCAGCCACACCGAGTTCTCGTCTCCACGCTCAGCAGGAAAGACTGGGAAGGACGCACACAAACGTCTCTGGGAAGAAGGGCGGGTGAGGCCACTGAGACATGAAGGGCAGCGGCCACCCTGGGTTTGGCCACGTTGCTGGAGAAAAGGGCGAGAAGACTCGAGGCCGGTTAACTGCCCGCTCCCTTCCTCCAGCCTCCCACACCGTCCACCCCCAACAGGCAGATCCCCTCCTCAGAAAAGTGCATCCCCGTGAACTTGGCTTTGCCCACTTTTACCACATCTCTCTGAGAAACTTCCCCAGGAGCTGAGTTATGAGGCCACTCAGGAGGGTAAGGGCTGCGTGTCAGCTGTGAGCACAGGCAAGGAGGGAGGCCTTCTTGCTGCTTCGCTCCAGGGTGGCCTGGACCCTCCGTTTTTCATTCCAATCCCGAGGGGGAGGAGCTCGGAATCGTCTACTCCAGGCACATCAAGAGCCCCATCCCTCGGGTAAGGCCGCCACTGACTAGCCCCAGAAATCCCCTTCTACGGGAGCCACGTAGGACAAACCGGTCCCGGTGTGGCTTACCCAGAACCCTGGCCACAGGCCTTTCTCTGACCCCAAAGATGAGCTGGGGGAGGGCAGTGCTCCAAGCAGCAGAGAGAAGCACACGCTGCTGCTGACCACAATTTGCCCGAACTGCATCAGGCACCCACGACCTAAGCGTGCGGGCGAACGCCGACCCTAGGACTGGGTCCAAGGGCCTGGGCTTCCCAAACGTGCCCACCACCCCCGACTGTCCCGTCTCAGGAGGATTGCATGCCCACCCTGTCCTCGACGTTCACCGAGGTGCCCTCACTCACCTTCACCGGTGAGATTTCTGGGGTCCAGAGCAGGCTGCAGGCCACAAGCACGCACACGGAAGAAAGCGGGAGAAAGACCTCCACTTGCTGCCAACGCATCTCATTAGCCCAGGAAGTCTCGAGGGCCAAGCCCGAAGTCAACCCCAGTGGGGGAGCAGCTGATGGGACCGCAGAGTGTGACTCGAGGCCAACACTAGCTTTCTCTCCAGTTCGGCCTCCAGAACAGAACACACCCGTCTGGTGGGAAGAACGGCCTCGTTGGTCCCACGGCCTTGGAGCGTGGTGTCAGCTCCTCATGACTGCAAACGAGCCTCCACAGAACAGAATGATGCTCATCTCTCTGGGGCCTTCATCAGCCCTCATCGCACTTGAACGAAACCTCTGCCTCTGGAGGGAGAATCCGAGTATCCTCCACTCCCTCCCACAGGAGACTGTCACTCTGGAGGGTCTGGCTCTGGCTGCAAGTGCCATTCCACTGCTACCAAAAACCCGTGTCCGTACCTGCTACAAAACAGAACACATACCTGCTACGCCGGAGGTCCTGCACTGCCATTCCTCTGCTCTACTGTATCAGACTATTACTAACTACAGGACTAGCATTGCTCCGGAAAAAGGAGACGCGTGCCAGGAAACAACATTTCATAGGTGCTTCACTCCTGGATGCCGCAACGCTCCAAAGGACAACCAGCCTTGCAATCCACAGCTGGGAAGGGTGGCCAGAGCAGCCCGTTCTCCGAACAGCCAGCACCCAGACGCTGGGCCGTCGGAAGCGTACTGCTTCCTCTCACCTCCCTCGGCACTGGGAGAGGAACCGCCCCGTTCCCACTGACGTGGTACCACACGCGAGCCGCCTGGGTTCACTTACATCTCTCACTGTCGTTCTGGTTGGCAATGGCCTCCTCCGGGGCGACCGACTTTGGCTTTTTGTGCTGACTTCCTTTCAGCCTTTCCCAGTCAGCGGGGCTGAATTTGCGCACCTCGGAGTCTTTGGTCGTGGGGTGGCCACCTTCTCGCTCTTTCATCTCCAACTCTGAGAAGCGCATCACTGCACGCTACAAAGAGAACGGAGATGGAAAAAAGACACACCTTACCACCAAAGCTATTTCACTGCCCTTACCTTAAAGGAAGGTATCTTCAAAGAAAAGTTTGCCCAAAACCAACCACAATTTATGATACAACTGAGATATTTTAAAATTGAATGATAAAAACGGAAGAGTGTCTATGTGTAACTACTCACACACTCTTTCTTCGTAAAGCCATATGTATGTAGATATATATGTGGTGTGTATGTAAAGCCATACATACACTGTGGCATACAGACAGACATTCTCTTTCGAAGGTAAATAAAACAAAACAAAAACACAACGCAAAGAAAGCGAAACAAAAACACAACAGAAAAGAAAACAAATGCACAGTGAATAAAGACGACCATGGCCCACAAACTTCCCTTTGTATATTTGGAAATGAAATTTAACTCAAAAGGTTTATGGAAGATTCTAGTAATAAAAATTTGAAGAATTGACCTCACAGTAAGCAGCGGGTAGACATAAAATACTGTCCTCTTGTAATCCTTCCATCTATGTAATTAAAATCGGCACTCAATGGATCATTTAGATAACTTCATCCATTTTTATAAGCATAAACCAATTTTTTTCTTAACATTGCAAAACAATTTGGCTTTATTTGTGTTTTAATTAAAAGTAAAATATCTTAAGGAAATTCCTATACAACATCTATCATTCACTAGCAAGTTAAATACATACTCTATCCCTTTAAGCAAGGTTTGTGTTTTTGTTTTGTTTGTTTGTTTGTTTTTTGGGTGGAAAAAAAAATTGCACGAATCTCACAGACATGCGGCCGCTACACACCTCCACCAAGTATCACGTAAGGCATTCTAAGCAGCGCTTTTAGGTATATTTGTTAACGTACAGTAACGGCAGAGAAATCAAAGCGATTGATAGGTAAATGTCATGCAGTCTTTTAGACATCCTTCGCAATAATTAAAACTTCCGTTATCAGCATTCGAGTGGAGTTCGCTTAAAATCTACAGAATAACTTCAAGTATCCACTTACGTCCCCTTACTGGACACATTTCAAACATTTAAATTATCCTAAGCTTCATTAACCAAATCAGCCCAGTGTCCTGCCCTATCATACCCCCGGCCCCCTCCTCTTCACACATTAAAAAAACCTGACAACTGGTCAGGCTCCTGAAATTCGGGTGGTGGGGGCTCACCTGCAATGCCCGCTCCTCCCGGCTGAGCTGACGGGAGTCTGCGTACAGTCCGGTAGCGACACACTTGAACCGGTCATCCACGTAACCAGCGGAGTTTGCGATTCTCTTTGCCAGCTTAGATGGCTTCGGTTTCAGA
The DNA here is from genome assembly GCF_964165515.1 of Mesoplodon bidens. Classification (NCBI taxonomy): domain Eukaryota; kingdom Metazoa; phylum Chordata; class Mammalia; order Artiodactyla; family Ziphiidae; genus Mesoplodon; species Mesoplodon bidens. The sequence continues at coordinate 40,396,573 of NC_138164.1, read as the reverse complement.
ACTTTGCCATCGGTTGATCCTGCCTCGTCAGCTCCGTCTTTGGTGTAGGTGGGGGTGACGTCCACACTCGGTGGGGCACTGCCCATGCAAAATGGTTTGGGATCCTCTTGGGTTTTCCCGAACGTGACCGCAGAGCCGTCGCTCCCCAGGGTCGGCTCCAGGAATGCAGTCGATACCGGCGTCACCAGGTTCTCCTTGTTGGTTACCGCTGGAACATTCTCCTTGCTTAAGCCGGAAACTGGCTGGCCCAGAGCCTGTTTGAAAGTATAGGCTTCGTGGAAGTCACTGATGCACCCCAACTCCTCTCTCAGGGCAATGAAATCCCGGTGTGGCTGTAGGGCCATATTTTACTTTTTTATTTTTTAATATATGTTCACATGTTTCCATAAAGGATCCAAGGTGGCCCATAACGTAAGGACACACAATATTAGCTTTAAAAAAACATGAAAAAAAAAAAAAAAGGGAAATCATGATCCTGGAAATGGGTTGCATCCTTTTAAGGGGTGAGAATAACAGAATGAGTGAGCCAAAGATTTGGGAAAGGATCTCACATTTCCAAACGTCCAAATCTTAAAATTGCACCAAGTGGGAATGTAGCTGTGGCAGTATTAACCTGAGAGAGCTCTATGATCGTTGTCTTTACTCATCACTTGGTTGCAAGGTTATAAATGACAGGGTAAGTGAAGGAGGGCAAGTAGACAGATAAGAGTCATTTCCTGATTCTCAAAAGAAGGGGCATCACCTAGGGAAGGGGACTGCAAAATCCTACAGGAATCCTCTTCATATACTAAATTTTCTAGGTGGCAAAAGTATCTCCTTTGACCCTAGCAGCCAGATGGAACTTAGAAAAGTAGTGAAAAGCTACTCAACTGAATGCAAGTCATATGACTAGGAGCATGTCAGTGAAAAGTTCAAGGGAAGATGCTGTGGAAGAGCAGTTCACCTTGTGGTTGAGCGTCCTCAGAACGTGCAATGGGAGGTGCAGTACCTGCTCTGTCTCACAGGGACCCTCCAACCTCTAAATGCATCTTTCCTGGGAAGCTGAATTCAAAAAGTCAATTTTAAAGAAAGATAGGGCTTCCCTGGTGGCGCAGTGGTTGAGAGTCCGCCAGCCGATGCAGGGGACACGGGTTCGTGCCCCGGTCCGGGAAGATCCCACATGCCGCGGAGCGGCTGGGCCCGTGAGCCACGGCCACCGAGCCTGCGCGTCCGGAGCCTGTGCTCCGCAATGGGAGAGGCCACAACAGTGAGAGGCCCGCGTACCACAATAAATAAATAAATTAATTAATAAATTAAAAAAAGATAAAAGTCTCTAGTAGAGAAATTGTATCAGAGCCTAGTATTAAGAGCTGTAGAGCCACAAGTTTCCCATGATACGGCCTTAGCAGAGGCTGTTAAGGCAGTGACAGAAAATTTGTACCGAGGGAAATAGCAGAAGAGTTTGCCTACAATTCACGAAAAGGATCCCTGCACTTGGCCTGAAGGAAATCAGCAAAATTTGTAACAGCTTGTGTATTTGTATGCGGGATGGAGAACGAGTTTAATTTTTTAATTTCTCTGAATTATCACGTAAGATTCAGAAGATGCTCTCTCTGCCTAGAAGCCACCCCACTGGGATAACTATACCTACGGAGTGCCTTTGCCTATGACTCCTACTTGCTAACAGACTGGCAGCCTGGCCCCAGGGCCTGGTCGCTGCTCCCAGTGCAATGGTGGATATGGTGTCAACGGTTGCAAAATCAAAGCCCCTTACATCCTCTCCATGCCTCGGTCCCACCCCCCACCCCACTCACCATTGATGTTCAGGAAGGGGAAGGTGTCCTGGATGGGAACGTGGTGCTGTGACTGGTCCAGCTCACCTTCCTCATCTTCTTCATCCACACCATTATCTTTCTCATCCCAAGGAGCAGATCCAGTGGATCCTACCCGAGAAACACACACACACACACACAAAGGTCAAAAGTGAGGCGCTCACGTTGCACTGTCATCCCTGCAGCTGACCCACTGTTCAAGCTAGGCACTGCCAGCACAGAGGTTCCTTGGGTTCAGTTGAACCCTCAATGCCAAAGAGTGGGAACCAAGGGTGTTCACCCCACTCCCAGCTCCTCCTACGGAGCCCCAATGCAAGCTCTCATCCCCTCCCCTATCCAGGAGCTGCAGACCCTACTCCCTTCTCCTAGAAACCTTTTAATTCCTACTCTAAACCCCTTTCTACACATTCGCATCCCTTCTAAGGACCCAAGGAGCACGGCTTCTCTCCTTTATAAGCTTACTGTGAAGACAGACCCTTCCCTCATGGCAGAGCCTCACTAGATTCACTGGAGGTCAAGTCTAAATTATCTGGCTCTTAGTCGGAACTGGCTCAACATTGAGTAAATATAGGGATCAGGTGGTATTCTCCTAGGAAAAATACCATACAAATTAAATGATCACTTACCCATCATTTATAAAGAGAACTTAATAGCCTTCGTAATGTCATGGCAATTGATTCTTAGAACAGCCTTTGAAATACGCAGGAAAGATGAGAACCCAGATTTTATAGTGGAAGAAGCTGAGGCTCAAAACGTTGAATGACTTGATTCAATGTCCCACAAGTAGTGAAATAGAAAGACCGAGGTTTATAACTCAGACCTTCTAAGTTTTAAGCCCTCCTTCTTCTAAACTACCTGGCCTCTCTTCTCAGTGTTGAGTCCCAAGAGAAGTTATTTTTTATAGAACTCAATACCCCCTCTTCTTTCTAATGCTTTACTGTTCCACTGGGTGGGCAGGAAGACTGTGCTGAGTTTATATCTTTTGTTCTCTGGGTTCTTTCTAGGGACAGCATTTCTTGCTTTATTTACCAGTCTTCAACTTTGTAAGCGAGGCGACTTTCAAGTCGACTATCGCTTTTAGGGTCCAGCCCGGAACCTGGCACACTGTCCACCTTCTCCCCAGCAGCTGGGGCCTCACCTGGGTTAATGATAGAGCCCTGGGGCTGGGGGATGTCACACACTTGATATATCTTCACTGGGTTCATGGGCACCTCCTTGGTGCCGTCGTACATCAGGTTGAATTCCCTGCTCTTGTTGAGCGCACAGCGGAGCTGGGCCTTCCATTTAGCTGGGTCGGGGTCGTCCACCCCTTCCTGGTACTTCCCCTGTCTCCACAGCCCAGGCCTGAGGGATAGGAAACTGCAGTGAGTGCCTGCTTGTTGCCCAGAAACACTGGAAAGTGTGCCCGCCCTCCCTCATACAGACACAGATACACACAGCCCTGCCTGACCGCCCCATCACCCCAACTCCAATTTACAGAGACTGCAGCAGAAAACACCACGCTGGGGACCAGGCAAGGCAGGGCCTGAGACAAATTCAGCCAAATGCAAATACAGTATTTTAAAAAGAGGAGCCTCATCTCAAGTGCTTGTGCCAGCATCATCTGTCAAGACTACAATGGCCTTAATGAAGGGTTGAAAATAAAGAAAAATCTGGAACACGTATACACCAAAATACTAATGGCAACTTTTGGATAGCAAGATTTCAGGTAATTTTGTTTTGTTTTGCTTGCCTTATTTGTTTTTCACATGAATTGCTTATATAATAAGAAGAGAAAGGGAGGTGGCGTATGATATGAAGAATTTAGGCTTGCAGTTCCCTCTCCCTTCAGTCTTTAACCTGATGCACAAATAACTGTTGAAACCAAGTACCTTTAGGAGTAGCAGCCCATAGGAGGGCAGGAAGCACGCTCTGGGGGTTCAGCTGGCCTCAGTGCGAGGCTGAGGGCCTCAAGTCCTAATAAACTCACACCACCTGCGTTTCCCTGCTTCCTCAAACTCCCACACTGGGAACATTTTGCTGGGAACACCAGTGGCTGGTGGCCTGGGCCAAAACCAGTGGGGCCCCGCCTCTCTGGTTTTCAATTTCCAGGTCTAACAGGCATCTATGTGTCTGTTCACGGGATATCAGCCCTCCCCCACTGTTAACGTATCTCAGATGTCTACACTTTCTTCAGGGCTGTGACGTATGTGCTGGTGCAGAAAAGGGGGATGTCTTTTGCAGAGGACTCAAGATCAAGAGAACGAGATGGACCGGCCAGACTGCTCCCACTTGATGTTAGGAAGATAAGGTGGCCATGTAGTTAGAATTCTGCAGGGGAACATAGCCTATAGAGTCTATGGGTTTGCGGATCCACAACTTTTAATTTTTCAGTAATGCCAACCAAGCTCGTAAGAGACTGACATATAATCCAGAATGCCAGTCTACTCGTTTTCAAAGGGGGATAAAGCTGGTCAGTGACCAGCATGGTTAAGTCCAATAACCTGGACATAACCATGTATGATCTCAACCAGTAACTCCTGTATCTGGTTTCTAATGACAATTCCAAGAACATAAGACCCACTCAACATTTAAATCCAAATTTTCAGATGACTCCAAAGCTAAATGGAAATGATTTGATATTGAACTCTAAATCTGCATTATCTAGACTATCTCTTACCCAGTTGGGTAACCCAGAAGCGACAGTAAGAGGCTCCTGCTTTCCCAAAAATCACAGGGCGTAAAAATGAAAAGCACTGGAAAGGCAAGACCCCCAGTGAATTTGCAAAGCTGCTCTTGTGTCTTTTTCTTTTTGACCTTGAAGCCAGGAGAAATTCTAAAAATACAAATGTATTCATTTTTAAAACTTGACTTTACTGACTATTGTTCAGACCCCCAAGCCTACAAAAATAATTTTAGTTTTTTTAAAATGCTCCCTCTTCAGACTATACTACAAAGCTACAGTAATCAAGACAGTGTGGTACTGGCACAAAAACAGAAAGATAGATCAATGGAACAGGATAGAAAGCCCAGAGATAAACCCACACACATATGCTCAACTTATCTTTGATAAAGGAGGCAGGAATGTACAGTGGAGAAAGGAAAGCCTCTTCAATAAGTGGTGCTGGGAAAACTGGACAGGGACATGTAGAAGTATGAGATTAGATCATTCCCTAATACAATACACAAAAATAAGCTCAAAATGCATTAAAGACCTAAATATAAGGCCAGAAACTATCAAACTCTTAGAGGAAAACATAGGCAGAACACTCTATGACATAAATCACAGCAAGATCCTTTTGGACCCACCTCCTAGAGAAATGGAAATAAAAACAAAGATAAACAAATGGGACCGAATGAAACTTCAAAGCTTTTGCACAGCAAAGGAAACTATAAACAAGACCAAAAGACAACCCTCAGAATGGGAGAAAATATTTGCAAATGAAGCAACTGACAAAGGATTAATCTCCAAAATTTATAAACAGCTCATGCAGCTCAATAGCAAAAAAACAAACAACCCAATCCAAAAATGGGCAGAAGACTTAAATAGGCATTTCTCCAAAGAAGATATACAGACTGCCAACAAACACATGAAAGAATGCTCAACATCATTAATCATTAGAGAAATGCAAATCAAAACTACAATGAGATATCATCTCACACCAGTCAGAGTGCCCATCATCAAGAAATCTAGAAACAATAAATACTGGAGAGGGTGTGGAGAAAAGGGAACACTCTTGCACTGCTGGTGGGAATGTGAATTGGTACAGCCACTATGGAGAACAGTATGGAGGTTCCTTAAAAAACTAAAAATAGAACTACCATATGACCCAGCAATCCCACTACTAGGCATATACCCTGAGAAAACCATAATTCAGAAAGAGACATGTACCAAAATGTTCATTGCAGCTCTATTCACAATAGCCCGGAGATGGAAATAACCTAAGTGTCCATCATCGGATGAATGGATAAAGAAGATGTGGCACATATATACAACAGAATATTACTCAGCCATAAAAAGAAACGAAACTGAGCTATTTGTAATGAGGTGGATAGACCTAGAGTCTGTCATACAGTGTGAAGTAAGTCAGAAAGAGAAAGACAAATACCGTATGCTAACACATATATATGGAATTTTTAAAAAATGTCATGAAGAACCTAGGGGTAAAACGGGAATAAAGACACAAACCTACTTGAGAATGGACTTGAGGATATGGGGAGGGGGAAGGGTAAGCTGTGACAAAGCGAAAGAGAGGCATGGACATATATACACTACCAAATGTAAGGTAGATAGATAGTGGGAAGCAGCCGCAGAGCACAGGGAGATCAGCTCGGTGCTTTGTGACCGCCTGGAGGGGTGGGATGGGGAGGGTGGGAGGGAGGGAGATGCATGAGGGAAGGGATGTGGGAACAGATGTATATGTGTAACTGATTCACTTTGTTATAAAGCAGAAACTAATAAAAATAAATGAATAAATAAATAAATAAATAAAATACAAAAAATACAAAAATAAAAATGCTCCCTGCCTCAAAGGAGTTTACAATCCCTTAAAGGAGACAGATGAGTCAATAGATCAGAAATATAGATACTATGTGAACACCAGTAAAACTGCCTAATCCATAAAGAGTCGGGGGGTAGGTATGGTTGGCCAAGTTTATCAGAACTTATGATTCTAGGGCCTCCCTGGTGGCGCAGTGGTTGAGAGTCCGCCTGCCGATGCAGGGGATACGGGTTCGTGCCCCGGTCCGGGAGGATCCCATATGCCGCGGAGCAGCTGGGCCCGTGAGCCATGGCCGCTGAGCCTGTGCATCCGGAGCCTGTGCTCCGCAACGGGAGAGGCCACAACAGTGAGAGGCCCACGTACCGCAAAAAAAAAAAAAAAAAAAAAAAAAAGAATTTATGATTCTAGGGCTGAATCTTGAACATGGGTAGAAGTTAACCAGGTGAGAAGTGTGGGTCAAGATACTCTAAGCAGAAGAAGCTTTATGGGCAAAGGCAGAGGCTGAAAAGCACAGTGCTTAGGGGACCTACAAGCAGTTCAGCTTGCATGGAGGCAGCATGAGATGAAAGTCTGGGCTTGTAAGTAGGAACCATGCCAAGGAGTTTGGACCTGATTCTTAGAACACTGAGAACCACTGAGAGATTTAAGCAGGTTGTGATGGGATCAGATTTAAGTTTTAGAAAGAACCCTCTAGCTGCAGGACTGAAAAGGGTTTGGAGGGAGGCAAGGCATGAAGATAACACATAGTCTCTATATAATCCATATAATAGTGTCACTAGGGTCTGAACTAAGGAGGTGGCGGTAGGGATAGAGGATACAGGTAACGAAGGAGCCGTTAAAGAGGCTGACTTGACAGAGCTTGATGATGAACTGAGTCCTTGAAGAAGGTGAGAGAGAAATCAAGGATGATTCCCTGGTTTAGGGTTTGGGAGACTGGGTGGGGGGTGATGCTGGCCACTGAGATAGGAGCAGGTTTAGAAAGATGATTTCCCTTTGGAAATGTCGGATTTCAAATGCCTGTGGAAGGCCTAGGGGAGAAGGCCCAGCATGCCCAGGGCAGTTTTTTATCCCCACTCACCTCTCACATCACCTGAGGGACTCTCCCTGCCTGCCTCCAGCCTGGAAGAAGGTCCACCAGATTACGGACATCTCTGCCCTGTGGGCAAGGACCAATTTCTTTTCATTTCTGTATCCCTGCTCAGGCTTTAGCACACAGTAGATCAATGTGTATTTGTTGAATTGCCTCAAATTTACAGAAATACACTTCTTGGGGAATGAATAAGTTGCTATTACGGATGGAAGACCAGGAAAACAGCTATGAGCAGAAGGCCAAGGAGACACTGCAGAAAATGCTGGAGGAGAAAATGCATGCACAACAGCAACTGCAGAGCAAACAGGTGCGGGGATGCTCCATAATCCTTGGGGCTGGGAACCCTGGGGCAGTCTGGGTGGCAAGGGAGCCAGCTGCACAACTCCCTGGAACCCCCAAGGCACCACCCTCTCCTCTGATCTCCCTCAGCGGTCCCTGGCCCTGGCCGAGCACAAGTGTGAAGAGTGGAAGAGCCAGTACGAGAGCCACCCCCAGCATGCAACTGTCCCCTACCCTGCCAGCCCAGTAATCATGAACGCCGTCTTCCTTCTCTTTTTTACAATGTGGTACATATGGATTTTTTTTGAATGAGATTTAACCAGCTTTTAAACCTTTCTTCTTTCTAACAATATCAGTACTCTCTGACTCTCCAAATGCGCCTTTTCAAGTTGATTTAATTTATGGAAACATCACCCTTCATACTTTCCCTTTCTTTTTTAAGCTTCCCCATGGTAGTGTACTGTAGTAGAAGGAGATTTGGCCTGGGAGTTTGGACACCAGGGTTCTAGCGGCAGTAACCCACAGTTACACACGTTATATTATTAAAGAAAAAAGTAACTTACAGAAATGTATGAGGCCATTATGCACATACACACAAATATATATTCACTCATATATCCATAAAAAAGTAGTCTGGAAGGTTCTATAAAATGTTAAAGGTGTTCATCCCACGGTGGAGGAGATATACGTTAACTATATTACCCTCTTAAATTTTTACAGTAAATATATATTACTTTTATAATTTAAAAAGCCAAACTTTTCATTTTTAAAAACCTAAAACATGAAAGAAAACTGGAAAACCAACAAAATTAAAACAATCCCTAAGTCTGAGGCAACGATTTTTTTATCCGAGTACAAGTGATGAATGAAAATACTAAGAATGGTGTGTGACACCTTAAAGTATAGAAAAAAATACAGTAAGGCAAGTAGGCATTAAGATAATAGAATATAAAAAGTTACCCAGATATATTCAGACAATGGACTATTATTCCAGTAATAAAAAGAAATGAATTACTAATATGAGCTACACGGATGAGTCACAACATGAGGAGCCAAAGAAGCCACGTGCAAAAGGGTACTTATTGTATGCTTCCATTCATATGAATTTCTAGAAAAGGAAACACTAATACATAGTGAAAGAAAGCATGTCAGTGGTTGCCTGATGCCAGGCCTGGGAAACTGACTGTAAAAGGATAAGAAGGAACTTGTTGCAGGTATTGGAAGTGTTCTGTATCTTGACTTTGGCGATGACAATACAGATATACACATTTGTCAAAACTTATCAAATTACACGCTTAAAATGGGTACACCTTGTTGAATGTAATTCATACTTCAATAAAGTTGATTTTAAAGTTAAATTAAAAAGTCACCTATGGGGACTTCCCTGGTGGCACAGTGGTTAAGAATTCGCCTGCTAATGCAGGGGACGTGGTTTCAAGCCCTAGCCTGGGGAGATCCCACATGTCGCCGAGCAACTAAGCCCGTGCGCCACAACTACAGAGCCTGTGCTCTAGAGCCCGTGAGCCACAACTACTGAGCCCCTGTGCCACAACTACCGAAGCCCACGTGCCTAGAGCCCATGCTCCACAACAAGAGAAGCCACCACAGTGAGAAGCCGGCGCACTGCAACAAAGACACAATGCAGCCAGAAATAAATAAATTAATGATAATTTTTAAAAAAATAGTCACCTAGATGTCTGAGTGAGACAGAGTCCCTTTCAGCTTTCAGTCCCAGCTCTTCTCTGAAGCCTCCCCTCGTTTACCCTGGCAGCATGTGACCACTTTGCATCTCTTTAACACCTTATATTTATCGGTTCCATTCAGATTTGATGCTTGAAAAGTTTTGTATATTTTATGTCTAGCTTCCATTAAACTTGGTTCCTCTAAGGCAGGAACAATAATCTCTTTCATAAATTGAGACCATTACAAAAACAGAATTATGTTCCCTTTCCTCCCAATCAGGGGAATTTGAAGTAGGATTGATGAAATCCTGGAAATCATAAGCAAAAATGTCATTTCTGCATTTTTATGGCCACAGGGTCCTGTGTTTTCATCAGATTCTTGAAGATATCACAGAGCCCAACAATGCTAAGAATCTCTGCTTTGAATCCATGTGCTTTCACCCAGCTCTGTGGTACAAGGCACCCTGCCCCTGGGGCAATCTGTCTGTGGTCCCTGCAAAGATGATAAACCCACATCAGAGACACTCACTCTTCTGCATGTCAGTGGACTCCACTGCCAGCTCTTCCTCCACAATGACGTCACTCTCGCCATCTTCAAGATTCATTTCTGTCTCATCTAGAACACTGTCTTCCTCCTCTTCCTCCTCCTCATCTTCCTTGGAGACATCCTTTAATGTGGCAAGTAGTCTGTTGTAACCAGAAACTTGTTCTGGTTCACTCTATGCTTCACTTTCAGAACTTGAAGTATCTATAAACTCTCTGACTAAAAGGAAAATGGGGATTTTAAAAACAAAAATTATACTGTTCTTGTTGCTACCCCACGACTATCATCAGGCCCACAGTGGAACCAAGTTCAGACTTTTCTAAATAAAAACTAGCTTTTCTGCAAATATGCAATCCTATCTATTCAACCAGACCGAGCACCAAATTTGTTTAAAACAGCTAATCTAGCTATGATTCTAGAAGCGCTTCCTCTTCTTTGAACTGCTCATGTTCCACATGGGAATACAGCAAACTAAACACACGGAGCTTTAGGTTATAAGGCGATCTAACCTATGTGTCAGACATTTGGCACCTTTAAAGGAGCAACAGGAAAACTTACAACAAAAAAGTGTACTTTATTTCTGAGTCTGTGGTAATGAAATAAGACCTTTGATGATTTTGCACTCTATTTTATGTTAAGCAAACATGACATTCCCTCTTAGGATTCACCAAGAGCCCTCTGGTAAGCCTCCTTAACAGGTTCTAACAGGCTAATCTCTCAGGACAGTTCCATACTCTATACTACATTAGTTATCACAATGGCATTTTAACAGACATCTGCACTTAAAACTAAGCAATATTACTAAAATATAGCTTACATCTAAAATCAAAGAGAGTGGAAATGTAGCCAAACTTTAGTACCATATATAATCTTAAAAGTAACAGTCCAGAATCTACTATCATAAAGAAGGTATAAAGCATTACCAGTTGACAAGTCTGTGGTTTTGCTTCCTTTCTGGAAACCCTGAGAAGAAACAGGCAATGTTAAACTTTAACTACTAGTAGGTAGCAATTAGGAAAAGTCTAATGATACAACTTTAAATGAACATGGCAGACTATACCGTTATAAATACATTATATCTATTGTCAAGTAAAAACTCCATATGCATTTGGACAGGTTTTGGAAGGATATGCCAAATAGATAATAAGAGACGAATGAAAAAGTCTAACAAGACCACATGACAAATACTACAGTCACACAGTAACAGGCTCTCATCCAAAAGATGGGAAATTTTGGCAAATAAAAGCCCTCGGGGTTCACCTTTTCTAGCAAATTTCTTAAGTAGACTATCCCTCTAATTGTTGATAAAGCAGCCCAAAGGGGTGGGATGAGCACTAAGATCATAACTGAGAGTCTGGACACTTAGAGAGGAACCCACAACTACCCAAACATTAGTTTCCTCATGGTCATTGAATAGATAGGTGATGTCGAGGGTCCCAAGCAATTCTTTTTTATTTTTTTTAACTTCTTTAATTTATTTATTTTGGCCTGCTATGGGTCTTCGTTGCTGCGCCCGGGCTTTCTCTAGTTGCGGCGACAGGTGGCTTCTCTTGTTGCGGAGCAGGGGCTCTAGGCTCGCGGGCATCAGTAGTTGCACCAACCTGGCTCAGTAGTTGTGGCTCGCGGGCTCTAGAGTGCAGGCTCAATAGTTGTGGCGCACGGGCTTACTTGCACCGCGGCATGTGGGATCTTCCCGGACCAGGGCTCGAACCCCTGTCCCCTCCCTTGGCAGGCGGATTCTTAACCACTGCGCCACCAGGGAAGCCCCCAAGCAATTCTTTAAAAACATATAAAACGAACACAAGCTTATAAAACCTCTGCCCAGTCGCCACACAGGAGGCGTGCCGTCTAGCATAAAACTACAGGCTCAACAAAGGGTAGGAAGACCGGCGAAGAACCCCACCTCAGGCGGGAAGCCGCCAGGATCCCCGGGCGAGCTAGGCCGGCGCCGGGGCAGCGTGGCACGCGGCGGGAGCTGCCCTGTCACTACCCCCGGGGCACCGGCGGACCAAACGCGGGGACACGCGGGCTCCCACCGGGAAAGGACGCCGGCAGCGCCGGTCCCAGCCTTGCCTCTCCATACCTGTCATAGAAGGGATGCTCCTCGCCGAAATCCCTTAGATGATGCTTCTGCTTTTTAGTTAGGGAGTTGAGCAGCTGGCTCTGGCTCCGGCTCCGGCTCCGGCTCCGGCTCCGGCTCCGGCTCCCGCGTTTGCCCATGGGGAAGACGTCAAGTCAGCCAACCTCCAAGAATCGCGTTTTTCACCTGGCAGTCATCTCGTCAACCCACTCACGCGGGATTGCCAACGGCGCTTTACGGCGGAAGCAGGGTGCCATAAAGCAGACCCGCTTTACGGCGCGCTTGTACGACAGGCGTTAGAACTTCCTGTTTCCCATTCCGCCCCCTAGCGAGGCGCTTTGGAAGCACGCGCACGCATGCGCAGCTTTTCTCTGAGCCCCGTAAGGAAGGCAGGCAAGGGAGGCTTCGGGCTACCCCAGGTATGTAAATGGGTGGGTGTACTTTGTGCGTCTGTTTTGGCTGTGAGAATCAGCCTGCATAAACGTGTAGTAACTGACATGGTTGAATGCAGTGCCTTTCTATTATGCCATAATACAAATACCAACTAACATTTAAGGCTGCCGGTGCATCTCAATTCATCCTCACAACAGTAAACAAATAGACTTTGTTAATAAGCCTGATATTGGAGATGAGAAAGCTGATGCTTACAAAAGGTTACATACACACTAGCAAGAGAGGAGATGGAAACCTAATTCTCTCTGGTGCGACCACAGGCTTTTCCCACTAGGATCTGCCACATGCGTGTGCTGTGTGAAGAATGAGGACGCAAGGCTGAGATTCCCGCCCTTACCCTACCCCCTCATTTTCTGAAAGTATTGCAAGGGCCCTTGGTAACACATCTGTTCTGGCATTTTTCATGTTATAAAAGCAAAAACACATCCAGAGAGGTAAAGTGACTTTCCTAAATCACCCGAAGAGTCGATGTTAGAGAAAGCAGTAAAACTCAATAAAGTGTCTCAAAACTGAATTGGGGCAAATTGGGATGGAAAACTTTTAAAGGGTAAGTAACTTTTCTATATCTGGGTCGTGGTGGTGGTTACACCTGGTATACAATTACCAAAATTAATCAAACTGTACCTTTGAAATTGGTACATTTTAATGCAAGTAAATAATAATCTCAATAAACAAAGAGGTAAAAACAGCGCAACTGGACTTAATACTCTAGAGACAGGCAGAGTGTGCAGGGATACTTAAAAACCACAGGATAGGGCTTCCCTGGTGGCGCAGTGGTTGAGAGTCCGCCTGCCGATGCAGGGGACATGGGTTCGTGTTCCGGTCCGGGAGGATCCCACATGCCGCGGAACGGCTGGGCCCGTGAGCTATGGCCACTGAGCCTGTGCGTCCGGAGCCTGTGCTCCACAACGGGAGAGGCCACAACACTGAGAGGCCCACGTACCGCAAAAAAAAAAAAAAGAATACATATTATAGTCTTCAGGATGACTACTAAGAGAATAGTAGAAGAGTGAAAAACTTAATTAATGTGTGATTTTGGTGAGTCAAGGATGAATGCTATTGTCTTACTATTACTAAAAGAATAGTAAAAAAGTGAAATATTTCCAAGCTAATAGAGGGGGAAAGTGGAATAAGAGAAAACCATCCACTCAGAAGGAGGCAAGAAAGGAGAGGAAAAGGAACATAGCACAGATGGTACAACTGGTATTGAGCAAGAAGGTAGATTTAAACCCCAGTACACGAGTAATTACATAATATAAATGGACTAAAAGTCAAAGATTGTCAAACTGGATTTTGTAAAAATGATACGCTATTTGAAGGCATATGTCTAAACCTTAAGACAAAAATTGACAGAGAACATATGAAAAAGATATGGTATGAAAACTCTAACCAACAGAAAGCCAGTGATGAAGCTAAATGACAAAGGAGACGTTAAGGGAGAAACACTACTAGAGATAAAAAGGGACATTTCATGATGATCTAAAGTTTTGCTCTACAGGAAGTATTAGGATTCTAAATTTATATGCACCTAGTAACACAGCCTCAAAATATATAAAGCAAAAATCGTTCATATTAAAAGAAGAAACACACAAATGACAAACATGTTGAGATTTTTAAAAACATTCTCAATGATGGAACAAAAAGACAAAAAAAAATCAATATGAGAATTTAAGTTGGAACAACATCATTGGCAAACTTGGTTTAACGGATCAATTCTTTCTTAGATAATTTCACAATTAAGATCTGAAGGCAGTCTAGGGTAGTGGTTACACACAGGAGCTTTGGAGTCAGGCAGACCTGGATTCAAGTTCTGCCACAACTACTTTATGCAAGTGAACTTGGATAACTTCCTTCACCTCTGTGAGCCTCAGTTTTCCCAACTGTAAAGTGGGGTGAATACCAGTATAGACCGCATGGGGTCATTGTGAGGATGAACAGAGATGATGCAGGTGGAGTGCTTGCCCCAGAGTGGATCCCAGGCCGACCTGTCCCTGCCATACCTTGCTCTTTTCCCGCAGCGTCATAGAGATCAGGCTCTGCTCGGTACTGCTCCTTTTCAGCTCCACCCTCAGCTTCCTCATTTCTTTTTCCATGTCATGGATTTGCTGAAAGAGTTCCAACAACAGGGAAGTCAACTTCAGAACTCATTTCATCCGGTTCATTAAGGCAGAAACCTAGTCTGGGATTCGCTTCATTCCTTCCCTTGGGGGACAATTCCACATCTTTGAGGCAAAGTAGACTTTCTTTCAACGGATGCAATGAAAGGGCTGGGTGAGGGAAAATTTGAGTTTCTTTTGAAGATCAGCATGGATCCTGGATTAAACAGTACAAGATACCTATCCACTCATTAGAATCTCTTTCCTTGGGGCACATTTTTGAGTTCAATATAAATAAGGGCTGTTTGGAAGACACAATGGGCACAGTTTGGAAGAAAAGAACAATGACATTTTTCTTTTTTCTCATTTGAGGCAGAGAAGTGTGCTCCTGACAGAGAGAAGAACACACGTCTCCTCCCCCCGTCCCAGGCACCGTCCTTCCCAACGGATGGAAAACGTATGCCTGGTGATGTGCACGAGGGTTCAGGCCGGTACAGGGGGTGAACATTTACATTGAGTGGTCATCTTTTCACTGTACTGATTTTTATGTTCACCTTCCATAGAAGGCCAGTGATACATTTGCTTTTTATTTTGTTTTTATGAATTGTTGTAAAATTGAATGTATTTAAGCAAAAATACTTCAAGAAGAGTTGTGTTAATAACACTGCTCAGGGCCGTGATAAAACTTGTGACAGTGGATCATGAAAGTCTGGGCATCACAAATCCAGGGGTAGGGACCACGTTGAATTTCTAGCAGCATACGGTGGCCACCTCCCATCCCTTTCCCCAGGGGAAACCTGATGAGGGGCCTTGAGCCAACTGCCCAGAAAATCTGGGGAGAGTGTGTTTTCCATGGTCTTTTCACCCATCTCTTTGAGGCTAGCAAATCAAGGAATTAGGAGACTACATTAACAGACAAACACCCAGAAAGCCCCAGAGCTTGTGCTAGCTAATGGGCCAAGGAACCCCTCCAAAACACTCAAGGTCACAATCTAGGCTTTCAGTGGACACCTAGGGGTCAGGAGGTTCAACGCACGGTTTTGCAGAGTTTTAACTCTTTCTCTTGGGCTTCCCACTTCTCCTTCTGGGCATCTTCCTTCTGTAACTCTTCTTTCAGCACTGAGCACTGTGGAGAAAAAGGACAAGGCCACGGGGGCTTGGCTGGGGGTCCCAAGTACCTGTGTTCACGCCCAGGAGTGTTTCCTGCTGTATAACCCAATCACACCTCTGAATTCTGAGAGGCGAGACCATTTGTGTGATGGGAGCACGGGATCCTGCAGTCATTCCAAGTTCACCCTCTCATGAGTTCTGAGGAATAGAGTGCCTAAATTCCTCTTCAAAAGCCAGCAAACTTCACTGCAGGGGAAATCCAGCTTTGTAGAGTCTGGGTACTTAGGGTGCAGGAATTGGGATGTTTTCACGCTGTGACCGGTGAGGGTGCAGGGGGCCGAGCCAGAGAGCTGGGGTCCATCTTAGGGCTTTTGTGCAGGTTGCATCTCAAAGACACAACTGCCCCGACTGGTGTGGAGGGGTAAACGGAGCTGTCTTGCCCGAGGGCGTCTCGGCAACAGGCATTAAGTGCATAAGGATGGATGTGCCTTCTTTTGACCCAGCAATTCCCACTTTAGGAATGTACCTTAAGGACAATGACTGGAGAAATAAGTAAATCTGTAGTTTCAAGGATGCTCTTCACAGAATTGTCAGTAACTGTGGAATAAAAATAAAATGAGGAAACAACCCAAGTGTTGTTTAGAACAGCAGACCACTTTATAACACTGGGTACATCCAGGAGAAAGTATGTAGCTTTTAAGACGAATGATAAGAGCGCTGATTTATTAGCACGGGAAAATAGTAAGTATTTAAAAATTTTAAAAAGGTGCATAGAATAAATTCACTATAAAATGATTGATTGATTGATTTCTAGGCAATATATAGAAATAAGACTGGAAGAACATACATGAAAATATTAACACTGATTTCTCAAGGTAGCATTTCCTCTCCTCTCTTTTTATTTTTTCTTCTCAATGTCATCTACTTATTTTTCTAAAATTAACACACATGATGTATGCCATTAAAAAAAAAAGGCATCTCAAATGTTCACAAGAGCAGTACCCTTGGTGGTGACGAGCCCTTGTGCTACTGGCCAGCACAGTGTAGAGGAGAAGGGACCTCATTCCGAGGAAACAAGGAAGGGGAAACGGGGACATAAATCATCCAAATGCACTTCAGGAGGTAGAAGAGCCAAGCAGGTGCTGTCTTTGTAGATTCCTTCTACTTAGCAGCACCTCTGCATCCCCTTCCCGTCCCCAACACACACACACAAACACACACACACACACACACACCACATTAAACAGCTATAGCACATGCCTGGGAAGACACTCTGCTTGGGAGAAACGAATGCAGAGGGCTTGGCCAGGCAGCCAACCCAGGGCAGAGGCAGAAGAGCACAACTAAAACCAGCCTCCCACTTCTCAGAAAACGATTTTGTCATCCCCATTTCACAGATGGGGAAATGGAGGCCAAATAATTTACAATAAAGGAAAGCTCTGGGATTGGACCCTGGTCTGTCTGATCCCAAAGCTCATGCAATGCCTTTCACCAGCTCCAAACTGGGTATGGTACTACGTACCAGGTATTACCTACTGTGCCTTTTCCTTGGAACCTCAAGATCTGTTCTCACCCCACCCCCATGCAGACCTAGCTATCGGGGAGCCTCTGGGAATCTCTGAGTTGCCACCTAAGATGAAAGCTTTGAGGTTTTACCTTGACTCACAGAAACAGGCACATCATGCAAATACTGAGAAATCTTATCCTATAGAGTCAGGATTCTAAAGTTAGCATTGAAGGCAAGATTTGCAAATAGTCAAAGTTACATGGAAAAAGCTCTTTGCTTGCCTACCACGTTCATCTTCCATAGAGGCATTCTACACACTAAAGTCTAAGGAAGAAATGAGGTCTGCGTGTTTGCATCTGGATCTTCAAACGTTCTGCTTTGAAGACAATTATGAGAACCAATGGTGCTGGGACCACGATGCAGCCGTGTGGTCATCCTTGCTCACAGAGAGATCGTATTCTGCTTAATATTAAACTTTGCAATGGCAGTATATGCTCATAGGTGTGTTTGTTGCTGGGATTAAACAAACTCATTTATAATAGGGGTTAGAAAATGTTTGCTGGATTTGAAAATCTATTATGCTTATTCTGAGCCACATACATGCTGTCCTTTGAAAGGCTTCAGAGAAGTTGGCCACCTGCCCAGCAGCTACCCTCCCTGTGTCCTTGGGCACTGGCCTCATCTCACCACCGTGTGTCATGTGACTCCACTGTGTCTGCTTTTCACAGCTACAATTTGCTGATGACCCGACACTCACTCTGGAGCTGAGGGCTTCGAGCTGGTGATCCTTTTCTTTGTTCTCACTTTTCAGTTGATTCACCTCCTGTTTTAGTTGTTGAACTTGACCATCCTTTACTAACACGTCTCTTTGCAAAGATGACACCATCTCTGTAAAAGAACCAAACAAACCAAACCAAAAGACTCATGGAGGTCAAAGAGGCAGGAAGGATTATTGGCAACACCATGGCTGTCAGCCAACGTTCGGACAAGACCTTCCAAGCCTGGGCCACCACCGGTGCCCGCCTAGAACTGGGGAGGCTTTTTCCAAGGGTCCCAGAGCAGGAATGGGAATGAGAGCAAAGTCCACAGAACAGGGTTTGAGGCTTCAGTGAGAATGAGGGGCAGTCAGCACCAGCGAGAGGAGAAACCTTTGGGGGCCCCTTGTGGGCACAGGCCAGGCAAAGCTGGGAGGAGAGGCCACACCATGGGCCTGGGGAACAAAGTCCCAGCACAGGGAAGGTCTAGGAATTCTTCTCCAGAGGCCAGGAGACGGGCGTGTGGCAGAGGGCACTGCTGGATGCTATTGATGGGGTGGTTGGTTTCACAGTCCTCTGAGTTTGGACCCCTCTCTACCACTTATTAGCTTCATGGTCTTGGACAAGCTATTTCACCTCCCACTGTCTGTCCCACACAGATTTATTGTAAGGGTCAAATGAGACGGTATATCCCAAGAACAAGAAGTGGCTAAATTATGTTTGTTCCATGGCGCCTATTATTTTTCTCGGCAGCCAGCTTCCAAAATGGCCCCAATGATCCCTGCCGCCTAGAATTCATGCCCTGTGTAGCCCCTCCCACCCTGAATAGGGCTGCCATGGGTAACCAATATGATACTGTGGAAATGATGGACTGTTTCCTCTCAGGCTGGGTCATAAAAGACACTGTGGCCTCCTCTTTGCTCCCTCTTGAATCACTCACTCTGGGGGAAGCCAACTGCTGTGTTGTGAGGACACTCAAGCAGCCCTAGAGAGAAGCATGTGTGCTGAGGGACTAAGGCCTCCAGCCAATAGCCACATGAGCAGCCATTCTGAAGGGGGATCCTCCGGCTCCCCCCGAGGCTTTAGATGACATGACTGATGCCCCAGCCGACATCTTGACTGCAACTCATGAGAACTAAGTCACCCCCCGCTCAAATTCGTGAACTACAGATACTGGGGGAGATAATAAATATTGGTTGGGGTTTTATCCATTACATTTTGGGGTAACTTGTTATGCAGCAATAGATAACTACTCCATTACTGTAGCATCATTTTTTTAACATCTTTATTGGAGTATAATTGCTTTACAATGGTGTGTTAGTTTCTGCTTTATAACCAAGTGAATCAGTTATGCATATACATATCTCCCCATATCTCTTCCCTCTTGCATTGTACTATCATTTTGAATAAAAGTGGGAAGAAGGGTGCATAAATGCAGTGGTATTGGGTTATCTCCTACGGTTCTTTTCTTGAAAGAACATCAGGCCGAGTTTTAGTGGTAGGTATCAATCAAGAATGTCTATGAAATAAAGCACAAAATGCTCCAGAATTTCATTTTAAAAATGAGCTTTGCCTCCAGGACACAGTTCAGTTACTTGGAAATCCCTCTGGGGCTTGCCACACTTTGAGTGGGTCCAGCCCAACTCAAGCGTTATCCCAACCCAGGTCTGTCCGACTCCCTGATCGGAGAAGGTGGGATCTGAGACAGGCTTGATGCTTGGATGAGGTTTCACTGGGCGACATACGGGAGGAAGGTGAGGACCAGCGAGTTCATCCTTCCATTCCTGGTGCCCAGAACAGCACCTAGCCTGGGGGAGGTGCTCAGAAAATATCTGAGGACATCCCAAGTGAGGGAGGAGCATAAGTAGAGACCTGGGGGCAGCAGGGGGTGGGTGTGGGTGTGATTAAGTTGCAGAGTGAGGCAGAAGAAAAGCACAGATTCATACAGAGATGGGGATTCACGTGCGACTCAATGCTATGTCTGGCTTCTACAGCTGTGGGCATGTTTCCTGTTACGCGCCGACTGCTTTCAGAGTGATGTGCCCCTCCGAGGCTCACTGCCTCCTCCCTGTCACCTGCTTCTCTCCCTCCCCTCGTCTGTGAGTGGTCCCATCCTCTTCAGGTCTCTAGGCATGTCAGTTTCTGCTTAAAAACCTCCACTGGATTCCCAACACCCTTGGAATAAAAACCCAGACCCCCCGACCCTGCCCAGCCCCACAATCCCCTGTTCACTCCATGCAGCCTCTCTTGCCCTTGGCTTGTCCTTGCCCACGTGAAACAAGTCCTCTCTAAAAGAAGGACATAGCCGTGGAGGATACAACATAAACTGGTTAGAATCAGCTAGGTCCAAGGGGGCGTAAGATTCGACTTCCAGGGGGACTGGAGCCTCATTACAGACTCATTGTAATACATGAGCGAAATGACACACCCACCAGTACCAGGACAGTTCCGAGGCGGACCATAAAGGTCAAAAAGTGGGTGGTGGGGCTTCCCTGGTGGCGCGGTAGTCGAGAGTCCGCCTGCCGATGCAGGGGACACGGGTTCGTGCCCTTGTCCGGGAAGATCCCACATGCCGCGGAGCGGCTGGGCCCGTGAGCCATGGCCACTGAGCCTGTGCGTCCGGAGCCAGGGCTCCGCAACGGGAGAGGCCACAGCAGCGAGAGGGCTGTGTACGGAAAAAAAAAAAAAAGTGGGTTGTGGCCCAATTCCTGGAAATCCCCGCCCCTTCCCCAAAATATTAGAGTTGTCACAATCCTCCCACTCATTAGCCAATAAAATTACCCACCCCATAAAAACTAACCACCCCATAATTAGGGGCCTCTTGCCTTCTGAGATGGCCCACACTCTGTCTGTGGAGTGTGTTTCTCTCTAAAGAAATCCACTTCTTACTTTGTCTCTCACTGAATTCTTTCTGCATGAGACATAAAGAACCTGAGCTTTATTAAGTCCCGAGACCACATGCGTGATCTCGATGAAAAGATAGTTGGTTCTGACTGGGTTCGAGTCCCAGCCCACGGGTTCAAGTCCCACCTGAGTTCCATGGTTGCACACCCACTAAGCTGGTCCCCCTTGGACTCCCCCCTTGAAGCGCTGCCCACCACGACACACAGTTTATTTTCTCCACAGCACCACTGCTCTCTGAAGTGGGCTTGTTTATTCATCCGTTTACTTTTATTGTCTGTCAACCCCTCCCGAATCTGTGAGTACAGGAATCTGAGTGTCTTGCTTCGCTCTCCCTCCCCGGAGCCTGGAACGGGGCCTGACACCTAGTAGGAGCTCAAGAAACATGTTGAAGCAATGAAGGAATCCAGGGAATCAAAGCTCAGCCACAGCTGTGCGTTGGCTGCCCCTCTCCCAACCCAAGCCCTTTATCAGGGAACCACCTCTGATAAAATTAGTAAATGGTTTCTCTTGGGCCCAAGTGCACTCGGCTGAAATGGGTGAGACAATGGGTGCCTTAAAGGAGTGACCCCATTTTGTCCACGCTCTAGTTTGCACTCAGGCTGCTTTGTGGAACCACCCAAGCCACAAGGCGACCTGTGTTCTCCCTGGTGGGGCCAGTGCTCAGGAGACCTTGTAGCCAAGAGATACCATTCTCTCAAATATTTACCTGGCCCTGCCCTCGGAACTGGGCGGCAAGAAACCTCCACTGAGGGAGAACTCTAATGCACCGACACGGGTGATCCCTGAGGCTGCACCCAGGTCACGGGCACAGGTGTGCTGGTTGACTGGTGATGTCTGCAGGGGGAGGGCAGAAGCTCTGGGGCCTGAATGCAGAAGGGCCTCACCTGACGTGATGGCGGTCTCCCTCCTTAAGTTCTCGGCCTCGTGCTTCAGGGAGGTGATTTCTAAGTTTCTCTCAGACAGGGTCTGGCACAGCACCTGGTTGTAGCCTTGCTGTAGGGCACTGATCTGTGGAAGGAGGCAACACACAGTCAGAGGGGGCCAGCCAGTGCTGCAGGACACGCCGGTACTTCTCCAACATTGGGCAAAGAGTCGGGTTGATCTTGGATCAGGGTGTTGGGGAAACCAAAGTTTTCAGTTGTCACTAGTGGAAGGGGCAGGAGGGGGCCTGTTCCTTCAGTGACCACCATGTCATCGGTCCTCGAGACACGGACCTTATCTTTGTGGCCACCCAGGGGCTCCGGTGCTGCTGTCTTCCTATGACCTGTGGGTTTTCAGCCATAAATAGACCAGCTGTTGGTTCCAGATCATCCAGCACTGACTGGATGCACAGCCAAGTTCAAGAGCCAGGAGCAGGTTATGAAGTGAATTCCCTCTAATGAGAATAGAGGGTAGTTTATACCTCACAGAACACTCCAGAGTTTACAAAGCCCATTCACACCTGCTACACTGATACTCGTCACAGCGTTGCTGAAGGCTGACGTTCCCATTAATGTGCCCATTTTGCAAGGGAGCCAGGTTGAGACTCAGAGAGGCGAGGCCCCCTGCTTGGGATTACGTGGCTGGTCAGACGTGGAGTCTGATTCAAACCCAGTCTTTAGTTGCCTGGTTCCTCCTTCCCAGGTGGCTCTAGGAATGAGCGTGAGAAGTTGGAGGCTGTAAAGCATGGCATGGACTCGGGAGCCGGACTGTGGCCTTCAAGTCCTGCCTCTGCCAGTTAACGGGCTTTGTGAACACAAGGAGGACACCATATTCTGTTTCCTTTTGTTCAGTCTGTACGCAGGGTGATGGTAGTCCCAACCTGATAGGATTGTTAGAAGTATTTTAATAAATTAACGTGTACAAGTGCTCAGATCATGCCTGGCACACGGCTCAGGGGGATGAGCTGTGACCGTCCTCTCCTCTGACTACCCACGGGGTGTTTTTTTTTTTTGGTTTGGGGTTTTTGTTTTTTTTTTTTTTTGCGGTACGCGGGCCTCTCACTGTTGTGGCCTCTCCCATTGCGGAGCACAGGCTCCGGACGCACAGGCTCAGTTGCCATGGCCCACAGACCCAGCCAATCTGCGGCATGTGGGATCTTTTTGGACTGGGGCACAAACCCGTGTCCCCTGCATCGGCAGGCGGACTCTCAACCACTGCGCCACCAGGGAAGCCCTCACGGGGTGTTTTAGCTTCAGCTTCCCTCTTCCGTCTCTGTGGAAGGTAGTTGGTAATCTTTATGTGTGCATTTGTAAGCCTAGCCAGGCTCACTTAAACGCCAGTGTGGTTGTTATTAAGAGGAAATACAGGTGCCCCAGTCCGGGAGGATCCCACATGCCACGGAGCGGCTGGTCCCATGAGCCATGGCTGCTGGACCTGTGCATCTGGAGCCTGTGCTCCACAACAGGAGAGACCACAACAGTGAGAGGCCTGCATACCACAAAAAAAATAAAATAAAATAAATTAGGAAACTCCATTTTGCTGGTGTAGAGAGGAAGGCTCAGAGGGATCCAATTATTTGCTCACGATCATCCTTCTAGGAAGCAGCAGTGCTTGGATTAAAACAAAGTCCTCCCCAGTTGAAAGCCCATCTCTCGCCCTCTGTGCTTGCATACAGAACAGGGGCTGTCCTTTTGTACCTCCATACTTAAATACTCAGCACAATTTGTCCTAGGAGCTAAATGGGCCTGGCCAGGGCCCTTAAGGCAACAAATGAGACCAGTAATCCTCAGAAGGGCTCTTCGTGTACTGCCCATTTATGGCCTGTGGTTTGATTGATCCATCCATTTCCAGGGATAAAGCTGTGTCCCATTTTCAGTTTTGCTCCACAGTTGTGGGTTTAGTTTAGATTTCCCATCTCACACATGTTCATCCAGAGCCAAGGCGTCTCAGAACATTTGGCATCAAGCAACAGAAACCCACTGCAACTCGTTTAAGCATAAGATAGGACTTTATTGAAAGTAGCCTGGGGCATCCTATAGGACAGTGAGTGAGGCCAGGCTAAGGAGAGCCCAGAACTATCTCTTTCTATGAAGGACTGTTTTCTCCGTGAACCTCTGCTTCATGAGTCTCCTCTTGCAGATCAGCTTTCTCTGTGCACGTGGCTCCCTGGTGGCTTTCAAGTTGATTAGATCCAGTGCAAGTAGCCAGTCCAAAATGACCATGGTCATTGTCACCCAAGGCCACGGGACCCACTTTGGGAAACACTGTTCAAGCAAGGACCCTTCCCATGGAGAGCGGGGCTTCATGCTTTATCCCCAGAACCCAGAACAGTACCCTGGCACATATCTGTGGAGCTCCATACTTATCTGTGGGTGGATGCAGCTGACTTAGCTGCACACACACACCAGGCAGCGCTCTGCACTGCAGTCACAGTTGTGCACCAACACGATCTTTATCTCAATCATCTGCTTGTGGCTCCCCTTTTCAGAACTGTAACTGGTCTGAGAAAAGTGAAAATCAAAATTGAGACCAGGTGGAGTATCCACTGTGGGCCCAGCACTGCCTGATATGATGAAAAGGCAAGGCCCACCTTCAAGGACATGGACTACATTTAGGATCCGACCTTAAAAGGGGAATTTATTGGGAGGACACAGCATTTCTTGTGGAACCCAGGGGCAGAAGTACAGCTGGGCTTTCCAAGGCATCAGGACCAAAGACCAGAAAGTCATCAGGACACAGCTATGTCTGAGGTCTCATCCTCATGTCGGCCTCTTTCAGCAGTCACCTTCTCTCTGTGCTGAGGTACGTCCCCTGCTTCACTCACCTGTGGCCCCTTAATCCCTGATACCACATTGCCCAACCCAGGACCTGGGAGAGATGAACCTAGCCCAGCCCAGCTTCTGATTGGTTCTCCTGGGTCAGGTGAACACATACCTATCAGCTGTGACTTGAGAGGGTGGAGGTCACATGGCACCAATATGGCTGCTGAGATTCCTCCTTTTGGGTGGGGGGGGAGTGCTGGGGGGAATTTTCTTTGCTCTTTCATAGCCCTGGGGCCAGTTAGGGCCCAAGAACAGGTGAGGTGGGTGGCTTTTGATTTTTCTCCCCTGTTTCTGCCTTTCTTATATTTAGTCTAAGAACAAAAACACGGCGGAGAGGAAAGGAAGGGCCAGGGTCTTTCTTCTGGTTTTTACCTTTTTAGCTTTTTCTGTAGTGAAAAGAGAGAGAGCTCTGAGAAGTCTGAACCAGTGAACAAGCAGGATGAGTGTGCCTTCGGGAATTTTGAGGTGAAAGTGACCTCCTGCTTTGGTTTTAATTTACTCTTGCAGATAACTTCCTTGTCTTCCTAGGCACTATTCAGGGCTCCAGCCTATTGCTACCATTCCCAGCTAACATTCTCCCTGCCTTCCTTTTAGACGGAGGTGCATCCATGCTCCATAGTTTACGTACTAAACATCCATGAGCTATTCTCTGAACAACGTGAATAATTTTCTACTTGATTGTTTCCACACATACAAAACAACTAAGGTCCTTTGTGCAATTCCCACAGCACTCCTGCCGTATAGGAAGAGTCCAGAAGTGTTCAGATCAAAGTGGGGGGCTGGTCTCTAATGAGTTGAAGATTGAGCCCCGTGTTGGTTTGCTAAACACAGTGATGAATTCCCACAAGCTTAGTGGCCTAAAACAACAAACGTATTCTCTCATGGGTCTGGGGGCTGGAAGCCCCAAATCAGCATCAGCTGGGCTGCAATCAAGGTTTTTCAGAAGGACCAAACTCCCTTGGATGCTCTAGGGAGGAGTCCATCCCTTGCCTCTTCCAGCTCTGGTGGCTGCTGGCATCCCTTTTTTCTTTCTTTTTTTTTTTTTCTCGCTATGTAGGATTCCCATCTAGGGAAATACAATAATTTATATGTGCATTTTCCTGTTGATGGACATTTAAATTGTTTCCAATTTTCAATATGATTTCTTTAAAAAAAATTTTTATATACTTTTTCAAGGTTACTTTACATTTACAGTTATTACAAAATATTGGCTATATTCCCTGTGTTGTACAATACATCCTTGAGCCTATCGTACACCCAGAAGTTTACATCTCTCACCTCCCCACCCTGTATTTCCCCCTCCTCCCCCTCCACGCTGGCAACCATTAGTTTGTTCTCTATATCTGTGACTCTCCATCTTTTTTGGTATATTCGGTAGTTTGTTGTATTTTTTACATTCCATATATAGGTGATATCCTACAGTATTTGTTTTTGTTTGACTTATTTCACTTACCACAATGCCCTCCAAGTCCACCCATGTTGCTGCAAATGGCAAAATTTCGTTCTTTTTTAAGGCTGAGTAGTATTCCATTGGTTATATGTACCACATCTTCTTTATCCATTCATCTCTTTTAAATTTTATTTATTTATTTTTTTTTGCGGTACGCGGGCCTCTCACTGTTGTGGCCTCCCCCGTTGCAGAGCACAGGCTCCAGATGCACAGGCTCAACGGCCATGGCTCACGGGCCCAGCCTCACCGCGGCATGTGGGATCTTCCTGGACCGGGGCACAAACCCGTGTCCCATGCATCGGCAGGCGGACTGTCAACCACTGCGCCACCAGGGAAGCCCCTATCCATTCATCTCTTGATGACACTTAGGTTGCTTCCATATCTTGGTAATTGTAAATAATGATGCTCTGAACATTGGGGTGCATGTATCTTTTCAAATACATGTTTTTGAAAACACGTGTTTTTGTTTTTTTCGGATTTATACCCAGGAGTTGAGTTTCGAGGTCATATGGTAGTTCTATTTTTAGTTTTCTGAGAACCCTCCATACTGTTTTCCACAGTGGCTGTGCCAGTTTACATTCCTACCAACACTGTACCGGGGTTCCATTTTCTCTAAAAATTGTAAATTTTCTTCCTAGGGGTAATTGAAATGGTAGTTCAATAATAACATAAGATCAGGTGAAGTCTAAAGAAATTTTAGAAAACCTGGATAAAGTAAGAAAACATCTGTTCGCTGGCATCTGAATGTTAGAGAGACACCAAGACATGTGGGCCAAGTTCTGGAGAGAAGGGAAACACAGACGCAAGCTTGACATTTGGTGCAGCTTTTCTCCTTGGGGCATTTGCTGATTCAAATCTTACAGCCCAGGAGCTGAAAAGCCAAGGAGTTCAAAAGACTCTAACCACAGAAGCTGCTGGCATCCCTTGACTTGTAGGTGCAGCACTCTAGTCCTGCCTCTGTGGTCACTGCCTCTGCCTCTTCTTTGTATATTATCTCCTCCTGTCTCTCACTTATAAGTACACTTACAGATGGCACTTAGGGCGAGGATAGTCTCAACTCAAAATCCTTATATCCGCAAAACTTTACCTTGTAAGGTAACATTCTCAGGTCCCAGGGATTAGAGCCTGAGATCTTTGGGGCCACCAGTCAGCCCACTGTAAGCCCTAAACGTCTTCTCTCCTGAGGAGGGTCTAGGCTGGGCAGAAACCCCGACAGACATCTACCAGAGGCCAGATTGAGAGCCCTTTTAGAAGGTCAATTCTCAGCTCATTTGGAACCTTGCTATTGCCCTTTTTTTTTTTCTTTTCTTTTCGGTACGTGGGTCTCTCACGGTTGCGGCCTCTACCGCTGCGGAGCACAGGCTCTGGACGCACAGGCTCAGCAGCCATGGCTCACGGGCCCAGCCGCTCGGTGGCATGTGGGATCCTCCCGGACCGGAGCACGAACCCGTGTCCCCTGCACTGGCAGGCAGACTCTCAACCACTGCGCCACCAAGGAAGCCCTGCCCTTTCTTTTTTCCTCCTGTTTGTCCTCAACAGGGGGAAGCATTAAGAGTAAATGAGGGGCTTCCCTGGTGGAGCAGTGGTTAAGAATCCGCCTGCCAATGCAGGGGACACAGGCTCGAGCCCTGGTCCAGGAAGATCCCACATGCTGCGAAGCCACGAAGCCCGTGCCCCACAACTACTGAGCCTGCGTTCTTGAGCTTGCGAGCCACAACTACTGAAGCCTCCATGCCTAGAGCCTGTGCTCCACAACAAGAGAAGGCCATGGAATGAGTAACCCAAAGAGTGGGTTACACAACAAAGAGTAACCCCTGCTCGCCACAACTAGAGAAAGCCCGGGCGCAGCAACGAAGACCCAATGCAGCCATAAATTTAAAATAATAATAATAAAAAAAAATGCATTAGAAGATTTTGTGTTTCCTCTCATCGTTAGTGTATTGCTTTCATTCCTAAGACCCTAAAAAATTGGAAACCACTCCACTTACCAGGAACACACTTTGCAACACGGATCCAGGGGAAGCTGTTTTCTTCCGTAGACACTTCATGACCCCGGTTTCCACAACAGCAGGCACTGCTGGTTCTGCCAAGTTGCTAGAGAAGGGCACCTTATCTGCAAAGTCACGAATCCAAATGGGCCCCCATTGCCAAGGGTGGAAGGAAGTTGTTTGGCTTAGCTTCTTGGGGGATCAGAAGATTGGGAGTTCTGGGGGGGAACTGCAGGTACCTTGCTGTCCCTTGGTACAACGTCAGGGGAAAGAAAGGTCGCTGGTAGCTTCTCAGAGCTACCAGTTGGGGCTGTGCAGAGCGTCTTAGTAAATGCCATTTTGGTTGCAAATAACAGAAACTCAAACCGGCTGAAGCAAAAAAGGGGACATCTATGGGGAAGAAAAGATGGCTCCTGCCTGTCCAGACTCCTCCGCTTTGCTTGCCCTTTGATTCTCTAACCTTCCGCATTTCCTTTCAGTAAACTCCTTTTCTGTTTAAGTTAGCCACAGGAGATTTCTGTTGGTTGCAACCAGAGAATCTTGAGTGATACAAAAAGTCCTAGTGGAACCCAAGGGCAGGCATTGGAATGGGCCTTTCCAAGGAAAGAAACCAGGAACCAGAAAGTCATCAGGAATCAGGGCAACTTTCTGCATCAGTTGGAATGCCTTCAGCTTTTTTTTAATTTTTCCTTCATGGAGCTCATAATCCATTCATTTATTCAATAAGCAATTATTGAGTATCTATCCTGTGCCAGGCAACCTGGTAGGTCTTAGAGTTCCATCCAGGTATAAAATATGCCAAGACCCCTGCCCTCAAGTAGCTCACATTCTAGTGAAGATAAGACATGTGAGCACATAGAGTATATTCACAACACAGAATAAGAAGAGCTATGCCATGGACACATATACACCAGCAAACATAAAATAGATAGCTAGCGGGAAGCAGCCGCACAGCACAGGGAGATCAGCTCGGCGCCCCGCGACCACCTAGAGGGGTGGGACAGGGAGGGCGGGAGGGAGGGAGACGCAAGAGGGAAGAGACATGGGAACACATGCACATGCATAACTGATTCACAATGCCACAATGCAGAAACCGACACACCTAGGTAAAGCAACTACACTCCAACAAAGATGCAAAAAAAAAAAAAAAAAAACAAGAGCTATGCCAGAGGGATGAAGCATGACTGTCTTCAGAGACCTAGAAAGCACAGATGCAATATCCTGGTAGAGAGGGCCTGGGCAGAGAATCGCAGGTAGGTGAAGCTGTGTGCACAGAGAACATGGTATGTATGAGAAGCTGCAAGTTTTCAACATCCGTGGAGCAAAAGAGTTCTTGCAAAAGTAGTGGGAAACGTGGCTGAAGAAATTGGTTGAGGATGAAGGATAAAAAACCCACTGAAGTGTGATCTTTTTTTCCTGAGGAGGCATGGGGGAGCCCTGGAAGGTTTTTAAGCTGTTTGAGGACATGGTCAATTCTCTGGGTTTCAGAAAAGTCCCTCTGGAGTCTGGGATGTGGTGAAAGTTGGGCTGGACCTTTCACCACTGGGCATGCTCAGTCGCTCAGGAAAGGTTTTTGCTTTGCCTTGGGAAATTTTTCACGCCGCTCTGGCAGTGGAGCTCGCCCCGCCCACGGCTTCTCCTCACTGGATTGGTTGAACTCAGGGAGGCTACCAGGAGGCCCAGTTGACCTCCCAACTCCACACCCCCGCCCCCGCCCGTTAACGCTCTGGGCGCGTGCTGCCTTCAGCTTTAAATAACAGAAACCTGGATGTGGGTAGATGGTAAAAATTTGGAGCCCCTCCCAAATGAACTCTAGCCATGTGGCTTGCTTTGTCTGATGAGATGTTGGCAAACACATGGCAGGTGGAGACTTGAAAAGTGTGCTTTGGGGCTTTCTCTCTCCTGCTGCTCTTGGAAACCTGTACCCACCACACGTGGCCTGGTCTGGCCTGCTGGGTGATGAGGGACCACACCAGGCAGAATCAGACGTCCCAGCTGAGGCCTTTCTAGACCAGGGTTTCTCATTCTCGGTACTATTGACATATTGGATCAAATAAGTCTTGGTTGTGGGCAGCTGTTCTGTGCACTGCAGGATGTTTAGCAGCATCCCTGGCCTCTACCCCGAGATGATAGGATCACCCCCACCCCAGTTTAACAACCAAAGTGTGTCCAGACTTTGCCAAATGCCCCCTGGGTGGCAAAATGCCACCAGGTGAGAACCACTGTCCTAACCCAGCTTGCCTGGCAATGACCAGGCAGGCATGTACACGAAGCCACCCTAAACGAGCCCCAGCCAAACCAACCAGACCAGTACAAGTGGCCAGCTTGACGCCTGGAATCAGGAGAACTAATAGTTGCCATTTTAAGTCACTAACTTTTGAGTGATTTGCTCCACAGCACAAACAGGTACATCTGACCACAGTGGCTGAAACTGATAGGATTGATTTATTTATACAACAGGATGTACAGAGGTAAGCAGTTCAGGTACAGTGCAGAGCACAGTGATGCCACTAGGCTCCCACCCAGGCTTTTCATGTCTTTCCACTCCATTGTCCTTTGAGGTGGGCTTTGGTCTCTTGCATGTTACCTGGTGATCCCCAACATGGCTTCTCCAGCTCCTAGTCTGAGCTCCAGGAGAGGAAAAGGAGACAAGGCAAAGGGACAAAGAGAAAAACTTTCTCCTAGCAAAGCCTTGCCTTTAATTCCAGAAGGGAAGCCCTGCCCAGGGCCTTCACCTGCATGTCACTGGCCAGAACTGAACAACACAGCCAGGTCTAGCTGCAAGGGAGGCTGGGAAATGAGGGCATTTCGCGGGCTGCTTATACAGTAGAGGGGGGCAATGACTAAGGGGCTTGTAGTGTCTGCTGCACTGTCTCTCTGGGGGTCGTCTTGGTTTCTTCTTCTTCTTTTTTTTTTTTTTTTTGCCACACGGTGTGGCTTATGGGATCATAGCTCCCTGATCAGGGGTTGAGTCCGGGCCCTTGGCAGTGAAAGCGCAGGGTGGACGGCCAGGGAATTCCCTGGGTCTTGGTTTCCTGTCTCTACCTGTTGCTTATCTATCCTGGCCATGTCTTTCTAAGACTGGCTTTGTTTCTCCAAACACAGTGGGAGAAATGGCCACCCCAGCTGGGAACTGCATCAAGACTTTCAGCTCCGGGCCATTAATGACCTGTGTGGTAACTCCGTGTCCCACTTCAAATATCAAGGGCACAGGTGCTGATTGGCCCAGCTTGGGTTAGAAGAGAAACCTGATTGGTCTGGCTTGGGTAGACTATCTACTGATCAGCCAGTCAGGTGCGGCCAAGAGAGCAGCAGGAGGTAGGGTAAACCTGGTTGGGGAATGTGCATTCTCAGAGAAAGGGGTGTGTGGCTGAGGAGACACCTAAAGAACCATCTAGTTCAAGGAGTGAAGAAAGGACATTGCCATTGTGGGTTGCAATGTTGATACGATAAAGATTAACACGTCCTTTGAAAGACCTCAAATACAGTGGAGTCACATAGGCATTACATTTAACTTATGCAAATTCAAATATTTGTATTCAACCAAAGTAGTTTTTTTCCAACACAATTTGGCTTCCAAACATGAGCCAGCTACTTAACTACTGCCTGACCAAGTGATCTTTTCTGGTGCTGGAGATTGCTGTTTTGGATTTGGGGGATATGGTACAGTATAAGTAATATGTTCTTTATGGAAAACTGCTGGGATTTTCAAGATTATTTTTAAGGTCAGGTGATGCTCACCCTTCTCACTGTGTAAGAAGTACCTTTAGTGGAAGACCATGCAAATCATTTTTCCCATTTCCTTCTAGTTTTAATCAGTATAAAGAATGCATTTGGTTTTAAAATATCAAAATACTTTTATTGTGCCTTTTTAAAAATAAAAAATAAATGATATTCATGGCTTCTGGCTCTTCTTCCTGTTTCGTTTGGTGGTCTCTGGCCGTACAAGAAAGGCAGGGAGAGAACAGATGGCTGGAGAGAAGGCAAAAATGAGGGTCTCTTCAAACACCACGGGAAAGGGGTGTGTCCACCTGGGCAGTGTGTGTTCTTTGATGACTGGGTACTTGGTCTGTCCTGATGGCCTGGAACTTGACCTACTGGGCTGTCTTGGTGCGGCAGAATGGGCAGCGTGAGATGGAGTTAGAAACCTGGGTTCCAGACCCAATTCTTGAATTTACTAGCTGTGTGACTTTAGATGGGCCATTTAACCTCTCTGGGCCTCAGCTTCCTCATTTGTAAAATGGGGAATATAATGCTATTTACCTCCCAGGGCTTGAGATAGGATTAGATGAGAAGTGTTTTGAACACCGCAGAGCGCCATATAAACATGACTCACTGTTATGGAAGCGATAAAACTGGTTGCTGTTCACATTTATTATAATCAATTCAGATATAAATGCACTATACCATGGCCCCAACAGCCCTGAGGTTACCATTCTGTCCTGTGGCCCCAGTACACGCCCTGGGTTTTCTCAACTGCGGGCTTCTCAGAGCTCCTTGGAGGTGTGACATTTGGGTTTGTCACTACTCAAACACATAATTGCATCTACCAAGCCTAGGAGTCTGAATTTCAAACTTATTCTTCATACGCCTGCGTATGTTTACATTCATAATATCTGTGAAAAGAACCCCTCTCCTCACACACTCCAAAATCCAGTATTGTGCAAAATACCAGTCTAGGAAGCAACACACTAGGGTAGCAACCTTTAATGTCCTAAAAAATCATCTTAGTAGTTTGACGCAGAAGAGTTACACTGACTCACGGAGGATCATGCGAGGCCCAGCGGGGCGACGTTTCTAGTTCCTTCCACCAGGTTTAGAAAACAGAAGGCTCTGGCTGGATTTGCTGGACATCTCTCTCTTCATCATCTCCCTTCCTTGGTCCATCTTTGGAGTGCCTTTTCTGGCTCCAACATATAACAAGCAAGAGCAACAAATGCCCAAACTCTATAATTTTAGGGAGATCCCCAAATATTTCTCAAATGGCATTTTTTTTTACTCAAAATAAAATCTTTGTTGTAAAAAATATTTATATACACACATAGACGTGAGCAAAACGAAGGTAAAATGATCCACCATTATCACACTACCCACAGGTAACCTTATTCACATTTTGGTGTACACTCTTCCAGATACACAGATAACGTTTTCTTCTTACATTTGCATCTTTTTTTGAACCAGGAGTTTCTGATGATAGGCAATTTCATTGGGATGGACTTTCTCTCGAAAATCTGTTACTGAACTGAATGCCTTATGTCTCTGATGTCTTAGGAGGGTAAAATGCAGCATACTCTAGGGGGTCTGTCTAACCCTTTTCTGAGCACTACTCCTGGATCCAGGCAGCCATGTGTGTGACTCTGTCCCTGGTCATAGCTGATCGGGTAGTTGGCACAGGCTGGGCTTTTAAGATGGTCACTCCCAGGATTTGGGGTTATGGGCTCTAAGATGCTACTTGCTTTGAACTGGGCTGGTCCTTTGAACTGGGGGACCATGAGGTCATTCCTTCCTGTCACATGACTGGAGAGAGCAGAGATCAGGGGAGCCACACAGAGACACAGAGAGGAGATACGGCCTGTGTGTGCGTGTGCGCATGCTTGTGCGTGTGTAAAAGAGATGATGCCTCAGATCTGATGGCTTACCAGTTCTATTTCGAGGCCAGGCTCTCTTTCAGCTCCCAGTTTTTATGAGGCACTCACCCCTATATCCTTAAAAAAGCCCCCTCCCCCTCCCTTTTTTTTTTTTGCCGTACGCGGGCCTCTCAGTGTTGTGGCCTCTCCTGGTGCAGAGCACAGGCTCCGGACGCGCAGGCTCAGCGGCCATGGCTCACAGGCCCAGCCGCTCCGTTGCATGTGGGATCTTCCCAGACCAGGGCACGAACCCGTGTCCCCTGCATCGGCAGGCAGACTGTCAACCACTGCGCCACCAGGGAAGCCCCACGTGGTTCTTATCGGCCAACTTGGGGAAAACCTTCTTCTAAGACTTTGTGGCTGAAAATGTAGTCTGCAGAGCTGTGCTATCGGTACCAGCTGGGAGCTGTTCAGAAATGCAGAATCCCAGGCTCCCCCGACCCGAGACCTGCTGAGTCAGAATCTGCATTTCAACAACATCCCCATATGATCTGTGGACAGCTTTGAGTTGAGATGCGCCACTGTAAACTATCCTCTAATTGGCTGGTTTCTGGAAAAGTAAGTAGCCGTTTTGGCCATGTGTTTCCCCTGATATGCATGAAGAGAAAGCAAAAGACTGAAATACTATTGGTTGGTCTTGCACACACTTAGACACAAACCAGGACCCGCAGTAACGACTGGGATTTGTATCAATAAAATCAGCTGCGGTATATAAACAAAGTACCATTTCTAGACATTTCAATAACCTTGCCTCTTCAAGTTGATCTTCAAGTTGATCTCTGAGTTTTAGGATTCAAGCTTCATGTTAATTCCTCCTACATCATTCACCCTCTTTAATTAATTTAGCTCCCAACAAGGAGTTGCTGAGATTCCTCCATCTAAGTACGCACCCTCTGTTTCTCATAGGAAAGCCCATTTCATCAGTTTCCAGTAGTAAAGAGAAGGACGGGGACCACCTTACCGATTTCTCTGCCATTAGCCGCTTGACTCTGGCTTTCAGCTTCTCCTCTTGCTGTAGCCTTTCCTCGGTCAGCTTCTCCTTCTCTGCCAGATGCTGCCGTAACTCTTCTTGCAGCAAATACTGCTGAGTTTCCCGAGAACTGTTGATCTGCATCTGAAATGAGGGGAAGGGGAACTGCAGCTGATGGGGGACAGGACTAACGCAGGAGTCATTTCCACTACCTTTGGGGGCGGGACAAAGGTTCACGAAACTTTCTTCAAAACACAGAAAACTGATGCTTAGCTTAGTAACTAATAGCGAAGTAGTAGAGCATCAGGGTTAAGAGCTCAGACTCTAGATCTAGATAGAATCTCAGCTCTAGTTCTTTCTACACACTTCTTCGTATAGAAAATAAGCGGGTGAACTAAGGCAGGCCGACTTCCTCCTCTTTCATCCCTGCCGGCCCGCTTGGGTGCGGGATTCCGTGGAGAGCACGGGCCCGTGAAGGGGCTCTGCAGCACGCCTACCTGACCTACTGCCCTTTCCAAATTGGTTTTAATGAGGTTTGCTCTGTTCCTCATTTCTTGCAGCTGAAGCAATTTCCTTCTGGAATCCTCCCGAAGCTTCTTTTCCACCTGAAAGGATGATGAAAAGCGTGGGCTTGCTGCTAATGTGATCATCATGCCCTCTGGGGAAACTCTTCTGGGGGGGCTAATGGCAGTGGGGGAGTCCCTGAGGGGTAGGGACAGCTGCAGCCCAGCAGCAGGGGTCACAGGCATGCACAGGGTGGAGGCAAACTCACAGGGAGTTGCCCCCTACGGGAAAGGGCCGAGCTCTGCACCCGGGGCTCAACTATGTTCTACCGCACACTCCCATCCCAGCTCGGTCCCTAACAAGCCGTACGACACTCGGAAAGTTATTTCACTGCTCCGTGACTCAGTGTCCTCATCTGTCAAATGGGGATGATGATACTAGTATCACTGCATAGAGTTATTGTGGGGATTCAATGTTTGGAATAGTGCTTAAGGGCTCTGTGAGTGTGTTAAGTACTGTTGTAACCTAGGAAAGGTGGACGGCAATGTCCGCCGTACAGTCTCGTTCTAATAACTCGTGATGGGTACTTGGAAATGTTATGATTGGGTTTATTATCATAACTGTTTGTCGTTACCACTTTGAGCACACTCACTGGTGGTAACCTCTATGGAGGCTTGCTAAAGCAATGTCTATTAAGAATTGCAGCCTGCAAACGAAGGCATTTAAAGTGGAGAAGCTTGCCTACTTTTCCCCCCTTGCTTAGGTAACAGTCAACGCACAGTAAGCTTGGGAGTGCTCCACGCTACCCTTGGCTGGCCAGTGTAGGCCTCGCAGCTGCTCAATTCTTGGATGCACCTGCTGAGCCCTGGGCCCTGGCACTAACAGGAAATGAGGCAAACTCTCGTAAATAAATGGAAAGTTTTTGTGCTGAAACAAATTCACAGGCTGTTTTTTTAGGGATCTGAAGAGGGGGATCACAGGGATGTAATAAAAGACCCAGAAAAGCCCTTAAGAGCTTTCTTCTGAGTAGTGTGGTCCAGTGGAAGAGCCTCTACCCAGCTCCGTTACCTTGGAAAAGTCATCTAAGCTCTCTGGGCCTTAGTTTTCTCCCAGGTCTAAACATGCTCGGACTTCTATGTCAGCAGCCTTTTTCATATGCTGCAAAAGCCAAGTCCAGCCTTGGACTCTGCCCCTGTCTGTGTTCCGCATGAACAGCCCCCGTTCCCGTCCCAGAGCCTCAGAGTCACCCTCAGCGTCCGCCCTGCTCCCTCTCTCACACTCGGGGGTCTCACGCCTGTCCACCAACCCCTCTCACATGCAAGGTGGACTGTGACAAGTGGCCTCCTCGCCTCGAGTTTAGTTTCTTCCAGTGCAATCTTAACGGTACTGTGAGAGTTACCCAGCTGTAAGGCAGCTCTGTCCAACAGAACTTTCTGCAACGGTACAGGTACTCTGAGCGAGGCTGTGTTGTCTAATATGGCAGCCATCAGCCACATCTGGGGATCGAGCACTCGAAATGTGGCTGGTGTGACGGAGGAACTGAACTAAAAATTTTAGTTAATTTTCATTAATTTCAGTGTAAACAGTAGCATGTGGCTGTTTGCTACGCCAGCGTCACTGAAGTCAGACGAACCTGGAGTCAGACAAAACCGATTGTGCAACTGGGCTACTTTACTAGTAACTAGTAGCCTTGACTTTCTCATCTGTAAAATGGAGAGGATGATTTCTAGATCACAGCGCTGTTATGAAGATGAAGAGATGAAATGTTCAAGATAAAGCCTAGTACGTGAGAAATTGTAACGATCATTTTCACCCTGATTACTGTCCACGAATGTCATTGCATCAGTCACTTGTTCAGAAGCCTTAGTAGCTCCTCACTGCCTGTGTGGTACAGAGCCCAAGCACCTGAACTAAGGCAAAACACCAAACCAGGGATTCAAGAAGCCCCTACGAACTCAACGAGGTAAATAAAACTGAATCCACCCCTAGATAAACCATAATAAAACTGCTGGAAATCAAGGGAAAAGACAATCTTAAAAGCAACTGGAGAAAAAGACAGATTATGCAAAGGTACAACAGTTAGGCTTACAGATGACTTCTAAATAGAAATAATAGGAGCCACAAGACAATAGTGACATATCTAATGCTGTATCTAATGTGCTGAAAGAAAAGAATTGCCATTGTAGAATTCAATACGCAGTCAAATGTGTTTTAAGAATGGAGGTTAAATATACATCTCCAGACAGACACACAGGCACATGTGAGAATTTGTCATCAGCAGAGCCACAATGAGGGAAAACATTAAAGGGTATTCTTCAGACACAAGAAAAATGAACCCAGGTGGGTGATCAGAGATGCAGAAAAGATAAGCAACAGTAAGGGTAATGTGTGGATATGATACTGAGTATAGCAAAACACTAATAATGTCTTGTGGGGTATTAACTATCAAGAGGAGTTTAGAAAATGACAGCAATGGCTTATAAATCTGGAGGGGGTAAGTGAAGTTAAGGTGTTTGAAACTCATTGCACTGTCAAGGAGAAGGGCATAATTAACAACTACTATTGCCTCTTGGTAAGTTAAGAATGCAGGGCTTCCCTGGTGGTGCAGTGGTTGAGAGTCCGCCTGCCGATGCAGCGGACATGGGTTCGTGTTCCGGTCCGGGAGGATCCCACATGCCGCGGAGCGGCTGGGCCCGTGAGCCATGGCTGCTGAGCCTGTGCATCCGGAGCCTGTGCTCCACAACGGGAGAGGCCACAACACTGAGAGGCCCACGTACCACAAAAAAAAAAAAGAAAAAAAGAATGCATATTGTAGTCTTCAGGATGACTACTAAGAGAATAGTAGAAGAGTGAAAAACTTAATTAATGTGTGATTTTGGTGAGTCAAGGATGAATGCTATTGTCTTACTATTACTAAAAGAATAGTAAAAAAGTGAAATATTTCCAAGCTAATAGAGGGGGAAAGTGGAATAAGAGAAAACCATCCACCGTGGAGGAGGTAAGAAAGGACAGAAAAAGGAACATAGCACAGATGGTACAACTGGTATTGAGCAAGTAGATTTAAACCCCAGTACACGAGTAATTACATAATATAAATGGACTAAAAGTCAAAGATTGTCAAACTGGATTTTGTAAAAATGATACGTTATTTGAAGGCATATGTCTAAACCTTAAGACAAAAATTGACAGAGAACATATGAAAAAGATATGGTATGAAAACTCTAACCAACAGAAAGCCAGTGAGGAAGCTAAATGACAAAGGAGACGTTAAGGGAGAAACACTACTAGAGATGAAAAGGGACATTTCATGATGATCTAAAGTTTTGCTCTACAGGAAGTGTTAGGATTCTAAATTTATATGCACCTAGTAACACAGCCTCAAAATATATAAAGCAAACATCGTTCATATTAAAAGAAGAAACACACAAATTACAAACATGTTGAGATTTTTAAAAACATTCTCAATGATGGAACAAAAAGACAAAAAAAATCAATATGAGAATTTAAGTTGGAACAACATCATTGGCAAACTTGATTTAATGGATCAATTCTTTCTTAGATAATTTCACAATTAAGATCTGAAGGCAGTCTAGGGTTGTGGTTACACACAGGAGCTTTGGAGTCAGGCAGACCTGGATTCAAGTTCTGCCACAACTACTTTATGCAAGTGAACTTGGATAACTTCCTTCACCTCTGTGAGCCTCAGTTTTCCCGACTGTAAAGTGGGGTGAATACCAGTATAGACCGCATGGGGTCATTGTGAGGATGAACAGAGATGATGCAGGTGGAGTGCTGGCCCCAGAGTGGTTCCCAGGCCGACCTGTCCCTGCCATACCTTGCTCTTTTCCTGCAGCGTCATAGAGATCAGGCTCTGCTCGGTACTGCTCCTTTTCAGCTCCACCCTCAGCTTCCTCATTTCTTTTTCCATGTCATGGATTTGCTGAAAGAGTTCCAACAACAGGGAAGTCAACTTCAGAACTCATTTCATCCGGTTCATTAAGGCAGAAACCTAGTCTGGGATTCGCTTCATTCCTTCCCTTGGGGGACAATTCCACATCTTTGAGGCAAAGTAGACTTTCTTTCAACGGATGCAATGAAAGGGCTGGGTGAGGGAAAATTTGAGTTTCTTTTGAAGATCAGCATGGATCCTGGATTAAACAGTACAAGATACCTATCCACTCATTAGAATCTCTTTCCTTGGGGTATATTTTTGAGTTCAATCTAAATAAGGGCTGTTTGGAAGACACAATGGGCACAGTTTGGAAGCAAAGAACAATGACATTTTTCTTTTTTCTCATTTGAGGCAGAGAAGTGTGCTCCTGACAGAGAGAAGAACACACGTCTCCTGCCCCCATCCCAGGCACCGTCCTTCCCAACGGATGGAAAACGTATGCCTGGTGATGTGCACGAGGGTTCGGGCCTGTACAGGGGGTGAACATTTACATTGAGTGGTCATCTTTTCATTGTATTGATTTTTATGTTCACCTTCCATAGAAGGCCAGTGATACATTTGCTTTTTATTTTGTTTTTATGAATTGTTGTAAAATTGAATGTATTTAAGCAAAAATACTTCAAGAAGAGTTGTGTTAATAGCAGTGCTCAGGGCTGTGATAAAACTTGTGACAGTGGATCATGAAAGTCTGGGCATCACAAGTCCAGGGGTAGGGACCACGTTGAATTTCTAGCAGCATATGGTGGCCACCTCCCATCCCTTTCCCCAGGGAAAACCTGATGAGGGGCCTTGAGCCAACTGCCCAGAAAATCTGGGGAGAGTGTGTTTTCCATGGTCTTTTCACCCATCTCTTTGAGGCTAGAAAATCAAAGAATTAGGAGACTACATTAACAGACAAACACCCAGAAAGCCCCAGAGCTTCTGCTAGCTAATGGGCCAAGGAACCACTCCAAAACCCTCAAGGCCACAATCTAGGCTTTCAGTGGACACCGAGGGGTCAGGAGGTTCAACGCACGGTTTTGCAGAGTTTTAACTCTTTCTCTTGGGCTTCCCACTTCTCCTTCTGGGCATCTTCCTTCTGTAACTCTTCTTTCAGCACTGAGCACTGTGGAGAAAAAGGACAAGGCCACGGGGGCTTGGCTGGGGGTCCCAAGTACCTGTGTTCACGCCCAGGAGTGTTTCCTGCTGTATAACCCAATCACACCTCTGAATTCTGAGAGGCGAGACCATTTGTGTGATGGGAGCACGGGATCCTGCAGTCGTTCCCAGTTCATGCCTCTCATGAGTTCTGAGGAATAGAGCGTCTAAATTCCTCTTCAAAAGCCAGCAAACTTCACTTCAGGGGAAATCCAGCTTTGTAGACTCTGGGTACTTAGGGTGCAGGAAATGGGATGTTTTCACGCTGTGACCGGTGAGGGTGCAGGGGGCCGAGCCAGTGAGCTCGGGTCCATCTTAGGGCTTTTGTGCAGGTTGCATCTCAAAGACACAACTGCCCCGACTGGTGTGGAGGGGTAAAAGGAGCTGTCTTGCCCGAAGGCGGCTCGGCAACAGGAATTAACGGCATAAGAATGGATGTGCCTTCTTTTGACCCAGCAATTCCCACTTTAGGAATGTACCTTAAGGACAATGACTGGAGAAATAAGTAAATCTGTAGTTTCAAGGATGCTCTTCACAGAATTGTCAGTAACAGTGGAAGAAAAAAAAAAAAAAAAGAGGAAACAACCCAAGTGTTGTTTAGAACAGCAGACCACTTATAACACTGGGTACATCCAGGAGAAAGTATGTAGCTTTTAAGACGAATGATAAGAGCGTTGATTTATTAGAATGGGAAAATAATAAGTATTTAAAAATTTAAAAAATGTGCATAGTATAAATTCACTATAAAATGATTGATTGATTGATTTCTAGGCAATATATAGAAACAAGACTGGAAAAACAGACATGAACATATTAACACTGATTTCTCAAGGTAGCATTTCCTCTCCTCTCTTTTTATTTTTTCTTCTCAATGTCATCTACTTATTTTTCTAAAATTAACACACATGATGTATGTCATTAAAAAAAAGGCATCTCAGATGTTCACAAGAGCAGTACCCTTGGTGGTGACGAACGCTTGTGCTATTGACCAGCACAGTCTAGAGGAGAAGGGACCTCATTCCAAGGTCAACGAGGAAGGGGAAACGGGGACATAAATCATCCAAATGTATTTCAGGAGGTAGAAGAGCCAAGCAGGTGCTGTCTTTGCAGACTCCTTCTACTTAGAACCAGCTCTGCATCCCCTTCCCATCACCAACACACACACACACACACACACACACACACACACACACACACACCACATTAAACAGCTATAGCACATGCCTGGGAAGACACTCTGCTTGGGAGAAACGAATGCAGAGGGCTTGGCCAGGCAGCCGACCTCAGGCAGAGGCAGAAGAGCACAACTAAAACCAGCCTCCCACTTCTCGGAAAATGATTTTGTCATCCCCATTTCACAGATGGGGAAATGGAGGCCAAATAAGTTACAATAAAAGAAAGCTCTGGGATTGGACCCTGGTCTGTCTGATCCCAAAGCTCATGCAGTGCCTTTCACCAGCTCCAAACTGGATATGGTACTATGTACCAGGTATTACTTACTGTGCCTTTTCCTTGGAACCTCAAGATCTGTTCTCACCCCACCCCCATGCAGACCTAGCTATCAGGTAGCCTCTGGGAATCTCTGAGTTGCCACCTGAGATGAAAGCTTTGAGGTTTTACCTTGACTCACAGAAACAGGCACATCATGCAAATACTGAGAAATCTTATCCTATAGAGTCAGGATTCTAAAGTTAGCATTGAAGGCAAGATTTGCAAATAGTCAAAGTTACATGGAAAAAGCTCTTTGCTTGCCTACCACGTTCATCTTCCCTAGAGACATTCTACACACTAAAGTCTAAGGAAGAAATGAGAGTCTGCGTGTTTGCATCTGGATCTTCAAACATTCTGCTTTGAAGACAATTATGAGAACCAGTGGTGCTGGGACCATGATGCAGCCGTGTGGTCATCCTTGCTCACAGAGAGATCGTATTCTGCTTAATATTAAACTTTGCAATGGCAGTGTATGCTCATAGGCGTGTTTGTTGCTGGGATTAAACAAACTCATTTATAATAGGGGTTAGAAAATGTTTGCTGGATTTGAAAATCTATTATGCTTCTTCTGAGCAACATACACGCTGTCCTTTGAAAGGCTTCAGAGAAGTTGGCCACCTGCCCAGCATCTACCCTCCCTGTGTCCTTGGGCACTGGCCTCATCTCACCACCATGTGTCATGTGACTCCACTGTGTCTGCTTTTCGCAGCTACAATTTGCTGATGACCCGACACTCACTCTGGAGCTGAGGGCTTCGAGCTGGTGATCCTTTCCTTTGTTCTCACTTTTCAGTTGATTCACCTCCTGTTTTAGTTGTTGAACTTGACCATCCTTTACTAACACGTCTCTTTGCAAAGATGACACCATCTCTGTAAAAGAACCAAACAAACCAAAACAAAAGACTCATGGAGGTCAAAGAGGCAGGAAGGATTATTGGCAACACCGTGGCTGTCAGCCAACGTTCGGACAAGACCTTTCAAGCCTGGGCCACCACCGGTGCCCGATTAGAACTGGGGAGGCTTTTTCCAAGGGTCCCAGAGCAGGAATGGGAATGAGAGCAAAGTCCACGGAACAGGGTTTGAGGCTTCAGTGAGAATGAGGGGCAGTCAGCACCAGCGAGAGGAGAAACCTTTGGGGGCCCCTTGTGGGCACAGGCCAGGCAAATCTGGGAGGAGAGGCCACACCATGGGCCTGGGAAACAGAGGCCCAGCACACGGAAGGTCCAGGAATTCTTCTCCAGAGGCCAGGAGACGGGCGTGTGGCAGAGGGCACTGCTGGACGCTATTGATGGGGTGGTGGTTTTCACACTCCTCTGAGTTTGGACCCCTCTCTACCACTTATTAGCTTGGTGGTCTTGGACAAGCTATTTCACCTCCCACTGTCTGTCCCACACAGAGTTATTGTAAGGGTCAAATGATGCGGTATGTCCCAAGAACACAAAGTGGCTAAATTATGTTTGTTCCATGGCGCCTATGATTTTTCTTGGCAGCCAGCTTCCAAAATGGCCCCAATGATTCCTGCCGCCTAGAATTCATGCCCTGTGTAGCCCCTCCCACCCTGAATAGGGCTGCCATGGGTAACCAATATGATACTGTGGAAATGACGGACTGTTTCCTCTCAGGCTGGGTCATAAAAGACACTGTGGCCAACTCTTTGCTCCCTCTTGAATCACTCACTCTGGGGGAAGCCAACTGCTGTGTCGTGAGGACACTCAAGCAGCCCTAGAGAGAAGCATGTGTGCTGAGGGACTAAGGCCTCCAGCCAATAGCCACATGAGCAGCCATTCTGAAGGGGGATCCTCCGGCTCCCCCCGAGGCTTTAGATGACATGACTGATGCCCCAGCCGACATCTTGACTGCAACTCATGAGAACTAAGTCACCCCCCGCTCAAATTCCTGAGCTACAGAAACTGGGGGAGATAATAAATATTGGTTGGGGTTTTATCCATTACATTTTGGGGTAACTTGTTATGCAGCAATAGATAACTACTCCATTACTGTAGCATCATTTTTTTAACATCTTTATTGGAGTATAATTGCTTTACAATGGTGTGTTAGTTTCTGCTTTATAACCAAGTGAATCAGTTATGCATATACATATCTCCCCATATCTCTTCCCTCTTGCATTGTACTATCATTTTGAATAAAAGTGGGAAGAAGGGTGCATAAATGCAGTGGTATTGGGTTATCTCCTACGGTTCTTTTCTTGAAAGAACATCAGGCCGAGTTTTAGTGGTAGGTATCAATCAAGAATGTCTATGAAATAAAGCACAAAATGCTCCAGAATTTCATTTTAAAAATGAGCTTTGCCTCCAGGACACAGTTCAGTTACTTGGAAATCCCTCTGGGGCTTGCCACACTTTGAGTGGGTCCAGCCCAACTCAAGCATTATCCCAACCCAGGTCTGTCCGACTCCCTGATCGGAGAAGGTGGGATCTGAGACAGGCTTGATGCTTGGATGAGGTTTCACTGGCCGACATACGGGAGGAAGGTGAGGACCAGCGAGTTCATCCTTCCATTCCTGGTGCCCAGAACAGCACCTAGCCTGGGGGAGGTGCTCAGAAAATATCTGAGGACATCCCAAGTGAGGGAGGAGCATAAGTAGAGACCTGGGGGCAGCAGGGGGTGGGTGTGGGTGTTATTAAGTTGCAGAGTGAGGCAGAAGAAAAGCACAGATTCATACAGAGATGGGGATTCACGTGCGACTCAATGCTATGCCTGGCTTCTACAGCTGTGGGCATGTTTCCTGCTACGCGCTGGCTGCTTTCAGAGTGATGTGCCCCTCCGAGGCTCACTGCCTCCTCCCTGTCACCTGCTTCTCTCCCTCCCCTCGTCTGTGAGTGGTCCCATCCTCTTCAGGTCTCTAGGCATGTCAG
The DNA here is from genome assembly GCF_964165515.1 of Mesoplodon bidens. NCBI lineage: Eukaryota > Metazoa > Chordata > Mammalia > Artiodactyla > Ziphiidae > Mesoplodon > Mesoplodon bidens. Next base: position 40,352,044 of record NC_138164.1, on the reverse strand, counting down.
TTCCTGCTTAAAAACCTCCACTGGATTCCCAACACCCTTGGAATAAAAACCCAGACCCCCCGACCCTGCCCAGCCCCACAATCCCCTGTTCACTCCATGCAGCCTCTCTTGCCCTTGGCTTGTCCTTGGCCACCTGAAACAGGTCCACTCTAAAAGAAGGACATAGCGGTGGAGGATACAACATGAACTGGTTAGAATCGGCTAGGTCCAAGGGGGCGTAAGATTCGACTTCCAGGGGAACTGGAGCTTCATTACAGACTCATTGTAATACATGAGAGAAATGACACACCCACCAGCACCAGGACAGTTCGGAGGATGACCATAAAGGTCAAACAGAGGGTGATGGGGCTTACCTGGTGGCGCGGTGGTTGAGAGTCCGCCTGCCGATGCAGGGGACACGGGTTCGTGCCCCGGTCCAGGAAGATCCCACATGCCGCGGAGCGGTGGGGTCCGTGAGCCATGGCCGCTGAGCCTGCGCGTCCGGAGCCTGTGCTCCGCAACGGGAGAGGCCACAACAGTGAGAGGCCCGCATACAGAAAAAAAAAAAAAAAAGTGGGTGTTGGCCCAATTCCTGGAAATCCCCGCCCCTTCCCCAAAATATTAGAGTTGTCACAATCCTCCCACTCATTAGCCTATAAAATTACCCAGCCCATAAAAACTAACTGCCCCATATTTGGGGGCCTCTAGCCTTCTGAAATGGCCCACACTCTGTCTGTGGAGTGTGTTTCTCTCTAAAGAAATCCACTGCTTACTTTGTCTCTCCCTGAATTCTTTCCGTGATGAGACATAAAGAACCTGAGGTTTATTAAGTCCCGAGACCAGATGCGTGATCTCGATTAAAAGATAGTGGGTTCTGACTGGGTTCGAGTCCCAGCCCACGGGTTCAAGTCCCACCTGAGTTCCATGGTTGCACACCCACTAAGCTGGTCCCCCTTGGACTCCCCCCTTGAAGCGCTGGCCACCACGACACACAGTTTGTTTTCTCCACAGCACCACTGCTCTCTGAAGTGGGCTTGTTTATTCATCCATTTACTTTTATTGTCTGTCACCCCCTCCCGAATCTGTGAGTACAGGAATCTGACTGTCTTGCTTGGCTCTCCCTCCCCGGAGCCTGGAACGGGGCCTGACACCTAGTAGGAGCTCAAGGAACATGTGGAAGCAATGAAGGAATCCAGGGAATCAAAGCTCAGCTACAGCTGTGCGTTGGCTGCCCCTCTCCCAACCCAAGCCCTTTATCAGGCAACCACCTCTGATAAAATTAGAAAATGGTTTCCTTTGGGCCCAAGTGCACTCGGCTGAAATGGGTGAGACCATGGGTGCCTTAAAGGAGTGACCCCAGTTTGTCCACACTCTAGTTTGCACTCAGGCTGCTTTGTGGAACCACCCAAGCCACAAGGCGACCTGTGTTCTCCCTGGTGGGGCCAGTGCTCAGGAGACCTTGTAGCCAAGAGATACCATTCTCTCAAATATTTACCAGGCCCTGCCCTCGGGACTGGGCGGCAAGACACCTCCACTGAGGGAGAACTCTAATGCACCGACACGGGTGATCCCTGAGGCTGCACCCAGGTCAAGGGCACAGGTGTGCTGGTTGACTGGTGATGTCTGCAGGGGGAGGGCAGAAGCTCTGGGGCCTGAATGCAGAAGGGCCTCACCTGACGTGATGGCGGCCTCCCTCCTTAAGTTCTCGGCCTCGTGCTTCAGGGAGGTGATTTCTAAGTTTCTCTCAGACAGGGTCTGGCACAGCACCTGGTTGTAGCCTTGCTGTAGGGCACTGATCTGTGGAAAGAGGCAACACACAGTCAGAGGGGGCCAGCCAGGCCTGCAGGACACACCGGTACTTCTCCAACATTGGGCAGAGTCGGGCTGATCTTGGATCGGGGTGTTGGGGAAATCAAGGTTTTCAGTTGTCACTAGTGGAAGGGGCAGGAGGGGGCCTGTTCCTTCAGTGACCACCATGTCATCGGTCCTCGAGACACGGACCTTATCTTTGTGGCCACCCAGGGGCTCCGGTGCTGCTGTCTTCCAATGACCTGTGGGTTTTCAGCCATAAATAGACCAGCTGTTGGTTCCAGATCATCCAGCACTGACTGGATGCACAGCAAAGTTCAAGAGCCGGGAGCAGGTTATGAAATGAATTCCCTCTAATGAGAATAGAGGGTAGTTTATACCTCACAGAACACTCCAGAGTTTACAGAGCCCGTTCACACATGCTACACTGATACTCGTCACAGCGTTGCTGAAGGCTGACTTTCCCATTAATGTGCCCATTTTGTAAGGGAGCCAGGTTGAGACTCAGAGAGGCGAGGCCCCCTGCTCGGGATCACGCGGCTGGTCAGACGTGGAGTCTGATTCAAACCCAGTCTTTAGTTGCCTTGTTCCTCCTTCCCAGGTGGCTTTAGGAATGAGCGTGAGAAGTTGGAGGCTGTAAAGCATGGCATGGACTCGGGAGCCGGACTGTGGCCTTCAAGTCCTGCCTCTGCTAGTTAACGGACTTTGTGAACACAAGGAGGACACCATATTCTGTTTCCTTTTGTTCAGTCTGCACGCGGGGTGATGGTAGTCCCAACCTGATAGGATTGTTAGAAGTATTTTAATAAGTTAGCATGTGTACAAGTGCTCAGATCATGCCTGGCACACGGCATAGGAGGATGAGCTGTGACGGTCCTCTCCTCTGACTACCCACGGGGTGTTTTTTAGTTTTGTTTTGGGGTTTTTGTGTGTATTTTTTGCGGTACGCGGGCCTCTCACAGTTGTGGCCTCTCCCGTTGCGGAGCACAGGCTTCGGACGCGCAGGCTCAGTGGCCATGGCTCACGGGAAGAGCCGCTCCGCGGCATGTGGGATCTTCCTGGACCGGGGCACAAACCCGTGTCCCCTGCATCGGTAGGCGGACTGTCAACCACTGCGCCACCAGGGAAGCCCCTATCCATTCATCTCTTGATGACATTTAGGTTGCTTCCATATCTTGGTAATTGCAAATAATGATGCTCTGAACATTGGGGTGCATGTATCTTTTCAAATACATGTTTTTGAAAACACGTGTTTTTGTTTTTTTCGGATTTATACCCAGGAGTTGAGTTTCGAGGTCATATGGTAGTTCTATTTTTAGTTTTCTGAGAACTCTCCATACTGTTTTCCACAGTGGCTGTGCCAGTTTACATTCCTACCAACACTGTACCAGGGTTCCATTTTCTCTAAAAATTGTAAATTTTCTTCCTAGGGGTAATTGAAATGGTAGTTCAGTAATAACATAAGATCAGGTGAAGTCTAAAGAAATTTTAGAAAACCTGGATAAAGTAAGAAAACATCTGTTCGCTGGCATCTGAATGTTAGAGAGACACCAAGACATGTGGGCCAAGTTCTGGAGAGAAGGGAAACACAGACGCAAGCTTGACATTTGGTGCAGCTTTTCTCCTTGGGGCATTTGCGGATTCAAATCTTACAGCCCAGGAGCTGAAAAGCCAAGGAGTTCAAAAGACTCTAACCACAGAAGCTGCTGGCATCCCTTGACTTGTAGGTGCAGCACTCTAGTCCTGCCTCTGTGGTCACTGCCTCCGCCTCTTCTTTGGATATAATCTCCTCCTGTCTCTCACTTATAAGTACACTTACAGATGGCACTTAGGGCGAGGATAGTCTCAACTCAAAATCCTTATATCCGCAAAACTTTACCTTGTAAGGTAACATTCTCAGGTCCCAGGGATTAGAGCCTGAGACCTTTGGGGCCACCAGTCAGCCCACTGTAAGCCCTAAACGTCTTCTCTCCTGAGGAAGGTCTAGGCTGGGCAGAAACCCCGACAGACATCTACCAGAGGCCAGATTGAGAGCCCTTTTAGAAGGTCATTTCTCAGCTCATTTGGAACCTTGCTATTGCCCCCCTTTTTTTTTTCTTTTCTTTTCGGTACGTGGGTCTCTCACGGTTGCGGCCTCTACTGCTGCGGAGCACAGGCTCTGGACGCACAGGCTCAGCAGCCATGGCTCACGAGCCCAGCCACTCGGTGGCATGTGGGATCCTCCCGGACCAGAGCACGAACCCGTGTGCCCTGCACTGGCAGGCGGACTCTCAACCACTGCGCCACCAAGGAAGCCCTGCCCTTTCTTTTTTCCTCCTGTTTGTCCTCAACAGGGGGAAGCATTAAGAGTAAATGAGGGGCTTCCCTGGTGGTGCAGTGGTTAAGAATCCGCCTGCCAATGCAGGGGACACAGGCTCGAGCCCTGGTCCAGGAAGATCCCACATGCCGCGGAGCAACTAAGCCCGTGCGCCACAACTACTGAGCCTGCGTTCTTGAGCCTGCGAGCCACAACTACTGAAGCCTCCATGCCTAGAGCCTGTGCTCCGCAACAAGAGAAGGCCATGGAATGAGAAGCCCGCGCAACACAACAAAGAGTAACCCCTGCTCGCCACAACTAGAGAAAGCCCGGGCGCAGCAACGAAGACCCAATGCAGCCATAAATTAAAAATAATAATAATAATAATAATAAAATAAATGCATTAGCAGATTTTGTGTTTCCTCTCATCGTTAGTGTATTGCTTTCATTCCTAAGACCCTAAAAAATTGGAAACCACTCCACTTACCAGGAACACACTTTGCAACACGGATCCAGGGGAAGCTGTTTTCTTCCGTAGACACTTCATGACCCCGGTTTCCACAACAGCAGGCACTGCTGGTTCTGCCAAGTTGCTGGAGAAGGGCACCTTATCTGCAAAGTCACGAATCCAAATGGGCCCCCATTGGCAAGGGTGGAAGGAAGTTGTTTGCTTTAGCTTCTTGGGGGATCAGAAGATTGGGAGTTCTGGGGGGGGGACTGCAGATACCTTGCTGTCCCTTGGTACAACGTCAGGGGAAAGAAAGGTCACTGGTAGCTTCTCAGAGCTACCAGTTGGGGCTGTGCAGAGCGTCTTAGTAAATGCCATTTTGGTTGCAAATAACAGAAACTCAAACCGGCTGAAGAAAAAAGGGGACATCTACGGGGAAGAAAAGATGGCTCCTGCCTGTCCAGACTCCTCCGCTTTGCTTGCCCTTTGTTTCTCTAACCTTCCGCATTTCCCTTCAGTAAACTCCTTTTCTGTTTAAGTTAGCCACAGGAGATTTCTGTTGGTTGCAACCAGAGAATCTTGAGTGATACAAAAAGTCCTAGTGGAACCCAAGGGCAGGCATTGGAATGGGCCTTTCCAAGGAAAGAAACCAGGAACCAGAAAGTCATCAGGAATCAGGGCAACTTTCTGCATCAGTTGGAATGCCTTCAGCTTTTTTTTTTTCCCTTCATGGAGCTCATAATCCATTCATTTATTCAATAAACAATTATTGAGTATCTATCCTGTGCCAGGCACCCTGGTCGGTCTTAGAGTTCCATCCAGGTATAAAATATGCCAAGACCCCTGCCCTCAAGTAGCTCACATTCTAGTGAAGATAAGACATGTGAGCACATAGAGTATATTCACAACACAGAATAAGAAGAGCTATGCCATGGACACATATACACCAGCAAACATAAAATAGATAGCTAGCGGGAAGCAGCTGCACAGCACAAGGAGATCAGCTCAGCGCCCCGCGACCACCTAGAGGGGTGGGACAGGGAGGGCGGGAGGGAGGGAGACGCAAGAGGGAAGAGACATGGGAACACATGCACATGCATAACTGATTCACCCTGCCACAAAGCAGAAACCGACACACCATTGTAAAGCAACTACACTTCAACAAAGATGCAAAAAAAAAAAAAGAAAAAAACAAGAGCTATGCCAGAGGGATGAAGCATGACTGTCTTCATAGACCTAGAAAGCACAGATGCAATTACCCTGGTAGAGAGGGCCTGGGCAGAGAATCGCAGGTAGGTGAACCTGTGTGCACAGAGAACGTGGTATGTATGAGTAGCTGCAAGTTTTCAACATCCGTGGAGCAAAAGAGTTCTTGCAAAAGTAGTGGGAAACGTGGCTGAAGAAATTGGTTGAGGATGAAGCATAAAAAACCCACTGAAGTGTGATCTTTTTTTCCTGAGGAGGCATGGGGGAGCCCTGGAAGGTTTTTAAGCTGTTTGAGGACATGGTCAATTCTCTGGGTTTCAGAAAAGTCCCTCTGGAGTCTGGGATGTGGTGAAAGTTGGGCTGGACCTTTCACCACTGGGCATGCTCAGTCGCTCAGGAAAGGTTCTCGCTCTGCCTTGGGAAATTTTTCACGCCGCTCTGGCAGCGGAGCTCGGCCCGCCCACGGCTTCTCCTCACTGGATTGGTTGAACTCAGGGAGGCTACCAGGAGGCCCAGTTGACCTCCCAACTCCACACCCCCGCCCCCGCCCGTTAACGCTCTGGGCGCGTGCTGCCTTCAGCTTTAAATAACAGAAACCTGGATGTGGGTAGATGGTAAAAATTTGGAGCCCCTCCCAAATGAACTCTAGCCATGTGGCTTGCTTTGTCTGATGAGATGTTGGCAAACACATGGCAGGTGGAGACTTGAAAAGTGTGCTTTGGGGCTTTCTCTCTCCTGCTGCTCTTGGAAACCTGTACCCACCACACGTGGCCTGGTCTGGCCTGCTGGGTGATGAGGGACCACACCAGGCAGAATCAGACGTCCCAGCTGAGGCCTTTCTAGACCAGGGTTTCTCATTCTCGGTACTATTGACATATTGGATCAAATAAGTCTTGGTTGTGGGCAGCTGTTCTGTGCACTGCAGGATGTTTAGCAGCATCCCTGGCCTCTACCCCGAGATGATAGGATCACCCCCACCCCAGTTTAACAACCAAAGTGTGTCCAGACATTGCCCAATGCCCCCTGGGTGGCAAAATCGCCCCCAGGTGAGAACCACTGTCCTAACCCAGCTTGCCTGGCAATGACCAGGCAGGCATGTACACGAAGCCACCCTAAACGAGCCCCAGCCAAACCAACCAGACCAGTACAAGTGGCCAGCTTGACGCCTGGAATCAGGAGAACTAATAGTTGCCATTTTAAGTCACTAACTTTTGAGTGATTTGCTCCACAGCACAAACAGGTACATCTGACCACAGTGGCTTAAACTGATAGGATTTATTTATTTATACAACAGGATGTACAGAGGTAGGCAGTTCAGGTACAGTGCAGAGCACAGTGATGCCACTAGGCTCCCACCCAGGCTTTTCATGTCTTTCCACTCCACTGTCCTGTGAGGTGGGCTTTGGTCTCTTGCTTGTTACCTGGTGATCCCCAACATGGCTTCTCCAGCTCCAAGTCCGAGCTGCAGGAGAGGAAAAGGAGACAAGGCAAAGGGACAAAGAGAAAAACTTTCTCCTAGCAAAGCCTTGCCTTTAATTCCAGAAGGGAAGCCCTGCCCAGGGCCTTCACCTGCATGTCACTGGCCAGAACTGAACAACACAGCCAGGTCTAGCTGCAAGGGAGGCTGGGAAATGAGGGCATTTCGCGGGCTGCTTATACAGTAGAGGGAGGCAATGACTAAGGGGCTTGTAGTGTCTGCTGCACTGTCTCTCTGGGGGTCGTCTTGGTTTCTTCTTCTTCTTTTTTTTTTTTTGCCACACAGTGTGGCTTATGGGATCCTAGCTCCCTGATCAGGGGTTGAGTCCGGGCCCTTGGCAGTGAAAGCGCAGGGTGGACGGCCAGGGAATTCCCTGGGTCTTGGTTTCCTGTCTCTACCTGTTGCTTATCTATCCTGGCCATGTCTTTCTAAGACTGGCTTTGTTTCTCCAAACACAGTGGGAGAAATGGCCACCCCAGCTGGGAACTGCATCAAGACTTTCAGCTCCGGGCCATTAATGACCTGTGTGGTAACTCCGTGTCCCACTTCCAAATATCAAGGGCACAGGTGCTGATTGGCCCAGCTTGGGTTAGAAGAGAAACCTGATTGGTCTGGCTTGGGTAGACTATCTACTGATCAGCCAGTCAGGTGCGGCCAAGAGAGCAGCAGGAGGTAGGGTAAACCTGGTTGGGGAATGTGCATTCTCAGAGAAAGGGGTGTGTGGCTGAGGAGACACCTAAAGAACCATCTAGTTCAAGGAGTGAAGAAAGGACATTGCCATTGTGGGTTGCAATGTTGATACGATAAAGATTAACACGTCCTTTGAAAGACCTCAAATACAGTGGAGTCACATAGGCATTACATTTAACTTATGCAAATTCAAATATTTGTATTCAACCAAAGTAGTTTTTTTCCAACACAATTTGGCTTCCAAACATGAGCCAGCTACTTAACTACTGCCTGACCAAGTGATCTTTTCTGGTGCTGGAGATTGCTGTTTTGGATTTGGGGGATATGGTACAGTATAAGTAATATGTTCTTTATGGAAAACTGCTGGGATTTTCAAGATTATTTTTAAGGTCAGGTGATGCTCACCCTTCTCACTGTGTAAGAAGTACCTTTAGTGGAAGACCATGCAAATCATTTTTCCCATTTCCTTCTAGTTTTAATCAGTATAAAGAATGCATTTGGTTTTAAAATATCAAAATACTTTTATTGTGGCTTTTTAAAAATAAAAAATAAATGATATTCATGGCTTCTGGCTCTTCCTCCTGTTTCGTTTGGTGGTCTCTGGCTGTACAAGAAAGGCAGGGAGAGAACAGATGGCTGGAGAGAAGGCAAAAATGAGGGTCTCTTCAAACACCACGGGAAAGGGGTGTGTCCACCTGGGCAGTGTGTGTTCTTTGATGACTGGGTACTTGGTCTGTCCTGATGGCCTGGGACTTGACCTACTGGGCTGTCTTGGTGCGGCAGAATGGGCAGCGTGAGATGGAGTTAGAAACCTGGGTTCCAGACCCAATTCTTGAATTTACTAGCTGTGTGACTTTAGACAGGCCATTTAACCTCTCTGGGCCTCAGCTTCCTCATTTGTAAAATGGGGAACATAATGCTATTTACCTCCCAGGGCTTGAGAGAGGATTAGACGAGAAGTGTTTTGAACACCACAGAGCGCCATATAAACATGACTCACTGTTATGGAAGCGATAAAACTGGTTGCTGTTCACATTTATTATAATCAATTCAGATATAAATGCACTATACCATGGCCCCAACAGCCCTGAGGTTACCATTCTGTCCTGTGGCCCCAGTACACGCCCTGGGTTTTCTCAACTGCGGGCTTCTCAGAGCTCCTTGGAGGTGTGACATTTGGGTTTGTCACTACTCAAACACATAATTGCATCTACCAGGCCTAGGAGTCTGAATTTCAAACTTATTCTTCATACGCCTGCGTATGTTTACATTCATAATATCTGTGAAAAGAACCCCTCTCCTCACACACTCCAAAATCCAGTATTGTGCAAAATACCAGTCTAGGAAGCAACACACTAGGGTAGCAACCTTTAATGTCCTAAAAAATCATCTTAGTAGTTTGATGCAGAAGAGTTACACTGACTCACGGAGGATCATGCGAGGCCCAGCGGGGCGACGTTTCTAGTTCCTTCCACCAGGTTTAGAAAACAGAAGGCTCTGGCTGGATTTGCTGGACATTTCTCTCTTCAGCATCTCCCTTCCTTGGTCCATCTTTGGGGTGCCTTTTCTGGCTCCAACCTACAACAAGCAAGAGCAACAAATGCCCAGACTCTATAATTGTAGGGAGATCCCCAAATATTTCTCAAATGACATTTTTTTTTACTCAAGATAAAATCTTTGTTGTAAAAAATATTTATATACACACATAGACGTGAGCAAAACGAAGGTAAAATGATCCACCATTATCACACTACCCACAGGTAACCTTATTCACATTTTGGTGTACACTCTTCCAGATACACATATAATGTTTTCTTCTTACATTTGCACCTTTTTTTGAACCAGGAGTTTCTGATGATAGGCAATTTCATTGGGATGGACTTTCTCTCGAAAATCTGTTACTGAACTGAATGCCTTATGTCTCTGATGTCTTAGGAGGGTAAAATGCAGCATACTCTAGGGGGTCTGTCTAACCCTTTTCTGAGCACTGCTCATGGATCCAGGCAGCCATGTGTGTGACTCTGTCCCTGGTCATAGCTGATCGGGCACTTGGCACGGGCTGGGCTTTTAAGATGGTCACTCCCAGGATTTGGGCTTATGGGCTCTAAGATGCTACTTGTTTCCTGGGCTGGTCCTTTGAACTGGGGGACCATGAGGTCATTCCTTCCTGTCACATGACTGGAGAGAGCAGAGATCAGGGGAGCCACACAGAGACACAGAGAGGAGATACGGCCTGTGTGTGCGTGTGCACATGCTTGTGTGTGTGTAAAAGAGATGATGCCTGAGATCTGATGGCTTACCAGTTCTATTTCGAGGCCAGGCTCTCTTTCAGCTCCCAGTTTTTATGAGGCACTCACCCCTATATCCTTAAAAAAGCCCCCTCCACCTCTTTTTAATTTTTTTCGGTACACAGGCCTCTCAGTGTTGTGGCCTCTCCCGTTGCGGAGCACAGGCTCCGGACGTGCAGGCTCAGCGGCCATGGCTCACAGGCCCAGCCGCTCCGCGGCATGTGGGATCTTCCCAGACCGGGGCATGAACCCGTGTCCCCTGCATCGGCAGGCGGACTCTCAACCACTGCGACACCAGGGAAGCCCAAGGCCCACTCTTGGGGAAGGAGTCGCCCAAGTTACACTTGGCAAGGAACCTGGAGGAAACCTTTCTGTACTGAGGAGATCCTAGACACCAAACTTGTAAGCTCAGGCTGGAGGGCAGGGAGAATGGGAAGCTGGCTCTTTGCTCTTAGCCGAAGCACCATCTGCCCTGCTTCTGTTAAAGTCAGAGGCAGCGTGAAGTTCCAGGGTGTCTCACATCTCAGAGAAGCACAATGTTCCCACAACATCCGGGGCCCATCCCAATATCTCCTCTGCCATTTCACATCCGCAGGTGGTCCTCAGACAAAACCTAGATGTAGGGCAGTTTCTGCCTCCTCCCAGTCATATATGTGAGTGAATAAGTAACAAACTTCCAGTCGTTTCCACTTTGCAGGGTGGCAAACGTCTCAGATCAAGTGGGGCCCTCAGGATGCTCTCTATCCTCTTAACATCCTGCTCTGGGGAGTAACCACCTTCTGGTCTTAGCACAAGGATGCTGGTTGAGAAGCTTCTATTTTCCAAATATATCCCTCACCTAGAATATCTTCGTTTCTTCCCATGATAATTTGGTTGCCTCAGCATGACTGTGGCCTTTTATCAAACTTGAATGTCTCCTCTCTCATATTCAACCAAAATGTGTTTGGCTTTCTAGCTTCCTGAGAGCTTGCCTCTACTGTCTGCAAAGTGGGAACGTGGACTGGCTTAATTCCAGTTCCAGGGCTGATTTGTCAATGGCAATGTTTCAACATGTTCAAGATTTCATAGTCTTAATCCTCAACTTTGAAGAGAATTCTAGAGGATGCTTCCTTGAAATTTAAGAGAAATGCCCCTGGAAATGTATCAGGTTTATTACCTGGAGGTTTATAACCTAAAGGAGGAAAAGCTAGCACTCCCCTGGGTGTCAGATCTGCACTGATTCCCAGCTCTCCTACTGAGCTGTGTGGCTCTGGACAAAGAAAGTCTCTGAGCCTCAGACACCTCATCTGTAAATTGGGTATAATAACAACACCCACCCCATAGGGTTGTTGTGAAGCTTAAAAGAGATACTGCACGTCAAGTGTTTGGCTCTGTGCCCGGCACATGCCAAAGGCTCAATACATAATAGATGTGGGATAACTGTCCACTGGGCTTCCTGCTGACGTCCTAGGGTTTTCTCTCTTCTCTCTTCTGGCTCACCTGGAAATGTGAGTTCTGCATCTTTGAGTTCTTCATCAGCTCTCCAAACATTCGTCTCTTTAACACAGAAAGAATATTGACAAAATTTAGCTTATGTTCTTCTTTGCCTTTTGCATCAGAGAAAAATGGATTTTTCTCAACTTTCAGATGCTACCCATTTGGATGGAATGTTGAGCCTTCCTAGGTGAGGAGGTGAGGATAGAGGTCTGCAGAAGGGGGTGTGGCTTTGGGGTAACGCTACACTGTCCTGCTGCACCTTTTAGGGAATCTCTGTTCCAGATTCCAGCAGAGAAGGAGGTGGTCAACCAAGAAGGCTATGAAGGATACTGCATTCTTCTTGGAGGACAGATCTGCTTTAGCTGGAAGCAGAGCCTCCTAGATCAGTGGAAGAGGCTGTAGATGTCCAGTGGCTTTCCACCCAGTGGAAATGTTGAAAGCCCCAGTGGCTAACCTCCCTGGCAGGGACTACAGGGGCCTGTTGGCAAGCCAGCATCACTGAAAACCTGGAGCTTGCCGCTCCCCTGGGGTTTGATGACTATTGCTGACCCTGATCTGCTCAAGACCCTGCACCTCAGGGGCAGCTCATCAAAGAAAGAGCATCCCCTAGGCACTGGAGACACAAAAGTGAGAGGGAACTGGGGTCTCCCTTGCAGACCGACACTCCGCAGGTGAATGTGCAGTGGTGTCAGGAAGGAGACGTTCTCCTAGAGCCCTGAGCATCCACTGGGGTCGCCAACCTGATTCCTACAGCGGCCAGGAAAGTAAAAGAAGTGGGTGAAGTGAGCTGGGGTGGTGGTGGACAGCAGCAAACACACGAGCCCAGCGCCTTTCTAAGGGGCCTGGAAGATGGAGGCTTGTGATGGTGGCTTGTGGGTCTGTGGGCCTAGGGTCGCCAGATCTTCCAAGTTTCCCAGAGAAGCTGGAAATCCAGAGTATTCCAGGAAACTGCCCTATTTTGAAATGTAACTTTAAAAAAACTCCCATGAGCCAAATGGAATATATCTGTGGGCTGCCATCTTGCGACACCCGCTTCAGAACCTCCCTGCTTGGTGTCTAGTTGGTGCTCAGTAAATGTTGGAGGGGTTGCCAGATAAAATACAGGATGCCCAGTTAAATCTGAATTTCAGAATGAAGCCAACAAATTTGTGAGTGTGAATATGCCCCGTGTAATATTTAGGACATTTATACCGAATAGCTTTTGTTGTTTATCTGATATTAAAATTTAACTGGGCATCGTGTTTTTGGTTTGTTTGTTTTCCCCTCAATCTGGCAACCCTACCGGGTAGTCACAAAACTCAGGGAGGAAATAAGGCTGTCTTTTGGGACAGGGCATAGGTGCTTACGAGACTCTTCCCTTCTCCCAGAAGGATGCTGACTCTACCCTCAGAGGACTGTCCGTGAAGGCTGATGGGCCCGTATTGAACTGACAATTGCCCTCCACGCATTTTCCGTGGAGAAGGCCTCGAGCCTGCGGCCACTCGGTATTTATCACAAACTCTGTTGAGACAATCACTATCCAAATGCCCAGATATTATAGAGCAGGGGTTAGTTTTAAACCAACAGCCTTCTTCTCTCCCACCCCATCCCCCCCTCCCTTTTTGTTTGCAGAACCGTTTATCCAAGCAAAATCCCATGAGGAACTTGGAGTATAAGATAATGGAGAGCTTCTCTGGCGGGAGAAAGGTGTGTGTGCTTTGAGAGTCACACCCTTCCATGGCACCCAAAGGCTCCAGGGAACCCCAGTTTGAACATTGCTGCAAAATTCCTTCCTGGATTAAGTTCCATCAGTGGGCAGCTGGGCACTGAGGGCAGAGCCTGGCCCCTGTGCACCTGCTTTTCCTGAACTTTACTGAACTCACTGGGATGTGATGAAGGGGGTGCGGGAGGGTCTTTTTCTTTAGCCTTCTTCTATCCGTATGCTGCATAGGCCTGGCCACATGGTTCTACTTCATCATTGTTGGGCGGAAGAGCACCACCCCAAGCCCCTCCCATCCCACGCTCCTCCTACACAACATCTACCAATTGTGGGGCTTCCCTGGTGGCGCAGAGGTTGAGAGTCCGCCTGCCGACGCAGGGTTCGTGTCCCGGTCCAGGAGGATGCCACATGCCACAGAGCGGCTGGGCCCGTGAGCCATGGCCGCTGAGCCTGCGCGTCCGGAGCCTGTGCTCCGCAACGGGAGAGGCCACAACAGTGAGAGCCCTGCGTACCGCAAAAACAAACAAACAAACAAACAAAACACACAAGTGGCACGGAGGAAGCCAGAATCTTGAGAATACCTGGGCCCAAGGAAATCTTGGAAGATAGTGAGTTAAAGAGAATAGTGAGGATAATGACGATGGTAGGAGAGGGTGAATGCTTTGTGGTCCTATGTGCTAAGGCTTTTGTATACAAGCTCCCATTGGGAAGGCTACGAGCTAGGTGCCATTTTTATTCTCATCTTAAAGAAGAGGGATCTGAGCTAATTAAGCAGAGGGAAGGTTAGGGGGTTTTCCTGGCTGAGACCACAAGGCAAAGCGGTGGTCACGCCCCCTAGCCAGGACTTGATTGGTTGGAGATCTGATTGGCAGGAGAGCTGAGCGGCTTCTCCTGCCAGAAGCAGCTGGTGCCCTTCAGCCTTTCTTACACTTCAAGCCCTAAGAAAGGGCTTGCGTGCTTCCCAAGTGGCAACTTCTGTGCATTTAAAAATTTCCTCTTGAAAATCCCAGCCTTAGCCCTTTCACAAAAGGTATCTGGGTCCTTTCTTGGCCGTGGCCCTAGTCGTATTCACCAAAGAGAAGAGCGCGTCCCATAAGAGCTGGCGGCTTTGGGAGGACCGGGGAAGGCGTCAGCTGGCAGGAAGCTCCCTGAAAAAAATAGAGGAATCCCCACCCATCCATGAGCTGCCTATTCTTCCCCCTTAGAAACAGGGCTTGTGATATGCCAGGCACTGTAGGCATTTTGCCATTTAACCCTCCCACTGCCCCATGGAGTAGGCCCCTTGCTAAGAGTTTTGGTTGCTTTTGTTGAGGAACCTGCGATACAGAGGTCAAGCCACTTACTCAGGGTCATTCGGGGCAGCGGTGGGGATTGACCCCTATTTGTTTGACTCCAAATCTGGCCTCTGAACTCTGAGAGACACTGCCGGCTTCTCGAGGGATGTGGGATGTGGATTCGAGTGAGCACGGCCTGGGCCGCGTTTCCCGTCCCTCTGCCACATGGACAGAGCCACAGGCCCAGTTCGCTGTGAAGGCCCAGCATCTTATACCAAGTCTCATTTTCACAGCCAAAGATATTAGTGTGGAAATAGGACTTCTGATTCTTGAAAGATCTGCTTGGTGAAGAGATGATCAAACATTAAAACTACAAACTCCATTTTTTGGGGGGGGGGGCAATTCTGAAGCTTAAGATGTGTAATTTCATCTCAGTGCTTCAACCTTGCCACCTCTGTGAACGGGTGAAGAGTTTCAAAGTTTTATACAGGAGGCTAAAGAACTAAGGCTCCTTGTGAAAATACTAAGTGTAAAACTTAGAAAAGAGGAATTCTGCTTTCTGTTCATTTCTGCTTAAAGACAACGAAGATATACTCCCTTGAAGGAATGGATGCCAAGACAGATGTATACAAGTGACCTTTAGGATCCAGCAAAACTTTAAAATGTATTATTGTTTTCTTCCTGACAAACAGGCTGGCACGTCCCTTGCATTGTGTATGAATGAGGCAGCCCATGAATAATGCATGTGAAGCCTGATTATGTAAATCCTCAGGTTTTCAGTACATGACAATGGCTTTTTTTGGGCCCTTCTCTCTCCCATTCTGTGGTCTGGTGTCTCTGCTTTGGGGCCTAGTCTGCCAAGCCCTGTGGGCGGGGGGGGCATTTCGGGGAGGGGTGAGCTCTCCAGAGGGCACATCAAAGGGAAAGTCACAACTCTGTCACTGGCCCACCTCTCCCTGGCATTGCTTGGTGTGAAAGGAAACTGTCCTCTGCCTGAGGCAGCCCCATGACACATGCAGACTAAGGCCTGTGATGTTTAATTCACAGCAGTGAGCACTGGAAACACCGCATCCAGGCTCCCTCAGAGCAGGACAGCCACTTTTCATTTCTGCGGCTCTAAGTCAGAGAGCCTGCTGTCTGGAAACCTGTTGCCTGGAAGGTTCGCAGGATGGAGGGCAGGCTTCTGCAAGGAACTATCTGACCATCACCTCCTGGTTAAGGAGAAGGGCACCCTTCTATCACCTTGGCCTCCTTAGAGCTCATGCAGGCAACAAACACACACATGCAAATACACACACATGCAAACACACAGCACATACTCACATGTACACAGATACACGCAAGCATGCGTGTACAAATACACAGCCCCAAGTCAGAAAGACTGGAGTACTATTCTGGCTACTCAGAAGAGCAAACCCAAATCTTTATTCTCAGAAAGCTTATTCCTCGGTGTATCCCTGGCACCTGGCAGAACAATGAAAATCAGAAGCGCCGCCTTTAAAAACACTCGGGCTGTTCACTCAACTGATTTTGGTCATCATTTCAGGAGGCAGGGAAGTCAGATCATGACGCTGGACACCCTTAAGCTCAGTACAGTGCTGTGTGTCAATTATGTCTCAATAAAACTGGTAGAAAAAATAGTTATCTGGATAGAAAAAACAAGATAAAATACACAAATTATCAAAAGTTAAAAAATACAGACGAGCTAGACTATGAGTCTCAGAAAGCACTGTTCACAACAGCCAGGAAATGGAAGCAGCCTAAATGTCGATGGAGGAGTGGATAAAGAAGATGTGGTACAAATATACAGTGGAATACTACTCAGCCATAAAAAAGAGTGAAGTAATGCCATTTGCAGCAACATGGATGGACCTAGAGACTATCATAATATGTGAAGTAGGTCAGACAAAGACAAATATCATATGATATCACTTATATGTGGAATCTAAAAAAAATGATACAAATGAGCTTATTTACAAAACAGAAAGAGACTCACAGACTTTGAAAACAAACTTATGGTTACCAAAGTGGAAATGTGGTGGGGAAGGATAAATTAGGATTTTGGGTTTAACATATACACACTATTATATATAAAACATGTAATCAAGAAGGACCTACTGTATAACACAGGGAACTCTACTCAATATTCTGAAATAACTTATATGGAAAAAGAATCTGAAAAAGAATAGATATATGTACATGTATAACTGAATCACTTTGCTGTACATGTGAAACTAACACAGCTCTGTAAATCAACTATACTCCAATATAAAATAAAAATTAAATTAAAAAAAAGAAAGTTAAAAAAAATAGAGGCAAGCTAGACTATGAGTCTCAGAGAGGTTAAGCTAACACATATATATGGAATCTAAAAAAAAAAAAAAAAAAGAATGTTCTGATGAACCTAGGGGCAGCCAGGAATAAAGACACAGATGTAGAGAATGGACTTGAGGACATGGGGAGGGGGAAGGGTAAGCTGGGACGAAGTGAGAGAGTGGCATGGACATATATACACTACCGAATGTAAAATAGATAGCTAGTGGGAAGCAGCTGCATAGCACAGGGAGATCAGCTCAGTGCTTTGCGACCACCTAGAGGGGTGGGATAAGGAGGGTGGGAGGGAGACGCAAGAGGGAGGGATCTGAGGATATACGTATGCATATAGCTGATTCACATTGTTACACAGCAGAAATGAACACAACACTGTAAAGCAATTATACTCCAATAAAGATGTTAAAAAAAAAAAGCTGCCTGAAGTCACACAGTAAATGGCAGAACAAGAGTCTAAACCTAAGTCTGCCTAAAGCTAAAGCTATTCTGCCACCTTCCTTTGCAATGAGTGAATGCATTCTTTGCTGCCTGGATCCCACTGGGGCCTCAGTTGGCTGTTTCTAAAGGGAGCTGAGGGGCAGCCTCAGAGGCTCTGCTCCGAGCAGGGACCTCTCACCTTCTGCTGCCTGATCGCCCTGGTACCCTCTTCTCCTGGTGCAGCCACTCTTCCATGTGTGCCAGGGCCTCCTTCAGCAGCGCCTTTTCTTCGGCCTCTCTGGAGATGTCCTTCAGCTTTGCCACCTGTGACTGGTACATCTGAACCGACACTTTGCTCTGCCTGAGCACACAGGAGAGACAAAGTCTCTTTTCTCCTCAGCTTTCTCACTCACCACCAATGCTCCTGACCTGGGAGATCCTCAGAACACTTCCATATATGCCTGGCTTCGCGGTTTCCTTACAAGTGGGGGGAAGGCTGAAGATGTGGGGACTAGAGGGCAGAATAAATAGCCCATTGGCTGTGGACGTGCAGCATGAAGGGGGCAACGGTTATGCTACCAGCCCCTCCCAATTTCCCAGAGAGGGTGGGGGAACGGATACCACTGAAAATAGGATGGAATTACGAAAAGCACACACATGGTGAAACATCAGACACATTTATAAAAGGTGCACCTTATTCCTTAACAGTAGGGTACTTTAACTGCTGCTTTCTTGCCCAGAGACTTGGGTCCATCAGGCCCTGAGTCACCATCCCGCCTGCCCCCCTCCACACCCAGGCCTCTGTCCTCTTGTCCTGGTCCCTATGGGTCTGCAGCTGCACCGAGGTTTAGCCTGGAGAATGGAGGCCTGGGCCTTTTGCCGGAGACATGGGCCACACATGAGCTGTTCAATGTCCTTCTCGTATCGTCTCAAAAGCTCTTCTTTTCTCTGCAGCTGGTTCTTGAGTAGGGTGATCTTATCAAACACCAGGTACAGGTCTGTTAGTCGAAGCTGGTAGACTCTCTCCCTCTCTTTTCGGGAGAGGTGTTTCATGGACACGTGACCTGACATACCTTTGATGTTCATCAAAGTCCCGAGGGTTTTGCTCATGTCCATGTACTACGAGAAAGCATTTCTCAGGTAAGAGGCCTGGCCCAAGACCGCTGGAGGCCACTTTGAGGAGGCAAACGTCTAATTCTGTTTCATTCATTTTCTGCAGTTGCAGAGAAGAAACACATGCTTTGCAAATGAGTGCATTTGGGGCTTTTAGTACGACTTTCATTTTCCCCCGCATCCATTTACACTATGCCTTTTTGAGAATTGGGGGGAAGTGGGGAGGGGGAATGACAACAGACATAAACATTCATTCTTACTACCCAGTCTTCCAAGGAATTGGGCTCTGCAATTTCTAGCCCATGCTGGGATAGGAGATGGGTCTCGTGGAGCTACTGTAACAACTAAACATGTATGTGGAGTTGATGTTTAAACTATCTGCAGGGCACGCACGTTTGGACAGGAGGGGACTGATGCTGGGTATACCTACCAGCTTTTCACTAAGATCTAAAGCGTCAGCCACATCCATTTTCCTTAACTTCTCAGAGACCATGATGGACCCTGGGCTGGAAAGGCCATTTTGAGGCTGAAATAAAAAAAAGAAGAAAAACTCTCTTGGCATTCCGTTATGATTTTCTACATCCAGAAGAATAACCCAAAGAATAATGGAAGAACTGGAAAGATACTAAAGAATAATTTGAGAGAGTTAATTTTTTTAACATCTTTATTGGAGTATAATTGCTTTACAATGGTGTGTTAGTGTCTGCTGTATCAAAAAGTGAATCAGCTATACGTATCCATATATCCCCATATCCCCTGCCTCTTGCATCTCCCTCCCACCCTCCCTATCCCACCCCTCTAGGTAGACACACAGCACCAACCTGCTCTCCCTGTGCGATGCAGCTGCTTCCCACTAGCTATCTATTTTACCTTTGGTAGCGTGTGTGTGTATATATGTCCATGCCAAGAGAGTTGGTTTTAAATCCACTCTGACTCTGTGAACTGCTTTCTTTATGACTGTGTTCCTACCCCTTCAGAGCACGACTGCCTTTGAAATGATGCATCACTTGTGCCATTCTTTGGCCACCGTCTCGTCTGTCTTCCCTTTAGGCCAGTGGTTCTCAACTGGGGGTGACTCTGTCCACCCTACCCACTCCAGGACATTTAGCAATGCCTGGACACATTTGTGGGTGTCATAATTGCTGTTGGCGTCTAGTGGGTAGAGGACAAGGATGCTGCTAAACACCCCACGATGCATAGGGCAGTCTCCCAAACAAAGAGTTACCTGGCTCAAAAAATCAGTACCGCTGATGTTGAGAAGACAAGCTCCAGAAAAATGGGGACCATGTGGCTTTTGCTCACTATCTCCCTCCTTGTGCCCAGCATGGCACCTGGCACCGAGTGGTGCATAGTGGGCATGTTTGTTGAATGAACGAATGAAGGTTAAGTGGAAAATAGCCTCCCTCCTTTTTATTAAAGGAATCTCATTTCTGTGCAGCAGAAACCATACCCTCACAAAATTTGGCCCAACCTTCTCCTAGCTCTGGAACCTGGTGGGTGGGCATCCCTTCAGACCCTTTCCAGAGACAATGCAGATAGTGTTTGCAGCTGCATCTCCCTAAGACCCCAACCAGCCAGCTGGCTGCTGGAAGGCCAAATGACTGCATGGAATGGCCACCAGTCTGAATAGGTTACCCGATCTGAATGACTACAAATAACCATAATAAGCCTCCTTAAAAAATAAATTGGCTTTTAATGCTTGCCATGAGCACCTCTTAGCCCTAGCATTTGTTGGCACTACCCTGAAAACCTCTGAGATTAAAAACAAAACAACTAAAAAACTATAATGGCCCCCAAAGTGACTGTGATAGATAAGAGTGGACATATTTGTCTATGTATCTATGGAGATGAGAATAAAAGAGGGTATCTGAAGATGACAATAAACCGGGCAGATCTGCTGCAAAAAGAACCTGAGTTGCTGCTCAGTGTCTTCAGCTACCCTGAGCTGCATCCTCTGTACCGCTCCAGACGCCCCCTCTTTTCCTGAGGGGAGGGTCACTAAGGAAGAGCCTGGGCTACAGGATCCAAGCACACAGTCCCCACCCGGTCTCTGCAGGCTCGCAGACAGACCACCAGGGACACACCCCTGGTGTGTCTTCAATCATTATTCTGTGACCTTGGGTGAGGTACTTGACCTCCTGAAGCCTTAATTTTTCTTATCTGTTAAATGGGGACAATAATAGTAACTATGACACAAGGCTGCTACGATGGTTAAATGACATAAGGCATGGAGCCGGCTGAGCTCAACGCCTGGCACACAGTAAGCAGTTCACAGATGTCAGCTATTCTTCCTCCTGCTCTTTCATTTAATTACTGCCAACCTTGGAGGGTTGAGAGTTAGGAGGTTTCCTGCTCTGTGGTGTCAGTGGTGGGATGAGGGCTTGTTGCCAAGGAGAAGGTCTTGGAAGCAGGACCATCAGGACGTGAGATCCAGCTGAGCTCCCCACCTGGAGACGGTCCCTCTACTCCCAACCTCAGAGAAGGAAGGTTCGATTTTATCAGGAAGACCAACAAGTTTCTGAAGACTCACATCTCTAGACGTGTGAGCAAATGTCTAGAAAAATTGTAGGAGAAAATGCTGGTACAGAGAGGATGGCTTTATTATGTTTTCCAAAAGCTGGTTTAGACCAGCTGCCGCAGCAAGCCACGCTGGCCTGAGCTGTCCATTGTCATGTGTCAGTCAAACACCCGGTCAAACATCCATTTAGGATACAGGGCACCTTCAACCTAGCAATCAAATTACCTCTGAAAATCCTGGAAAACACAAACTATGCTCCCTAAGAAAGGAAGGTTTTCTTGGATAATACTCTTTAAATACTGTTTGACAATAATAACTATCAGCTATTCAAGTGCTCGCTATGAGCTAGGCACTGGGATAAGCACTTTACATAATGATCTCCTTTAATTTTTCCATCATCATTTTACAGCTGGGAAATTGAAGTCCCAGAAAGGTTAGGAGGCTGCCCAAGGTCACAGAGCTTGCAGAGCTGGGATTAGGACACAGGTCTCTGATTCTAGAACTTGTGTCTTCTTAATCATCATGGCTCCCTTCTGCTGCCCTTTATGTGTTCATGTTTTTCAGTTTATAGCAAAAAGCAAATGTTAGGCAAGCTCATGACATACTGTTGTACATTAGCTTGTTGGATATTTTCTGCAGAATACAACATGTGATGTGAAAAGGAGGGCCCAGAGATTGACCTGGCCAGCATCAGTGCAATGCTATATCATGCTGTACATGATGGGAAGCCGCCTTTCTATTCAAACATTGGATCGCTGTTACGGCCAGGTACCGACCAGTCCATACAGGTGCCAGCCCATCAGGGAGGACCTGGCCTCGAACCAATGATGTATACAGTGGTGCCAGGGCACACGGCTAGTGTCTGTCCTCACGCCCACCCTCCCCACGTGTCAGTCAATGCAGAGACAAAGTTTCTTTGGTTACCATTCCGATCTCTACTCTTGAAAAAGTTGGCAAGTCAGGTTTTACCTCCAATATTTTCCGAACATTTTTTTCCATCCCGAGGGTCTTTAAGTCTAGAAATGATCCATCCATGTGGTCCTTGTGATCTATAAAAGAAATAATTTACACTCAAAAGAAAGGCTCAGGAAGAAGTTACTGCATGTAAAAGTCACAGCTGGTATTTACTGGACACTTACCACAGGCCAGTACTAATTAGCTCACCATCCTCCCTTGGCAGGTGAGGCATCGAGGCCCAGAGAGGTGAAATGACTTGTCCAAGGCCACACAGCTCATATGAGGCTGCAGCCTCCCAGGGCGGGGGCACTGAGGGGGAACCTTCAGCCACAGGTGTGAGGATGGACTTGAACCCAGGCTTCTGTGTCCTAGCCCAGGGCTCCACCCAGCAGCAAGCTTGGTTTCTTGAAAGCCCTATTCTCTCTAAACAGGGTATTTATCCTGGGAAGTTCCCCAAGGTTGGTCCTTGCACAGCATCCGTCTATGAAAGAGTCCCAGGGGAGGCGCCATCATTCACCTGGTGTGATCACTGCTTGGCTGAGGCCCCACTGGGCGTGGGCACGCGTGGGTATGCAGAGTTGGAGGGGATGGCGTGTCAGAATGGAAGAGGTGGTTGGGTGAATGATGCCTCCCCCCCAAAGATGTCTGGGTCCTAATCCGTAGAGCCTATGAACATTACCTGACAGGGCAGAAGGACCTTTGCAGATGTGATGAGGGTAAGGATCTTGAGATGCGGGCTTATCCTGGATTAGCTGGGGGGACCCAACATAGGCGCATGGGTTCTTACAAGAAGCAGACACAGGGAGTCTGACTACAGACAGAGACGGTGTTGTGACAGAAGCAGAGAGTTGAAGGTGCTCCTCTGCCGTGAGCCAAGGAAAGCGGGGAATTTTTATTTCCTCGCCTTTTCCAGTCTAGAGACTAGAAAAGGCAAGGAAACGGATTCTTTCCTAGAGCCTCCAGAAGGAACCAGCCCCTTGCCTTTACCTTAGCGAAACTGATTTTGGACCTTTGGCCTACAGAACTGTAAAAGAATAATATGAGTGGTGTTAAGCCCCTAAGTTTGTGGTAATTTGTTAGAACAGCCATAGGAAACTAATATGGGGGGTGAAGGCAGGAGGTAGGATGAGAGGTAGGGAAATGCAGTGCATGTTCTGGAAGAGCTTAATTGGGTTAGAGCAGATGATGGGGGAGGGGAGGAGTAGAGGGAAGAGTCGGGATGGAAAGCTGAGCTCAGTTTGTGGCCAGCCTAGAACAGTAGCCTAAAGAGTATAAACTTGATTTAAACATCACTGAAATGTCACGAGTGTGACCTGTGTGCCCGGCCCTCTGCCAAGCAATCAACGCATCACCCCACTGTACTGTCCCGCCATCGCCTCCTTTTACACACGAGGCGGTCGGGCTCTGAGACCTGTGGCTGCTGGACGCCACACAGCTGGCAAATGGCTGAGCCAGGGCTTGGGATCACAGTGGTGTGACTCCAGGGTCTGAGTCACTGCTATTTCAGCTTCTGATGGAGCAGTGAGCTGGCTTAATGAAGGGTGATTTTTTTTTTCAGAAAAATAACCGGGATGTATTAGAGACGAAGGAGCCAGCAGCATTTCTCAACTGCAGCATCTCGACGTGTTGGGCTGGACAGTCCTCGTTGTGGGAGCCGTCCTGGGCACCGTAGGACGTTTAGCAGCATCCCTGGCCTCCACCTACTGGCTGCCATGAGCATCACCCACCCAAGCTGTAATTATCAAAGATGAGAGGGTTTCAAGAAAGCAAACCGAGAGGGTTGGGTAGGCCAGAGAGAACATGGTGGGGGGAGGAAGCTGGGGCTTCAGGGCAGGGGGGCCACGTCAGTTGCCAAAGAGGCAAAGACAATGTGGGAAGTTGGTGGTGAGCACACAGGGTGTAATGCACTTCAAGGTCTTAGTGGGACAGGAGTACAAGCAGTAGAAAAGGAGCTGAAGAAGAAGTGGTCCCAGTGAAGATACACCAGCTTGAAGTGCATGTTTGATGATGAAGGAGAAAGACGGAGTGGGAGGCTGTAGACGCTGAAGAAGGAGGTCGTGATTCAGGAGCTTGTGCACAAGGTGGTCTGGGAGGGAGAGAGAAGGGGAGACTCAGGGAGGGAAGAGCTGCATTTGGAAAGAGAATGTAGTGAGGGAAGATGGAGGGAAAGGAGGAAAGGTGGGTGCGGAGAGAGACAGGAGGGGAGCTGAATAGGCTCGTGCCTGGGCCCTTGACCTCTGACATTGCCACTTGTTGAGAATTTCCAGCTTGGAAGAGTGAGAATAATAATATTATAATAATAGCTATTCAGTATTAACCACTTGCTGTGTGCCAGGCACCATGCCAGAAGTTTACCACGTGATATTTTCTGATCATTACAAACAGCCCAGCAAGGAAATGTGTTTGCATTTATAGGTGAGACACAGACACCCAGCAAGGTTAAGCTATGGAGCTGGTAAGCAGTAGGATCAGAATTCAGACCTAGGTCTCTCATTCTCTTTTCAGAGAGACTAGAGGCTGGAGAGTGAAGGGCTGGGCTGGCTGATGTGAAGGGTGCGTGAGGAGAGGGGCGCTGGGCGGATCCCGAGATGGCAGAGATGGGTGATGCGGACTTGGGCTGTTGGAAAGAGGGATTTTCTTCTTTGGGAGAAGAAGCAATTCTTGATTATAGTTCTGGATACAAAAGTTACACATGCCTGTTACACAAATCCAAACAGGGCAGAAACCCATAAAGTGGAAAGTGTCCCCCCGCTGTATCCTCAGTGGCCGGCACACAGTAGGGCTGCAATAAATAGTTGTTGAACGACTGAGTGAAAGTCATGGCTCATGCAGTCTCATCATGCTGGGATAATACTCTCAACACTTTTATGTCTTTTCCTCCAGATTTCTCCTGTGGTCGGATATTGGCATTTGAAAAAAAAAAAAGAAAAAAAAGGGGAGAACACTGTGCATATTGTATTACAACTTTCTTTTTTTTCACATAAAAATACTGCGTATCTTGGATATCTGAGAAAGAGCGATTTTCTATGTATGCAGGGAATCCTTTTATTTGCAACAAAATCTTGCAGAAGTAGACACAATCAACTGAGCTTGCAAAGATCAATGTAAAAAGTCCTTTCTTTCCCTTATCAAAAGAAGCTGAGAAACCAGGCAGGAGGAGAGGGGAGCTGACTTTTAAGGTCCTCCTTACATGTTTCCTGTCTTCCAGTGGGACCACACAGTAATCCTTCACCAATCAGTTTTTTTTTTTTTAGGTCACAGCTTTTTAATTTTTTAATTGAGATATAGTCAATGTAAAATATTGTATGTTTCAGGTGTACAACATAGTGATTCACAATTTTTAGAGGTTATATTCCATTTATAGTTATTATAAAATATTGGCTATGGGCTTCCCTGGTGGCGCAGTGGTTGAGAGTCTGCCTGCTAATGCAGGGGACATGGGTTCGGGCCCTGGTCTGGGAGGATCCCAAATGCCGCGGAGCGACTAGGCCTGTGAGCCACAACTACTGAGCCTGCGCGTCTGGAGCCTGTGCTCCACAACGAGAGAGGCCGCGATAGTGAGAGGCCAGCGCACCACAATGAGGAGTGGCCCCCGCTTGCCACAAATAGACAAAGCCCTCGCACAGAAACGAAGACCCAAGACAGCCAAAAAAATAAATAAATAAACAAATGTGGGGTTTAAAAAAAAAGAAAAAAAATTAGGAAAAAGTGAAATTAAAAAAAATATATTGGCTATATTCCCTGTGCTGTAAAATATATCATTGTAGCTTATTTATTTTATACATAGTAGTTTGTACCTCTTTTTTTAAAATTGGAGTATAGCTGCTTTACGATGTTGTGTTAGTTTCAACTGTACAGCAATGTGAATCAGCTCTATGTATTCATATATCCCCTCTTTTTTGAATTTCCTTCCCATTCTGGTCACAAAAGGATGGAACGCTTCATGAATTTCCGTGTCATCCTTGCACAGGGGCCATGTTAATCTTCTCTGTATTGTTCCAATTTTAGTATATGTGCTGCTGAAGTGAGCACGGTAGTTTGTTCCTCTTATTTCCCTACCTCTAACTTGTCCCTCCCCCTTTCCCGCTCCCCACTGGTAACCACTAGTTTGTTTTCTATATCTGTGAGTCTATTTCTTTTTTTCTTATATTCAGTAGTTTTATTTTTTAGATTCCACATAAAAGTCATATCATACAGTATTTGTCTTTCTCTGTCTGACTTATTTCACTAAGCATAGTACCCTCCAAGTCCATCCATGTTGCTGCAAATGGCAAAATTGCATTCTTTTTTATGGCTGTGTAGTATTCCACTGCATATATAGATATAGATATAGATATAGATATTGATATATCACATCTATTTTTGGGGGGTGGCCACACCATGCAGCTTGTGGGATCTTAGTTCTCCAACCAGGGACTGAACCTGGGCCGTAGCAGTGAAAGCGTCAACTCCTATCCACTGGACCGCCAGGGAATTCCCTACTGCATATTCTTTATCCACTCATCTGTTGATGGGCACTTAGGTTGCTTTTATGTCTTGGCTATCGTATATAATGCTGCTATGAACATTGGGGTGCATGTATCTTTTTGAATTAGTGGTTTTCATTTTAGGGGAATAAATACCCAGGAGTGGAATTGCTGGATCATATGATAGTTCTATTTTTAGTGTTTTGAGAAACCTTCAAACTGTTTTCCGTAGTGGCCACACCAATTTACATTTCCACCAACGGTGTACAAGGGTTCCCTTTTCTCCATATCCTCGCCAACACTTGTTATTTGTGTTCTTTTTGGTGACGGCCATTCTGACAGGTGTTAGGTGATATCTTAACCAATCAGATCTTTAGTAGTGACCCCAATCTCCTGGGCTGCTCATGACATGATCCAACAATAGTTACTCAACCTGGATTTCCCTGAGGGATTTATTCCAGGATTTTACAGACCTAGCTCGTTACGTGTGTTTTATCCCTTAGGACAATATTTTAAAAGGCAGGTAGTATGGTGGTTCAGAGCAGGGGCTTTGAGGTCACAGGGACCTGGATGGAGTCCCAGCTTTACCACTCGGCAGCTAGGAAATGCAGCCCATTGTCAAGAGCTGAGGAAGAAGGCCTGGGAAGAGAACTGAGTGCTCACGGCTAAGAAAATCTGACTAGCTGTCAAATAGAGATGCGGCAGGGGTCACAGGTAAAGGCACCTCGGCGTGAGTAAATCAAGCTGCCCTGCCTGTGCGCATACCCATCTGCTTGCCATCCACATTTAGTTCACATTCAATCAACAAGTATTCAAGGCTGATGCGGATGGCAGCTACCATTTACTAAGGCTTATGTGTGACCCCATGATTTGGGTACCAAGTCGTTTAATCCTCACAACTACCTGGTGAGATCTTAACCCCATTTTATAACCAAGTAAACAGAGGCACACAGAAGTCGAGACTTGCTCACACAATGAGTAAGCGCACACTTGAGAGTCACACCTTAGCAGCTGGTCTCCAAAGCCTGAACTCAGAATTATTCGCTCTAATGCAAATGGGGCTTTGCTGGGGCGAGGCCCGCGGTGCGCATCAGACACCCTTCACTCCAGGGAATGAAACTCTCAGGTTTGTCTCTGTTCAAGTTAACGACAGAACCTGTCCTCTAGGAACTGGGCATGTACCTGGTACCCCTCTGGATCTTCGGAGGGCATGTGGGGTCACAGAAAAAGCACAAGTGCTAGGGTCACAACGACCTCAGTTTGAGTCCTGACCCTACCATGTACCCGCTGTGTGACTTTGAGCAAGTTCCTTAATGTTATTGATACTCAGTTTCCTTACTTGCAAAATAAAGACGACTCATTGGCTCATTGGGCTGTTGGAAGATGAAAGTACACAGTACATGTAAAACAACTAACACAGTGACAAGTACCGAGGAGGAATTAAACAAACCATGGTTCCTACCCTCCTCTTAGGAACTGTGAACACACAAGGCTCTTAGGACTGCTTGTGTATGGTGATGAGTGACTGGGGGATCCCCTGCTGGCCTCAGCAATGGGAAGTACCTTGAATCACTTATCATGGTGGTCTAACACACAAAAAGTTTTTGAGCCAGCTTCTTCTTCTTTTTTTTTTTTTTTAGCGGTACGTGGGCCTCTCACTGTTGTGGCCTCTCCTGTTGTGGAGCACAGGCTCCGGACGCGCAGGCTCAGCAGCCATGGCTCACGGGCCCAGCCGCTCCGCGGCATGTGGGATCTTCCCGGACCGGGGCACGAACCCGTGTCCCCTGCATCAGCAGGCGGACTCTCAACCACTGCGCCACCAGGGAAGCCCCTGATGGCTTAATTTTGCAACCCATGTTTCTTTACGGTAATGTAAGACTAGATTTAGAGACAGAGGCTTCAGTGACTCCTAAAGCCTGGGGAGGGGACAGTGCACACATTGCTTGGCCCCGCTATTACTAGGATAGAGATCATGGTCTTTCCTTGTTTTAGTTCTGATTTTGAAGAACAGCTAGAACTGTGGGCCACATCTCTCTTGGTTTCACGCACACTCAGACTCTGCCATGATTACAACAACAGTAATACAGTGGTTGGGGAGGGTCTGGGTTGCCGGGAGAAATGCAACGCCCCTCTTCTCTATGCTCTCTGTGAGGGGCAGGCACTTACAGAAAAGTTAATCTTGATTTTGCCTCTCTTTTTTTTCTTAAACCCCACATTTGTTTATTTATTTATTTTTTTGGCTGTCTTGGGTCTTCGTTTCTGTGAGAGGGCTTCATCTAGTTGCAGCAAGCAGGGGCCACTCTTCATCGCGGTGCGCGGGCCTCTCACTATCGCAGCGTCTCTTGTTGTGGAGCACAGGCTCCAGACGCGCAGGCTCAGTAGTTGTGGCTCACGGGCCTAGCTGCTCCGCGGCATGTGGGATCCTCCCAGACCAGGGCTCGAACCCGTGTCCCCTGCATTAGCAGGCAGACTCCCAACCACTGTGCCACCAGGGAAGCCTTGCCTTTCTTTTTAAACACATTTAAAAGAAATTCGCACCACCTTCTGGATTACCTTAGACATATCCTGGCTGGGGTTGTTTAATCACCGGAGTTGAAAATCACTCCTCTATTCTCATTCATTATTGCAAGAATGTCAAGTTTGTGCAGCCTCCCTGGAGAGCACTTTGGCAAGAAGGATCAACGATAAATGTTGGAGTTTCCCAGGTGTGGCCCTGGGCTCTCCCTTCTCATTCAATACTTTCTTCCTAGTGATACCATTCACACGTATGGCTTTAATCACCATCCATCCATCCACCCGTCCATCCATCCCATCTGACTAAGCACCCGCTATGTGGCACATGTTCTTCTGGGTTCCGGGGCCACATCACTGATATGGTTGGATAACCAGGGTGACAGCTGCGTCCTTGGCACCTCACTTTGGATGTCTACAGGCACCTCACACTCATCTTCCCTCTCAAACCTGGTCCTCCTGTGGCATTCCTTACTCTGGATTTTAGTGAAGGAACCACATCTGTACTTTTAACACAAGCCAGAAACCTGGAGACCTGTAGCCCCCTTTCTCTCCATCACTTCCCTTCTAGCCATATCTAACTCCATCACTGAGGCCTGTTGATTCATCTCTTAAATGCCCCTGGAATCTTCTCTCTTGCTCCGTCCCCTCCATTGCCACAGTGAGGGCCACCATCGTGTCTTGTGACAGCCTCCTAACTGCTCTCCCGGGGTTCTGTGCTGGCCACCTTCCTGTACATTTTCCACTCGTGGCCAAGATGACTGTCTCCAAATGCAAGCCTGTTCCATCAGTTTCTTCCTTAAAACCTTTCGTGGGCTTCTCTCTGCTCTCAGGTTAAAGCAGAGCTTCTTACCAGCGCTCTGCAAGCCCCTGGCCACACCATGATACAGCCCCTGTGGACCTCCTTCACCAGTCCCTGCCCTCCGCCTCCATTTCTTTAAGCCCCTTGAGTTCTCCATGCTTCCTTCGATCCCACCACGCTGCTCCCTCCACCCAGAATGCCCTCCCCTCCCCTCTTTGGCAAATAACTCCTATGCACCCTGCAGTTGCCCTGCCGTCCCTGACCAGGTCAGAGCCCTGCACTTCTTCAAAGCAACTGTCATGATTAAAGTTTTACATGTGAGTGATTTTTCAGTTAAGGCCCCACCCTATTCCTCCCTGAGACCCTAAGATCTACAAGCGCAGGGAGAGTGCCTGTTAGTTCCCCAATATTTTATAATGAAAGATTTCAAATGTACAGCGAACAGGGAGGAATTTTACAGCCAACATCCATATACCCCATAACCTGGATTCTACCTGTTTCTGACCCCATTATATTTCCATCCTGCACTGTGCCTGGTATCTAGGAGGCCTGCGATAAATCTTTGTTGAATGAAAGTGGTTCATATCCTTCCACATCTAGGATGATAAAGATAAGATGAACAGGTATGTGTGAATAATATTTATGTCAGCCTCATCTATTAAGTGTGAAAAACTGGAAGCAACTTAAATGCCCATGATAGAGGACTGGCTAAATAAATTACGGTACATCCTTCAGAATGGGGTTCCTTGCCATCAGTGACAGCGATGATGTAGATCTGTGTATATTGACATTGAAGGATGCTCCAGATGTACTGTTAGGAATGAAACTAAAGGAAATTGGGTATAAT
This sequence comes from Mesoplodon bidens, assembly GCF_964165515.1. Classification (NCBI taxonomy): domain Eukaryota; kingdom Metazoa; phylum Chordata; class Mammalia; order Artiodactyla; family Ziphiidae; genus Mesoplodon; species Mesoplodon bidens. The sequence goes on along the minus strand of NC_138164.1, from coordinate 40,321,440 downwards.
ATGACATTATTCTTTTGTAAAGTTAAAAAATCAATACACGTGGATAGGTAGTGCCTATTTTATGCCAGGTACTATTCTGAATACTTTACATATATCAATGCATTTTAATCCTCACAAAAATCCTACGGGGTGAGTATTCCCTATTATCCCCATTTTACAGGTAAAGAAACAGGCACAGAGAGGGGAAGTAACTTGCCTAGAATCACACAGCTCTTTCCATGGGAAAATGCCCTGGAAGTTCCACACAAAATATGATAGTAGTGACGATACCAAACGCTAGCGAGGATGTGAAGCAACAGGAACTCTCATTCATTGTTGGCGGGAACGCAAAACAGCCACTTTGGAAAAGAGTTTTGTGGTTTTCTTAAAAACTAAACGTACTCTACGGACTTCCCTGGTGGCGTAGTGGTTAAGAATCCGCCTGCCAATGCAAGGGACACAGGTTCAAGCCCTGGTCTGGGAAGATCCCGCATGCCGCAGAGCAACTAAGCCTGTGTGCCACAACTACTGAGCCTGTGCTCTAGAGCCTGTGAGCCCCAACTACTGAGCCTGCGTGCCAAACTACTGAAGCCTGCGCACCTAGAGACCATGCAACGCAACAAGAGAAGCCACTGCAATGAGAAGCCCGTGCACCACAAGGAAGAGTAGCCCCCGCTTGCGGCAACTAGAGAAAGCCCGTGCGCAGCAATGAAGACCCAACGCAGCCAAAAATAAATAAAATAAAATAAATTAAAATTAAAAAAAACACCTAAATGTACTCTAACCACACGATTCAGCAACCGCGCCCTTGGTATTTACTCAAAGGAGTTGAAAACATGTCCACACAAAACTCTGCACGTGGACGTTTATGGCAGCTTTATTCATAACTGCCAAAAGTTGGAAGCCACCAGGATGTCCTTCAGTAGGTGAATGGAAAATGGAATATTATTGGGCACTTAAAAAGAAAAAAAGAGCTATCAAGCCATGCAAAGACTTGGAGGAAACGAAAATGCATATTACTAAATAAAAGAAACTAATCTGAAAAGTTGTATGATTCCAACTACATGATATCCTGGAAAAGGCAAAAACTAGGGCGATGGTAAAAAGATCTGTGGTTGCCAGGGGCTGCGCGGGGGCTGGGAGGGAGCACAGAGGATTTTCAGGGCAGTGAAACTATTCTTTTTTTTGGGGGGGGGGATAGGTTCTTCTATTTGAAATAAAAATGTCCAGTTTTGAAAAGAAAAGAAGGTTTCTTAAAAACATAAGTCCTCAAACCACAGGTTTCCCCATGACGAGTTGAATTCCTGAACACTGCAGAGGGATTACTGGAGATGTTGATTACTTAAGGCACTAATAGGAGGGCACTGAAGAACAGCAGGGCCAGGCTTCAATCAGACAAATGTGCGCTGCCCTCGAGGAATTGCATAGGCTGGCTTTGAAGTTGGCTTCTCCTTTGCTTCTTTTTATTTTGTTAAACTTGTAGCTTTACTTTCCTCAATTTCTAGAATATCAGTTTCTAGATATTTGGGTTTATGGGTTATCATCATTTTGCTTTATTACCACGTCCCTGATCTGTAACTTCACCCACCCCACTTCCCCTCTATGGACTCCACAGGTGGCTTTTAATGAATTCTCTGTACTTTCTGTTACTGTGTAGTTACAGAGTGACCTGAGAAGTGAAACTCATAAATCGAGTTGACCTAATACCAGGGCTTTGTGCACAGAATCCACCAATCTGCTCAGAGATGGCCTGATCTGAACCACATCCCCCACCATGCTCCCTGGCTTCTGCTTAGGGCAGTAGATTTGGGATCAAAGGCACCTTCAGGACTGGACCATCTTCCCGGTGGAGCATCGTGATTTACAGGGCCTCTGGGTCCTCCCCGGGGTGGGCCTCATTATTGGTGGACCTGCTGGTCTCAGGACTTAATGAAGCTCAGGTTGTTGATGTCTTATCGCAGAAAGAATTCAGTGAGAGACAAAGTGATAGGTAAGACGTGGACTTATTTAGAGAGAAACACACTCCACAGACAGAGCGTGGGCCATCTCAGAAGGCGAGAAAGGCCAGGGCAGTGAAACGATTCTGTATGATATTATAATGGTGGATAAATGTCATCACACATTTGTCCAAGCCCAAACCCATAGGATGTACAACAGCAAGAGTGACCCCTACACAGCACTGTAAATCAACTACACTCCAATAAAATTAAAATGAAAAAGAGTGAACCCTAATATAAACCATGGACTTTGGGTGATTAGGATGTGTCAATGTAGGTTCATCAGTCCTGACAACTGTACCTCTCTGGTGCTGATGCTGATAAATGGGGGAGGCTGTGTATGAGTGGGGACAGGGGGTACCTGGGAAATCTCTGTATCATCCTCTCAATTTCGCCATGAACATAAAACTGCTCTGAAAAACGTCTCTGCTCTCTCTATGTATATATAGGGTTACTTCTGAGAGAGAAGATTGAGCATAATTGCGATTTTTCCTGTTGACTCTGTCACGTCTCCTTTTTCTCCAGTAATCACGTCGCACTTGTGTACTTTTTTCCAGGAACACTGCTTCTCAAGTGGTGAAGCAAAGTGAAGTCTGGAGAAGGGAACACTTGGCCACATACCTAAGAAGCCTCCCTCAACAGATGTCCCATCGTGATCAGATTCAACGCAATATTTCAGTCATGTAACTATGTGAGAAAAGAGTTTCAATCACCTTTGTTGGAGCTGGAGAACTGGATCCCCACCTCGTGGAGGAGATGCTCCGTTTCCTCCAGCCAGGACAGTGACAGGCGCAAGATGTCCAGCGCCACCTTCTGGAGCCCTGAGACAGGTGGGCTGACCTGCAGGTGCTGCAGGAGGTCGACCTCCTTCTTCAGGTCATTGCTACAGCAAGACATTGTCATGCATGCCTGGAAAGAGATGAGGTCGTGAGGAGCCCGGGCACCATCGCCAGAAATACCACCTGATGGCTGTGACCCGCACAGAGCAGTGTTCTTGACGGGCCCGTGAAGCAGGCAGGGCCGTATGTTGGCCGCCCTGTGACGGCCCAGTTCTACTTCCCTTTTTTGGGGGGCGGAAGGAAGGAGGCAGCTTTTATTTCACGTGCACTCTAATTGGGACTCTGGATGGTCAAAGAGACCCTTTGTTTAGGTATAGGCAATTCCAAAGCCAAATTGCCAAGGACGATTTGGCTGAAAGGGGAAGCAAATTTGGTTACAGAATTCCTGCTGAGATCAACACACAAGCTGGTCATAAAGTGCGGTTTCCTGATTTGAAAGAGTGCTGACAAGCCAACATTTGCCCAGACTCCCCAGATAGCAGCTGCATATTTCCAGAGAAAGCAGAAGCAGCTGCCTGATGTGATAAGCTGGATCCCTGCATGGGAGCCATGAAGTGGGGGCTCTGCCAGACCCTCTGGTCCAATAAGGGTAAGAGCAGCCTTCCACTGCTGGGACAGAAAAGAAAACTGCAAATAAAGAGCAGAATGTTTCTTTGGTTTCTCTGGAAATAACACGGGGCTGTTTTTTTTTCCCCCGGGGTCTGGGGCCTCCCAAAGGCAGTACTTGGAGTGTGTCGGGCAGCTTCTCCTTGGCCACACCAAGTTCACCTGGGAGGCATTTCTGGAGGTCCTTTGTTTTCTGATCTCAAACAGATTTCTCCAACAAGAGAAAAGGTGGACTAAAAGCAGAGCTGGACAATTTCCTGAACAAGGAGCACAAAAATGAGACACAGGGGACATTTGAGGAATGGAGAAGGGGGCACCTGGCAACGGTCTAAGGATGTCTTCAGCTTCTTGATGTTCTGGGTGATTTCCTCCTCTTTGCAGCTGCTGAGCTGGGTCTCCTTCTGCAGGGTCTGCTTTTTCTGCCAAACGTTGATATTGTCCTCTGTGACCCTGCTGCTCTTCTCTAGTAACTGGTGAGAAAAAGAAAAAAAAAAGATTTAAAATGCAGGGTGGGGCTTCCCTGGTGGCGCGGTGGTTGGGAGTCTGCCTGCCGATGCAGGGGATGCGGGTTCAAGCCCTGGTCGGGGAAGATCCCACATGCCGCGGAGCAACTGGGCCTGTGAGCCACAACTACTGAGCCTGCGCGTCTGGAGCCTGTGCTCCGCAACAAGAGAGGCCGCGATAGTGAGGCCCGCGCACCGCGATGAAGGGTGGCCCCTGCTCGCCACAACTGGAGAAAGCCCTCGCACAGAAACGAAGACCCAACCCAGCAAAAATAAATAAATTAATTAATTAAAATGCAGGGTGGCTCTGGGGGGAGGGGACCTGGAGGGCTTCAGCTTAAGCTCAGAGGAGGGAGGTCCTGGCGTGTTTTGGGGATGGCTCTGGAGGGTGGATATTGGCTCTGTCACCGGGGCATGTTTCCCAGGATCAGAGATGGTTTTTTAAGAGCCAAAGGCCTGTCATGTGGCCACAAGTGTGTTCTAGATTCTTCTGCATTCTGGGAGGGATTCATCACGCTGAGCCTGATGCTGTGGGCTCCTAAAAAGGAGGTCGTCCGAGAGAAGCCCGTGGTGTGATCTTGTGACCCGCGCGCTGACACCCAGGATTGGAGAGGATAAACGGAAGGATAATAAGGCATCGTTACAGCCAGAGGCCCACCCTCACTGCCATCTGCCACTTCAGGAGGAACGAGCGAGCGAGGACGCACCGTCCATGCTGAGGCCGCCCCTTTCCTCGCGGGGCTAACGGAGGTTCACCGTGCGGGTCTGCCGACCAGACACAGTCCTGGGTGGTTTAATTTGATTTTCACAGAAACACTGCAAGGGAGTTTAACTGGCTTTTACTTTAAAAGCCAGGAAATCCCAGAAAATCAAAACAAATTTCATGGTGTAGCAACAGTGTGAAAAATATGTGCCACCAACAAAAAACAGGAACATATGCTCCCAGTGTCTGGAGCCCCGGGTCCCTGAAGGAGAAAGTGGGGAAGAGAGACGAGCCGTCTGATTGGAGACAGGTTTGTCCTGGAATGGTTTCACGCGTCCGCAAGTGGCCTTGAGGACCTGACCTCTGAAAAGCTCCAGCTGCAGCACAAAGAAAGGGAAGGGGATGAGGTGAGTGGCGCAGCTGCAGCTGCAAGGCTAGGGGAGGCACCTCCATCGCTGGGTCTGGGAGAAATCGGTGAGAAGGCTCTGCACGCCTTTAGTGGTCATTATGGGTAATTAACACCTTCACCTCTCACCGGAAGGGGCAGTGCCCACACAAGAGAGGGGGACAGCAGGTTTTAATGACTTTTCAGGTGTGCCCGCTTAACCTAGCCGACGCACACGGTCAGCACACACACGTCTCGGGCTCTCGGAAGAGCCACTTGCTGCCAATTATCCAGTGGGAAGTCCAGGGCCAGGAGTGCTCTTCCGTAATTGCTACGTTGGCACCAGGCTGTGAGATAAACATTGAGGCTGCCAGCCCGGGTAACTCGTGTCATCAGCAAGGGCTCCTGGGGAGAGAAGGTGGAGCTGCCTGCTGCCGTTTTGTGCCTTAGACCTTGTGTCCTGAAGACGACGTCTCCTGTATTCCTCTCCAGGTCCCCGGAGCCTGGTGCAGTGCCTGGCACACAGCAGGCACTCAATAAACGTTCATCGAATGCTTAGAACAGAAACACCTGTCAAGTCAGATGTTCAAAGTCCTCTCCTTCAGTTCAGCCAGTTTTTACTGAGTGCCTCCCTGATGCTGGTGTCTTCATATTATGGATGATGAAACAATGCAGTTAAATTAAATCAGGGCTTCTAGAATGACGAGTTCAAGATGCCCCAGGCTCATGAGACTTGAACGGCAAAGAAGCCCAAGATTCTCTGGAAATTTCCCAACGTGATGGCCCTTGGCCTGGGTTTTTGGCTCACTGGCAAAATGTGGTCATGAAAGGCTCTAAAACAGAGCCCTGAAGGACCACAAGGGCCACGGAATCAATGAGAACGTCAACAGGTCCTAAGACACAGGAGTCTGCTGCACACCAGGGAGCTCTGGGAAGCCAAGTAGAGGAATTGTGACTCTCCTAAGGACACCTCTGCAGTCATCCTGCCAGAAGCCAGCCGGGTGATTGGAGGGACTCTGGGTCGTCTGCTGGTTTCATGGCCAAGGGAGGGTCCTAGCTCGCCTGAGGAAGAGGTTATGTAGAGAGGGCCCTGTGGGCAATGGCCCGCGTTATCACCAGAGGCGCCCTACAGGACTGCTTGGTGGGGGGTGGGGGTGGGGAGGGACAGGTCCTGCTGGACGATGGGCTGAGTCCTGTGGTCACTGGCCTGGGGAAGGGCAGGACTTTAGGTCGGGAGTGGGCTGTGGAGACAAGGGGGTGAAGCAGGAAGGCCCAGGCAGCGCAGAGAAGCCTCGTTCGTCCTTTCTCTCTCGAGTCTAGACCTGGAGGAATCTCAGTGTCTTTGAGGGTCTTCCTGGATGACCCCTGACCAGAGCCATGACCAGGCGCTCGGCAAGTGGCGCAGATCATGCCCTCAAGGCGGGTGTGCGCCGTGAGTGCAGAGTGCCAGCAAGGTGAGGGGTAGCCCAGGTGCACGGAGGGAAGCCCAGGCTGGCGGGCTCTCTGCCTTGCTAAGGGGTCGGCACCCTGCAGGAGAAAGGACACCGGGGGTGATGGTGTGGAAGTTGGTTGAAGAGGCTTTAAAACCTACCTGAGGGTCAGCAGCGTCCTTTAACTTGTGGGTGCCTCTGAAGTTTAGCGCGTGGGACAAATTCCGGTCACACTGATGGTTCAGGCTTGGATGCTACCAAACGCAAGGGCTTTGGGAACTGGGCTGGGTGGGACGGAGGGCTCCTTTGAGGATTGTGGTTCTTAACCTTTTTTGGTGGTTTACAGATCCTTCTGAGCACCCAATGAGTGACGAGGTGGACTCACTCTCCCAGAAAAAGAAAAGCACAAACACATACATGCAAAACGTTCTTGGTCCCCCTGGAGCCGTGGCTGCCAGGAGAGGATGCCTCGTGGAGGGGGTCCAAGATGGGCTGCCCTCGGTGGGCTGTGTTCTGGAGGGCCAGTGCCCCGTCTTGGGTTCTCCTTTGCTCTCCCTTAGCCTTTGGTGAAGGCTCGTTTGCATGTTCTGGCCCTCATGTCTGTGCCACGTGTCAGAGGAAGGGCCACTGGGCCATCGTGGGTCAGAGCCCTGGGAAATGGCCCTCTCCCCACCCTGCCCACCTCCACCTGGCATAAGCTGTGGTATTCTGGGTTTTACTTTATTAAGAAAAGTGGCAGGACTTCCCTGGCGCTCCAGTGGTTAAGATTCCACGCAGCCACTGCAGGGGGCACGGGTTCCATCCCTGGTTGGGGAACTAAAATCCTGCAGGCCACGCGGTTCAGCCAAACAAAACAAACAAACAAACAAACCAACAAACAGAAATGTGGCATTTCCCTGGGGACACTGACTGTAGCATCTGTTTGGGGTCCCAGAGGAAGAAAGATCGCTGTAAATGTCAGGACAAAAAATGTGAAGGAGAAAGTGCTAGAAACACCACCGGGGTCAAGAGCTCAAACCCTTCCCAAGAGGGAACCGCACAGCTGGTTCCCTGGGGTGGGCCTTGAGCTGGGACTGGCTGCTTGGTCAGGGTCTCAGGCAGCAGCAAACACTGGAGTGGGCAGCTTCCCAGAAGGAAAAGCCTCTTTAGTGAAATCCACGGGGACGCCGAAGCCGCACAAAGCCCTGCCCCTGAGATAAGCGGGTGAACTAAGCCAGGCCGTCTTCCTCCTCATTCATCCCTGCCGGCCGCTTGGGTGCGGGATTCCGTGGAGAGCACGGGCCCGTGAAGGGGCTCTGCAGCACGCCTACCTGACCTACTGCCCTTTCCAAATTGGCTTTAATGAGGTTTTCTCTGTTCCTCATTTCTTGCAGCTGAAGCAATTTCCTTCTGGAATCCTGCCGAAGCTTCTCTTCCACCTGAAAGGATGATGAAAGCGTGGGCTTGCTGCTAATGTGATCATCATGCCCTCTGGGGAAACTCTTCTGGGGGGGCTGCTAATGGCAGTGGGGGAGTCCCTGAGGGGTAGGGACAGCTGCAGCCCAGCAGCAGGGGTCACAGGCATGCACAGGGTGGAGGCAAACTCACAGGGAGTTGCCCCCTACGGGAAAGGGCCGAGCTCTGCACCCGGGACTCAACTATGTTCTACCGCACACTCCCATCCCAGCTCGGTCCCAAACAAGCCGTACGACACTCGGAAAGTTATTTCACTGCTCCGTGACTCAGTGTCCTCATCTGTCAAATGGGGATGATGATACTAGTATCACTGCATAGAGTTATTGTGGGGATTCAATGTTTGGAATAGTGCTTAAGGGCTCTGTGAGTGTGTTAAGTACTGTTGTAACCTAGGAAAGGTGGACAGGAATGTCCGCCGTACAGTCTCGTTCTAATAACTCGTGATGGGTACTTGGAAATGTTATGATTGGGTTTATTATCATAACTGTTTGTCGTTACCACTTTGAGCACACTCACTGGTGGTAACCTCTCTGGAGGCTTGCTAAAGCAATGTCTATTAAGAACTGCAGCCTGCCAAGGAAGGTATTTAAAGTGGAGAAGCTTGCCTACTTTTCCCCCCTTGCTTGGGTAACAGTCAACGCACGGTAAGCTTGGGCGTGCTCCACGCTACCCTTGGCTGGCCAGTGTAGGCCTCGCAGCTGCTCAATTCTTGGATGCACCTGCTGAGCCCTGGGCCCTGGCACTAACAGGAAATGAGGCAAACTCTCATAAATAAATGGAAAGTTTTTGTGCTGAAACAAATTCACAGGCTGTTTTTTTAGGGATCTGAAGAGGGGGATCACAGGGATGTAATAAAAGACCCAGAAAAGCCCTTAAGAGCTTTCTTCTTAGTAGTGTGGTCCAGTGGAAGAGCCTCTACCCAGCTCCGTTACCTTGGAAAAGTCATCTAAGCTCTCTGGGCCTTAGTTTTCTCCCAGGTCTAAACATGCTCTGACTTCTATGTCAGCAGCCTTTTTCATGTGCTGCAAAAGCCAAGTCCAGCCTTGGACTCTGCCCCTGTCTGTGTTCTGCATGAACAGCCCCCGTTCCCGTCCCCAAGCCTCAGAGTCACCTTCAGCGGCCGCCCTGCTCCCTCCCTCACACTTGGTGGTCTCACGCCTGTCCTCCAGTCCCTCTAACATGCAAGCTGGACTGTGACAACTGGCCTCCTCGCCTCGAGTTTAGATTCTTCCAGTGCAATCTTAACGGTACTCTGAGAGTTACCCAGCTGTAAGGCAGCTCTGTCCAACAGAAATTTCTCCAGCGGTACAGGTACTCTGAGCGAGGCTGTGTTGTCTAATACGGCAGCCACCAGCCACATCTGGGGATCGAGCACTCGAAATGGGGCTGGTGTGACGGAGGAACTGAACTAAAAATTTTAGTTAATTTTCATTAATTTCAGTGTAAACAGTAGCATGTGGCTGTTTGCTACGCCAGCGTCACTGAAGTCAGACGAACCTGGAGTCAGACAAAACCGACTGTGCCATTGGGCTAGTTACTTTACTAGTAACTAGTAGCCTTGACTTTTTCATCTGTAAAATGGAGAGGATGATTTCTAGATCACAGCGCTGTTGTGAAGATGAAGAGATGAAATGTTCAAGGGAACGCCTAGTACGTGAGAAATTGTAACGTTCATTTTCACCCTGATTACTGTCCACAAATGTCATTGCATCAGTCACTTGTTCAGAAGCCTTAGTAGCTCCTCACTGCCTGTGTGGTACAGAGCCCAAGCGCCTGAACTAAGGCAAAACACCAAGCTAGGGATTCAAGAAGACCCTACGAACTCTGAACGAGGTAAATAAAACTGAATCCACCCCTAGATAAACCATAATAAAACTGCTGGAAATCAAGGGAAAAGACAATCTTAAAAGCAACTGGAGAAAAAGACAGATTATGCAAAGGTACAACAGTTAGGCTTACAGATGACTTCTAAATAGAAATAATAGGAGCCACAAGACAATAGTGACATATCTAATGCTGTATCTAATGTGCTGAAAGAAAAGAATTGCCATTGTAGAATTCAATACGCAGTCAAATGTGTTTTAAGAATGGAGGTTAAATATACATCTCCAGACAGACAAACAGGCACATTTGAGAATTTGTCATCAGCAGAGCCACCATGAGGGAAAACATTAAAGGGTATTCTTCAGACACAAGAAAAATGAACCCAGGTGGGTGATCAGAGATGCAGAAAAGACAAGCAACAGTAAGGGTAATGTGTGGATATGATACTGAGTATAGCAAAACACTAATAATGTCTTGTGGGGTATTAACTATCAAGAGGAGTTTAGAAAATGACAGCAATGGCTTATAAATCTGGAGGGGGTAAGTGAGGTTAAGGTGTTTGAAACTCATTGCACTGTCAAGGAGAAGGGCATAATTATCAACTACTATTGCCTCTTGGTAAGTTAAGAATGCAGGGCTTCCCTGGTGGTGCAGTGGTTGAGAGTCCGCCTGCCGATGCAGGGGACATGGGTTCGTGTTCCGGTCTGGGAGGATCCCACATGCCACGGAACGGCTGGGCCCGTGGGCCATGGCCACTGAGCCTGTGCGTCCGGAGCCTGTGCTCCACAACGGGAGAGGCCACAACAGTGAGAGGCCCACGTACCGCAAAAAAAAAAAAAAAAAAAAAAAAAGAATGCATATTGTAGTCTTCAGGATGACTACTAAGAGAATAGTAGAAGAGTGAAAAACTTAATTAATGTGTGATTTTGGTGAGTCAAGGATGAATGCTATTGTCTTACTATTACTAAAAGAATAGTAAAAAAGTGAAATATTTCCAAGCTAATAGAGGGGGAAAGTGGAATAAGAGAAAACCATCCACTCAGAAGGAGGCAAGAAAGGAGAGAAAAAGGAACATAGCACAGATGGTACAACTGGTATTGAGCAAGAAGGTAGATTTAAACCCCAGTACACGAGTAATTACATAATATAAATGGACTAAAAGTCAAAGATTGTCATACTGGATTTTGTAAAAATGATACGCTATTTGAAGGCATATGTCTAAACCTTAACACAAAACTTGACAGAGAACATATGAAAAAGATATGGTATGAAAACTCTAACCAACAGAAAGCCAGTGAGGAAGCTAAATGACAAAGGAGACGTTAAGGGAGAAACACTACTAGAGATGAAAAGGGACATTTCATGATGATCTAAAGTTTTGCTCTACAGGAAGTGTTAGGATTCTAAATTTATATGCACCTAGTAACACAGCCTCAAAACATATAAAGCAAACATCGTTCATATTAAAAGAAGAAACACACAAATGACAAACATGTTGAGAGTTTTAAAAACATTCTCAATGATGGAACAAAAAGACAAAAAAAAATCAATATGAGAATTTAAGTTGGAAAAACATCATTGGCAAACTTGATTTAATGGATCAATTCTTTCTTAGATAATTTCACAATTAAGACTTGAAGGCAGTCTAGGGTAGTGGTTACTCACAGGAGCTTTGGAGTCAGGCAGACCTGGATTCAAGTTCTGCCACAACTACTTTATGCAAGTGAACTTGGATAACTTCCTTCACCTCTGTGTCAGTTTTCCCGACTGTAAAGTGGGGTTAATACCAGTATAGACCGCATGGGGTCATTGTGAGGATGAACAGAGATGATGCAGGTGGAGTGCTGGCCCCAGAGTGGTTCCCAGGCCGACCTGTCCCTGCCATACCTTGCTCTTTTCCTGCAGCGTCATAGAGATCAGGCTCTGCTCGGTACTGCTCCTTTTCAGCTCCACCCTCAGCTTCCTCATTTCTTTTTCCATGTCATGGATTTGCTGAAAGAGTTCCAACAACAGGGAAGTCAACTTCAGAACTCATTTCATCCGGTTCATTAAGGCAGAAACCTAGTCTGGGATTCGCTTCATTCCTTCCCTTGGGGGACAATTCCACATCTTTGAGGCAAAGGAGACTTTCTTTCAACGGATGCAGAGAAAGGGCTGGGTGAGGGAAAATTTGAGTTTCTTTTGAAGATCAGCATGGATCCTGGATTAAACAGTATAAGATACCTATCCACTCATTAGAGTCTCTTTCCTTGGGGCACATTTTTGAGTTCAATCTAAATAAGGGCTGTTTGGAAGACACAATGGGCACAGTTTGGAAGCAAAGAACAATGACATTTTTCTTTTATCTCATTTGAGGCAGAGAAGTGTGCTCCTGACAGAGAGAAGAACACACGTCTCCTTTCCCCGTCCCAGGCACGGTCCTTCCCAATGGATGGAAAACGTATGCCTGGTGATGTGCACGAGGGTTCGGGCCGGTACAGGGGGTGAACATTTATATTGAGTTGTCATCATTTCACTGTATTGATTTTTATGTTCACCTTCCATACAAGGCCAGTGATACATTTGCTTTTTATTTTGTTTTTATGAATTGTTGTAAAATTGAATGTATTTAAGCAAAAATAATTCAAGAAGAGTTGTGTTAATAACAGTGATCAGGGCCGTGATAAAACTTGTGACAGTGGATCATGAAAGTCTGGGCATCAAAGTCCAGGGGTAGGGACCACGTTGAATTTCTAGCAGCATACGGTGGCCACCTCCCGTCCCTTTCCCCAGGGGAATCCTGATGAGGGGCCTTGAGCCAACTGCCCAGAAAATCTGGGGAGAGTGTGTTTTCCATGGACTTTTCACCCATCTCTTTGAGGCTAGCAAATCAAAGAATTAGGAGACTACATTAACAGACAAACACCCAGAAAGCCCCAGAGCTTGTGCTAGCTAATGAGCCAAGGAACCCCTCCAAAACACTCAAGGTCACAATCTAGGCTTTCAGTGGACACCTAGGGGTCAGGAGGTTCAACGCACGGTTTTGCAGAGTTTTAACTCTTTCTCTTGGGCTTCCCACTTCTCCTTCTGGGCATCTTCCTTCTGTAACTCTTCTTTCAGCACTGAGCACTGTGGAGAAAAAGGACAAGGCCACAGGGGCTTGGCTGGGGGTCCCAAGTACCTGTGTTCACGCCCAGGTGTGTTTCCTGCTGTATAACCCAATCACACCTCTGAATTCTGAGAGGTAAGACAATTTGTGTGATGGGAGCACGGGATCCTGCAGTCGTTCCCAGTTCACCCCTCTCATGAGTTCTGAGGAATAGAGCATCCAAATTCCTCTTCAAAGTTAGCAAACTTCACTGCAGGGGAAATCCAGCTTTGCAGAGTCTGGGTACTTAGGGTGCAGGAATTGGGATGTTTTCACGCTGTGACCGGTGAGGGTGGAGGGGCCCGAGCCAGTGAGCTCGGGTCCATCTTACGGCTTTTGTGCAGGTTGAGTCTCAAAGACACAACTGCGCCGACTGGTGTGGAGGGGTAAACGGAGCTGTCTTGCCCGAAGGCGGCTCGGCAACAGGAATTAACGGCATAAGAATGGATGTGCCTTCTTTTGACCCAGCAATTCCCACTTTAGGAATGTACCTTAAGGACAATGACTGGAGAAATAAGTAAATCTGTAGTTTCAAGGATGCTCTTCACAGAATTGTCCGTAACAGTGGAAGAAAAAAAAAAAAAGAGGAAACAACCCAAGTGTTGTTTAGAACAGCAGACCACTTTATAACACTGGGTACATCCAGGAGAAAGTATGTAGCTTTTAAGACGAATGATAAGAGCGTTGATTTATTAGCATGGGAAAATAGTAAGTATTTAAAATTTTTAAAAATGTGCATAGTATAAATTCACTATAAAATGATTGATTGATTGATTTCTAGGCAATATATAGAAATAAGACTGGAAGAACATACATGAAAATATTAACACTGATTTCTCAAGGTTGCATTTCCTCTCCTCTCTTTTTATTTTTTCTTCTCAATGTCATCTACTTATTTTTCTAAAATTAACACACATGATGTATGTCATTAAAAAAAAAGGCATATCAAATGTTCACAAGAGCAGAACCCTTGGTGGTGACGAGCCCTTCTTCTATTGGCCAGCACAGTCTAGAGGAGAAGGGACCTCATTCCGAGGTCAACGAGGAAGGGGAAACGGGGACATAAATCATCCAAATGCATTTCAGGAGGTAGAAGAGCCAAGCAGGTGCTGTCTTTGCAGATTCCTTCTACTTAGCACCACCTCTGCATCCCCTTCCCGTCCCCAAAACACACACACACACACACACCCCACATAAAACAGCTATAGCACATGCCTGGGAAGACACTCTGCTTGGGAGAAACGAATGCAGAGGGCTTGGCCAGGCAGCCAACCCAGGGCAGAGGCAGAACAGCACAACTAAAACCAGCCTCCCACTTCTCAGAAAACGATTTTGTCATCCCCATTTCACAGATGGGGAAATGGAGGCCAAATAAGTTACAATAAAAGAAAGCTCTGGGATGGGACCCTGGTCTGTCTGATCCCAAAGCTCATGCAGTGCCTTTCACCAGCTCCAAACTGGATATGGTACTACGTACCAGGTATTACTTATTGTGCCTTTTCCTTGGAACCTCAAGATCTGTTCTCACCCCACCCCCATGCAGACCTAGCTATCGGGTAGCCTCTGGGAATCTCTGAGTTGCCACCTGAGATGAAAGCTTTGAGGTTTTACCTTGACTCACAGAAACAGGCACATCATGCAAATACTGAGAAATCTTATCCTATAGAGTCAGGATTCTAAAGTTAGCATTGAAGGCAAGAGTTGCAAATAGTCAGTTACATGGAAAAAGCTCTTTGCTTGCCTACCACGTTCATCTTCCATAGAGACATTCTACACACTAAAGTCTAAGGAAGAAATGAGAGTCTGCGTGTTTGCATCTGGATCTTCAGATATTCTGCTTTGAAGACAATTATGAGAACCAGTGGTGCTGGGACCATGATGCAGCCGTGTGGTCATCCTTGCTCACAGAGAGATCGTATTCTGTTTAATGTTAAACTTTGTACTGGCAGTATATGCTCATAGGTGTGTTTGTTGCTGGGATTAAACAAACTCATTTATAATAGGGGTTAGAAAATGTTTCCTGGATTTGAAAATATATATTGCTTATTCTGAGCCACATACACACTGTCCTTTGAAAGGCTTCAGAGAAGTTGGCCACCTGCCCAGCAGCTACCCTCCCTGTGTCCTTGGGCACTGGCCTCATCTCACCACCGTGTGTCATGTGACTCCACTGTGTCTGCTTTTTGCAGCTACAATTTGCTGATGACCCGACACTCACTCTGGAGCTGAGGGCTTCGAGCTGGTGATCCTTTTCTTTGTTCTCACTTTTCAGTTGATTCACCTCCTGTTTTAGTTGTTGAACTTGACCATCCTTTACTAACACGTCTCTTTGCAAAGATGACACCATCTCTGTAAAAGAACCAAACCAAACCAAAACAAAAGACTCATGGAGGTCAAAGAGGCAGGAAGGATTATTGGCAACACCATGGCTGTCAGCCAACGTTTGGACAAGACCTTCCAAGTCTGGCCCACCACCGGTGCCCTCCTAGAACTGGGGAGGCTTTTTCCAAGGGTCCCAGAGCAGGAATGGGAATGAGAGCAAAGTCCACGGAACAGGGTTTGAGGCTTCAGTGAGAATGAGGGGCAGTCAGCACCAGCGAGAGGAGAAGCATTTGGGGGCCCCTTGTGGGCACAGGCCAGGCAAAGCTGGGAGGAGAGGCCACACCATGGGCCTGGGGAACAAAGGCCCAGCACAGGGAAGGTCCAGGAATTCTTCTCCAGAGGCCAGGAGACGGGCGTGTGGCAGAGGGCACTGCTGGACGCTATTGATGGGGTGGTGGTTTTCACACTCCTCTGAGTTTGGACCCCTCTCTACCACTTATTAGCTTGGTGGTCTTGGACAAGTTATTTCACCTCCCACTGTCTGTCCCACACAGAGTTATTGTAAGGGTCAAATGATGCGGTATGTCCCAAGAACTCAAAGTGGCTAAATTATGTTTGTTACAGGGCGCCTATTATTTTTCTCGGCAGCCAGCTTCCAAAATGGCCCCAATGATCCCTACCACCTAGAATTCATGCCCTGTGTAGCCCCTCCCACCCTGAATAGGGCTGCCATGGGTAACCAATATGATACTGTGGAAATGATGGAATGTTTCCTCCCAGGCTGGGTCATAAAATACACTGTGGCCTCCTCTTTGCTCTCTCTCGAATCACTCACTCCGGGGGAAGCCAACTGCTGTGTCATGAGGACACTCAAGCAGCCCTAGAGAGAAGCATGTGTGCTGAGGGACTAAGGCCTCCAGCCAATAGCCACATGAGCAGCCATTCTGAAGGGGGATCCTCCGGCTCCCCCCGAGGCTTTAGATGACATGACTGATGCCCCAGCTGACATCTTGACTGCAACTCATGAGAACTAAGTCACCCCCCGCTCAAATTCCTGAACTACAGAAACTGGGGGAGATAATAAATATTGGTTGGGGTTTTATCCATTACATTTTGGGGTAACTTGTTATGCAGCAATAGATAACTACTCCATTACTGTAGCACCATTTTTTTAAACATCTTTATTGGAGTATAATTGCTTTACAATGGTATGTTAGTTTCTGCTTTATAACCAAGTGAATCAGTTATGCATATACATATATCCCCATATCTCTTCCCTCTTGCATTGTAGTATCATTTTGAATAAAAGTGGGAAGAAGGGTGCATAAATGCAGTGGTATTGGGTTATCTCCTACAGTTGTTTTCTTGAAAGAACATCAGGCCTAGTTTTAGTGGTAGGTATCAATCAAGAATGTCTATGAAATAAAGCACAAAATGCTCCAGAATTTCATTTTAAAAATGAGCTCTGCCTCCAGGACACAGTTCAGTTACTTGGAAATCCCTCTGGGGCTTGCCACACTTTGAGTGGGTCCAGCCCATCTCAAGCGTTATCCCAACCCAGGTCTGTCCGACTCCCTGATCGGAGAAGGTGGGATCTGAGACAGGCTTGATGCTTGGATGAGGTTTCACTGGGCGACATACGGGAGGAAGGTGAGGACCAGCGAGTTCATCCTTCCATTCCTGGTGCCCAGAACAGCACCTAGCCTGGGGGAGGTGCTCAGAAAATATCTGAGGACATCCCAAGTGAGGGAGGAGCATAAGCAGAGACCTGGGGGTAGCAGGGGGTGGGGCTGGGTGTGATTAAGTTGCAGAGTGAGGCAGAAGAAAAGCACAGATTCATACAGAGATGGGGATCCACGTGCGACTCAATGCTATGCCTGCCTTCTACAGCTGTGGGCATGTTTCCTGCTATGCGCTGGCTGCTTTCAGAGTGATGTGCCCCTCCGAGGCTCACTGCCTCCTCCCTGTCACCTGCTTCTCTCCCTCCCCTCGTCTGTGAGTGGTCCCTCCTCTTCAGGTCTCTAGACATGTCAGTTTCTGCTTAAAAAACTCCACTGGATTCCCAACACCCTTGGAATAAAAACGCAGACCCCCCGACCCTGCCCAGCCTCACAATCCCCTGTTCACTCCACGCAGCCTCGCTTGCCCTTGGCTTGTCCTTGCCCACCTGAAACAGGTCCTCTCTAAAAGAAGGACATAGCCGTGGAGGATGCAGCATAAACTGGTTAGTATCGGCTAGGTCCAAGGGGGTGTATGATTCGACTTCCAGGGGAACTGGAGCCTCATTACAGACTCATTGTAATACATGAGCAAAATGACACACGCACCAGCACCAGGACTCTTCCGAGGCTGACCATAAAGGTCAAAAAGTGGGTGGTGGGGCTTCCCTGGTGGCGCGGTGGTTGAGAGTCTGCCTGCCGATCCAGGGGACATGGGTTCGTGCCCTGGTCCGGGAAGATCCCACATGCTGCGGAACAGCTGGGCCCGTGAGCAATGGCCGTTGAGCCTGCGCGTCCAGAGCCTGTGCTCCGCAACGGGAGAGGCCACAACAGCGAGAGGCCCGCGTACAGAAAAAGAAAAAAAAAAAGTGGGTGGTGGCCCAATGCCTGGAAATCCCCGCCCCTTCCCCAAAATATTAGAGTTGTCCCAATCCTCCCACTCATTAGCCTATAAAATTACCCAGCCCATAAAAACTAACCGCCCCATATTTGGGGGCCTCTAGCCTTCTGAGATGGCCCACACTCTGTCTGTGGAGTGTGTTTCTCTCTAAAGAAATCCACTTCTTACTTTGTCTTTCACTGAATTCTTTCTGCGATGAGACATAATGAACCTGAGCTTTAGTTAAGTCCCGAGACCACATGCGTGATCTCGATTAAAAGATAGTGGGTTCTGACTGAGTTCGAGTCCCAGCCCACGGGTTCAAGTCCCACCTGAGTTCCATGGTTGCACACCCACTAAGCTGGTCCCCCTTGGCCTCCCCCCTTGAAGCGCTGGCCACCACGACACACAGTTTATTTTCTCCACAGCACCATTGCTCTCTGAAGTGGGCTTGTTTATTCATCCGTTTACTTTTATTGTCTGTCACCCCCTCCCAAATCTGTGAGTACAGGAATCTGACTGTCTTGCTTGGCTCTCCCTCCCCGGAGCCTGGAACGGGGCCTGACACCTAGTAGGAGCTCAAGAAACATGTGGAAGCAATGAAGGAATCCAGGGAATCAAAGCTCAGTCACAGCTGTGCGTTGGCTGCCCCTCTCCCAACCCAAGCCCTTTATCAGGGAACCACCTCTGATCAAATTAGAAAATGGTTTCCCTTGGGCCCAAGTGCACTCGGCTGAAATGGGTGAGACCATGGGTGCCTTAAAGGAGTGACCCCATTTTGTCCACGCTCTAGTTTGCACTCAGGCTGCTTTGTGGAACCACCCAAGCCACAAGGCGACCTGTGTTCTCCCTGGTGGGGCCAGTGCTCAGGAGACCTTGTAGCCAAGAGATACCATTCTCTCAAATATTTACCTGGCCCTGCCCTCGGAACTGGGTGGCAAGAAACCTCCACTGAGGGAGAACTCTAATGCACCGACACGGGTGATCCCTGAGGCTGCACCCAGGTCAAGGGCACAGGTGTGCTGGTTGACTGGTGATGTCTGCAGGGGGAGGGCAGAAGCTCTGGGGCCTGAATGCAGAAGGGCCTCACCTGACGTGATGGCGGCGTCCCTCCTTAAGTTCTCAACCTCGTGCTTCAGGGAGGTGATTTCTAATTTTCTCTCAGACAGGGTCTGGCACAGCACCTGGTTGTAGCCTTGCTGTAGGGCACTGATCTGTGGAAGGAGGCAACACACAGTCAGAGGGGGCCAGCCAGGCCTGCAGGACACGCCGGTACTTCTCCAACGTTGGGCAAAGAGTCGGGTTGACATTGGATCGGGGTGTTGGGGAAACCAAGGTTTTCAGTTGTAACTAGTGGAAGGGGCAGGAGGGCCTGTTCCTTCAGTGACCACCATGTCATCGGTCCTCGAGACACGAACCTTATCTTTGTGGCCACCCAGGGGCTCCGGTGCTGCTGTCTTCCTATGACCTGTGGGTTTTCAGCCATAAATAGACCAGCTGTTGGTTCCAGATCATCCAGCACTGACTGGATGCACAGCAAAGTTCAAGAGCCGGGAGCAGGTTATGAAATGAATTCCCTCTAATGAGAATAGAGGGTAGTTTATACCTCACAGAACACTCCAGAGTTTACAAAGCCCGTTCACACATGCTACACTGATACTCGTCACAGCGTTGCTGAAGGCTGACGTTCCCATTAATGTGCCCATTTTGCAACGGAGCCAGGTTGAGACTCAAAGAGGCGAGGCCCCCTGCTCGGGATTATGTGGCTGGTCAGACGTGGTGTCTGATTCAAACCCAGTCTTTAGTTGCCTGGTTCCTCCTTCCCAGGTGGCTCTAGGAATGAGCGTGAGAAGTTGGAGGCTGTAAAGCATGGCATGGACTCGGGAGCCGGACTGTGGCCTTCAAGTCCTGCCTCTGCCAGTTAACGGGCTTTGTGAACACAAGGAGGACACCATATTCTGTTTCCTTTTGTTCAGTCTGTACGCGGGGTGATGGTAGTCCCAACCTGATAGGATTGTGAGAAGTATTTTAATAAGTTAACATGTGTACAAGTGCTCAGATCATGCCTGGCACACGGCACAGGGGGATGAGCTGTGACGGTCCTCTCCTCTGACTACCCACGGGGTGTTTTTTTTGTTTTGTTTCGGGGGATTTTTGTGTTTTTTTTTTTGCGGTACGCGGGCCTCTCACAGTTGTGGCCTCTCCCATTGCGGAGCACAGGCTCCGGACGCGCAGGCTCAGCGGCCATGGCTCACGGGCCCAGCCGCTCCGCGGCATGTGGGATCTTCCCGGACCGGGGCACGAACCTGTGTCCCCTGCATCGGCATGCGGACTCTCAACCACTGCGCCACCAGGGAAGCCCTCACGGGGTGTTTTAGCTTCAGCTTCCCTCGTCCGTCTCTGGGGAAGGTAGTTGGTAATCTTTATGTGTGCATTTGTAAGCCTTGCCAGGCTCACTTAAACGCCAGTGTGGTTGTTATTAAGAGGAAATACAGGGGCTTCCCTGGTGGTGCAGTGGTTGAGAGTCCGCCTTCCGATGCAGGTGACGCGGGTTCGTGCCCCAGTCCGGGAAGATCCCACATGCCGCGGAGCAGCTGTGTCTGTGGGCCATGGCCGCTGAGCCTGTGCGTCTGGAGCCTGTGCTCTGCACTGGGAGAGGCCACAACAGTGAGAGGCATGTGTACCACAAAAAAAAAAAAGAAAAAAAAGAGGAAATACAGGAATCGTGGGTGGGAGGACCACAGGTCGGCTCTATCTATGGCTGCTGTGAGCACCCTCTAAGTCCATGGCTCAGAGCCCCCTCAAGGGCGGGCCCCCCTCCAGGGGTCTAGGTCTACACGTGGGGTGTGGAAGGCTCTCCATCAAAGGCAACGTTGGTAAGGGCCCGAAAGTAGCTGCCAGGCCTCGGCCTCCACAGAGCAGGTACCCGAGAGGCCAGGAAAGAGAGCTGGGCCTGGAACCCCCTCCCTCTCGGTCTGATGTGGCCAGACTGCTTGTTCTGAGTGGCCAGGACTTTCCCACCTCAAGGTGCACTGTGGGCCTTTGCCCTGTGATTTTTCAGATGTGAGGCCTCAGTACTAACACAGGGACACGTTTATTGGGGCATAAATGCCACACAATCCGTAGACAGGACAAGAGCTAGCTTGTTTTGTTTTAGTATTTTTTTTTTTTTTTTGCTGTACGCGGGCCTCTCACTGTTGTGGCCTCTCCCGTTGCAGAGCACAGGCTCCGGACATGCAGGCTCAGTGGCCATGGCCCACGGGCCCAGCCGCTCCACGGCATGGGGGATCTTCCTGGACTGGGGCACGAACCTGCGTCCCCTGCATTGGCAGGTGGACTCTCAACCACTGCGCTACAGGGAAGCCCCACTAGCTTGTTTTGATAGATCAAAATGGAAGTGACAAGGAGAAGGGTGCAATTTCTTTTCTTTTCTTTAAAATAAATTTATTTATTTTATTTATTTATTTTTGGCTGTGTTGGGTCTTTGTTGCGGTGCACAGGTTTATTGCAGCGCCTTCTCTTGTTGCAGAGCATGGGCTCTAGGCGCACGGACTTCAGTAGTTGTGGCACGACGGCTCAATAGTTGTGGCACACGGGCTTAGATGTTCCGCGGCATGTGGGATCTTCCCAGACCAGGGCTCGAGCCCGTGTCCCCTGCACTGGCAGGCGGATTCCTAACCACTGTGCCACCAGGGAAGTTATGGGTGCAATTTCATTGTTCTCCTAAGGTAAGTTTGCCAGATTTAGGGGAGGAAAAATGGATGTTCACTTAAATTAGGATTTCAGATAATGAATAATATTTCAGTGCAAATGTGTCCCATGCAATATTTGGGACACACACTAAAACGAAATTCTAAAATTCAAATTTAACTGGGTGTCCTTACTTTATCTGGCAACCCCACCCGAAGAGAGTTCCTAAACTTCAGTCATTCATATACCACTTTCACCATTTTTCCCATGTCTCTTGGCTAGTCCCACTATAATTTCTTAGCATTTTTCGTAGAAGCAGCTCCCTTTTTAAACTTAAAAACGTGCATTAAATTAAATATAACTGTTATAAGAGTAAATAGAGACTCACTATCTTAAATAAAAATAATCCCTCCAAAAGAAGAAATACAGGAATTTCCCTGTTTACCATCAGACCAGGTTGCAGGCATCACACTAAAAAAAAAAAAAAAAAAAAAAAAGATTGGGGGGAGGTGGTGGGCATGCCCAGGTAATGGAGTTCGGGCGTGCTGATATGGCCACCAGATGGCGCGCACAGCCTTTGGTCTTGGTTTGTGTCCTTGGAAATCTTGTCATTATTACTCTGGTAGAATTAACAGAAGTGTCAGGGTCTCACAAGTTTTCTGACTCGTTTCATGCACCATCATGGTTCAGAGTCTAGGACATTTGGGGCAGTTACACTTACCTTTTCCCTGGGGCACCTGAGACATTATTGGGGGGGGGGTCTATGATAGAAGTTGCAGGGACACAGGCCACTCTGACCCCCACTCTCCCCAAGGCTATACTTTTGCATGTTTGTGCTTTGGAAACTTTGAGTGAAACAATTCTTTCACATCTTACTTTTCTCTGTTGGGGGGAAATACAACTTTTCCATAAAAGGTCCTTGGAACACTGAAAGTGTTTGTAAGCTCTTCTCAGCTTGATGCTTTTATTTGCATGATACCAGAGATAGAACACACAGAGACAAACTTCCAGAAGGGAAAACATACGTTCCCCTCTAAGACTCCAGTGGTTTTGACAGATTTAAAATATTTCAATCTGAGTGTCAGAGTTTTAGGATTTCGGATTGCTGGAAAACTCCAACGAGTCTTCAAACCTCTTTGATACTTTTACTATCAAAGTAAATATCCATATTGTTTGTAATGGCATAAATTCCAAGATGTTTAATGTCTGTTAAGCTGTGTAACAAAATGGGCACTGAATCATAAGAAAGTTAAGAGTGCTAGGAGGAGTGATTGTTTCAGGATGATAATTTGGCTTCTAATTACCACAGGTGTATAAGAGCACATGGAGGTAAGAATTTTCTAGTGATATTGTAGCAGATCGAAGATCTGCGAGAGCAAATCATTATGCACACACCTTCGGGGACCAGGGAAAACACATAAAGTAATCAGAACCATAAATCAACCTGCCATGTGGCTTACACTTCTGGTGGAATGCCCTGCAGGCAGTAGAATAGTTAAGAAACTAAAATGTCAGTGGATGAAACTCGATTTGAGTTCAAACCGATGGAGCCTCTGGTTCATATATGCCTTGCTATAAAATATTCTTCTTCAGTTATAAGTGAAGCTCCAGGGGTAGGGGCGGCAACAGCATGATGCATCAGTGTAATTATTTCTAGATAATATCTTTGTAAAAAAACATTTTTCCCCCAGATATCGGCAGCCACTTTAAATAATACTCAAATTGGGACCGGCTGATATTCAAAGATACGTGGAAATTATATAATATTCTATGTCAAATATATTTCAATTATTTAAAAAAAGGTATGTGGGGAATTCCCTGGCAGTCCAGTGGTTAGGACTCTGTGCTTCCACTGCTGGAGGCCTGGGTTTGATCTCTGGTCAGGGAACTAAGATCCTGCAAGCCGCGTGGTACGGCCAAAAAAAAAAAAAAGGTATGTGGGAATAATTCAGCCTCATCCATGTACCTGAAAAAGACATGTCATTTTCTCAGGAAAGCTCTGAAATGGGAGAATAACTGAAAGGAATATTTCAGCAAAATTGGGTTCAGTTCAAGAAAAAGGTGCTCATTAATGTGTCAGCTACATGTCAAGGTAGCTGTTTGCACTAATAATCCCTACAGGACCTGTTACTTTCATTGTTTTTTCAAAACCAGGTTTGAAGGAGAGTCATTAGTTCCTTTAAATATTAGAGCATGTATTTGTTGACTTGTTTATTCTGTCTCCCTCACTAGAGCATAACAGGGGGAAGGATCATGTCTGTCTTGTTCTCTGCTGAATTCTCAGAGCCTGGAAGAGGGCATGGCACGGGATAGGCCCCCCAAAATATTTCTTTGGATTAATGGACGGATGGATGGATGGATGAATAAAGAACAAACAAACAGCCACAGTCCTAACAGAGTTCTAGAAGGTTACTGGGCCCAACCTTTGCCTTCATGGAGCCTACAGTATCCTGCTAGAATCTCCTAGGTTCACCATACACAATCTGTGCCCTTTCTAGAGCACCATTTCTAGGACTGAAACTGTGTACCTAGAATCGGTTACAGAGGGAAAGACAGTAAACAGAGCACAAGAGAACAAAGGCCCCCAAGCACTGACTACGGTTTTTTTTTTTCTATCTCTTTTTTAAAAATGTTTATTTATTTATTTATATTTTTCTTATTAGTCACCCATTTTATACACATCAGTGTATACATGTAAATCCCAATCTCTCAATTCATCATACCACCACCCCCACCCCCTGCCGCTTTCCCCCCTTGGTGTCCATACGTTTGTTCTCTACATGTGTGTCTCCATTTCTGCTCTGCAAACTGGTTCATCTTTACCATTTTTCTAGGTTCCACATATATGCGTTAATATATGATATTTGTTCTTCTCTTTCTGACTTACTTCACTCTGTATGGCAGTCTCTAGATGCATCCACGTCTCTACAAATGACCCAATTTTGTTCCTTTTCATGGCTGAGTAATATTCCATTGTATATATGTACCACTTCCTCTTTAACCATTCGTCCGTCGATGGGCATTTAGGTTGCTTCCATGATCTGGCTATTGTAAATAGTACTGCAATGAACATTGGGGTGCATGTGGCTTTTTGAATTATGGTTTTCTCTGGGTATATGCCCAGTAGTGGGATTGCTGGGTCCTATGGTAATTCTATTTTTAGTTTTTTAAGGAACCTCCATACTGTTCTCCATAGTGGCTGTATCAATTTATATTCCCACCAACAGTGCAAGAGGGTCCCCTTTTCTCCACACCTTCTCCAGCATTTGTTGTTTGTAGATTTTCTGATGATGCCCATTCTAACTGGTGTGAGCTGATACCTCATTGTAGTTTTGATTTGCATTTCTCTAATAATTAATGATGTTGAGCAGCTTTTCATGTGCTTCTTGGCTAGTGGTATATCTTCTTTGGAGAAATGTCTATTTAGGTTTTCTGCCCATTTTTGGATTGGGTTGTTTGTTTTTTAATATTTAGCTGCATGAGCTCTTTATATATTTTGGAAATTAATCATTTGTCAGTTGTTTCTTTGCAAATATTTTCCCCCATTCTGAGGGTTGTCTTTTCATCTTGTTTATGGTTTCCTTTGCTGTGCAAAAGCTTTGAAGTTTCATTAGGTCCCATTTGTTTATTTTTGTATTTATTTCCATTACTCTAGGAAGTGGATCAAAAAATATCTTGCTGTGATTTATGTCAAAGAGTGTTCTTCCTATGTTTTCCTCTAAGAATTTTAGAGTGTCTGGTCTTACATTTAGGTCTCTAATCCATTTTGAGATTATTTTTGTGTATGGCGTTAGGGAGTGTTCTAATTTCATTCTTTTACATGTAGCTGTCCAGTTTTCCCAGCACCACTTATTGAAGAGACTGTCTTTTCTCCATGGTATATCTTTGCCTCCTTTGTCATAGGTAAGTTGAGCATAGGTGCGTGGGTTTATCTCTGGGCTTTCTATCCTGTTCCATTGACCTATATTTCTGTTTTTGTGCCAGTACCATATTGTCTTGATTACTGTGGCTTTGTAGTATAGGCTGAAGTTAGGGAGTCTGATTCCTCCAGCTCCATTTTTTTCCCTCAAGACTGCTTTGGCTATTCGGGGTCTTTTGTGTCTCCACACAAATTTTAAGCTTTTCGGTTCTAGTTCTCTAAAAAATGCCATTGGTAATTTGATAGGGATTGCATTGAATCTGTAGATTGCTTTGGGTAGTAGAGTCATTTTCACAATATTGATTCTTCCAATCCAAGAACATGGTATATATCTTCATCTGTTGCTATCATCTTTAATTTCTTTCATCAGTGTCTTACAGTTTTCTACATACAGGTCTTTGTCTCCCTAGGTAGGTTTATTCCTAGGTATTTTATTATTTTGTTGCAGTGGTACATGGGAGTGTTTCCTTAATTTCTCTTTCAGATTTTTCATCATTAGTGTATAGGAATGCAAGAGATTTCTGTGCATTCATTTTGTGTCCTGCAACTTTACCAAGTTCATTGATTAGCTCTAGTAGTTTTCTCGTGGCATCTTTAGGATTCTCTCTGTAGAGTATCCTGTCATCTGCAAACAGTGACAGTTTTACTTCTTCTTTTTCAATTTGGATTCCTTTTATTGCTTTTTCTTCACTGATTGCTGTGGCTAGGACTTCCAAAACTATGTTGAAGAATAGTAGTGAGAGTGGACATCCTTGTCTTGTTCCTGATCTTAGAGGAAATGCTTTCAGTTTTTCACCATTGAGAATGATGTTTTCTGTGGCTTTGTCATATATGGCCTTTACTATGGTGAAGTAGGTTCCCTCTATGCCCACTTTCTGGAGAGTTTTTATCATAAATCAGAGTTGAATTTTGTCAAAAGCTTTTTCTGCATCCATTGAGATGATCATATGGTTTTTCTTTTTCAATTTGTTAATATGATGTATCACATTGATTGATTTGCATATATTGAAGAATCCTTGCCTCTCTGGGGTAAATCCCACTTGATCATGGTGTATGATCCTTTTCATGTGTTGCTGGATTCTGTTTGCTAGTATTTTGTCGAGGATTTTTGCATCTATATTCATCAGTGATATTGGTCTGTAATTTTCTGTTTTTGTAGTGTCTTTGTCTGGTTTTGGTATCAGGGTGATGGTGGCTTCAGAGAATGAGTTTGGGAGTGTTCCTTCCTCTGCAATTTTTTGGAAGAGTTTGAGAAGGATGGGTGTTAGCTCGTCTCTAAATGTTTGATAGAATTCACCTGTGAAGCCTTCTGGTCCTGGACTTCTGTTTGTTGGAAGATTTTTAATCATAGTTTCAACTTCATTAGTTGTGATTGGTCTGTTCATATTTTCTATTTCTTTCTGCTTCAGTCTTGAAAGGTTATAACTTTCTAAGAATTTGTTCATGTCTTCCAGGTTGTCCATTTTATTGGCATAGTGTTGTTTGTAGTTGTCTCTTAGGATGCTTTGTATTTCTGCGGTGTCTGTTGTAACTTCTTTTTCCTTTCTAATTTTATTGATTTGAGTCCTCTCCCTCTTTTTCTTGATGAGTCTGGCTAATGGTTTATCAATTTTGTTTAACTTCTCAAAGAACCAGCTTTTAGTTTTATTGATCTTTGCTATTGTTTTCTTTGTTTCTATTTCATTTATTTCTACTCTGGTCTTTATGATTTCTTTCCTTCTGCTAACTTTGGGGTTTCTTTGTTCTTCTTTCTCTAGTTCCTTTAGGTGTAACGTTAGATTGTTTATTTGAGATTTTTCTTGTTTCTTGAGGTGGGCTTGTATAGCTATAAACTTCCCTCTTAGAACTATGGGATGCTTTTGCTGCATCCCATAGGTTTTGGATCGTCGTGTTTTCATTGTCATTTGTCTCTAGGTATTTTTTGATTTCCTCTTTGATTTCTTCAGTGATCTCTTGGTTATTTAGTAACGTACTGTTTAGCCTCCACGTGTTTGTGTTTTTTACAGGTTTTTCCCTGTAATTCATTTCTAATCTCATAGCATTGTGGTCAGAAAAGATGTTTGATATGATTTTAATTTTCTTAAATTTCCTGAGGCTTGATTTGTGACCCAAGATGTGATCTATCCTGGAAAATGTTCCGTGCGCACTTGAGAAGAAAGTGCAATCTGCTGTTTTTGGATGGAATGTCCTACAAATATCAATTAAATCTATCTGGTCTATTGTGTCATTTAAAGCTTGTGTTTCCTTATTAATTTTCTCTTTGGATGATCTCTCCATTGGTGTAAGTGAGGTGTTCAAGTCCCCCACTATTATTGTGTTACTGTTGATTTCCTCTTTTAGAGCTGTTAGCGATTGCCTTATGTATTGAGGTGCTCCTATGCTGGGTGCATATATATTTATAATTGTTATATCTTCTTCTTGGATTGATCCCTTGATCATTACGTAGTGTCCTTCCTTGTCTCTTGTAACATTCTTTATTTTAAAGTGTATTTTACCTGATATGAGTATTGCTACTCCAGCTTTCCTTTGATTTCCATTTGCATGGAATATCTTTTTCCATCCCCTCACTTTCAGTCTGTATGTGTCCCTAGGTCTGAAGTGGGTCTCCTGTAGACAGCATATAGATGGGTCTTGTTTTCGTATCCATTCAGCAACCCTGTGTCTTTTGGTTGGAGCACTTAATCCATTCGCGTTTAAGGTAATTATCGATATGTGTGTTCCTATGACCATTTTCTTAATTGTTTTGGGTTTGTTTTTGTAGGTCCTTTTCTTCTCTTGTGTTTCCCACTTAGAGAAGTTCCTTTAACATTTGTTGTAGAGCTGCTTTGGTGGTGCTGAATTCTCTTTGCTTTTGCTTGTCTGTCAAGCTTTTGATTTCTCCATTGAATCTCAATGAGAACCTTGCTGGGTAGAGTAATCTTGGTTGTAGGTTCTTCCCTTTCATCACTTTAAGTATATCATGCCACTCCCTTCTGGCTTGTAGAGTTTCTGCTGAGAAATCAGCTGTTAACATTCTGGGAGTTCCCTTGTATGTTATTTGTCATTTTTCCCTTGCTGCTGTCAATAATTTTTCTTTAATTCTTGCCAAGTTGATTACTATGTGTCTCGGTGTGTTTCTCCTTGGGTTTCTCCTGTATGGGACTCTCTCTGCTTCCTGGACTTGGGTGGCTATTTCCTTCCTGATATTAGGGAAGTTTTTGACTATAATCTCTTCAATATCTTCTCGGGTCCTTTCTCTCTCTCTTCTCCTTCTGGGACCCGTATAATGTGAACGTTGTTGTGTTTAATGTTGTCCCAGAGTTCTCTTAAGCTGTCTTCATTTCTTTTCATTCTTTTTTCTTTATTCTGTTCCGCAGCAGTGAATTCCACCATTCTGTCTTCCAGGTCACTTATCCGTTCTTTTGCCTCAGTTATTCTATTGATTCCTTCTAGTGTGTTGTTTTTTTGTTGTTGTTGTTATTGTATTGTCCATCTCTGTTTGTTTGTTCTTGAATTCTTCTAGATCTCTGTTAAACGTTTCTTGCATCTTCTCGATCTTTGCCTCCATTCTTTTTCTGAGGTCCAGGATCATCTTCACTATCATTATTCTGAATTCTTTTTCTGGAAGGTTGCCTATCTCCATTACATTTAGTTGTTTTTCTGGGGTTTTATCTTGTTCCTTCATCTGCTACATAGCCCTCTGCCTTTTCATCTTGTCTGTCTTTCTGTGAATACGGTTTTTGTTCCACAGGCTGCACGCTTGTAGTTCTTCTTACTGCTGCTCTCTGCCCTCTGGTGGATGAGGCTATCTAAGAGGCTTGTGGAAGTTTCCTGATGGGAGGGACTGGTGGTGGGTAGAGCTGGCTGTGGCATTGGTAGGCAGAGCTCAGTAAAACTTTAATCTGCTTGTCTGCTGATGGGTGGGTCTGGGTTCCCTCCCTGTTAGTTGTTTGGCCTGAAGTGACCCAACACTGGAGCCTACCCAGGCTCTTTGGTGGAGCTAATGGCAGACTCTGGGAGGGCTCATGCCAAGGAATACTTCCCAGAACTTCTGCTGCCAGTGTCCTTGTCCCTTGGTGAGCCACAGCTGTCCCCTGCCTCTGCAGGACACCCACCAACACTAGCAGGTAGATCTGGTTCAGTCTCCTATGGGGGTCACTGCTCCTTCCCCTGGGTCCCAATGCACACACTACTTTGTGTGTGCCCTCCAAGAGTGGAATCTCTCTTTCCCCCAGTCCTGCCAAAGTCCTGCAATCAAATCCCACTAGCCTTCAAAGTCTGAGTCTCTAGGAATTCCTCCTCCCATTGCTGGACCCCCAGGTTGGGAAGCCCGACGAGGGGCTCAGAACCTTCACTCCAGTGGGTGGACTTCTGTGGTATAAGCGTTCTCCAGTTTGTGAGTCACCCACTCAGCAGTGATGGGATTTGATTTTATTGGGATTGTGCCCCTCCTACTGTCTCAGTGCGCCTTCTCCTTTGTCTTTGCATGTGGGGTATCTTTTTTGGTGAGTTCCAGTGTCTTCCTGTCGAAGATTGTTCAGCAGTTAGTTGTGATTCCAGTGTTCTCGAAAGAGGGAGTGAGAGCATGTCCTTCTACTCCGTCATGTTGAACCAAACCTGACTACGGTTTTAAGCAGAATTATGCACTGAGGCCAAAATTCATCAATGACCAATTGCTTTTTTATCAACTTTGTTGCAATATAATTTATGTACAAGATCAGTGGCCAATTTTAAAGTAGTTCTTTAAAACTTAAAAAAAAAATTTTTTTCTTTTGGATTTAGTTTCAGGAGGAAGGAAGTTGACTGGTAAATCCAGACATTCTGGGTGGAGATTTTTTGGTGACATTCCCTATAAATGAACCAGCAGCTGCCTTCAGGGTGTGATAAAGGCCTCAGTGTTTGGAACACTGTGGGGTTCCTCCTCCCCACCTCCAGCTCTTTCTGGCTGGGTCCGGGTGGGTGTGAGAAGTGGTCACTGAAGCGACAGGAGTTGGGTGGAAATGCAAAGCGGGTGTGAAAGCATGAGGTGTACAAGGTGGCAGAGCTGAGCCCAAGTCACATCACTGCCTCTCACTTGCTGTGCAAGCTGTAACAAGCTCCTGGGCATCTCTGAGCGTGCCTCAGTCTCCTCATCTGTAGAATGGCAAGTGTCAGAAGACTGAGGTTTAACTAGCTAATGAGGGGACTTCCCTCATGGTGCAGTGGTTAAGAATCCCCCTGCCAATGCAGGGGACAGGAGTTCGAGCCCTGGTCCAGGAAGATCCCACATGCTGTGGAGAAACTATGCCCGTGGGCCACAACTACTGAGCCTGCACTCTAGAGTCCGCGAGCCACAGCTACTGAAGCCCTCATGCTGCAACTACTGAAGCCCACGTGCCTAGAGCCCATGGTCTGCAGCAAGAGAAGCCAATGCAATGAGAAGCCCATGCACCACAGTGAAGAGTAGACCCTGCTCACTGCAACTAGAGAAAGCCCGTGCACAGCAACGAAGACCCAATGCAGCCATAAATAAATAAATAAAATAAATAAAATAAATAAATAAATAAATAAATAAATAAATAAGCTAATGCACCAAAAGCACCTGCACCGGGGCCTGAACATGGTAGGCACTTAATCAAATCTAATATTGTTCTTACAAGGCTAGAAACTTGCCAACCCTGCACTCCCTGTACTCCTCACCATGCTGTGCTCACTGCCCATTTCTAACTACCCGGTTGGCTCCCCCCAGGCTCTACCTGAGAGCTGTCACCCTGTGTTGTGACCGCAAGGCCCCGACCCACTTGTCTCTGAGCCTACCTGGTTTTTCAAGCTCTGGATCTCTCTCTGTTGGGCATCGTCCTCTTCATGCAGAACCTGAAACTTGGGTGGGCTCACCCTCTCCTTCTGCCTGGAGGCGGCTGTTTCCAACAGCTTCTGCCTCAGGTTGGCCACTTGGTTCTGCAGGCTTGCTATCACGGTGTCTTTGTATTTAGATTCAAGTTCAAAATCGGAGAGACGGCTGACTTCTTTTCCCAGCAGCAGAATTATTTCATCCTGGGTGGAGGCCAGATGGGAAATTTACTAGGTGTGGGTCTGGGTGTAAGGCTGAGCCCATTTAAAGAAAGACAGGAAAAATATGGTATCATTCTTTGGGAAGGTGAGGGCAGGCAGGGAGGGAAAAAGCAGACTTTCAAGGCTATCTCTGTCACTTGGAAAATCTCATAGAGACAAGAATTGGCTTAAAATGAGGTAATTGTATATAGACCCCTGTAATGGATGTCTATACCTCACAGGTACGGAAACTTTCCTTTCCCCGAGAATTAGACTTTCATATTAAGAACAACCATCCCACTTGGGAACTTTTGTTGCTAGAAAGTTTACTTAGAGTGTTTTCATTTATAATATTCAGCCTAGCACACTGGGGACCTAAAAAGGTAGTTAGGAAAACAACATTCTGTTTGACCACATTCTGCCTATAATGAGGGTTATTTGTTTTAACTTAAAACATTCTGAACTATTTGTTTTCCCTTTCCTCTCTTCTAATATTTCCTGCCTCTTTTGGCTATTCATGTATGAATTTTTTCCAGGTAACTCAATCTGGAAAGTAAATGAGACAGGAATACTGATTTATTTGCATGGGCTCATGTAAACTTTTGGCTGGAAAAACAAAATTGCTGGTAGACTGTACCCACAGGTATAATTAACCCTGTCCTCCATCTCTCCAGTGATAAAGCTCTGCAGCCAAAGAATTGGTTAGGTTTTCCAAAAAAGGAAAAAAAAATTCCCCCAAACTTCTCACCAGACGTTATCAATAAAATGTCAGAAAAACTGAAGAAGAAGAAGAAGAAGAAGAAGAAATTCCCCAGAGGCCTTTTCCAAAGCAGTCGCAGGAGGAGGTAAACGGGCAATTTCTGGGCCAGCTCATTCCCAGGAGAGCCGTGCAGTCAGCCTCACGACCTGCTAGCTCCGTGACCTGGGGAAGGACAGGGTCTCGCTCATGAGAAAGCCTGTCTGACACAGCCAGCTGCTGCCAGGGGCCTTCCTTTGGGTCCTTGTGAAAGTTGGTGGCAAAACTTCAAGAGAGAGCATCAGACATATTCCCTACTCCTGGGCAGTTTCCCCTGTTTCACCCTGTTATGATCAGCCAGGTGCTTATTCATTTTTCATGCAACAAACATTCATCGGGCAGCAACTAAGTGCCAGGCCCCGTGCCAGTGCTGGAATATAAGAAGTTTGCAGAGGGCAGTGGACAGCTGTGGGTTCTGCTTTCCTGCTGAGGGTCCCCTTGCCCTTCTTGGAGGGAGTGTTCCTCCTTCCATTTGGTCTGGGTAGGACTGTCAGTCATGTGCCCTGCTCCTTCCTGTCCCACCTCCCCATGTGCATGTGGCCCAAGCTGGTCAATGAGAGATTTCACACATCGATTACAGAGGGAGAGGATCTTGCCTTCTTTTGGATCATGTAGGCATGTTTGCCTGAGTTTGTCTTTTCTAACACACAAAGCCAGCCTTATGAAGAAAGCCAGACACTGAGGGAAACAGAGGGGAGAAGTTGGTAGTGGGGAGGTGTTCTGATGACATTATTCAAGCTCCTGGATCTAGCCATACCTGAAGCTAGTGGCCCTTTAAATTTTCCAATAAGATGAGCTAATCAATGCTCCCCCTCAAGCTAATTTGTTTATTGTCACTTGAAGGAGTCCTGGCAAGTCAGGGTATAAACGACTTATCAAGAGAAAGAATTATTTCTATTATAAATAGAAAAAATGATAAATGGCTTATAAAAATTTTCTATAAATAGAAAAAATTATAGTGGTTGCACTATATTTCCAAGTTAAAATTGAGGCAGGTTGAAAAATGGCTACAAATACTTTGCAGTTTTGCCATCCAGTCTATTTCCCCACCCTCTAGTCTGGGCTGGCCCCGTGACTAGCTTTAACCAACGGAATGGAGTGGAAGTGATGCTGCATGATCTCCAGGCAAGTTCTTACAGGCTGTGCAGCTTCTGCTCTGGCCCCCTGGGAACCCCGAGACCACCGTGCTGTGATGAAAAGGCACATGCACAAAGGGGTGCACCAGTCCAGGCGTCCTGGCTGAGGCCCTAGATGTGGGAAGGAGGCCAATGGAGACCGACCACCAGCCTGGCCAAGCCAGCAGCTTACTGAGGCCGCATGAGTGAGGCCAGGGGACACGAGCAAAGGAACCTTCCAGGTCAACCCATAGATTCTGGGGAATAATGAATTGCTGTTTGAAGCCGCTAAGTTTTGGGATGGCTTCTTACACAGCGATAAATACAGAATCTGAGTGTGGCTTCTCGCCTTTCTGCAACATTTTTCAGAGTCTGGTCCCAGGATGCCTGGGTTGGAACCCCCTGCCTCCTGAAGGTTTGGATTTCCGTGTCTGACAAGAACCCCAGGTAGGTCTGCTCCTCACAAACTCTGAGAATTGCTGCAGGAGCAGGCCCTGGCCCTTAAGGAAAGCGAGATATTATAGACTCCTTCTTTTAGAGTAACTTTCGAGTTGTGTCTAAGTGGGGAGAAATTGACCTGGGCCCTTCCCAGGATGGCTTGAATCCACCTGTTCTGCTCGCATCCCTGCTTTAAACCTCTCTGGTTCTTTAATGAGTCTCTCGGCCCACGCCTCCCTGACTTCAGGGCTCACGTCCTCCTGCAAGGAACGTGTTTTTGCATCACTGTTCCATCACTGAAGGTTGACCAAGTGATTACTGTGTGGGAGTTAGAAGTACCCGCTGAGAAGCTAACCAGACCTCGCTTTGAATCCTAACACTGCTCCTTGCACTGGGCAGCCTTGAACACATTACTGAACCTCTCTGAGATTCAGTTTCCTCATCTGCAAAGTGAGGGTGATGCAATCTTTTTTGAAGATGGTGAAGATTAACGAGCTAATAAATGTCAAGTGTACAGGACATGGCCCAGCACAGAGTAGGTGCTCAGTACCTTGTAGTTGTAGATGTTATTTGGGATAAAGTGAGCAGTGGCCAAACCTGGCTGAATGTCTTGGGAGGAAGAGGTGGTTTCTTGGAAGTAGGAAAAAGGGACAGTCCTTGAGACACAGAGAACAAGAGGCAGTGGCAATCTCTCCATGGTCCCTCTTGCTGCTGTAGCTCTGTGCTTCCCCAAGACCCCTCACCTTATCGTGCTGGGACAGGTCCTGGTCCACAAAAATTTCTCTGTAGGGCCCTGTCCCAGGACTTTCCTCGGCCACTGATTGTTCCGACAGTTCCGCGGCGTTGGTCCACACTAACACACAAGGTCAACAGAGAAGGCAGAGGAGACAGTGAGTTTCCCCAAAGTCTTAAAGAATATTTTCAGATTAACCTTCACATTCATGAGACTTATGCACTGAAAGCATTACAGGAGGACTGGAAAGGGTAAGAGCTGCCTCATTTCTCTTCCCCAGCATTAACTGCACTGATGCACTGTGGTGTGTCTCTTTCCAGACTTTTTTCTATGCTGCATAAGAGCTGAGGACCTTGGGCAAGTCATTTGCTCTCTCTAAGCCTTCGTTTCCACATACATAATTCAGGATCCCTGATAGTCTCTGTTATAAAGGGCTATCTGGAGATTAAATAGAATAATGATATAGAGCAGGGCTTGGCAAACTATGGCCCTGCGGCCAAATCTGGCCTTCTGCCTATGTTTGTAAATAAAGTTTTATTGCAACACAGCTACAGTGATTCATTTACATATTATTTATGGCTGCTTCCCAGCTACAAAGGCAGAGCTGAGTAGTTGCAGCAGAGACCATGTGACCCACAAGCACTACAGTATTTACTCTCTGGCTCTTTACAGGAGAAGTTTGCTGACCCCTCAAGTAGAGCATTTAGCCCTAAACATTAGCTCTGTTTGTTTTATTGCAGCCATATCTTTTCAAGAAACAAAAATGCATTTACATGATAGAGATTCTTATCCAGCTTACTTTTCAGCTAACAATATCAAAAACATCTTCCCATGTCAGTATTTGAGGCTGTACTTGGTTCTTTTCCAGGGTAGCATTGGGGTCCATTGTACAAGTGTGCCAAACGTGTTTAACTAGGATCCACTTGATGGCCATTTAAGCTTTCCTATATTTTTTCTTATTTACCCCAGTATTACAAGGCCTTTTTATATGACTTTCAGGGATTATGGCATTGTGTTTGGGGGCCCCACTCTGTATCACATCAGACATCTCGCAATTCACTCACATCAACACTGAATACATTTCTTTTTATTGGTGTAGAAACGTTTGTAAAGATTTCTATAATTCTACGTGTGAGATCACTTGGGCCCAAGCAGCGTATTTTAAATTTCCAAGTGAGTATGGTTTCTGGACAGTCACTGCACATTCTTATCTTTTTGTGAAGTGAGAAACTGAACAAATTGTTTTCAGTGGTGATGAAACTTTAATGAGTATTAACATTAATGATGAATGAAGCACTCACTGTCATGTTTGTGGACATTCATCATTTATTCATTTTGCTTCTGTATTTCTTATTTATGCATTTTAGAGTCAAAGATTCCTGCCCCCCAGCCAGGTCTCAAACCTCTTTGTGGACCCCAGAACCTCTAGTGGACATAGCTGATGGCCTGTGGTGCCCAGAGAATGCACAGCCTTGTGTGTTGAATGAGCAGCCCTGGCCACAGTGTTCCCTGGGGCGCGAGGAACAGAAGGGCCTGGAACTTCAGCAGCTGCCCATTTTCTCTCCCTCCACCTCCCCAACTAGGTCCATGATTAGAAAACTTTTATTTGAAGCTCACTGCCCCCATCTGACTCTCTTGGATCCTGAGCAGCAAAGTCCTAACTGACTACAGCAGCAGTGCCTGATAGAGAAATAATGGGAGCTACAGAATGCAATTTTCAATTTTCTAGTAGTCACGTGAAAAAGGTAAAAAGAAGAGAGGAATTTTTTAATGATCAATTTTATTTAACCCAATACATTAAAAAGCATCATTTCAACATGTAATCGACAAAAAATATGGAGATATTTTATATTCTTTTTCTTCGAGGCATGAAGCCTTTGAAATCTGGGGTTTATTTGACACTGATTGCGCATCGCAATTTGGAAACTGAGTTTTCAGGAGGAAGATTTCATCTGTTTTCATATTCCTCAAGAAATCGGCTCTCACTGGAGGAAGGTACTGACTGGCCTGTGTCCCCAGGGAGGGCCTCGGGGTCTGACCCTAACTGGGCCCCTGTCCAGTCTCAGCTTAGAGTTCTGGCGTCTGATGCCATCTCTAGGGGTGACTCCGGCTGCCTCTGCGACCCTGTCGTGGCTGTCTTGAGGGACGCTTCCCTGCAAGATGATGGCCGGAGGGGGGACTTCATCAAACTTACAGAACAGGCTGATCGATGGGGTCCCTTTACTGGGGAAGGTGTGTTTACTCAAAGTCTTTGTGGGGCTAGAATTTGCTCTGAGACTTGCTTTCCTTACACCCAGGCAGGGAGGTGCGGGAGCAGTTACCCCTCACCTGCCGCAAACTTCTTTACCGCCTACTGTTATTTATCAAAAAGAACCTAAGGGCCATGTATGACCAAACCGGCTTAACTCTAGATGCTGGATCCTTCGGAGGTCCCAGTGGGGAGAAGCCCCAGGGAGAGTCGGGAGGGCTGGGGCGGTGGGACGGCGGATATGGGGACGCAGGCACTTTAAGAATTTTCGGGCATGAGCTGTTGGCCAAAAGCCAGGGGAGTTACTTTAATATTTTAACAACCCCCAGCTGTCCTGGTGCGCTCCAATAATCACCAGTCTGCAGGAGGGGCAGTATGTGTGCACCTTAACTGTGTCTTTAAGACATTGTAAGTTGTAAATAAAAGTTAAATAACAATCATGGTTAGGTAATAACTTAATTTTTAAATTTTAATATTTAAAATTTAAATATTAAAATTTTAAAATATATAAATTATTAAGATTGTAAAATTTAAAATTTAAATATTAAAATATTAAATATTTTAATATTTACTGAATGTTCGCTATGCACCAGGCGCTGTGCTCAGCACTTACAGGCAGGATACGATTTCGTCTTCATAACAACCCAGT
Organism: Mesoplodon bidens; assembly: GCF_964165515.1. Lineage (NCBI taxonomy): Eukaryota > Metazoa > Chordata > Mammalia > Artiodactyla > Ziphiidae > Mesoplodon > Mesoplodon bidens. Next base: position 40,284,075 of record NC_138164.1, on the reverse strand, counting down.
GAGATAGGCATTATTATTCCCATCTCCATTTTATACGTGAGAGATATGAGGCACAGAGACGTCAAGTCACCTGCTCAAGGACACACAGCTGGTAAGTGGTAGAGTCAAGGGGTGAACCTAAGTTTGTTGGATTCAGAGCCTATGCTTTTAACCACTATGTAGTCAATGTATTGAAGTGGGAAGATGTTTATGACATATTATTGAATTTTAAAAATCAGGTAGGGAATTCCTTGGCAGTCCAGTGATTAGGATTCTGTGCTTCCACTGCAGGGGGCACAGGTTCCATCCCTGGCTGGGGAACAAAGATCCTGCAAGCTGAACGGCACGGCCAAAAAAAGAAAAAAAAACCTAACCTATGTTAGGTTCATATGATCCCATTATTGGGAAAAATATATATATATATATATGAATCAAGATGCTATTTTAATAAGTCACTCCACATATTTTCTTTTCTCAGTATTCTTCCCCACCTCCCATGAGCTCTTGCCATTAAGATTTGGCCTTGGAGCTGACGTTTTATTGCCTTGTGGTAAAGGAAGGATGAGTATTAACTAGAACAGGGTGATTTTTCCCCCAGGCAAAATGATGTTTTGATTTTTGACAATGTCTGGAGACATTTTTGAGTACCACAGTTAGGGCGGTTGGTGGTGGTGGTGTTGCTACTGGTATCTCTGGTGGGTAGGAGTCAGGGATGCTGCTAAACATTCGACAGTGGACAGGACAGATCCTTCAACAAGGAGTTATGCGACCCACCTGTCACTGTGCCAAGATTGAGAAACCCTGACCTGATCTGCAGTAAATAAATCCTTGGCTTTGGGTTTTCAAATAGAATTTTTCAAGTCTAAAGCAAGGTGACAGTCTAACAGTAAGCCAATTTAATTGGAAGAGCCCAGCTTTGCTAAGAGAGGAAAGAGCTTTCTCGGAACCCTTAAAAAGAGGTGTTTTCTGTCAAGAGACAGCATGGAGGACTGGAGCACAGAGTTTTCTCTAAAGCGTAGAGTAGAGAGGCCCAGACAGAAAGGAACTCCCCATGACACGGGAAGATGAAAGTCCTTTTCTGAGGATGGCAAGAGTGTCAGGGGAACGAGGGCAAACGTTTGGAAACATGAGACCTGGCTGAGAGGCTGAGGAGATAGAGCCCAGGTAGATGTGAGGGACTCTAAGCCATACGACTCATCCTTCATTTCTCCAGGGGGAATCCAAGTCCTTCAGAGAAGCCCCAAGTTCAGCATGGCACTGGAGAAACCGGTGATTACAGTGGAAAAATTTAAATGGCAGAGTGAAAAAAAGAAAAGAAACAGCCCATGTGCCATGTGTCCAAAGGACACATTAAAAAAAAAACCCCAAAAACCCTGTATATATGTTCATAAGACAGAACATGATGCATACAACAAAATGAATGAATCTCAGAAATACTATGCTGAGTGAAAAAAGCCTTCCACAAAGGAACATGTACTACATGGTTCTGTGTACTTGAGATTCTAGAACAGGAATATCTAATCCATGGCGGGAAAAGAATTCAGAAGAGTGGGTGCCTCTGGGGCCTGGGGCTGGGAATTGACTGGGGAGGGACATGAGGGAACTTTCTGGGGTGATGGTAATGTTCTATATCTTGATAGGAATTTGGGTTACATAGTTGTGCACGACTGGCACAACTCAGTGAGCACATTCAAGGTCTAACACCTTTCAGGGTGTGGTAGCCAGTCTCCAAGATGGCCCCACTGATTCTTGTCTCCTGGTATTCAGACCCTTGCATCATCCTCTCCAATACTGGATGGACTTTATATTAGTTAGCTGGGGCTGCCATAACAAAACACCACAGGAGGTCTTAACAAAAGAAATTCATTTTCTCACAGTTCTGGAGGCTGGAAGTCCAAGATCAAGGTGTGGGCAGGGTTAGGCCTCTCTCCTTGGCTTGCAGACGGCCACCTTCCTGCTGTGTCCTCACATGCCCTTTTCTCTGTGCACGTGCATCCCTGGCGTCTCTCTCTCTCTTCTTACAAGGACACCAGCCCTTGGATTAGGGCCCACCCAATCATCTCATTTTAACTTACTCATCTATTTCAATACACTATCTCCAAATATGGTCACATTCTGCAATATTGGGATTGAGGCCTCAGCATATGCATTTTGGGGGAATGCAATTCAGTCCGTAACAAAGCTTCTCTATGTAACCAAGGATATTGCAGAAATGACACAGTTTGATTCCTGAGGTTAGATCCTAAAAGACATTGCAGCTTCTGCCTCACTCTCTAGGACCACTTGTCTGGAGGAGCTGGCAGCTTGAGGATGCTCAAGCAACGTATGGAGAGGTGCACTTAGTGAAGAACTGAGGCCTCTTACCAAAAGCCATGTGAGTGAACCATCCTAGAGGTGGGTCCTCCAGCCCCAGACAAGCCCCCAGAGGACCACAGCCCAGCCACCACCATGACTGCCACCTCATGGACAAGCCTGAGCAAGAATCCCCCAGCGAAGCCATTCCCAACTTCCTGACTCAGAGAAACTAGGAGATAATAAATGTTTACTTTTGTTTTAGGCCATTACATCCTGCAGTAATTTGTTATGCAACAATAAGTAGCAAATACAGGTTTGGGCACCAGGAGTGGTGGAAAATTTAACAAAAACCCTAAAATGTGGAGTGGTTTGTGATGGAACAGTGGCCAGAAGCTGGAGGACTTTGGCCAAGAGTCTTTGAGAAAGCCTGAATAGTCTTAGTAGAAGCCCGATGGCCTTTGAGGAGGCAGTGAGGGAAGGGTTTCAGAAAAGTGAGGAAAATGTTACTGGGGTTAAGAGATCCTTGTCAGGTGGTGGCAGAAGGTTTCCTAACACGTTGCCTGTGGTCATGAGGAAGGTAGAAAATGTTTGTGATGAGGCTGAGTGGTCAAGCTAAAGAGAGTCCCAGACAGAGTCTTGGAAGGTGCTGCCTGGTTACTTCTTGCTACTTATAGTGAAATGTGAGGGGGAGAGACAGTTAAAGGAAGGGCTGTTAAATCAGGGCAATGCTCTGGGCTTGAAAATTCCCTGCCTCTCCAGGTGGCAAATGAAATATAAGAAACAGGTTCTGGGCAAAAATCAAATCAAGGGCACTCTCAAGAAAACACAGTCCAGAGAAGAAGCTGAGGGTGTGGTTGTAAAATCCTTTGTTAAGAATACAGATCCAGGGCAGTGTCCAAGAGAACCCTTCGGTCAAAGAACTGGGCTTCTAAGAAGCTTCTGTCCTTTGTCAGTCTTTGCAGAAGCCCATGGTGGAAGGGCTTGTGACAAAAAAGTCTGTGGGCATGGTTTTTGCCTGATAGGATGAACCCCAATAAGAAGCACTGCCAACTCAGACTGACAGAGACCCACAAAAGTCAAAGAAGCGTCTGGACCCCCAAGCTTCTACAGGCAGGAAGCAGGCTATAAAACTATGCAGCCACATCCAGGGGACACCTTTCATAGGAAAGGGAGGACGACTCAGAAGGCAGAACTCACGGACCAGGGGCAGAGCCAAGAGCCCTGGAAAGTCATTTCTGGGCAAGAGTTGGACTGAAGCCCAGTCAAGGAACTGCCTATATTTTACCAGCTGGACTTCAGAACTGCTTTGGGCCAGGGACTCCTGTGTGTTTCCTGTTTTTCTTCTTTTGGAACAAGAGGAGTGTATGTAGCAGTGATGCTATGTCTGTCCCACCAATATGTGCTGGGTGTGTGAGGGACAGACCCTTTGTTCAGAGGTCTTCAGATTTCTGGAAGTAGTACTTGATGAGCTGAACGTAACGTACTACACCCATGAGCCCCATCTGTACCTGGACTTGATTTAGACGAGATTCTGGAATTTGAGCCGATGCTGTTACTGGGGTGAGATTTTGGGGGGCCTCGGGAGAGAGGAGGAGGAGTGTGATTCATTGAGGACCCGAGGGCAGGCTGTGGTAGCCGGCCTCCAAGATGACTGCTGATAATCCCCGCCTCCTGGTCTTCAGGCCCGTGTGTAGTCTTCTCCCACACTGGAGGGTGACGCCCTGGGTAACCATCAGGATATTGCAACAATGACAGAGCATGACTTCTGAGGCTTAGTCACAAGAGATGTTGCCATTTCCATCTTGTCCTCCAGGATCACTTGCTCAGGAGGAGCAGCTGCCGTGTCATGAGAACGCTTGAGCCACTCTCTGGGGAGGCCCATGTGGTGAGGAACCGGGGCCTCCTGCTGACACCCATGTGAGCAGCCGTGTTCGAAGTGGATCCTCTGGCCCAGGTCAAGCCTTCAGATGACTGCAGCCTTACGAGGGACCCTGAGCCACAGCCGTCCTGCTAAGCTGCTGCCAAATTCCTGACCCCACAGAAACCGTATAGATGATAACACATGTTTGATTTTGCTTTAGGCTGCTACGTTTGGGGAGAATTCGTTATGCAATCATGATAACTAATACACATTCTGTGTTCATTTTACATGAAGGAGACAAAAAATGTTGAGTTCTAGTTAATGGTATATGTGCTAAAACATTTAGGGGGAGGACTACAGATGTGTGCTATTTATTTTGAAATGCATCCAAAAAATAAGATGGATTAATGCAGGACAAGAAGGATGGGTAGACAGAAATGTAATAAAGAGTACAGCAAAGTGTTAGCGGTAGAATTAGGAGGAGAGCTGTCTCTATAAAATTCTTTTTGCTTTGCTGTATGCTTGAAAGTTTTCACATTAAAATGCTGGGGGGGTCTTCCCTGGTGGCGCAGTGTTTGAGAGTCTGCCTGCCAATGCAGGGGACACAGGTTCGAACCCTGGTCTGGGAAGATCCCACATGCCACGGAGCAGCTGGACCCGTGAGCCACAACTACTGAGCCTGCGCGGCTGGAACTTGTGCTCCGCAACAAGAGAGGCCGCGATGGTTAGAGGCCCGCGCACCGCGATGAAGAGTGGCCCCTGCTCGCCGCAGCTGGAGAAAGCCCTCGCACAGAAGTGAAGACCCAACACAGCCATAAATAAAGAAATAAATAAAATTAAATTTAAAAAAAATGCTGGGGGTAAATGGCTGAGTAATTTCTTAACTTGGGCGGTTGGTACATGAGCGTTCCTTAGACGATGATGATGATGATGTAAACTGCAGAGATACCTTTCATTTGCTCCTTAGTCTGTTTATTTCAGAATAATAACTATTATTTGAATGGCTGAGGGAAGGGACTAGGTGAGTGGTCCTGAGTGAGACCAGGGAAGGGTGTGGAGGCATCGAGAGACCTGGGGACTCAGAGGGGTCTGGGGCTGGGACACAGAAAACAGAGAATGGAACCTTCACACCAGTGGCCACAGAAGAAACCTGGGAATCATGCCAGGGACTAAGTCGACCCAGCTACTCTGCCAGTAAGCCTGGCAAGGCCAAGAGGATGGTGACAGACAGGAAGTCTCCTCCCCAAGTGCCATGAGGCCTTCTGGGGGGGAGGGGGGAGAAGGAAACCCGGATGGCTGTGTGTCCCCAAAGTGACCAGGCTGTGAGTGACAGTCACTGAGATAACCAGCCTTAAATTTGACCGAAAAGTGTTATTTTAGATTAGATTGAATACATAACCTCCGGAGAAATAATTTTCTCCATAAGCCTCAGTCTCCTCTTACCTGTAAAATGGTAATAAAATATTTAAAAACCTCCTAAGGCAAGAGGGATTTCAGTTACCAATATGTCTGTACATCTGAGTTGAAGTATATAAATTTAGATTCTGATACAAATTCATATATATTCATATATATGTACAAACACACACACACACTCACCACAGAGGTACTGACGTGTGCAGATGGGCAGAGCACAGTCTTGGAGGAGTTTGTACCAAAAAGTCAACAGGGAGAATTCTGGTGATAAGGGTGACAGCTTATCTTTTACTGTTTTCTAACTTTCTGCTTATCCCAATTTTTTCACATTTGATTATGTTCTACTTCAGAACCAGAGAACATAAGCAAAAGCCAGAGAAAGACAAATATCATACCATATTGCTTATATGTGGAATCTAAAAAAAAGGTACAAATGAACTTATCTACAAAACAGAGATAGAGTTACAGATGTAGAAAATAAACTTATGGTTACCGGGAATAAGAGGGGGGAGGGATAAATTGGAAGAGAGGGATTGACATACACAATACTATACATAAAGGAGATAACTAAGAAGGACCTACTGGATAGCACAGGGAACTCTCCTCAATACTCTGTAATGGTCTATATGGGAAAAGAATCTAAAAAAGAGTGGATACATGTATATGTTGAACAGATTCAGTGTGCTGCATACCTGAAACTAACACAACACTGTAAATCAACTGCACCTCAATAAAAATTTAAAAAAAAAGGGGAAAGCAGAAACTGAGACCCATCCTCCTAGCAAAAGCCCCTCCCCTAAGCCGCCAAGGAAGCGCCCATGAGTACCTTGCCTGATGATGGGAACGCTGTGGGCGGCTCTGTCCACCTTGAAGGAGAACATCTTCTCGCTGGCACTCACGGGCCGCCTGTGGGAGGCTGGTGGGACCATGGGGGGCTCGGGGGACCCCTGCGACCAGCTCCTCTGCACTGGCGCTGTCCAGATGCCCGGGTAGAAGGGGGTCTGTGTTGGTGAGGGTGACTGGTTCAGTTCCTGGGTGGCCCAAGGTGGCTGTGGCCTTGGCCAAGGTGCTGGGCCCCTCACCCATGGGAAGGAGACCTGCAGGGGCAGACAAGAGGGTCAGGGGAGGTTACGAGCAGCTGGGGTGGTCTTCACCTTTCTGTCCCGGCGACATAATTGCTGCCCTAGATTTCGGCGTATAAGTCACTTCTCCCAAGAATCCCTCCCACACTCTCCCCAAATTTGGGATGGCGGTCCCCACCATGGGTCACCTTGCACACTATCGCACCACCATTTATTGGGTGCAGCCTTCGTGCCAGGCACCCACTCAAGAGATTCACATGCATTACCTCATTTAATACCCCTGATGCTCTGTGATGAGCCCGAGGCTGAGCAAGACCTAGTGACTTTCCCAGGACCACAGATTTGGCAGTGAGCGTCTGAGCTGGTACAACGCCACCTCTGAGCTCTGAGAGGCTGACAGCTTTTTGTCTACCTTGCTCAGCACCGTATCCTCAGCTCCTAGAATAAACCCTTGGCACATACACAGTAGGTCCTTAAATATTGGTTGAAAGAATGAATGAACACATCTCCGAGATTCAAGCCCAGCTCTCCAGGACACACACATCCACACTGTGTGTCTCCCTGGCACTCCCATTCCACCTCTTCCCCCGAAGCCGAGAGCTCTGGGGTGGCAGGCACCCCAACTGGCTCGAAACCCAGCTGGCTCATTAGCCTGTGACCCTCAACATCTGCCACATCTGATTCTTGGCAGACGCTCCATAAATATCTATCGAGGGAACCTTTTTTCATCTGACCCGGCGGAAGATGTCTGTATCTACTTTCATTAGAGAGCACATCAAAATCCATCTACACCGGGAGAAGCAAATGCTGAGAGGTGCTGACACCTGGCTTTTTCTTGGTTAATGCTGTTGTGGCCGTCCCTCGCCGAGCCTAGTGGTTAAACCGTGACATCGTGAATGCTACCATTTATTGTAATTACTCACCGATTTCTCGTGATAGCCCTGAAGGGGAGGAGCTCTCCTTATTCCTAGCTTACAAATGAGGCTTGGAGAGGTTAAGGACTTCACCAAGCTCAGGTGGTGGTGGAGAGGGTGGTGGGACTGGGGTTCTGGAAAGCTCTTTCCCTCTCTGTCTCTCTCTCCCTTCTCTGCCCCAACCCCACCCCCAGTCGCTTGGCAGAAAAAAACACACTTTTCAAGGAAGAAGCTAAGTTCAAAGGTTTGCCGCCTGTGGCGGTCACGTTTCTCTTTCTGCAGACTGCAGACACAGAATGAGAAACAGGACAGAATGCTTCCGAAATAGGAGCACTGGCAGACAGAACTTCCTATAGCTCCAGCTGGATTGTATTCAAGAGGAAGGTTCTCCACTCACTCAGGTTCCCAAACCAGTCTTTTAGCTACAGTCTTTCCCAGCCAAGTCAAGAATCTGGTGAATTCCCCTGAAGACTTTTTTGGAGTCAGGGAGAACACTGTTTGGGAAAATCAAACTCCAATTGCCTGGCAACACCTGGCCCAGCATTTATGATGACACTGGCCCCGTTGAAACCTGTTTCAGGAACGGACTTGGCAGTGTTCCAGAACTCTGTTACCTTATGTGAAGATTCGAATTTCTCTCCACTGTGGGCACCTCAGTCTCCACCTAAGCTTTCTTCCTTTCTCTCCTTTCAGAAGCTGAGGTGTCCTGCTTCTGCCTTGCACTCAATTCTCCATCCATCCTATCCCTTCCCGTCCTCTCCTCTGGGGCTGTCTTGCCTCAATCATTCCTACAACCTTTCCTCATCGATTTAATAAAGATTTATCGAATGAAAGGGCTGAAGGTGGGAAGGGGGAAATTTGAATATGTTTTACCCCCGCCTGATAGAAAACAAATCGAGAGACCACGGGTAGTGTGGAGGAATTCCCTTTTGTGCTGGGATGCTCAGGTAGATGTGCCTCACTGCCCACTAACTGCCAGGGTGCTAAAGGGAGTGCTCATATCTCATGCCTCAAGTGGTTCACTGCCGTAGTGGACAGGCCGCAACCCACCTGGCTCTTCTGGAAATTCCAAGAATCTCCCTCCCAATCTGTCGGCCCATTGCTGTGGGTGGGGCTAAGCAATCAACCAATCACACTCCCTGGACATACTGATTGGTTCAGTGGTGGGGCAAGTGATGCAATCAGAGCCAAGGAGACCCAAGAAGACTTGGCTGGACACCAGGATCTGGAGTGACCTGGTGGGACTTCAGAATGCAGCCAGCATGAGGGAGTGGAGCCCAGACATGGAGAGAGGGAAGCGTTTTATTTATTTTTCAAATTGTGGTAAATAACCTGCAACATAAAATTTATCATCTTAGCCATTTTAAAGTATACAGTTCAGTGGTGTTAAGTATAGTCACATTTCTGTGAGATGGATCTCCAGAACTTTTTCGTCTTGCAAAACGTAAACTCTATTAACCATTAGACAACAACTCCCCATTCCCTCCGCCACCCAGCCCGTGGTGACCAACATTCTGTCTCTATGAATTGGACTACTCTAAGTACCAAGTACCTCAAATAAGTGAAATCACATGGTACCTGTCTTTTTGTGACTGGCGTATTTCACTTAGCATAGTGCCCTCAAGGTTCATCCATGTTGTAACATGTCAGAATTTCCTTCTTTTATTTTATTATTTTTGTGTGTGTGTGGTAGGCAGGCCTCTCACTGCTGTGGCCTCTCTCGTTGTGGAGCACAGGCTCCGGACGCGCAGGCTCAGCGGCCATGGCTCACGGGCCCGGCCGCTCCGCGGCATGCGGGATCCTCCCGGACTGGGGCATGAACCCGTGTCCCCTGCATCGGCAGGCGGACTCTCAACCACTGCGCCACCAGGGAAGCCCTTCCTTCATTTTTAAGGCTAAATAATATTCCACCATACAGTTTAGAGTGTATTTTTTTAATCCATTAAGCGTCATGGGCACTTGGGTGGTTTCTACCTCATGGCTATTAGAACTATGCTGCTGTGAACATGGTGGGGAAAATAAGGAAGCTGGTTTTGAGCACTGGCTGGAGTGCTACCCTGAAGTGCTCCATCTCTGAGGCTGGCTAGAGCTGGTTTCTGTTGCTTGCAACACACAGAGCCCGAACGATAGGGCCCCTAGTGGGAAGGAGCCAAAGATGTATAAACGCAGCAGAGACTCCAAGCTCTTCGGGTTTAAAAATTTAAAAATAAAGTTTTTTTTTTTTTCTCTGAAGCATGTTGGTTGAGGGTAGCTTTAGTTGGATGGTTAAAGTTGGTTTTCTCTAGTTTCCCGGCTTGCTTTATCAAAGGGAAGGTCAAGGTTTTCTCAGAAATTGCTGCTGGCAACTACAACGATACAGGCAGGGAGAAAAGCAAACATAAGAAGAAGACTCACATTAAAAGCTAGCTCTGGGCTGTACAGGAAGCATGGGGTCAAGGTCAGTTATCAACAAGTTTGTTTTTATTATTTATTTATTTTAGATTTAATTCTATTTATTTTTGTCTGTGTTGGGTTTTCGTTGCTACGTGCAGGCTTTCTTTAGTTGCCGCGAGCGGGGGGCTACTCTTGTTGTGGTGCGCAGGCTTCTCCTTGTGGTGGCTTCTCTTGTTTCGGAGTGTGGGCTCTAGGCGCATGGGCTGCAGTAGCTGGGGCACATGGGCTCAGCAGTTGTGGCACGTGGGCTCTAGAGCGCAGGCTCAGTAGTTGTGGCGCATGGGCTTAGTTCCTCCACGACATATGGGATCTTCCCAGACCAGGGCTCGAACCTGTGTCCCCTGCACTGGCAGGTGGATTCTTATCCACTGTGTCACCAGGGAAGTCTTCAAGTCTGTTTTTAGAAACTTTAGTTCAAAAATACACGCTAATGCCTTTTCTCTTTCTTTGTGTCTGTTCTCTGACCATATGGTATGTTGCCATGGTTGGGTTTTTTGTTTTGTTTTTGAGGTAGCATATGTGATACTCCTGATTTCTTTTCCAGGTTGGGGCTTCCCTGGTGGTGCAGTGGTTGAGAGTCTGCCTGCCGATGTAGGGAACACGGGTTCGTGCCCTGGTCCGGGAAGATCCCACATGCCACAGAGCGGCTAGGCCCGTGAGACATGGCCGCTGAACCTGCGTGTCTGGAGCCTGTGCTCCGCAACGGGAGAGGCCACAACAGTGAGAGGCCCGTGTACCGAGAAAAAAAAAAAAAGCAGGTTGTCAACCACCTGGATTAACCATGACCACATCCACGGCTGAATTTATATTAGCTTTAATAAACACAGGTCAATGATTTACTCAAGAAATCACTATCCATTTTTTTTCAGATTATCTATTTGTTCTTTGTGTTATTTCCCCAATATCTGCTTCTAACCCTGAAAAGAGTGTAAGTTGAATGGGACACCCTAAAAAAACTTCGAAGTAGTTTGCACATCGAGTGCCTACAGTACACATGAATTCTGCCAGGAAGCCCTGGAGCCTGCAGAGAAGGTGGAAACTTAGACCTTGCCCTTGGAGAGCTTGTTATGTGCTCTGCCATTTGTAAGTAATTGTGGACAATACAACGACTATGAGCCACTGTGTAGAGAAGCCACAGATGTGCCACAGACTGTGCTGGGCACTTAATGCATGTGGTCTCATCTGATCTCCAGAATAATCTTGCAGGAGGCATTTTACCCCTCATTGTGTGGATTAAGAAACTGAAGCTCAGAGAGGTTAAATGACTTGCCCAACGTCTCACGGCCAGGAAGTGGTGACACAATTTGACTCCAATACCTGTGCTCTTAGGACTTCTAGGTTACTCGAAGTCATGATTTATTACCTGTTTTCCATACTCACAAACGGATCTTAGACGATTGGTTAGTGAATGATAGGATATTTTCCAAGTTAAAAAAAGGAAATGAACATTAGATGGTGTGAAAAAACACAAGACATCGCATGGGCTACTTAGAAATGGGATTTTCTAGGAACACTGACAACTGTCTTATGGAAGTGTTATTCTTTCTGGTACATGCCACGCCCTGGAAGCAGCTCAGAGGACCCCAGCCTCCATCCGGGAAGACCTGTGGTATGTTCACTGCTGTACCAGAGGAGTGCTGGGGCCAGCTGGTACCCGCCCACGAGAACTGATTGTTAAATGTCCAGGAATTTTGCCAACTGGTTGAGAAACACAGCCATTAATAAGAATTAACTTACATAAATTTACAATTAAATTATATCAGAAACAATTGGTATACAAACTTAAAAGTCACCCCTTCCTAATTATTTTACTCTATTTTATTATTACCTATGCTCTTGAGGTTATTTCACTCTACTATATGTTTCTGTTGGAAATGTTACATAGTAATGCGTTACCACACCTCTCTTTCCTTCTCTGTATTCAGGGATGTGTCACTGGGAGCTGGAAATTGACCGTGGAGGGCGTATTACACCATAGAAATCAGGAAATGTTATAAATGAGGGCTTGGTTTTTAAAAAGTTTTATAAATAGGTTTAATAATGGTGGTTCATGTAGAGCTTGATTTTGTTTGTTTGTTTGTTTTGTTGATTGCCTAGACTTAAGACGGTAATGGAGAAAATGTTAACAATGCAGATTATACAAAAGCATGTTGTGTCTTAGCCGTTATGTTATGAATAGAGCAAAAAATTGGGGAAACGTTCTTCCAGTATTTAAAAATTATTATCTGATGCAGCAACAAAGTCACTCATGTCACTGATGAACATGTGAAGTTCTAACGTCTTTCTTTTTTCACTTGTATTATTCATAAATCCAAAAATCCAAAAATACCCACCAGTGCTCAGGTTGGGAACTCTCTCATTCGTCAACTGCAATGAGAAATTGGCTATGGATACAAGAGTTCACCTAAAGTCAATGAAAGCATTCTGTGAGACTCAGCTGGCTATATAGAATTTACAAGAAAGAGTACTGTATATCTTGTTACATGGAAAGACTGTGCTACACATTCTTTATATCAGTAAACCTTATGCTATGCATCCATGTACTTTACTTTTCCCAGAGAGCTGGTCATTAAATATTTACCAGCCAATTGCTGGCTGTGCTGGCACCCAGCAGAGTGCCTGCTACTCATGGTAGGTGTTCGCTGACTGAGCTGAACAGTTGGCAAATGGAGTGTAAATAAAAAGCACTTTGATTCTGGGGCTGGGATGGGGAAAACACATGCTAAGCCTGGTGCATCTTGTAACAGCAGAGAGTAAGCAAGTGCCCAAAACGAAAAGGTGGGGAGATGCTCAAGGACACAGCAAGCAATCTGAAAGAGCTCCCAGTGGCCAAGGCTGGAAGAATTTGAGCGATGAACAAGTTAATGAGTATTGGATTATAATTCAAAGTGTAAAATCAGTATACATGGATCCATACTGACATAGATACATTAGTGAGTAAATACATAAAGGAGGGAGAAGAGACCGGCTTCCTTACAGAAGAATTTAACATACATAGATGTGGAGCTTAATTCCCATGGTCTGGAAGGGCCTGGGGGGTAGGGGTGATGGTGGCGAGCAGGGACACTGACCGCAGCATGGAGGAGCCATGGACCTGGAAAGACAGAATGGAGACTAGAAAACATGGCCAGTAGATCTCAGAAGCCAGGAGAGGGTGCTACTTGGTGCCAGGACAAATGGCCTTTATCTCAACAGCTACCGGGGTGTCACCGTAACTCAGAGACGGGTAATAATTCTATGTCCCCAAGAAAAGGGTAAATCATGTACGGGGCTTCAGTGTGAGAAATCAGGGTTATACATTTAGAACACAGAACCGCCAAGTTATACATTATTTTTAGGTTTTGGAACTTAAAAGAATTAAGTCCCTTTGAGCTGTTCAGAAAAGCCATTCGTTTGGGGTTTTCCCAGCTGTGTTAAAGGAGATCTGGCCCATCTAATTTTCCCATTTTCTTGTAAATCTTCAATCTTACGGTTTTTCCTTTCCTTTCAAGTTCTAATCAGCTTCCTGGTCAGTCCATAAAATGGGAAATAGAATCTAATGAGAAAACAGCCGGATTTTTGCAAATAGCTTTTGCTACCCCTAGACTTGGCCTGCTTCAATTCGGTCTTGCCAGATAGAGAGACGGAATGAATGAATGAATGAATGATCATCAACTAAGTTCAGAGAAGGAGCAACGTGGTTCTGATTTGGTAACAAAGGGTGTGGTCTGCCAGAGGAAGCAGGACGCGGCCTGGTTCCTGACCGAGTCTGGGTTCTGTCTCAGCAGGATGCTAAGGGTTCAGCCCGCGATCCCGTCTCCACCTCCCCCGATGTCATCTGCATCGCCTGTAGACATCTGGTGACAACACAGCCTCAGGGGTCCTTTTGTGTGAGTTTCTGCTGCAGAGGCCGAGCCTGAGGCTGTCTGCTGCCCTGTGCCCTCCACTTCACTGGTCTCGGGAAATCGCCTTTGATATAAAACACCCAGCCTCAGGAGTTCTCATCACATAAGTAAGTCCCCACGGGACCTGTAAGAGCACAGGGTAGAGGAAATCCTACAAGGTCAGGTAGGAGATGACAAAGCTTGACCAGAAAGAGGCTTTGTTCTGAAGGGCACCATACTCTCTGGTCATTCACTCAGTTGCCGGCTTCTCAACCCCCGGTACAGTAAAGCCACATCCTCCTCAAAAACGGGCCCTATTCAGAGGTCCCAGGAACGTGGAAACACCACCCTTCTTGGGGATGGACAACTAAGGCCCAGACTCTGAGCTTCTCATCACACCAGTTCACCACAGGAGAGAAATGAGCAACTCTGCTTCCTTGGAGACTGGCCTGGGACTTTTCCAATGGAAAAGTGGATTATTTGTCATTTTCCTCCTCCCAGATCCCTAGTGGCAAATCCCATTAGCAAGGCTCCACTTAGGCAATAGGAATGCTTCCTAATGTCATGGACATCTTCTTTGTTTTTGCCTCCCCCGCATCCATTTCTTCCATCTTCTGGATGGGCACCTTAATTTTTTTGCAGGGAAGACACCCTTTCCCTGACAATCCTGAGTCCATAGAATTCTGACCCTTCCACCCCAGGGGTGAGACCATAACCCAGGCCTGGCCAATCAGAGCATTCCTTGCCCCTGGCCTCAGTGATTGGTTCAGGGGAAGCCACGTGATCCAAGCCACTGTCAATGAAGATGCTGGCTCTTTCCCTGGAACTGCTACTTTGTAGGGTGCTGGGGCTGCTGGTGGCCACTTTCCTACAGGTGAGGCAAGAGTCTGTCTGAGATTGGGAAGCTAACAGGGAAGAAAGAGTCAGATTCCTGACCATGATTTGGGCGCCTGGATCCAGCTGGGCCTAAGCTGCAGCTTTTGGCCTTTTCAGTTCCATGAGCTTTTTTTTTTTTTTTTTTTGCTTAGGCTAGTTTTAGTTGGTTTTCTGACACTTGCAAACAATCAAATTTCCTGGACAGTATGCTTACTGAGACTTTAGCATAAGCATCACTATGTACTCAGAGTGAAAGTTGTTTTAAAGGTTATGACATGCTCAAATAAAACCCACCAGACTGTCATCATGCACCAAGTTTACCTTTCAACTTATAAAAGTAAAGCAGCATCTCCAGAGAAGAATGATTTAAGATCAAGGAATCAGTCATAAGACAAGTAGTAAAACGCTGCTTAGAGAAACTTTGATAGATAAATAGTTCTCTAGCTACAGCAGGCTTCAGACTACAAACCCCAAATTTCTGCTTCAAAAGTGACTCAGGGAAGACATTCCATAGTTTCATTTATTTCGTTTTTTGGCCTCGCCGTGCACTTGTGGGATCTTAGTTACCTGACCGGGAATTGAATCCAGGCCCTCAGCAGTGAGAGCACTGAGAGCACTGAGTCCTAACCACTGGACCACCAGGGAATTCCCAACAGTCCACAGTTTTAAAAGAAAACTTTCCAGTTGAAGAAACAGGTAAAATTTATAATATGCATCTGTTGTATATATAATATGTTAATGTCTAGTACATTTATCAGATCCATGTTAATGTAATTATATTATTACTATATTTGCAAATGCATATATATGTGTATGTATATTTAGAACCACATATTTCCAGCTCTTTTTTAAAGAGGTATTGAAAAGCCTGTTCAAAATTTAGTTTTCCAGCTTGTCTGTTTTTTCTTATTCCTCAGTAAACTTAAGCAATTAACCAGCACATTTCCTGGCACACAGTAAGGCTCAATCTGAGTGAGTTCTTTCTCCCCAGCTCCCCCCTCTATTTTAAGTTCTTCTTTTAGAAACCAAGTCAAATGAAAGAGGCAGGACTGCATAGTGTTACAGGCAGAGGCTGGTCAACGTTTTCTGTAGAGCCAGACAGTAAGCATTTCCAGCCCTGTGGGCCATAGGATCTGCCCAGCTTACTCTGCCATTGTAGCCGACAACACAGGCAATACTGAAATGAATGGGATGGCTGTGTTCCCAGGAAACTTTACAGAAACAGGCGATGGACCGCACTTGGCCCTGGGCCATAACGTGCCGACCTCAGGTTAAGACCTTGGGATCCGGCGTCACACAGACTCTGGTCCGGCTCCCGGCTCTGCTCCGTCTCTGGGACCCTGACGAGTGTGTCATTTCTGTGCCTTGTCTGTAAGACACAGGGATACCAACAGCCATTTCTTAGTCTGTGAGAAGTGGGTGAGATAGTGCACCTGAAATGCTGTGAACACGTCCTGGTCCATAATAAATGAGCATAAAACATTAGCCACCAGGTGTGATCACCATCGTCAAAAAAGGAGAAGAAAGGGCGCAACTGAATTTGTCCAGGAACGGCAGCAATATCCCTGGTAGAGAGTTAGTGGGTGGACTTCCCTGGGGGTGCAGTGGTTAAGAATCCGCCTGCCAATGCAGGGGACAGGGATTCGAGCCCTGGTCCAGGAAGATCCCACATGCCGCGGAGCAACTAAGCCCATGGGCCACAACTACTGAGCCTGTGCTCTAGAGCCCGCGAGCCACAACTACTGAGCCCGCGTGACACAACTACTGAAGCCCACGCACCTAGAGCCCATGCTCCGCAACAAGAGAAGCGACCGCAATGAGAAACCCGCGCACTGCAACGAAGGGTAGCCCCCGCTCGCCGCAACTAGAGAAAGCCCGCGTGCATCAACGAAGACCCAATGCAGCCAAAAATAAATAAACAAAATAAATAACATAATTAAAGAAAAAACAGTTAGTGGAGCCAAGGACTTCCCTGGCCGTCCAGTGGTTAAGACTCCACGCTTCCAATGCAGGTGGTGCAGGTTTGATCCCCGGTTGAGGAAGTAAGATCCGGTGTTAGTGCAGCCTAAAAATAAGTTAGTGGAGCCAAACAAGCAAGGAAGCCAGGTAACTGAAAATGCATTTTCTTCTATTATCAGTGGCTTTCGTTTTTACCCACATAATGAATCATCCCCTGTCAGCGTGTGAAATTACAGGTTGGACTGCGAATTGCAAGACCTTCCTTAACCGCTGGGCAGTGAAGGACCTGCCTGGGCTCTCACGGCCCCACGATGCTTCGTGCTAGTAGGAAAAGCCTCCAAAAGACTCAGGAGAGCTGGCTTTTAATCCTGGCTCTGGATCTATAAGACTGATGCCTAACCTTGGGGAAGTCGCTGAAACTCTCTGAGCCTCAGTTTATGCCATGATAGGGGTGGTCCCAGGGACCTCTATAAAAACAACTGAAGGGGGAAAGGGGACCTGGGATTAATGAGTAGCTCCTTGGCAGAAATTGGAAATTGAAGCTCAGAAAGGTAAATTCAGTTGAAGCTGGCATTTCAACTTGGGTCCATCCAACTCCAAAGCCCTTGCTTTCTGGATTGTGTTCTGCAGAGCTTCCCCATTAAAGCAGCAAGGAATATTGGCCGACAGAGGGCGCGCTTCTCACAAGACAGAACGTCATGACATTGCAGGGACAGAAGACAGTATCCAGGAGCCAAGTGGGAGAGCCTGGCTGGACTGGGAACAGGGCAGAGCAGGCTACAGGGAAGGCCAGACACAGGCTGTCATGGGGATGGGGGCTGCCGACAAGGAGCTGTCAACCCCTCATGGAACAACTTGGCACGTCATTTGTGGCCCCTGGCTTCCTTTTTCATTGTGGCCATTTCCATCTGTTTTGCCGTATTTCAGAACAGAGAGAGACATGATTGATACATATGGGTGACGTGGGTTTCCTTACTCAGCTGCCTTGTAAGAACGGCGCCACTGTGACTAGCACAACTTGTTTCCACACCTCCTTTCCCAGAGCTCAGAAAGCACGAGTAAAGGCAACAACCAACAAAACACACAACACGGCAGCACACCTGACTCTGGGACTTCAATTTCCCACGCCTGGTGCCAAGACTCTATGGGATTAATCAACGGTTGCTTCAGGGCATTGCAGATGGCCCTGCGGGTTATGTCCTGCACAACTTCAGTGGGCGCCATCCACATGGACTACGTTGTGAATGGTGACCCTGGAGTTGTGCAACATGGCAGCCCTAGGTAATACTTTGATGAGAGAGCTATAATTTACACAGTATGGTCCTGGGGGCTTCCCTGGTAGTGCAGTGGTTGAGAGTCCACCTGCCGATGCAGGGGACACGGGTTTGGGCCCCGGTCCGGGAAGATCCCACATGCCGCGGAGCGGCTGGGCCTGTGAGCCATGGCCGCTGAGCCTGCACGTCCGGAGCCTGTGCTCTGCAACGGGAGAGGCCACAACAGTGAGAGGCCCGCGACCACAAAAAAAAAAAAAAAGGATGGTCCTGGGCACAACCTGGCTGCCAATGCACTTTGTCAAACAAGAGTTTTTCTTTATATTTTTCCATCTTGTATGTTATTCTATGGGTAATTTATCTGCAAATGTATTTATCTGCTAGCGTGGGCAGGTCTTGGGAGGTTTCCCTGTCCATAAGGACACTTACAAAGGAGGCATCTTGGCTGCTCCATGCTGGTTTGCTTGACTCTAAAGCTGAGGGTTATCATGTGCTTATTAGGTGCCAGACGCTGGACTAAGCAATTTACGCACTTTGCCCACTTAATTCCACAGTCACTCAAGGTGGTAGGAACTATTGTTACAGGAGTGGGGACCGAGGCCCTGAGAGGTAGATGATTTGGGCACGTCCAGTATAAAAGCCGGTCAAGAGCAGGGCTGGGACGGCGCTGGAGTCAGCCTGACCTCAGGGCACGTGCTCTAACCACTGAGACATCTGCAAACACATCTGGATTCCTAACCGCCCGCACCTCCCCCGCCTCCCCCAATAAAATGCCGTCACACCCTCCTCTACTGGTTAGGGTCACCACAAAGCCTGAAATAAATGCTTTCATTTGGGAACTCTTTGTCGGGAGAAGAACAGTTCTCATCATACTGAATCTGTATGATATCAGGGCAGTCCTCCGTGGAAACTCCATCCAAGGAGGAAACACAGCGCCCTCACCACGGACCCCAAAATCAATTGGAAACAAGAATAGGCCGGAAGCAAGACGGCCACGAATTTTTTAGAAAAACTGGGCTTCAAAATATTTGATGAGAGATGCTCTTCAATACCTCTCCCTTTTCCCCTCTTCCTTTCTCTTCTTTTAAATAGCCAGCAGCTTGGGGTCATCAGGAAGTGGAATTTGTAGGAAGGTGTCAGTCAGTCCACAGGCCGCCCTCACACAGACGCTGCAAAGGACCCCTCCATGAATATGAGCGTCATGGATGGAAGCTTCTCAAGCTGGCGACGCCCCGGCAGAGAGCACTTTTGAGAAGATGGGGCTGTGGAGAGTCCTGCAAAGTGCCCTGGGCACAGGCCAGGGGAACACTTGTGCAGCTGCCTGCAGTCAACCGAGGAATGAAGCAAGGTGCAAGTGCGTGTAGGAATAAGAATTGAAAAAATCCGTGTATATTCGAGTGACCGTGAGAGTATGCTTTCCTCGGTGTGAAAACCAGTCAAGGCTACTGCTCCAGCTAGCATCAGACTAAATGGTTTTCTCCCCTCCTTTTTCCGCAAGTGGGGATAGTGTTTAATTTGCACTGACTAGCTGTGTGGCCCTGGGGAAATTACTTAACCTCTCTGAGTTTCAGATTCCTTTTCTGTAAAATGGGGATCATGGAAGAACCCATCTCATAGGTTGCTATGAGCGTGAAATAAGGGAGAGCAGGTGAATTGCTTAGCACAGTGCTGTTCACGTCAGTGATTCCTCCTGCTGCTCTCCTGGTTTCTCTTCTTACAAAGCATCTTCTTCCGTCTTATCTACTCAAGGTTAGAGGTCGTCATCACTTTTTCCCACAATTATATAAGAAGCACCTTGTAAAATAAAGTCCCCATTCCATAGATGTACACCCGTGTGCATAACAAACTTACTCAAAATGGCCAAAAGGTGGAAGCAACCCAAGTGGCCATGGATGGATGAACAGGTAAACAAAATGTGGTGAATCCATACAATGAAATATTCAACTGGAATGAACCATGAGGATATCATACTAAGTGAAATAAGATGGTCACAAAAGGACAAACAATGTAAGATACCATTTATATGAGGAACCTAGAATAGTCCAATTCACAGACACAGAAAGCATGGTGGGAGGGGAGGAAGGAAGCAGGGGGTTTGATGTGATGGGCATAGAGTTTCAGTTTGGGAAGATGAACAAAGTTCTGAAGATGGATGGGGGTGATGGCTGCACAACAGTGTGAATAGATTTAATGCCACTGTGAACTGTACACTGAAACATGGTTAAGATGGTAAATTTTATGTGTATTTTACCATAATTTTGAAAATTAAAAGTTAAAAACAAACCCCAAAATGAAATACCTCCAAGGTTTCTCCGAGGTTTGGGGTGATAGAAATGGAGGAAAATGTTCTGAGAGCAGGTTGTGGTGATGGCTGCACAACTCCATCAATATATTCAAATTGATTGAATTGGACACTTCAAATGGGTGAAGTTTCTGTTATGTAAATTGTACTTCAGTGAAGCTGTTAAGAGCAAGCAAGCAAACAAACACATGCTGTGATGGGGAGGAAACTTTGGAGGATGAAGGAGCTGTTCACTGTCTTGATTGTGGCTATGGTTTCACAGGTGTACCCATATGTCAAAGCCCATCCACTTACAGACTTTAAACATGTGCTGTTTATTGCATGTCAATTATATCTTAATAAAGCTGTGTTTTAAAAAGGCAGAAGAGTATTCCATATATAACGAACTCCTTATAACATATTAAACTCCTTAGAATATATTAAACAATATAATTTATTAAACAATGCCCCCTTTGGATGGAAATTTAGGTTTCAAATTTTATGCCCCTATCAATAATAGTTCAATAAATATCTTTGTAGGAAAAAAGAAGAAAAAAATGCAGATATTGTTTGCTGCTCCCCCTCTTCTTCTCCCCACGGGCAAGCCACAACGTCAGAATTTCCCAGGGAGGGGGCCTGGGAACCTGTAATTTGACTGAACATTCCTGAAAAATTCTTGGAATCAGACATGTTGGGGCACATTGAATCAAACTTCATGAACTTGGATTTTCAGGCTTGGGAGTGTGAAATCCCCTTTTCTTTGATCCCTAAAAAATTCTGTAAGTGTTCCATACAAATGATTCTAAATTTCGGTTTCCCTCCTATTGGCGGTGCATCAGAATCATCAGGGAGCTTGTGAGAATGCATATTCCCAGGCCCTACTCCCAGGGAGGATGTGTATGGTTGCCAGATTTCGCATAAATAAAGAAGTGAATAAATCAATATATAATAAACTATAGGGTGTCCGTTAAATCTGAATTTCAGATAAACACCAAATAATTTTTTAGCATAAATGGTTCCTTGCAATAGTTGAGCCACACCTGTACATAAAAATTATTTGTTGCTTATCTGAAATTCAGATTTAACTGGGTGTCCTGTATTTCATCTGGGAATCCTAAGTATGAGTCCTCAGGCCTGGGGTGAAGCCCAGATCTGCACTGTTGGTCTGCTCCCCACGTGCTTCGGACGAGGGGGATCCTTAGAACCCATGTTGAGAACCCCTGATCAGGTCAACACCTTCTATGTCAGGAGCCCCTCCTCAGGGCGGCCAGTGGATCCCAGTGCATCCCACAAGTGAGCACACTTTAATGTTGGTCCAAGGAGGAAAAGGGGGCTGAGAAGCAGCAGGAGAAAACTGTCCCAGGTTTTCAAAGCCAAACGTGGTGGATGCAGTGTCACGGGCCCTGCAGCCTGAGGGACGGTGCTCATCTTCTCTGAGTGAGTATTTAAGGCTGCCTAGTGGACCCACACCCCAGGATTCTGTCTAGATTCTCTAAACTTTATTTATTTATACCCAGCCTCGTCCCAGAAAGGACTTTAAGCCTCGGAGGTCTCAGTCCATGCAGGGTTCTTGGTGCTGGGGAGTGAGGTTAACACGCCGTCTCTCTGGGACACACACGACAGGTATTAATAGTGTGCTCACCACGAATGGGCATTATTCTGGGAGCTTTACAATGATAACCATCTCATTTAGCCCTCGAGATAAGCCTGCAAGGTCATTGCTGTCGTTGGCCCCATTTTGTAGATGAGGAAACCGAGGTTCCGAGGGGTCCAATGGTTTGTGCAAGAGCGCACCGAGTAGGCCAGTGGCAGAGCTGGCGTTCTGACCCAGGACTGTGTTGCTAACCAGCCCCCATCCTGCCTCCCTACTGAACTAGATACTTCTTGTCACTGAGCTTTGCTGGGCGAATTTTGGGTTACGTTCCGCTTAACCTGGGGCCATACTTTAGGTCCTGATCCCGGGAACATTTCTGATCCGGTGTGATAACAGCTGGCAGGCCTTGAGCGTCTACTCTGGCCAGAGACTTTGACTTTTTATACATAGATACTCTCTCAACGCCCTGCACCGCTGAGAAGACCCAGACCCACGCATACAGAGAAGCCTGGCCGAGGTCACAAAGCTAGGAAGTTGCAGAGCACTGATCTGCCTAAAAAGGAAGCATCCATCTCTGCATCTTCAAAAGCACACACTTGCTTTCCACCTCCCCTCGCCAAGCTTCACTTTTCAGGAAAACGCTCTCGCTCCGGGCTGGTCGCTAGGCAACCCTTGCATGTAATTCCAAGAAATGCCCAGGAGAGGGCGGGAGGACTCGCTCTCCCCGGGCACCCACGCGATGGGGCTGAACTTCGCAGAATCGCGAAAGGAAGAGTGACGCGCTCCAGACGAACTCCACCTGTGGCCGTACCCGAGCCCTAGGCTGCACAGAAGGTGACACAACACGGCACCTCTGCACCCCACCCCACCCCACCCCCGCAGGGGCCTGGACTCACCGAGGCTGGGTTTTCGATGACCAGTTCGTAGGTCAGCCCTCTGGACCCAAACCTCAGGATGTCTCCGGGTAGGAGCTTCACAGCCACGTTCTGAATGTGGCACTCATTGACGAACGTGCCGTTGCAGGAATTGAAGTCGTGGAGAACAAAGCTGCTTTCGGCCTCATTATATTCAATGAGTGCGTGATGGTTGTCGACGTCTGCAGACTGAAATGCAGAAGGGGGACAGTCAGAGCCAGCAATAACAGGAATAACAAGGAATAACTAGTGCCACTGACACTGGGGGCCCCAATGTGCTAACCACTTCATCTGGCTGGACAGTCACTGCAATCCTCATTTTAAGAGGAGGATGCTGAGGGTCAGAGAGGTTAAGTGACTTGCCTAAGGCCACACAGCTAGTGAGTGGAGGGTCACCAGACCCTGACAGCAGACCCAGAATAGATGCCCAGTTTTGGGGTAGGGCGTCAGGCAACACAGAGGCAAGAGGGAACTCGGGGGGAATTGGCCAGGAATGGCCACTTGATAGTTCTCTGATCCCATGCCAGTATCCTTTTGGTTGTCCCGAGTGGCAAGACAGCAGAAATGGCCCAACACAAACCAGAAAGGTCAGTCGGCAAGTGACAACTGTCCATTTACTGCAAGTGTTAAAGTTAAGGGGAGGTTTTGTAATAATTGTTGTTTGTTCTATTCATTTTTAAAATAACATGTTTTTTGTAATAATGCAGAAAATGAGAACTAGAGAAAAACACAAAGAAGACATAAAATCACTTAGACTCCCATCCCCCAGAGGCAGGCACCGAGAACACGGTGGTTCACATCCTTCCAGTCTTTTCTCTATGCTTACAATCTTTTTAAAAAGTTTAAACACAATTGAGCTCACACCACAAAACATAGTTTTATAACTACCTTTTAAAAGCCTTGGTGTACAATGAAGGTTTTTCCCATGTGCTTAATTATTACTGTTGCTTCTTAAAAGCTAATCAGAATTTATCTAACCAAAGATGATCTATTTTTCAATAGGGGCCCTGGTGTGACCACATTTCCCTCAAAAGAGAGAGACCCCAGACAGTGATTTGTCAGTGGCGTCAGAAACCTCCTGTGTAACCACTTTAATAAGAAGAATGAGCAAAACTCAGCACCAAGGAGGAAATATCACATCCCCCCCTGGCCCCGGCGCCCTGGACTATGGTCTGCAGGGCACGTGCGAAGTCCTCTGTCTTCTCAGGACACTGCCTGTGAGCCATCCACTCCAGCCTGAGACTTTGCAACTATTTTCTAAGTCACTCTTCTCAGAGTGCCTCACCCAACTTTCATAGAGAGTACTTGGACTTAGAAATCTATACTAATGTCCCACAATATAATTATAACCTATAGCTTATATTAATAATAGCTTATAGTATATGAATAGATAATAATATAACTGCATATATTAGTAGAATATATTAATGACACATTATGTGTAATTACACAACTGCCAGGAAATTTGTGCTTTACTGCATTATCCCGTTTCATCTTCACAATAATTCAAAGGGATACTTCCTCATTTCAAAAAAATTTATTTTTTATTGAAGTCTAGTTGATTTACAATGTTGTGTTAGTTTCAGGTGTACAGCAAAGTGATTCAGTTATACATATATATAATATCTATTCTTTTTCAGATTCTTTTCCATCACAGGTTACTGCAAGATATTGAATATAGTTCCCTGTGCTGTACAGTAGGTCCGATAGTTACTCATTTCTTAGATGAGGAAACTGAGGCATAGAACGATTAAGTGTGCCCACAGCCAGCCACTTTGACTCGCTTGGCTTGTTCCCAGGTTTGCCTGATTCAAATGACTGTGCCTTTACCCACTTTTCAAATTCCTACCAAACACTTTGGCACTTAAAATACTGAAACACAAGAAGAAAGCAGGAGTAGCTCTATTAATTTCAGGCAGAGCCAACTTCAGAGGAAGGAAAGTTATCAGGGATAAAGAGAGGCGATACATAGTGATAAAGGGGTCGATTCTCCAAGCAGACATAACAGTCCTTCATTGTATGTACCCAACAATAGAGCATCAAAGTATGGAAGGCAAAAACTGATAGAACTGCAAGGAGAAGCAGATGAATCCATCATGGTAGCTGGAGACCTCAACAGCCCTCTGTCAGTGACGGGCAGACCCACCAGGCAGAAAATTAGGAAGAATGAAGTTCAACTGAACAGCACTACCATCATCTGGATCTAACTGGCAACCACACAGCTTCATCCCACAGCAACAAAACACACATCCTTCTCAAGCTCCCATGGAACATTCATGAAGCAGACCACATTCCAGGCCACAAAATATACCTCAACAAATGTAAAAGGATAGAAATTATGCAAAGTACGTTTTCAGAACACAATGGAATTAGGCTAGAAACCAATACCAGAAAGACAGCTGGAAAATCCCCAAATATTTGGAGATTAAACAACACACCTCTAAATAACAGATGGGTCAAGGAGGGAGTCTCATGGGAAATAAAAATTTATCTTGAGCTAAATGAAAATGAAAATACAACCTATGAAAATTTGCAAGATGCAGTGAAAGCAGTGCTTGGAGGGAAGTTTATGGCATTGAAGGCATACATTTGAAAAGATCTAAGCTTCCACCTTATGAAACTAGAGAAAGAAGAGCAATATAAGCCTACCACAAGCACAAGAAAAGAAGCAATGAATGAAATAAAAAGCAGGAAAACAATAGAGAAAAGTCAGCAAAATAAAGAGCTGTTTGGTTTTTTTTTTTTTTTGTAAAGATCAATAAAATTGACAAACCTCTAGCAGGATAACCAAGAAAAAAAGAGAGAAGATACAAATTACTCAAATCAGAAATGAAAGCGATGGCATCACTACTGATCTCATGGACACTGAAGGGATAATAAAGGAATATTATGAATAATTCTATGCCCACAGATTTTATAAGTTAATGAAGTGGACCATTTCCTTGAAAGACACAATCTACTGAAACTCACACAAGGAGAAATAAATACTCTGAATAGACTCATATCTAGTAAAGAATTTGAATCAATAATGAATAACCTTCCAAAATGGAAAGCACCAGGCCTGGATGGGTTCACTGGTCAATTCTATCAAACATTAAGGAAAGAATGATATCAGTTCTAAATAATCTCTTCCAGAAAATAGAAGAAGAGAGAACACTTCCCAGCTCATTCTGTGAGGCCAAGCTTATTCTAATAGCAAAACCAGATAAAGATATTGCAAAACAGGAAAATTGCAGACCAATACCTCCCATGAACATAGATGCAAAATCCTCAACAAAATATTAGCAAATTGAATCCAGTGATGTATAAAAAGACTTCTACACCACAGTCAAGTGGGATTTATTCCAGGTATGCAAGGCTGGTTCAACATTTGGAAATCAATTAATGTAATCCATCACATCAACAGCGCAGAGAAGAGAAATCGCATTATCATAACAGTAGATGCAAAAAGAGCATTTGACAAAATTAAACACCATCCATGATAAACTAACAAACCACCAAACCACCACAACAACTCTTGGCAAATTAGGGATGGAGGGGAACTTCCTCAACCTGATAAAGTACATCTATAAAAACCCTAAAGCTAACGTCATATTTAATGGTGAGAACCTAGAAACTTTCCAATTAAGATCAGGAATAAGGTGAAGATGTCCCCTTTCACCACTCATTTTCAACATTGTACTGTATGTCCTAGCTAATGCAACAAGGCAAGAAAAGAGAATAAAAGATAGATTGGGAAGGAAAAAGAAATCTTCTTTGGTGAGGTGTTTGTTCAGATCTTTTGCCCATTTTGCAGATGGCATGATTGTCTATGCAGAAAATCCCAAAGAACCGACAAAAAGCCCTCCTGGAACTAATGAGCAATTGTACCCAGGTGGCAGAATACATGATTAATATACAAAAGTCAATTGCTTTCCTATATACCAACAATGAACAAGTGGAATATGAAATTAAAAACACAACACCATTTACATTAGCACCAAAAAAAAAATGAAGTACTTAGGAATAAATCTAACAAAATACTTAGGTATATGAAGAGGTATATGAAGAAAACTACAAAATGTTGATGAAAGAAATCAAAGTAGTCTAAATAAATGAAGAGATATTTCATGTTTATTTGAAATTCCTTAATGATATATGATGTTTAACATCTTTTCATATGCTTATTTGACATCTGTAGATTTTCTCTGGTGAGGTGTCTGTTGAGCTCTTTTGCCCATTTTTAAGTTGGGTTGTTTGGTTTCTTATTGTTGATTTTTAAGACTCATTTATATTGTTTATTTATTTATTTTATTGAAATGTCGTCGATTTACAATGTTGTATTAATTTCTGCTGTACAGCAAAGTGATTCAGTTATACATATATATACATTCTTTTTAAAATATTCTTTTCCATTATGGTTTATCACAGGATATTGAATATAGTTCCCTGTGCTCTACAGTAGGACCTTGTTGTTTCTCCATCCTGGAGGTAACAGCTCACATCTGCTAACCTCAACCCCCCACTCCATCTCTCCCTCAACCCCCTCCCCCTTGGCAACCACAGTCTGTTCTCTATATCCATGAAGACTCATTTATTTTGGATACATGCTTACAGCATCTTTATTCATAACTGCCCAAAACTGGAAGCAACCAAGATGTCCTTTAAAAGGTAAATGGATAGACAAATTGTGGTACATCCATACAATGAAATACTAGTGATAAAAATAAACGAGTTATCAAATAACAAAAAAGACATGGAGGAATCTTAAATGCATATTGCTTAGTGAAAGAACCTAGTCTGAAAAGGTTACATACCGTATGATTCCAACTGTATGAAATTCTGGAAAAAGTAAAACTATAAGGAGAGTAAAAGATCAGTGCTTGCCAGGGGCACAGGGGCTCTGGGGCTCAGGATGAAGACGAGGGGCACAGGGGATTTCAGGGCAGTGAAAATATTTTTTATGATACTGTAATGGTGGATACTTGTCACTATACATTTGTCAAAACGAAAGGACGTACAACGCAAAGAGTGAACCCTAATGTAAACTATGGACTTAGTTAATAATAGCATATCAATATTGGTTCATCAGTTGTAACGAATGTACTGCACTAATGCATGAGGTTAATAATAGGGGAAACTGTGTGTATTGGAGGGGTGGATATATGGGAACTCTCTGTATTCTCTGCTAAAATTCCTGTAAACCTAAAACTGTTCAAAAAAATAAAGTATTAAAAAAAATGAAAACACATTAGCTCTTTGGAAAATGTCACCCACATCATCTTCATCACCATTGCCATTGATCTTTGTGTCCTTTGAACCCTTGATAACCCATGAATGAGAGAAATTCTGTCTGTGACATTTTGTTTGTCTCTTGCCAGGCTTCACTGCGTTCAGTTCCTCAAAAACTGTCAGGCCATTATTAAGACATCAAAGCAAGCAGGAAGTTTTCAATGACTCCACAAAGTTGGGTGAGCCTCTACCACATGTTAGGCCAGGAGACAGCTTCCTAGTTCGGCCCTATAATATCACTCGCTCCCTTTACCTGGAAAATTGCTAAATGCTGCTCCTGGACAGACGCCCTGCTGCTAATACAGACTGAGTCTATAAGCCCCAGCCTACTGAGCTGTCCCACTATGAGATGAACTGTTATTTATTCATTATTATTTTTATTATTATCCTTATCCTCCTCTAACATATTTTGAGGGCTTCCTGTGAACTGGGCCCTGCTGAAGCATTTTGTGTGCATTTTTACCATTTAATCTGCATGACGGCCCTAAACAGGGACTTTAGTGTTATCTCCACCTTAGAGAGGAAGAAGCTGAGACTCAAAGGCTGAAGTGAGAGGACAGCATTACCTTGATCCCAAACCCAGACAAGGACACGACAGGACAACCACAGACCAGTATCTCTTGTGAACACCGACACCACAGTCCTCAACCAAACAGGAGGAAACCGAATGCAAC
Organism: Mesoplodon bidens; assembly: GCF_964165515.1. Lineage (NCBI taxonomy): Eukaryota > Metazoa > Chordata > Mammalia > Artiodactyla > Ziphiidae > Mesoplodon > Mesoplodon bidens. The sequence continues at coordinate 40,255,392 of NC_138164.1, read as the reverse complement.
AGCACAGTAAAAGGATCATACACTATGACCAAGTGGGATTTGTTCTTGGAATGCAGACCTGATGGTTCAACATATGAAAATTAATCCACGTAATACATCACATTAACAGAAAGAAGGAAAACAATGATCATCTCGATGGACGTACAAAAAGCATTTGACAAAATGCAACGCTCTTTCATGATAAAAGCACTCAACAAACAGGGAATAGAGGGAAATTACCTCAACATAATAAAGGTCAAACATGAAAGGCCCACAGGTAGCAGCATACTCAAAGGTGAAAGACTGAAAGCTTTTCCTCTAATTTCAAGAATAAGATAAGGATACCTGCTTTTGCCACTTCTATTCAACAAAGTACTGGAAGTCCTAGCCAGAGCAATTATACAAGAAAAAGAAATAAAGACATCCAAATTCGAAAGGAAGGAGTCAAATTATCTCTGTTCACAGGCAACATGATCTTACATGTACAAAATCCTAAAGAGTCCATGAAAAACCACAACCCTCTTAGAACTAAAAAATACCATTCACTAGCAAAATCGTAGGACACAAAATCAACACACAAACATCAGTTGTGTTTCTATATGCTCACAATGAACAATCTGAAAAGGAAGTTAAGAAAATAATTTCATTTACAATAGCATCAAAAAGAATAACATATTTTGGGATAAATTTAACCAAGGTGGTAAAAGATGTGTACACTGAAAACTACAAAGTGCTTCTGAAAGAAATTAAAGACACAAATAAATGGAAAGACACCCTGTATTCGTGGGTTGGAAGACTTAATATTGTTAAGATGTCATTACTACATAGCAGGATCTACAGATTCAAAATCCCAACAGCAATTTTTGCAGAAATAGAAAAATCCATCCTAAAATTCATATGGAATCTCAGTGGACCCCAAATAGCCAAAATACTCTTGAGAAAGAAAAGCAAAGTTGGAGGTCTCACACTTCCTGATTTCAAAACTTACTGCATACAAAGGTACAGCAATCAAAACAGTGTGATACTGACATAAGGTCAGCACATAGGTCAATAGAATAGAATAGAGAGCACAGAAATAAAAGTTTGCATATATGGTCAAATGACTTTTGACAAGGGTGCCAAGATTATTCAATGGGGAGAGAACAGTATTTTCAACAAATGATGCTGGGAAAGACTGCAAAAGAATTAAGTTGAACTCTTACCTTACACCATGTATAAAAATTAACTCAAAGTGGATCAAAGACTTAAACAGAGTCTAAAACTATAAAACTTTTAGAGGAAAGCACAGGAGGAAAGCTTTATGACATTGGATTTGGCAACGCATTTTGGGATATGATACCAAAAGCATAGGCAGCAAAAGTAAAAATAGATAAATTCAACTATATCAAAAATTAAAACTTCTGTGAATCAAAGGACACAATAAACAGGGTGAAAGGCCATCTAGAGAATGGGAGAAAATAGTTGCAAATCACAAATCTGAAAAAGGGTCAATATGAAGAATATATAGAGAACTATAACTCAACAACAACAACAAAAAAGAACCCCCAAATAACCTGATCAAATATGGGCAAAGAACTGGAATAGACATTTCTCCAAAGAAGATATATAAATGTCCAACAAGCATATAAAAAGATGCTCAACATTACTAGTCATTAGGGAAATTCAAATCAAAACCACAGTGAGATACCACCTCATACCCATTAGGATGGCTACTATCAAAAACAAACAAACAGCAACAGAAAATAACAAGTGTTGGCAAGGATGTAGAGTAGGGGAACACTTATGTACCGCTGAGAATGTAAAATGGTGCAGCTGATATGGAAAACAGTAGAGCAGCTTCTCAAACAATTTAGAATAAAATTATCATATGATCCAGCAAGTCCACTTCTGGGTATATACCCCAAAGAATTGAAAGCAGGAACTTAAAGAGATATTTGTACACTCGTGTTTATAGTAGCATTATTCACAATTGCCAAAAGGTGGAAGCCACCCAAGTGCCCACTGACTGATGATTGGATAAGCAAAATGTGGTCCATCCATACAGTGGAATATTATTCAGTGTAGGAGGAAGGAAATTCTGACACATGCTACAACATGGATGAACCGTGAGGACATGATGTGAAATAAGTGTCACAAAAAAGCAAATTTTGTATGATTCCACTATGTGAGGTACATAAAGTAGTCAAGCTCATAGAAACAAAATAGAACGGGGGTTGCCAGGAGCTGGGGAAGGGGAAACGGGGAATTGTTGTTTAATGGGTACAGTTTCAGTTTTGCAAGATGAAAAATTCTGAGGCTGGTTGCACAACAATGTGAATAACTTACAACTACTGATCTGTACACTTAAAAGTGGTTAAGACGGTAAACTTTATAGGTATTTTACCACGATTTAAAAAATGGCTAAGATGAAGGGACTCACTCAACATCAGGATGCTGGCCCAGGGCAATGTCAGGGTTTGAACCCAAGTCTAATTCCAAAACTTGTACCCTTGATTTGTACCCTGTGATTTTCAGAGTAGAGAGTGATTTAATAATGAGAGAGGAGACAGGCAGGACCTAATATACAAAACAAGTGCATTTTTTAAGGCTCCTGCATTGAAAATGTCTTTAAAAAGTATATAGTGAGTCCATAAAATATTGAGACGTTTCAACTTCTATTAACAATGACCATCTGCTCTGATGACCCCTGTGCTTTAAGGAAGCCTCCTCAGGAAGCTGACTTAGTTATGACATTGCCCTGAGGTTCACTGACATTGTCGCTGAGGTTTGACGTGTACCTGGAACCGTCCTTTGGAGCTAGGTTTCAACCTTGCATCACCTGGCACTGGGAAGCCCCATCTCAGACCATAACCTCCCACTCCCGGCCTTCCTTATCCTCTGTCTCGTCCTCTCCTTGAGTCACGTAGCCTTTGCTCCCTGTTTGCTCCCTATGGGTAATGCCCTATGCTCACCCAGCCTGGGCCCTGCTCAAGCTCACCAGCTCCTTCAAGTCCATCCCGGCCCCCAAACCCTCCTGCCACCCTCACACTTCTGTCCTGAGGCTGGCCCAGTGCCCTTTGGGCCCCCCAGCCAGCAGGTCCCTGCTCTCAGGCTTTTCATTCTACTTTGACAACAGCCTCCAAGGTCTTCACCTCCTGCACCTGCCTGCATCCTCCGTCTGCTTCTCCCAACCCTCCTCCATCCCTTTACACGGCGCCCTCTGCCCAGCAGGCCCACCTGTGCGGCTACATCCATGGGCTGATGGGCTCCTTGTGTCTGGTTTCTGGTTGGGTTTGGCCAATGGGGGGGTTAGAGATCAGAGCAGGGAGAGAGCTTGGGGTACTTACTCCCCTGGCTTCCATTCTCTGGGGCCACACAGCTTCCCTCAGAGGACTCTACCCAGCCCTCAGGGTCTCCGGGTCCCAGGAAATGCCCCTGCCCCTCACCCCTCAGCTCTGGGGGTGGGAACAGTCCTCACTCATACTAGCTCTGGGCCCTGCACTATCCTTTGTGGTTTCTCTGAGCCCTGCCCACTCCCTATGGAGTCCCTTCAGGAAACTCCCCTCCATCACTCCACACCCCTGTGAATGTGCCTTCAGCTCCCTGCCAGGACCTGGACTTCCCAGGCTTGGAGAAGCTCCTAGATGGGACCTTCAAGGCTTCTCTTAGCTGCCAAGGGCCTCCGGGTGGTCCTGCCTTCATCCCACCCTGGTCTGGTCCCTCTCCTCAACCATCTCCTCTTCTGCATCCTCACCTTGACAGTGTAACTTCCGTCTAACCTGTGAACGTGCTCACCACCCCCTCGGCCTGGAAACGCCGCCCCTTCCCCCTTCCTTTCCTTTATTGTCAAATGGCTTCAAGAGGGTCCTCTCCCGCTGGGTCCTCAACCCACTGCCATTGCCCTCGGGGGCCTCCTCGGGCTCTCGGCCTCCCTGTGACATGAGATACAGTTGTCAGAGAGAGGCACGTGGCCTGATGGTTCAGGGGTTGGGGGAGCAGGGCAACGTGGTGGTTATTAGACTGGGCTCGAGTCCAGCTCTCCTACTTCCTAGAAGGGTGACCTTGGGCAAGTGATACCTCAGCTTCCTCATCTGTAAGGTAACAAAAGGACAGTCTTATAAGCTACTGGTGACATATAAATGATATAATACATACTAAAGCACTTAGAAGAGAACATAGGGCAAATGGGAAATGTTCTCTATTATGAGCAAGAGGATGGGCTCTCGAGTTAGAAAGCCTTGAGTTCAAGTCCCACCTCTGCTACCTTCCAGCTGTGCAGCCTGGGGCACGGTTCTTTGTTTCTCTTTGGTTGCTCCCTGAGCAGCAAAAATGAGTTTGATAAGCTGGGCTTCGTAGGATTGACAAAAGGTACTGCTTGGTGACATGTTCTAAGGAGTGGGATAACATTTTTGAAATTAACTTGTGTGTGTGTGTGTGTGTGTGTGTGTGTTTTATCTATTTCTTTTAACCTTTTGGTTCTAGGCTATCCCATCCCCCAGCCCCATCCCCCCACTGCCTCCAGAAAGGGATGTAGTGCAGAAATAGTAAAAAAAAAAATGGGGTTTTCAAAAGAATAAGGATATGAGGAAACGGCCAGGCGCTGGTGAGACAACGGGTCTGGGATTGGAAGGAAAGAAGAAGCTTCTCTGCTTCCCCGTCAGCTGGATCCTTCCTCCCCGGTCTCCCCGGGAGAGCCCTGTGGACCGGCAAGGCCTCAGGAGAGGCTGGTCCTGAAATCAGACTGCCCGAGCGTGGTGCCCAGTGCCCCAGCCTCCCTCTGTGACCTCAGGCAGGATACTCAGCCTATCTCTGCCTCAACGCCCTCATCTGTAAAGTGGGGCAAACAACATTAACCTCCTAAGGATGAAATGAGTTAATACACTCGAGAGTGCCCAGAACAGTACCTGGCACAAAGCAAGCTGTCTCTGTGATGAATACCCTCAGCCTGGCAGCAGCTCTCTGGCTCCCTCACCTCTCTGACTGCTTCCAGGTCTCCACGCCGGGCTCCTCTCCCCACAGATGTCCGTTTCTTCCACACTCTGTCCATGGGCTGGGGCCACTGTACCACCCCCTGGATTCGCAGGTGTGTATTTCCAACCCCTGGTTCATTTCCAGGCCTGGCTGCTTCCGGATGTTGAGGTGCTCACTCAACCAGTCCTGCTTCCTGCCCTCTTGGTAACGGGATTATCACCTGCCAGCTCATCCAGCCATCTTTCTCCATGGCCTGTGGCATTGATCCTACTGATACTTCCAGAAAGCTCTCAGACCAGTCCCAAAGCAACGGTCCAGTCAGGTGGTAGTATTAATGTGGTGGGCAGAATGGTCTCCCAAAGATGCCCATGCCCTGATCCCCAGAACCTGGGAATATGCTCCATGACGTGGCCAAAGGGACTGTGCCGATGTCAAGGTTACTAATCAGTGCTCTTAAAAGAGGGAGACTAAGGACTTCCCTGGTGTTGCAGTGGTTAAGAATCCGCCTGCCAATGCAGGGGACACGGGTTCGAGCCCTGGTCCGGGAAGATCCCACATGCCATAGAGCAATGAAGCCCGTGTGCCACAACTACCGAGCCTGCGCTCCAGAGCCCACGAGCCACAACTACTGAGCCCACGTGCCACAACTACTGAATCCGCGTGCCTAGAGCCCGTGCTCCACAACAAGAGAAGCTACTGCAATGAGAAGCCCGTGCACCGCAACAAAGAGTAACCCTCGCTCGCTGCAACTAGAGAAAGCCTGTGCTCAGCAACAAAGACCAAACCCAGCCAAAAAGTTTTAAAAAATTTTTTAAAAAGTGGGAGGCTATCCTGGGTTATCCAGGTGGGACTAATTGAACTCCACCAGTCCTTATAAGCAGAGAACTTACTCTGGCTGGATTGGAGAGATAAGTGGTGTTTCTTGCTGGGCCCCCACTTAACAGCCCCAATGCTCCTCTTCCTGGGAAAGCACCAGGTCAACGTTTCCTCTTTACCCAAATCCCCCCCTAGATGGCACCACCTCAGTCTGTTGCATGAATGAGGATCACTAGAAGATTGATCTCACATTTCACTGACAACCCCCATTCTCGATTCCACAGGGTGGAATTTCCCTAGCTTAGTCAATTATCTTGTTATCTCAGTTAACTGAGAATTTCCAATTTAGATATTAGATGTTCCCAAAGCTAAATTTACACTCAAAAAGTGAAGCTTCTGTTTTTAGAAGCTTGAGTCAGCTCAGTCTGAAACTCAGCCCCACCTCCCCCGACTAGCTGTGTGATTTGGGCCAGTTCCTTAACCTTTCTGAGTCCCATGTCCATGTCATCAAATGAGGATAATAATGATAATAGTAGTTCTCACCCGCACAGGATTTGTTTTGTGGATATAATTCTATAAATATATATACAGAACATACATAGATGATGTATAAAGCCATGTGAGATGCAGTAAGTAGTCCATAAATGTATGCTGTAGCTGTTTGCATTATGTATGCTATTCAAAAGATTATGATCTTTCTTTCATCTCACATCCATCAGAATGGCTACTATAAAAAAAAAAGGGAAATAACAAGTGTTGGTGAGGACGCAGGGAAAGTGGAACCCTTGTGCCCTGTTGTGAGAATGTAACTTGGTGCAGCCACTATGGAAAACAGCATGGCAGTTCCTGAAACAATTAAAAATAAAATTATCATATGATCCAGCAAGTCTACTTTTGGGTATATATCCCAAAGAACTGAAAGCAGGGCCTTGAAGAGGTATTTATACACCCATGTTCATAGCATTGTTTGCAACAGCCAAAAGGTGGAAACAACCCAAGTGTCCATCAGTAGATGAATGAATAAACAAAATGTGGTGAATCCACACAATGGAATATTATTCAGCCTTAAAAAAGGAAGGAAATTCGGACACATGCTACAGCATGGATGAACATGGACATTATACTCAGTGAAAGGATATTATACTCAGTGAAAGAAGCCAGTCATGAAAAGACAAATACTGTTATGATTCTACTTATATGAGATACCCAGAGTAGCCAAGGTCATAGAGACAGAAAGCAGAACGGTGGTTGCTGGGGGCTGGGATGGGGGGACAAGGGGAGTTGTTGTTTCATGGGTGCAGTTTCAGTTCTGCAAGATTCAAAGAGTTCTGGAGATGGATGGGGGTGATGGCTGCACAACAGTGTGAATATATTTAATGCCACTGAACTGCACACTTAATAAAAGTGGTTAAGATGGTAAATTTTATGTTATGCATATCTTACCACAATAAAAAAAAAAAAGAAAAATGAGATCACGATCTAGCCCTTTCCTCTGAACTTTTTCCTCTTGGAAGCCCTCCATCTGCTGGTGAGAAACTAGTCCCATCAATTGCTGTGCTGGGTACTGACCAATGAAATCAGCTGCCAGTTCCCAAACAGGGGACAAAACATTCCCTGAGGACTGGTGAGAGCTAACAGGTGAACCACCAGAGCAAGGAGCACTTGGGGAGAAGCCAGGGGTGAGGTGGGGGTGAGGGGGGAGGATGGGAGCACGACCCAGGCAGGAGGACAAGCGCGATGCAGATGGGGAGCCAGCAAGTGCACCCTCCCAGGCCTGTTTCATTCCGTGGATTTCCCCACAGAGAGTCCACCTGTCACCTTATGTCTCAAAATGCAGGTGTTCGCTTAGAATAACAGAAATGTGAATTAAAATGACACAGGTACCATACTTCACCCCGTAGATCAGTGAAGATCCAATGGGGGGTCAGCACCCTAGGCTGGGGAGGGAGTGGGAGACGGGCGTCCACTGCTGGCAGGACACCACATCCAGAAACCTCTGGTGGGAAATTTGGCCATGCCCATCAGAGCTACAGCTGTGTGTGTCCTTTGACAGAGCAGACATACCTGCATGTCCGTGAAATTATGCAAATAATAGGAGAATCCCAGCAGCCTTGTTTAATAATAATAAACAAGATTATGGTGTAGGCTTTGGTTCTTTCCTGAGAGGCAGCCCAGAACTGACAGGGGCCAGGAAAAGGGACGAGAGTCATCCGGCTGGATGGGATCTGGGGTATGTGTATGAGATCAGTCTGGCTTCATGACCCTCAGATCCCACGCGAGAAGGGCTGACACAGGCTGGAGAGATGGCTAAACCCATGAGAAAGGAGATGCCTGGCAGGACACTGACCACCGAGGGTGAGGTGTGGACACCAGCATTTCATCCCCCTGTCATGTCTGTTCTTTCTTTTTCTCTTCCATCTCCACCTTCCTAGCTGCAGCCCTGCACTGACTTGGGCTGTCCTAGAGCTCAGTCTTCTAGGGATCCTGGGACTTCCCCAGGGTGGGACTGGGGGAGTCCCTGGGGAGGGGGTAGGGTCAGTCAGCCCTTCATTGTTTACCCTTCGCTTCTCTTTTCCTCAAAACAAAGTTTATTGAAAGAATACACACACACACACACACACACACACACACACACACAAGCAGGAGCTCTGCTGATCAAGAAGGGAGAGGGAGGGAGCACTGATGGTGGGGTTCTCAAAGTGTGGTCCTGGAACCAACTCCAGGGACTCCATTCCCCCCACCTGAACCTGGGGAGCATACAAATGTGAAGATTCCTGGGCCTTACCCCAAACCCACTGGGTCAGAATGCCTAGGAGTTCATGTTGAACAACCACTCTTAAACATGCAGAAAATCCAACAACCACTGGCTTTGGTGTTTCTTCATTCTGGAAGAACTGAGTCCCTTTCTCAGCAGAGTTTAAATAACAGCCATATCCAACTCTAAAAAATACAGTTTACAAGGCACATCAAATCATATAAATTATAACTTGCAAGGTTTAGCTGTGAAATGAGCAAGGCTGAGGCTTTTGAGCCGTGTAAACTGGGAGAGGGGAGATTGTGAATAGAGCTCCTGATGGCTCGTCTGCACACAGCAGCCAGGATGTTCACTGGCAGGTCTCCCCCTTGTTTACAATCCTTCAAGCCTTCTTCCTACTGCTTTTCAGATAAAGATCAAAACCCTTATGGTGACATGAAGGAGGCCAACTTGTCCCTTAGCCCTCCTCCTTCCCACTCTGACTTCTGGACGCCCTGGTTTTCTCTCAGTCCCTTGGGTTCACAATATGCTCTTCCACCCCAGGGCCTTTGCACATGCCATTCCCTTCTCCTTTTGTCTAGTTAAGTCCTCCTTGTCTACCATATTCCTTTCCTTTACAGCCCCAATGTTGGAATGGAATTAGTCACACCTTTGTGGGATCATTTGACTTATTTCTCTCTCTCCTGGCAGCTTCCTGATGGCAGGGACCATGTCCAGTTCTGCCATCACTGTACCCCTAGACTTGGCTTGGTGCTGAGGCTCTGGGTAAATACTGTGCAATGAATGAGTGATAGCAACAGTTATCACTGTTGACTATAAACAGTTCTCACTAGCCTGGCTATAAACAGGCTTCCTACTGCCTTAGGGAACCAAACTCCTTACAGGATATAGAAAAAAGTCTGGAGGGTAAAACCCGTCAAATATCAATATTGATTTTTCCCTGAGCCAAATGATTACAAGTGACTTTTATTTTCTTCCTTATATTTTCCTTTCTCACAATTTTTAAAAACAAGAAGCATGTAACTACCTTCCATTATCGGAAAGAGTAAATGATGTTGAAATACTACGATACCAATAGTCAAAACAATATGTCAACCTTGCTGATGAGTAGAAATCTTTAGAAGCATGACTGCCTATTCTTTAGGATTGATCCAGGCAAATAAAACAATCTTTTTTATTTGCTAGATGTAACCTCTGGTAATTGCAAGGATGATTTTTAGTAATATAAATCCCTGAAATTTTTTTTTTTTTTTTTTTTTTTTTTGCGGTACATGGGCCTCTCACTGTTGTGGCCTCTCCCGCTGCGGAGCTCAGGCTCCGGACACGCTGGCTCAGCGGCCATGGCTCATGGGCCCAGCTGCTCCGCGGCATGTGGGATATTCCCAGACCGAGGCACGAACCCGTGTCCCTTGTATCGGCAGGCGGACTCTCAACCACTTCGCCACCAGGGAAGCCTAGTGACGTATTTCTTTAGCTAAGTCCGAGGAGCAGTAAGCAGTCAATTATTTATATACAATGAATGCAACTCAATTTCTGTCTAGTTAATAACTGTCCTCATTAGTTCCCTTTTCCAAATGGCTTATTAATGTCAGTGGATCCTCATCTCAACCCTGTGCACCTCTGAGGATTCTTCTCAGTCTCTGTTTTAGGAGACCATAATAATGATCATTGTGACATTCACTGAGCACCACATGCCAGGCTCTTTATATGCACTTCTCACTTAATCCTCAGAATAACCCTGTGAGGTAAGAGGTTTACAGACAGGGAAAAGGAGCTCAGAGTGATTAAGTAATTTGGTTGAAGTCACTCAGCCACAAAGTAGCCTAATGAGATTCAAACCCAGCTCTGTCTATCTCCAAAGCCTGTGCTTTTAAAAATTACTACAGTTTTCTAATATCATAGTCCGGTTCAAAACAGAGATCTCTGTCTCTACTTTAGCCAGACAGGAAATAAAACGACCCCAAATCTATGCCTTGTTAGGATAAAGAAGAAACTACAGTTCTTCTTCTTCTTCTTTTTCCTCCCACTTTGCACACTGAACAGATGTTCTGTGTCCTTGAAGGGAGACCATATCATGGAGGAGAATCTCACGGGGAGGTTCATGGAGTTATCTTTAAATCTGTTGCGTTTACAATAAACATTCTCAGAAAACTAGGAATAAAGGGGGAAATTTCTCACTTGGTAAGAACATGTATAAAAACCCTACAGCTGGGCCTCCCTGGTGGCGCAGTGGTTGAGAGTCCGCCTGCCGATGCAGGGGATACGGGTTCGTGCCCCGGTCTGGGAGGATCCCATATGCCGCGGAGCGGCTGGGCCCGTGAGCCATGGCCGCTGGGCCTGCGCATCCGGAGCCTGTGCTCTGCAACGGGAGAGGCCACAACAGTGAGAGGCCCGCATACCGCAAAAAGAAAAAAAAAAAAAAAAAAAAAAAAAAAAAAAAAAAAAAAAAACCCTACAGCTAACCTCCTACTTAACGGTGAAAGAGTAACTGCTTTCCCCTAAGGTCAGGAACAAGCGAATATAAGGATTTATACACTGCTCTTGTTCAGCAGAGTCCTGGAAGTCTTAACCAGGGAAATAAAGCAAGGAAAAGAAGATTCAAGGCATTCAGATCTCCTTTTCTGAAAGAAGAAATAAAATTGTTCTTATTTGCAGATGACATGATTGTTTATGTATAAAATCCCAAGAAATCTACAAAAGCCCTTATATAAGAAAGTGCAGTTAAGGTTGCAAGATCCCAAGAAGCATACAAAAATCAACTGTATTTCTATATACTGTCAATGAACATGTGGACACCAAAATTAAAAATATAATACCATTTACAATCACTCAAAAAAAAAAGAGAGACATACTTAAGTGTAAATCTAACAAAACATGTTCAGGACTCGTATGCTGAAAACTACAAAACACTCATGAGAGACACTGAATAAATGGAGAAATATACCATGTTCATGAATTGGAAGACAATGTAGGAGTATATCAATTATTCTCACATTGATATATAGGATAAAACACAATTCCAATCAAAATTACAGCATGATATTTTGTGTATACAGACAGGCTTACACTAAAATGTAAATGGAAAGGCAAAGCAACTAGAATAGGTTAAAAAATTTCTTTAAAGAAAAGTGGGAGGAATCACACTACCTGATTTAAGACTTACATAGCGACAGTAATCAAGGCTATCTCATAATGGTAGATCCATTATGACAAATAGATCCATGAAACATAATAGGGAACTAAGAAGTAGCCCCCATAGAAAGTATGGCCAGATTATTTTTGACAAACTTGCAAAAGCAATTCAATGGAGAAAGGATAGTCTTTTCAACAAATGGTTCTGGAACAACTAAATATCCACATGCAAGAAAAATGAACTTTGACCTAAATCTCACATCATAAACGACAGTGAACCCAAAATGGTTCAAAGATTTAAAAATAAAACTATAAAACACTTAGAAGAAAACATAAGAGAAAATCCTCAGGGTCAGGGACGTTGTGGCCTGTTCTTAGACATGACACTAAAAGCATGATCTATAAAAGAAAAAATAACTACCTGGACTTCATCAAGAGTTAAAGCTTTTGCTCTGTGAAATACTCTGCTAAGAGAATGAGAAGACAAGCTACGGATGGGAGAAAATATTTGCAAACCATCTATCTGACAAGGGACTCATATCTAAAATACATAAAGAATTCTCAAAACTCAATGGTAAAAAACTAAACAATTCGATTAGAGACACTTAAAAGATATGAAGAGATATTTCACTGAAGAGGATATGCAGAAGGCAAACACATACATGAAAAGACATTTAACATCACTATCGATTTGGAAAATGCAAGTTAAGACTATGATGAGATACCACTACACACTTACTAAAACAGCTAAAATGAAAAACAGTGTTTATGCTAATTGCTGGTGAGGATGTGTCTCATACATTGCTGGTGGAAATGAAAAATGGTACAGCAACGCTGGATAAGACTGGCAGTTTCTTTACAAACCGAATATATATAAACACATATGTTAATCCATGCAATCATACTCCTGAGCATTTATCACAGAGAAATAAAAACTTATGTTCACACAAAAACCTGTATACAAATGTTTATAGTACATTTATTTGTAATAGCCCCAAATGGAAACAAAATGTCCTTCAAAAAGTGAATGGTTAGGGGCTTCCCTGGTGGCGCAGTGGTTGAGAGTCCGCCTGCCGATGCAGGGGACACGGGTTCGTGCCCCTATCCCGGAAGATCCCACATGCCGCGCAGCGGCTGGGCCCGCGAGCCATGGCCGCGGAGCCTGTGTGTCCGGAGCCTGTGCTCCGCAACGGGAGAGGCCACAGCAGTGAGAGGCCCGCGTACAGCAAAAAAAAAAAAAAAGTGAATGGTTAAACACAGGTGATACGTCCATACCGTGGACTATTACTCAGCAATAAAAGAACAAGCTAATAACCTAAATGGATGTCAAGGGCACTACACTGACTAAAAAAAAAAATCAATCACAAAGGTCATACATACATGATGAAAATTATAGAGACGGAGAACAGATTAGTGGTTTTCGGAGCGTGGGGACGATGGTGGGAGGAGGAATTGTGACTATAAAAGGAGCATCACAAGGGACATCTCTGATAATGGAATACTCCTATATCCTGAGGGCCACACCCAAATCCACACGTGGTAAAATGGCACAGGACTCCACACATGCTTTGTGCCATTCCCTCTACTATTTGTGCATCTATAATTATTTCAAAATAAAGTTAAAAAAAATCTGTTGAGTGAAGTCTGAGAGTGGTCTGCCTTTCACAGTCCTAAAGGGATTCCATTGCATTTCTCTTTCTGCTTCAATATTTTAATCCCTTTCAAAATGTTAAAAGGCTCAAAGCCACTGTTTTTATAATTCCTTACTTACAATTTCTTCCAACTTCCTTGGCTGTCAATGAGCTGGGACTGTGGACCAAGCCACAGCTAATTCAGAGAATGGAATGAAATGAAGTGAGAGAGCGCTGAGGCCATGCGCAGGGCTTACCCTGATTTACTACTTGGAGGTACGGGGGCGGGCGAGGGCTCTGAGGGGCCCATAGTCTACAGAAGCTCTGGAAAGGGCGAGAGGCCATTGCTCAAGCTGGGCCCTTCAGGTGGCCGTGGCTGCCAGACGCGGAGCAGGTGAAGGTCAAGCATCAGCTCTACGCCCACCTTCCAAACCGCGCCATCAGGGTGGGACACTGCACACACAGTCAGCAAAGGACACAGGGCCCATCGCACTTTGCACTGTGCTCATTCTTACCACATGTGCCAGGGAGACCCAGCACATGCCGGGATTGGTTCTTGGTGGCACACCTAGGAAGGCTGGGACTGTTAGCCAGAGGCTGTGCTTTACAAGAGACTGGAGTCCACAGAACAGTAAGGACTTTTGGTGGTGTGAGGGGTAGGGAGGATCGGGGACTGGCTAGGAAGAGGTCTTACCTCTAAAACAAGGTCTGAATTTTCATGCCTTCCAATCGTAGTGCTTTTATTCAGGACAAAATAGCCTTCTGCACTCTTTAGATAGGCTTTCATATTCTCTGCTTTCCCTATAAAAGGTTTTCAGAAAACAATTTTGTTAGAAAAATACAGTCCTCTAATTATTCAATGTCATATTTAGAATGAATGGAATACACCATAATGTCCACAGGAGAAGTCAGCAGAGGTAGGAGTGGATAGCTGGATTTAACAATGATCACAATGATAATTCTGCACATTTTTAAGACTGTCCTTTTAACAGTGATAGCCGGCATAGATGAGCTTGCTTCTGATCACAAGAGGACATCCTTTATGTAACTCAGAGCACAAACAAGCAATAGCAAAAAAAAAAAAACCCAAACAAATCTGAATTCCACTGATAACCGCTCTCCACCTCCCATTAAGCTTAGTTTGGGGTTAGTTATCTGACAGAATCAAATACTCAGTGTTACTAACCCACCACTTACTAGCTCTGTGACTCTGAGTGAGTTACTTATTCTCTCTCTATGCCTCTGTTTCCTCATCTGTAAAATGGGGCTAATGATACTCTGTATCCCAAAGAGTTTTGTGAGGATTAAATGTGAAGCATCTAGAATGGTGAATGCTACACTAAACACCCATTTGTCCTACTGTGATTGTGACTGTTATTAATCTTGGGCTTCTGAACTTTGACTCAAGAAACTCCAACTTCTACAGAGCTTCTTAAAGTGTGGAAGAGTCAGTCATCAAGGAAATGGGCATTAGAAGATACTTTCTTTTTAAGTCACCGCATTCCTTCATATATTTAGGTTGAAAAAAAAATGATTTCCAAAGACAAAATATCAAGATTATAGCTTGGCTGTACGGTCAAGACTCTGTACGTATCTTTTGCTGGCATTTTATTATGAAAATGTCAAACACACAGAAAAGTTGAAAGAAGTGGATGGTGAACTTCTATAGAACAATCACCCAGATTCTACAATCAACATTTTGTTCTATTTGCTTTATCACATATCTACCCATCTATACATTTTATATTTTAATGCATTTCAAAGTAAACCCTATACATGTTTTTAAATTTTATTTATTTATTTTTGGCTGTGTTGGGTCTTCGTTTCTGTGCGAGGGCTTTCTCTAGTTGTGGCAAGCGGGGGCCACTCTTCATCACGGTGCACGGGCCTCTCACTATCGCGGCCTCTCATGTTGTGGAGCACAGGCTCCAGATGCGCAGGCTCAGTAGTTGTGGCTCACGGGCCTAGTTGCTCCGCGGCACATGGGATCTTCCCAGACCAGGGCTCGAACCCATGTCCCCTGTATTAGAAGGCAGATTCTCAACCACTGCGTCACC
This sequence comes from Mesoplodon bidens, assembly GCF_964165515.1. NCBI lineage: Eukaryota > Metazoa > Chordata > Mammalia > Artiodactyla > Ziphiidae > Mesoplodon > Mesoplodon bidens. Next base: position 40,240,072 of record NC_138164.1, on the reverse strand, counting down.
AGGGAAGCCCTATACATGTTTTTTATTTTTTTTATTTTTATTTATTTATTATTATTATTATTTTTTTTTTTTGCGGTACGCGGGCCTCTCACTGTTGTGGCCTATCCCGTTGCGGAGCACAGGCTCCGGATGCACAGGCTCAGAGGCCATGGCTCACGGGCCCAGCCACTCCGCGGCATGTGGGATCCTCCCAGACCGGGGCACGAACCTGTGTCCCCTGCATTGGCAGGCGGACTCTCAACCACTGTGCCACCAGGGAAGCCCATATATACATGTGTTTTAAAACATAAAAATTTCAGTGACTTCAGCTGGTTCCAAGATGTTGATGATAATTCACATGATATTTGAAATCTGATCCATCTCAGTGCCATGTCAAAGATAGCCTCTTTTCTTTTTTTTCCTTTTTTTTTTTTTTGGCTGTGTTGGGTCTCCGTTGCTGCATGTGGGCTTTCTCTAGTTGCGGCGAGCGGAGGCTACTCTTCCTCACAGTGCGCAGGCTTCTCATTGTGGTGGCTTCTCCTGTTGTGGAGCATGGGCTCTAGGTGTGCAGGCTTCAGTAATTGGAGCACGTGGGCTCAGTAGTTGCGGCACACGGGCCCTAGTTGTGGCTCGCAGGCTCTAGAGTGCAGGCTCAGTAGTTGTGGTGCACTGGCTTAGTTGCTCCGAGGCATGTGGGATCTTCCTGGACCAGGGCTCGAACCCGTGTCCCCTGCATTGGCAGGCGGATTCTTAACCGCTGAGCCACCAGGAAAGTCCCCAAAGTCTCTTTTCAACTGAAAGGTCACTGAAGTGTGAAGTTGTTAGACTGTGGATAAAAACAAAAATCATCTAGGTCTGACCGTAGAGGGTCTCCGGTCTGGCTCTGCTTTCCATCAACATCTCCATCATCATTCCATCACTGAATCCCTACTAAGTGCCAGGCACTGGGCTATCCTTTTACACACATGGCCTCTTTTCATCCTCAGAACCACCCTGCGAGGCAGGTGTCAGTATTGTCCCACTTTACAAATGAGGAAACTGAGACTCAGAGAAGTTAAGGTCACACAATAGTAAGTGTGTGACAACTCTGAGCCTTTGCATGTAACCAGTGTATAAACCTCCATTGCTGCTGGTGGGGCAGAGTAGGGGTGGGGGAATTGCACTGTCTGCTGACACTTGGCACATGTAGTAAAAGAAAGTCCTTGAAACCAGCATTCTATCCTCTGAAAGGAAGACGAGACCCTACCTGGGGGTAAGAGAAATAAAAATAAGCAGGATAGTTTATATTTGTAAACTTTGAGGCCTGTGGATGTCCCACAAATATTGATGCTTTCAGATAATGAGAAATACATTTGATTAAGTTCGCTGTCATGTATACAGGGGAAAAGACATTTCCTCTTCCCAAAGAACCATGCTCTGCTGCCTTCAGTTATTAATCTTCAATTGCAGAGGACCATGTTAGCACGCAACACATTCAAGTCTAATTAAGCTAAAATGGAAACTTCCAAGAAATGTCTCTTCTGCAGGAAAACCACAGGAAACGCCACTAATCTAAAACTTAAACTTGGATCATGTGCATATTTGTTTTTTAGCTCTCACCCCAGACGTCCCCAAGGCTGGGGTCTTCTCTCTGCTCAGACGTCCCCCCTCGGGGCAACCACCTGACTGACCACTCTGGCTAAAGGCACCCTCAGTCATGTTATTCCCCTGCTAGTTTTCCCCTGCTGTGTTTCCTTCCTTGTACTTATCATTCTCTGACATGTTCTTGTTCCTTTCTTTAGTTATGCTTGCTGTTGGTTTCTCTTTCACTAACATATATGTTCCTGGAAAACCAGGACTGTGTTCATTTTGTTCAGAAGCGATTCTTCATGGGTATTTTGTGTTTGTACCCATCTTCAGAGCAAAGGCATTGAAAGATTTTGTCCTGCACTCACTTTCCGAGGCTGCTTGTATGGCAAACAGCCTGGGAGGATAGAGGTAATGTTTCTAATAAAGATAACGGCTCCTTCTGGGGCAAAAGTTGGGCAGGTTTGCTAGCAGCCCCTTTCAAAGATTGCAGTTTCCTGAGTTTGGAGTTCCTTACCTGGGACACAGACCCACTGTGCGCACAGCATCCACACTGGCTGCTCTGCACCACCCCGAGGGACTTTCAGGGCAACAGGAACCAATGTGCATATGCAGCTCTGGCTGCCTGTTATGTCGGCTGTGCTGTGAGTAATCAAGTTCTTTGTTTCTGGCCCAGGAGTCTCTTGTCTTCTGCTAGGAACTATAAGCTGGGCAGGCTAACTTACTAACTTTCAAACAGGGTCAAATGTCAGACCCTTTGCAGTTCCTGCCAGTTCTGTGCATTACCCCTTCTCCAGGGCAGGGGGCGGCGGGGGGGCAGAACCTGACACATAGTAGGTGCTTGGGAAACACTTGCTGAGTGAATGAAAATACAAAGGACACCTCAAAGCAAGTCAGTACAGCCAGCTGGCTAGGAAGCTTTGATAGTAACTACCTTTCATTTTTCCTGTCAGTATCTAGCTTAGATGACTCCTTGGAAAACCTAAATTCTATCTCTTTAGCTTTTGGATTGGACAATATTTCTCCACCTTCATTTTGCCCTGTGCATCACTTCCTTGCGTGAAAACACTGTCAAAGTAATTTGAATGTGTGGAGCTCTGTGAATTCGTTCTTACTCAGCGCCATGGAGCACCAGCCACAGGAAAGAGCAAAAGGGCTTCAGTCATCTGCGTTCCTCCGACCACTTTGGATGGCTCAGAATTGGGCTATAGGAGCAAACTTTCTTTTGAGGTTTACAGTGGCCTCAAAGTTCCTTAAAGAAGGGGAGTTCAGGTAAGGGGCGGGTGTGTGTGTGTGTGTGTCTCTGACCATTGGGTGGGTGTTGTCCATAAATCAGGGGAAACGGGTTCCTCTCTTAATCCCAGCTATACTCACAGGACATCCAAGAGCTAGTGCCCAGGAGAGGCTTAAAGCTCCCGTGCCGCCTCCCTTGGGGGGCGAGGTAGGGGCTGCATTTAGGAAGGAACGGCTGGTGTTGGGGCACCTTTTCTGGGGTGCTCCTGGCGACCCGAGCCTGGATCAGAGAGTTCGGACTCGGCTGGCGCCGGGTCCCCTGCCTACCCCAACGCCCTTGACCTCGCAGGGCTGGCCTCCTCCGGCCCAGGTTTCCGCCCGCCGCCTCCTCGCGCGCCGCTCTCACCTGGCCAGAGGAAGAAGCCCACGCCTCGTCCTCCGCCGAGAGCCCTGACCTCCGCTCTGCCGCCCTCCCGCGGAGTCTCCAGGCGAAGGCCCGCAGCCCGCGCGCCCGCCCGGCCTTTTTACAAACGTCGCCACGGCAACGCCATTCTGACGGCCGAGCTGGGGAGGGGCGTGGCGTGCGCGGTGCCCGAGGATGAGGGGGAGGTGCGCTGGCAGCACCCGGCCAATTACAGCCCGCTGCAGCGCTGCGAGCCCTCTCCGACCTGCCCCCTAGAGGTCCCCAGCCCCGTTTCAAGGATGGAGAAACAGGCTCAGTGTTCACAGAAGTAGCTCCAAGTCTTACAGCGGGGAAGGAGCAGACTCGAGAATCCTCCCTACTGACCTTAGCTCTAGGCTCGGTGCGTTGAGGAGGGGGTGGTCAGGCGTGGGAGGGTAATGGAGCTGAACCACGAGAAGCTTGGAGGTTAGTACCCCCCGTCCCACCCGAATCTCTAGTTCTCTCTGTTGTGGAGGAGAAAACAGAGTAAGCTGGGGGGACCATCACTTCTGGGGGTGGGGGTGGAGATGGGAGATGGATGGGGTGGAAGGAACACTTCTGAAAGAATGGAAGATTCTCCCCCGTGCTAGGGAAAGGGTATTAACAAGCCCACAGCCTTACTGTTCCTGTCCTTCCCTGTCAAAACTCGCGTTTATTCATTCATGTGTTCTTTACTTCTACAAACATCACCTGAGTCCCTATACGGTCAGACGGTGGCCCCAGTGTTGACCTGGATCAGATCCTTAAGAAACCCCCCCGCACTCCCCATGGGCACGGGGCTGGGGGGATGGAGCGTGTGGAGAAGACATGCAAATGCCAACTATCTCCCCTCACCCCATGTCACCTTTTTCAAATCAGCCCCTTCTGTCTGGGAGCAGAACAGACCTGCTGACTACCTACAGAATGCCTCATTTCCCTGGCAGGAAATGACGGACAAGGTGCCCCAAGACAAACTCAAAATATTCATCTGAGAAAGATGAAAGATGGCAGACTCCACTCTAGTCAATTAGAAGAAGATATAAGAGAGAAAAATCATGGAAATCGATATGGGATGGAATATATGGTAAAGATGCTCCCACATGCCTAGAGGCTCTTAGAAATGCACATTCCCTGGCACAGACCTCAGAGATTCTGATTAGGCAGCTCTGGAGCATGGTCCAGGAATGAATGTGTTGCATTCTTTCAAATTCCTTGTGCATTTGTTAAAAGCTTGGCAAAACCTCAGGACTTTTTCAACCCTGCAGTTGAATCGCAGAGCCCTCCCAGCACTTGTCCCTAGAAATCTCTTCCAGGCCCTCAGTCAGCCTGGAATGTTCTGCCTGGGTTAGTTCCATTCGACCAGAAAGACCTTAGGAATGTATGAGGAGTGACCACAGAGGCCGGGGCCCTGAGTGGTAACTTCAGAGGAACAGAGAGGGTCAGGCTCAACTCTCCAGGCACATTTCTGCCTCAGGGCCTTTGCAGTTACTGTTTCTTCTCCCTACCAGGCACTTCCCCCAGGGATCTCCTTCAGCTCCTTCAGATTTTTACTCAAATGTCACCCTATTTAAAAGGGTCTTGGAATTCCCTGGCGGTCCAATGTTTAGGACTCGGTGCTTTCACTGCCCGGTTCGATCCCTGGTCGATCCTGCAAGCCCCATGATGCCACCCAAAAAAACAAAACAAAACAAAAGACACCCCCCAAAAAAAACATGAATAACAAAACAAACACCTCACTCTATTGCTCTTCCCTTCATCTTACCACTCCTCTAACATGCTATTTATTTAGTTTCCTTCTCTTATTTGTTGTCAGTCTCCCCACTCCCAACTCCCCCCTGCCCCCCAACTTAAGCTCCATGAGGGCAGGGTTTTTTTTTTCTCTTTTGTTCACTGCTGTATCACCAGTACATAGAACAGTGCCTGAATGAACGAATGAGTGAATGAACAGGGGCAGCCCTTGCCACCCGCCCACAGCCTTGCCTCCTACTCTTGAGCTGCTGAGCTGAACTGTCCTTACCCCAGGACCTAGGCTTCTGTAGCCTTGGCCCTCGCCAGCCCCATGCCCATCTCCATGCTTGTCTTCAGTGTCATCAACATGAGCACAGAATGCAACCCTGCTCATTGCCAGCCAGACCCTACAGAGCCCATCCAGGCCAGCCTGGAGCCGGTGCCGCCCTTGGCCCCCCGATAGGCTTGGGAGAGCCTATGTTGCCATTAGTCCATCTCTCGATGAGGAAATACTAAACGGAGAACAAAGCTGACATTCAGGCTCACTGGAGCAGAAATTGCCAAATCTTGATTGGACCCTGCCGCTCCCCACAGGATGCCACAGTCATCTCAAAGGGTGTGTGAAAGTCTTAAAACCCAGTTCCATGTCATCCACTTAAATTTCAAAAACAGAAACTAAAATACCCCAATAACTCATGGCTTTATCATAGCATGTCCTGGGCTGAGTGAGAGTTGTACTTTGCGATGATGGGGTGTTCAAAATACTGCACCTGGGGAATTCCCTGGCGGTCCACTGGTTCGGACTTGGTGCTTTCACTGCCCTGGCCCGGGTTCAATCCCTGGTGGGGAAATTAAGATCCCGCAAGCCACAAGGCATGGCCAAAAAAAAAAAGATTTCTAGCTTATATGGGCTCCTTGGTGATGCCTGTAATCAATCAATCTTCTTGAGCTCTGGGTGGCTACCAAGGCTGTACTGTATCTCCATCAACATCAGGATGCTGGTGTCTGAAAGGCCTGGGTCCAGGTCCCAGCTTTGTCATTCCCAGCTGTCCTCCTAATACTGGAGCGAGTGATGTTAACTCCGGGCTTTCCACCCGCAGGGCTCTGTCCCAGTCCTTCCTGTGGATCATCTCATTTAATCCTCAGCATAACCTGGGGCAGTAGGTGTGTGTGAAACACCTGGACCTCGGAGCTCTGCAGAGAAGCGCCCAAAAGTGTTGTGACGGGTGTTATTTCTATCACGTCACTCCCACTGGAACAGGAAAATAGGGCTCAAGAGCCATGGAGGTGTGTGACCAAGGTGACACAGCCAGAACAGGATTTGAATCTAGATGACTGTGATGGGACGGTATTTTCCCCGGGGACCACAGGTGACAGGTGTCACAGCCACGAGACACCCATGCTCACCACCTGCTTTCCCTCAGCCCTGAACAATCTGGGCTTCTGGCTGTCCTGAAGTTTGGGCAGTGCCTGCAGCAAGAGGGGGAGGGAGCTGAGGCCAGGAGGGGGTAGCTGGGGCTTGCCAGGGACCTCTCCTGCCACCCACTGGGCTTCTTTCCTGCAGGACCTCTGCCCCATAAAATCTCATTGGGCCGCAGTTACCTTCCCTGGGCTGTCCTTGACCGGGAGAGCCCATCCACTGTGCCCCCTCCCCAGATCTGCTTGTTGTCCCCTGCATTCCAACAAGAAATGAATGCTGGCCTCCTGCCTGGAACAGGTAGGGAGCTTGCCCAGCCTTTAAGGGGTAAGAGAGAGCCAGGGAAAGAGCTGGAACAGGAGAAAGGGAGTGTAAAAGAGAGAGAGAGCGCTCGAAGATCAGGAAGTAGCTAAGCTGTTGAGTAGGTGTCAGATGGGAGAGCAAAGGGCCACTGGAGGCTCCACAGTCCATTACTAACCTGACGCTATGGGCTAAGGAAATGCAGGTTTTTATACACACACACACACACACACACACACAGGTTCACAAAAATAAATTCAAACCACAAAATCACAGCTGGTCACTGAGGCCTTCTGCGGCCGTGCTCACCCCTTTCCCCTGTCAGAAAATGAGAAGTCACCCAGGTGTTTTCTCAGATACAGACAAGGCTGGTTGGGACATTCATCTCTTGCAAATCATAGATCTGCCAGGGGGCTTCCCTGGTGGCGCAGTGGTTGGGAGTCTGCCTGCCAATGCAGGGAACGTGGGTTCGAGCCCTTGTCTGGGAGGATCCCACATGCCGCGGAGCAACTACGCCCGTGAGCCACAACTACTGAGCCTGTGCGTCTGGAGCTTGTGCTCTGCAACAAGAGTCCGCGATAGTGAGAGGCCTGTGCACCGCGATGAACAGTGACCACTGCTTGCCACAACTGGAGAAAGGCCTCGCACAGAAACGAAGACCCAACACAGCCAAAAATAAATAAATTAATTAATTAAAAAAAATTAAAACAAAAACAAAAAACCACTGTCTCTAAAAAAAAAAAAAAAAAAAAAAAAACCAGAAAAAAAGCTTTGCCAGGGAGGTCAGTCTGTATGTTCTGTTTGAAAGCTGCAGATGAAGGCTGCTGATCCCACCTCTGATCGGCCTGGTTTCGTTTGTTTGTTTGTTTTATTCTGTCTGTACCTCACTTCTCTCACCTGTAAAATGGAGGTAATAACAGCATTGACTGTAAAGACAAAATGGGTTAAATGTGTGAAGTAGTAAACTGTGCCCGGTACCACAGACTCCTTCTGTGAATGTCCGCGTTGCTGTCTGTCTGTTTGCTTGTTTTTGTTGCTTTCTTGATGATGTGGGAGGACAGCACCATCTCAACCCGATCACAGCCATCCTGGGGAGAGCTTTGATTTGCATCGTCTCAGTCCCAACCCAGAGCAAACTTGACCTCAGAACACTCGCATATCATCTTGCTTGTTGCCCAGGGACATTTCTGGGTGTGGGTGTCAGAGGCAGGCTGAGCTCCCCTGATCGCTGCTAGAGGGATTCTGAGAATCCAGCTGGTCTCTGTGGCGTGGCATGTGCAAGACAACTCCATATATTCGACTTCCAGGCATCCAGGCAAATCAACCTCCACTACTTTTTTTGGGGGGATTAACAATGAACCACTATGAATGAGGTTAACCAAACTAGCTAATATTTACTGAGGCTTGTTAGGTACCAGCCGCTATGCCATGCACTGTTTTATTTAATTCTTGGCCCAACCCATTTCACAGAAGCGGGCTCAGAAAAGTCAAGTAACTTGCCCAGTTACAAATCTTGTAAGTGATAGGTCCAAGATTCGAACCCTAGCTGTTGGACTCCAGCATATTTTCTTTTTTGTAAAGTTTTGTTTTCAAAACATAATATACATCTCGAAAAGAGCACAACTGGTAAGTGTACACTTGAAGAATTTTCACAAAGTGTATGCACCCACCCTAACCAGAACCCAGAACAAGAAGCAGAACATCACCACCCACCCCCGCCCCTCCGAGAAGACTCCCTGTGCTCATTCTTGTTACCCCCTCCCGCTTGTCTGACTTCCAATCATAGATTAATTCTGCTTGGTTTTGAACTTCATGGAAATGGAATCTTACAGATTCCATTTGCTGCCTGGTTTCTTTCACTCAACTATGTGAGGTTCGACCACGTTGTCTGATGTAGCTGTGGTTCATTCATTCTCACTGCTGCATTGCATTACACTCTGTTATCTATTCCTGCAGAACAAATTACGGCAAACTTAACGGATCCCAAAAACACACACTTATGTCACAGTTTCTGTGGGTCACGAATCCGGGCACTGCTTAGCTGGGTTCTCTGCTCAGGGTCTCTCCCAGGCTGCAATGAGGGAGGTGGCCAGGGCTGGGGTCTCATCTGAGGCTCAGCTGGGGAAGGATCCTCTTTCCAGTTCATGTGGTGGTTGGCAGGATACAGTTCCCTGAGGGTTGTTAGTCTGAGGGCCTCACCGCCTTGCTGGCTGTTAGCCAGAGATCTTGCACTGTTTCTTGCCATGTGGGCCTCTCCATAAGGTGGCTTGCTTCATCAAAGCCAGTGAGAGTCCATAGAGAGAGTCTCCAGGCAAGATGGAAGTTACAATCTTCTGTAACATAATCACAGAAATGACATGCCCATCACCTTTGCAGCATCTACTGATTAGAAATAAGGTACAGTCCTGCCTACTCTCAAGGGGAGGGGACACAGAGGTGTGAACACCAGGGATATTTGGGGGCCGTTGTGTATGCCTTTTGGTATGCACATGTGCACATATCTCTTGGGTATATATCTAGGAGTAGAATTTCTGGGTCACACATACATCCGGCTTTATGAGATTCTGCCAAACATTTTTCCAAAGTGCAGGCACCCTCTACACTCCCTCAGCAGGCTATGAGCTTCCCAGTTAGAGCACATGCTTTCAATACACTCCTCCCCTCTCTCCTTACAGAAGGGGTGTTTGAGCTGGGGCTCTTTGGGACGACAGGTCCTAATTCTGGCCCCATGTCAGAATCACTGAATTCCCGGGCCGCTTCGCCAGACATTCTGATCATTTGAGGGCTCAGATACAAACTGGAAGGTCCACTCCATGAGGCGAGGATCCCTGTATCCTTGGTGCCCGGAGCAGTACCTGGCAGCAGTTCCTGGCAGGTACCAGGTAGCTGGCACGCAATGAATGTTTTTTTGATTAAGTGAATGAGTTTAGGAAATATTGTTCAAGAGATGGGCCCCAGGGCGGGTATAAGCTGCTTAAACGGGAAGGAAACTTTGTTGTGTCTGAGGCTGTGTGTATTTTTCTGGGAAGAGGGCTCAGAGCCTCAACCAGGTATGTCCCCAACAAAGGTTAAAGACCGCTGTGATTGGATACTCTCCGGCTTAGGTATTTTATCACATGAAGAAAGACTTGGTCCCAGGGTAGGTGGCATGGGAACTGTGGACAAGGTCCCATGGTCCTTAGAAGTAAAAAGCGAGACAGTGCTTCCCTGGGGTGGCTCATAAACTGACACCTTGCTTGTTTTGTCCTTTGACCCATGGTAGTTCTTTTGGTACATCTAGCCACTGCCTGGCCTCCTGGGACCCTCCCTGTGTCTGTCTGTTGAACAGAAAATTCCAGGAGGCCTCGGTGCCCTGAGTTTCCATCAGGGGCAAGCCAACATGAGCCCTAGCTTTTGAAAAACCCCTTTCAATTCATAGAAAGCCTCCCAGTTTATCTGGTTTGAAATGACCTCATCCTTTGTCACCTTCTCTCTTGTTTTCTGGAGGTTTCTCAGCGTCTTGCTGCTGTCCGTATTCTTTTCTCATGTGAACAGTGCACCTATTTTGGGCATTTTGTCGTTGTTGTTTTGGGTCATTCCCGTCACACAATTTTTATATTCCTTTCCAGTCAGATCAACCTCATGCCTCTCTAGACATTTCTTCTCAGGTTTCCTCTGAATCATTTCGTTTGGTCTAAATATGTCCAGTGTTTCCTCCTTCCTCACTGCACTCCACATAGACCCTCTCTTTTCCCCGGAACAACTGTTCTTTTCTTTCGAATCCCTGACCCAAATTCTCATCTTTCACCATGTTTTCTGACTTCTCCTAAGAACTGATTGTTTTTTGAAACTTAAGCCTCAAATATCATCCCTTCTAATCTGGGTCTGAATTTGGATCACGGTCAAGAAGCAGGGGAGACAGGAACGTGGATGGGTAATTAGGATCCTCAGCAGAAGGGCTGAGTGTTCATCGGTGGGGGGGTCAGAGGGGCCTGGGGATGGAGGGAGAGGTATCTTCTTCTGCCTCGGGTAGGGCTTAGGGTGGGGTTGTCAGGAAAAGCGCTAAGAAAAAAGGACCCATTTGACTTGAGTTCTGAAGGATGAGTAGGATTTCCGGAGGCAGAGCAGGGAGAGAAGAGGATGGTCCAAGGCAGGAGCAGTGGGAATGGAGGCCAGAACATGAGTCATCAGAGAAGCTAGGGACAAGAGTACAGAAGGAGAGGGGGGGCCAGGTGCTGAGACCGCAGACTGAAGGTCCATGGTCAGCCCTCAGATATGTTTGTCTGGCTTTCCCAGCGTGTTAAAAGACTTTTAATTAATTGCTGAAGGGAGAGGCCTCTTTCTGTGGAGTGACAGAGAAACCTATTCAAATTGTCCTCAGCATGAATGCAAATTCACTGGTTACCAAAAATGAAAAGTCTAGAGGGAACCTCTGGGTTCAGGCTCAGATGATATCATGAGGCCTTGACCTCTCTCCAGCTCTCAGGGATTCTTTGAACCATGTGGATCCAACCTTAGACAGAATCTCTCTATAATGGTCACAAAAAGGCAGCCGAAGCTCCAGCCCTTACATCTTCTCAGCTTTGAATTCCATAGGGAAGGATAAGAATCTTTTTCTTAAGCTTCCCCCAATGGCCTCACTGCTTCTCATTTTCTCTGGGTGGGTCAAAAGCCCATTCCTGAGCCAATTATTGTGGCCCAGGAGACTGCTCTGATTGGCTGAGCTTGAGCCACATGCCCAGCCCTGCAGCCAGAGGTGGAATCAACACCATCTCTGAGAAACTGGACTGAGACTAGGAGAAAGGTGTTGTCCCCAAAGGGGGATCATAACACCATAATATTTTAGAAGAGAGGTCAATTGCTATTCGGTGACAAAAACCAGATGTCTACCACAGTAGCCAACATGTACAGATCATTGACATCTGGATTTATGCCTTTTTTTGGGAAAATGGGAATATCTGGCAATACCTGGACTCTCTTCTTGTATATAGATCAACAATCTGCTGGGGCTGAGAAGAGGCTCCCTCTTTAGATACAGCCTATGTTCTGCCTGCCCAATGCACTGATCATATTTCCTCTCGGGCTCCTGGAAGCACTTGAATTTTTATTGCCAGCATAATTTGATTCTGTAAAGAAATCTGTTTTTCCCACCAGAATGGAAGAGCCAAATGTACAGGGGTCAAATAGCTCTCCTGTGCTCCCACAAACTCCTGAGGACAAATGCCTGGCCATTTTTGATAGTCTCATTCCTTGCTCATTTTAAAAGCCTTCTTTAAACAAATATTGAACACATAGTGATTTTAGAATCTGTTATCTGATAATTCTAACATCTGAAATCTTTGGGTGGGAGTGGCAGTGGGGTGGTGTCTCAATGTCTTGTTTGTTGTGTCTGCTTACTCTGGCTCATACTGACTTATTGCTTGGATGTTTAGTAATTTGACTGTGATCTCATTCTTCATTGAACTTAATCTGTGGGAATCCTGAGGGGTCTGATTCCTGGCTGCTTTGCTCTCGGAAGTCTTTTTTGTTTGTTTCAGCTGGATGCCAGGGATGCTAATAACCTCTGAACACTGACATTTATTTCCTCAACTTGGGAGTTTTCCCACTGAATACATGGAGTATAAACTTGAGCCCCAGACCCACGTGGTTACAAACCTTCAGGGTGATCATCATCATCATCAGTATTGTGGCCATTATTAGTTTTCCCCTCCAGAGCCACATTGAAAACTACAGGTTTTCATAGGCTCCCCTTTCTGAAAGTCCAGAAAAAAAAAGTTTTTAAGCCCTCCTCTTGCCAGGGTGTGGAGCATCTTTGAGGGTGCCAGCTTAATACAGGCATCTTAGACTTGGTGAGCTCATTTTTCAAGGCCCAAGGCTTAATCTCCCTTTTCCTGCACTTACTAAAGGCAAATGGCTTCCTCATTTGCTTATGCTTTGGTTGTAGCTCACTCTGTTTGTGTGTGTGTCTGTATGTTCCTTTGAGATTGCCTACATAAAAATTGTTTTTTATTCTGGGATTTTGGAAACACACACAAAACTAGAGAAGCCTGCGATTAACTCCATGTATTCATCATCCAGCTTCAACATTTTCCCAGTGTTCTCTCATTCTTTTTTCTTCCTTTTTGAGTTTTTTTCTAGGTTAATTTAAAGCAAGTTGTGTCATTTCACCCATAAAGACATCCTAACTGAAAGGACTTTTTTTCCTTTACATTATCCCCGCCTTGACATGATCACAGCTAAAAATACTTATTATCATTCCTGAATATCATCTATTATTCAGTCCATGCTCACATTTCCTTGATTCTCTCAGAGATATCTTTTTTACTGTTGGTTTGTTAGAATCAGGATCCAGACAATGTCCACACATTACACTTGGTTGTTATGTCTCTGAAATGTCTTTAATTCTGTAACAGCAACACCCCGCCCCTGACCTTTTTTATCCCCCAGCCACTGATTTGTTGTAGAAACTGGGTCTTTTGTCCTGTAGAACATTCACATACTGGATTTGGCTGATCACTTCTTCTTGGTTTCAGTTAACTTGTTCCTCTTTTCCCCATGTTTCCTGTAAACAAATAGTTAGATCTAGAGGTCTGAGGAGATCAAAGTCTTTTTGTTGTCCAGTCGCCTTCACAGGCGGTACTGTGTGATCCATCCTGCATCACACAGTGAGCACATAATATCTGGTCATCCTGTTTTTAACGATATTGAGATTGAATGGTAAGTCCAGTGCTAACAGACTGAGCCATCCATTATAAAGTCCCCAACGGCATTTTTTCCCCAAATAATTAACATTTTTAATTTTTAATTATGGTAAAATATACATAACATAACATTTACCATCTTAACCATTTGAAAGTATACAGTTCGGTCTTCCCTGGTGGCGCAGTGGTTGAGAGTCCACCTGCCGATGCAGGGGACCCGGGTTCATGCCCCGGTCCGGGAAGATGCCACATACCACAGAGCGGCTGGGCCCGTGAGCCATGGCCGCTGAGCCTGCGCGTCCGGAGCCTGTGCTCCGCAGCGGGAGAGGCCACAACAGTGAGAGGCCTGCGTACCGCAAAAACAAACAAACAAACAAACAAAACACACAAGTGCAAGGAGGAAGCCAGAATCTTGACAATACCTGGGCCCAAGGAAATCTTGGAAGACAGTGAGTTAAATAGAATAGTGAGGATAATGACGATGGTAGGAGAGCGTGTATGCTTTGTGGTCCTATGTACTAAGGGTTTTGTATACAAGCTCCCATTGGGAAGGCTACGAGCTAGGTGCCATTTTTATTCTCATCTTAAAGAAGAGGGATGTGAGCTAATTAAGCAGAGGGAAGGTTAGGGGGTTTTCCTGGCTGAGACCACAAGACAAAGCGGTGGTCATGCCCCCTAGACAGGACTTCATTGGCTGGAGATTTGATTGGCAGGAGAGCTGAGCGGCTTCTCCTGCCAGCAGCAGCCTGTGCCCTTCAGCCTTTCTTACACTTCAAGCCCTAAGAAAGGGCTTGCGTGCTTCCCAAGTGGCAACTTCTGTGCATTTAAAAATTTCCTCTTGAAAATCCCAGCCTTAGCCCATTCACAAAAGGTATCTGGGTCCTTTCTTGGCCGTGGCCCTAGTCGTATTCACCAAAGAGAAGAGCGTGTCCCATAAGAGCTGGCGGCTTTGGGAGGACCGGGGAAGGCGTCAGCTGGCAGGAAGCTCCCTGAAAGAAATAGAGGAATCCCCACCCATCCATGAGCTGCCTATTCTTCCCCCTTAGAAACGGGGCTTGCGATGTGTCAGGAACTGCAGGCATTTTGCCATTTAACCCTCACACTGCCCCACGGAGGAGGCCCCTTGCTAACAGTTTTGGTTGCTTTTGTAGAGGAACCTGCGATACCGAGGTCAAGCCACTTACTCAGGGTCATTCGGGGCAGCGGTGGGGCTTGACCCCTATTTGTTTGACTCCAAATCTGGCCTCTGAACTCTGAGAGACACTGCCGGCTTCTCGAGTGATGTGGGATGTGGATTCGAGTGAGCACGGCCTGGGCCGCGGTTCCCGTCCCTCTGCCACATGGACAGAGCCACAGGCCCAGTTCGCTGTGAAGGCCCAGCATCTTATACCAAGTCTCATTCTCACAGCCAGAGATATTAATGTGGAAATAGGACTTTTGATTCTTGAAAGGTCTGCTTGGTGAAGAGATGGTCAAACATTAAAACTACAAACTCCATTTTTGGGGGGGGGCAATTCTGAAGCATAAGATGTGTAATTTCATCTCAGTGCTTCAACCGTGCAACCTCTGTGAACGGGTGAAGAGTTTCAAAGTTTTATACAGGAGGCTAAAAAACTAAGGCTCCTTGTGAAAATACTAAGTGTAAAACTTAGAAAAGAGGAATTCTACTTTCTGTTAATTTCTGCTTAAAGACAACGAAGATATACTCCCTGGAAGGAACGGATACCAAGACAGATGTACACAAGTGCCCTTTAGGATTCAGCAAAACTTAAAATGTATTATTGTTTTCTTCCTGACAAACAGGGATTTCTGACAACATATTAACAACAAGCCTGAAATGCAAACCTGAGTCCTGGAGTGAAACCCCCAGGAGCAATGGTGCGAGGTATCCAAGGGGGCCACCCTGGTAAGGGAGACACAGAAGGAAGGGGTGTGGAAAAGTGAACCTGGGCGGGGGAGGGCAGCAGGTGGGGAGGAAATCCTGTTTCTGCCACTTAGTAGCCAGGGAACGGTACCCTCTGTCAAATCAGCTTTCCCCTCTCTCTAAGGGGCCGACACTTGCCAGAATCCCTTGCGGGTTGATGGGAGAGATGAAGCATGTGTGGTGTGGAGCAGGTGCCTGCCCCTTGGTAAGTCTTTCCCCCAGTTGTGAATTCCACGAATTTGAAAGCTACTAGCTGTAGCTCTTCTGGGGACCCTGACACAGGTTCAACTTGGCCATTTCAGACCCTTCTCGGCTGAGGGATGTCCAGCGCCAAACAGGCTGGCACGTCCCTTGCATTGTGTGTGAATGAGGCAGCCCAGGAATAAAGCATGTGAAACCTCATTATGTAAATCCTCAGGTTTTCAGTACATGACAATGGCTTTTTTTTGGGCCCTTCTCTGTCCCATTCTGTGGTCTGGTGTCTCTGCTTTGGGACCTAGTCTGCCAAGCCCTGGGGGCGGGGGTGGGCACTTCGGGGAGGGGTAAGCTCTCCAGAGGGCACATCAAAGGGAAAGTCACAACTCTGTCACTGGCCCAGCTCTCCCTGGCATTGCTTGGTGTGAAAGGAAACTGTCCTCTGCCTGAGGCAGCCCCATGTCACACAGAGACTAAGGCCTGTGATGTTTAATTCACAGCAGTGAGCACTGGAAACACCGCACCCAGGCTCCCTCAGAGCAGGACAGCCACTTTTCATTTCTGGGGCTCTAAGCCAGAAAGCCTGCTGTCTGGAAACTTATTGCCTGGAAGGTTCGCAGGATGGAGGGCAGGCTTCTGCAAGGAACTATCTGACCATCACCTCCTGGTTGAGGAGAAGGGCACCCTTCTATGACCTTGGCCTCCTTAGAGCTCATGCAGGCAACAAACACACACATACAAATACACACACATGCCAACCCACAGCACATACTCACATGTACACACATACATGCAAGGATGCGTGTACAAATACACAGCCCCAAGTCAGAAAGACTGGAGTACTATTCTGGCTACTCAGAAGAGCAAACCCAAATCTTTATTCTCAGAGAGCTTCTTCCTCGGTGTATCCCTGGCACCTGGCAGAGCAATGAAAATCAGAATCGCTGCCTTTAAAAACACTCGGGCTGTTCACTCAACTGATTGTGGTCATCATTGCAGGAGGCAGGGAAGTCAGATCATGATGCTGGACACCCTTAAGCTCAGTACAGTGCTGTGTGTCAATTATGTCTCAATACAACTGGTAGAAAAAAGAGTTATCTGGATAGAAAGAACAAGATAAAATACACGAATTATCAAAAGTTAAAAAAATACAGACGAGCTAGACTATGAGTCTCAGAAAGCACTGTTCACAACAGCCAGGACATGGAAGCAGCCTAAATGTTGATGGAGGAGTGGATAAAGAAGATGTGGTACAAATATACAGTGGAATACTACTCAGCCGTAAAAAAGAATGAAGTAATGCCATTTGCAGCAACATGGATGGACCCAGAGACTATCATACTATGTGAAGTAAGTCAGACAAAGACAAGTATCATATGATATCACTTATATGTGCAATCTAAAAAACATGATACAAATGTGCTTATTTATAAAACAGAAACAGACTCACAGGCTTTGAAAAGAAAGTTATGGTTACCAAAGTGGAAATGTGGTGGGGAGGGATAAATTAGAGGAGTTTGGGATTAACATATACACACTATTATATATAAAATATGTAATCAACAAGGACCTACTATATAGCACAGGGAACTCTACTCAATATTCTGTAATAACTTATATGGGAAAAGAATCTGAAAAAGAATAGATATATGTGTATGTATAACTGAATCACTTTGCTGTACACCTGAAACTAACACAACACTGTAAATCAACTATACTCCAATATAAAATAAAAATTAACTTAAAAAAAAAAGAAAGTTTAAAAACATAGAGGCGGGGCTTCCCTGGTGGCGCAGTGGTTGAGAATCTGCCTGCTAATGCAGGGGACACGGGTTCGAGCCCTGGTCTGGGAGGATCCCACATGCCGTGGAGCAACTAAGCCCATGAGCCACAGCTACTGAGCCTGCGCATCTGGAGCCTGTGCTCTGCAACAAGAGAGGCCGCGATAGTGAGAGGCCCACACACTGCGATGAAGAGTGGCCCCCGCTTGCCACAACTAGAGAAAGCCCTTGCACAGAAATGAAGACCCAACACAGCCCAAAATAAATAAATAAATAAATTAAAAAAAAAAAAAAACATAGAGGCAAGCTAGACTATGAGTCTCAGAGAGGTTAAGCTGACACATATATATGGAATCTAAAAAAAAAAATGTTCTGATGAACCTAGGGGCATGCCAGGAATAAAGACACAGATGTAGAGAATGGACTTGAGGACATGGGGAGGGGGAAGGGTAAGCTGGGACGAAGTGAGAGAGTGGCATGGACATATATACACTACCAAATGTAAAACAGATAGCTAGTGGGAGGCAGCCGCATGGAACAGGGAGATCAGCTCAATGCTTTGCGACCATCTAGAAGGGTGGGATAAGGAGGGTGGGAGGGAGACACAAGAGGGAGGGATGTGAGGATATACGTATGCATATAGCTGATTCACTTTGTTATACAGCAGAAACGAACACCACACTGTAAAGCAATTATACTCCAATAAAGATGTTAAAAAAAAAAAAAGCTGCCTGAAGTCACACAGTAAGTGGCAGAACAAGAGTCTAAACCTATGTCTGCCTAACGCTAAAGCTATTCTGCCACCTTCCTTTGCAATGAGCGAAGGCATTCTGTGCTGCCTGGATCCCACTGGGACCTCAGTTGGCTGTTTCTAAAGGGAGCTGAGGGGCAGCCTCAGAGGCTCTGCTCCGAGCAGGGACCTCTCACCTTCTGCTGCCTGATCGTCCTGGTGACCCTCTTCTCCTGGTGCAGCCGCTCTTCCATGTGCGCCAGGGCCTCCTTCAGCAGCGCCTTTTCTTCGGCCTCTTTGGAGATGTCGTCCTTCAGCTTTGCCACCTGTGACTGGTACATCTGAACCGACACTTTGCTCTGCCTGAGCACACGGGAGAGACAAAGTCTCTTTTCTCCTCAGCTTTCTCACTCACCACCAATGCTCCCGACCTGGGAGATCCTCAGAACACTTCCATATATGCCTGGCTTCGCGGTTTCCTTACAAGTGGGGGGAAGGCTGAAGATGTGGGGACTAGAGGGCAGAATAAATAGCCCATTGGCTGTGGACGTGCAGCATGAAGGGGGCAACGGTTATGCTACCAGCCCCTCCCAATTTCCCAGAGAGGGTGGGGGAACGGATACCACTGAAAATAGGATGGAATTATGAAAAGCACACACATGGTGAAACACCAGACACATTTATAAAAGGTGCACCTTATTCCTTAACAGTAGGGTACTTTAACTGCTGCTTTCTTGCCCAGAGACTTGGGTCCATCAGGCCCTGAGTCACCATCCCGCCTCCCCCCTCCACACCCAGGCCTCTGTCCTCTTGTCCTGGTCCCTACGGGTCTGCAGCTGCCCCGAGGTTTAGCCTGGAGAATGGAGGCCTGGGCCTTTTGCCAGGGACACGGGCCATACTTGAGCTGTTCAATGTCCTTCTCGTATCGTCTCAAAAGCTCTTCTTTTCTCTGCAGCTGGTTCTTGAGTAGGGTGATCTTATCAAACACCAGGTAGAGGTCTCTTTGTCGAAGCTGGTGGACTCTCTCCCTCTCTTTTGGGGAGAGGTGTTTCATGGACACGTGACCTGACATACCTTTGATGTTCATCATAGTCTCGAGGGTTTTGCTCATATCCAAGTACTACGAGAAAGCGTTTCACAGGTAAGAGGCCTGGCCCAAGACCGCTGGTGGCCACTTTGAGGAGGCAAACATCTAATTCTGTTTCATTCATTTTCTGCAGTTGCAGAGAAGAAACACATGCTTTGCAAATGAGTGCATTTGGGGCTTTTAGTATGACTTTCATTTTCCCCCGCATCCATTTACACTATGCCATTTTGAGAACTGGTGGGGGGCGGGGAATGACAACAGATATAAACATTCATTCTTACTACCCAGTCTTCCAAGGAATTGGGCTCTGCAATTTCCAGCCCATGCTGGGATAGGAGATGGGTCTCGTGGAGCTACTGTAACAACTAAACATGTATGTGAGGTTGATGTGTAAACTATCTGCAGGGCACGCAGGTTTGGACAGGAGGGGACTGATGCTGGGTATACCTACCAGCTTTTCATTAAGATCTAAAGCCTCAGCCACATCTGTTTTCCATAACTTCTCAGTGGCCATGATGGACCCTGGGCTGGAAAGGCCATTTTGAGGCTGAAATAAAAAAAAAGAAAAAAGTCTCTTGGCATTCCATTATGATTTTCTACATCCAGAAGAATAACCCGAACAATAATGGAAGAACTGGAAAGTTACTAAAGAATAATTTGAGAGAGTTAATTTTTTTAACATCTTTATTGGAGTATAATTGCTTTACAATGGTGTGTTAGTTTCTGCTGTATCAAAAAGTGAATCAGGGCTTCCCTGGTGGCGCAGTGGTTGAGAGTCCGCCTGCCGATGCAGGGGACACGGGTTCGTGCCCCGGTCCGGGAGGATCCCACATGCTGCGGAGCGGCTGGGCCCGTGAGCCATGGCTGCTGAGCCTGCGCGTCCAGAGCCTGTGCTCTGCAGCGGGAGAGGCCACAACAGTGAGAGGCCCGCATACTGCAAAAAAAAAAAAAAAAAAGTGAATCAGCTATACGTATCCATATATCCCCATATCCCCTGCCTCTTGCGTCTCCCTCCCACCCTCCCTATCTCACCCCTCTAGGTAGACACACAGCAACGACCTGCTCTCCCTGTGCGATGCAGCTGCTTCCCACTAGCTATCTATTTTACCTTTGGTAGCGTGTGTGTGTATATATGTCCATGCCAAGAGAGTTGGTTTTAAATCCAGTCTGACTCTGTGAACTGCTTTCTTTATGACTGTGCTCCTACCCCTTCAGCGCACGACTGCCTTTGAAATGATGCATCACTTGTGCCGTTCTTTGGCCACCGTCTCGTCTGTCTTCCCTTTAGGCCAGTGGTTCTCAACCGGGGGTGACTCTGGCCACCCTACCCCCTCCAGGACATTTAGCAATGCCTGGACACATTTGTGGTTGTCATAATTGCTGCTGGCGTCTAGTGGGTGGAGGACAAGGATGCTGCTAAACACCCCACGATGCATAGGGCAGTCTCCCAAACAAAGAGTTACCTGGCTCAAAAAATCAGTACCGCTGATGTTGAGAAGACAAGCTCCAGAAAAATGGGCACCATGCGGCTTTTGCTCACTATCTCCCTCCTTGTGCCTAGCATGGCACCTGGCAACGAGTGGTGCATAGTGGGCATGTTTGTTGAATGAACGAATGAAGGTTAAGTGGAAAATAGCCTCCCTCCTTTTTATTAAAGGAATCTCTTTTCTGTGCAGCAGAAACCATACCCTCACAAAATTTGGCCCAACCTTCTCCTAGCTCTGGAACCTGGTGGGTGGGCATCACTTCAGACCCTTTCCAGAGACAATGCAGATAGTGTTTGCAGCTGCATCTCCCTAAGACCCCAACCAGCCAGCTGGCTGCTGGAAGCCCAACTGACTGCATGGAAAGGCCACCAGACTGAATAGGGGACCTGATCTGAACGACTACAAATAACCATAGTAAGCCTCCTTAAAAAATAAAGTGGCTTTTAATGCTTGCCATGAGCCTCTCTTAGCCCTAGCATTTGTTGGCACTACCTGAAAACCTCTGAGATTAAAAACAAAACAACTGGCGGCACCGCCCAAGTACCCAGGAGGAAGGCACGGGCCCTCCCTGCCTGAGGGATTAGAAGTCTAAAGTGGATGAACACTTAGTGACCATCTTGTTGGAGACCCTCTTCCTACGTGGTATCTGAGACTCAGTGGAAATGTAATTCTCTGTCCAAGGTCACACAAGGCAGCACCAGTGGAACCAGAAGTCTGGGCTCTGGACTTACCATATGTTTCTTCAGTCATTCATCACAGAATTATTGAACACCTACTAGACTAGATGCTGGAGATGTAATGCTATCCACTTATCTCAATACCACGTTTAAAAAACCTATCTTTTGGACCCGGAGGAAGATGGCGGAAGAGTAAGACGCGGAGATCACCTTCCTCCCCACGGATACACCAGAAATACAGCTACACGTGGAACAACTCCTACAGAACACCTACTGAATGCTGGCAGAAGACCCCAGACCTCCCAAAAGGCAAGAAACTCCCCACATACCTGGGTAGGGCAAAGCGGAGAGATTCCCGCACAGAGGATCGGTGCCGAGCGGCACTCACCAGCCCGAGAGGCTTGTCTGCTCGCCCGCCAGGGCAGGCGGCGCTGGAAGCTGAGGCTCGGGCTTCGGTCAGAGCGCAGAGAGAGGACTGGGGCTGGCGGCGAGAACTCAGCCTGAAGGGGGCTAATGTGCCACAGCTAGCCGGCAGGGAGTCCGGGAAAACTCTGGAGCTGCCGAAGAGGCAAGAGACTTTTTCTTCCCTCTTGGTTTCCTGGTGCGCGAGGAGAGGGGATTAAGAGCGCTGCTTAAAGGGGCTCCACAGACGGGCGCGAGTCACGACTGAAAGCGCGGAGCCCAGTGACGGGCGTGGGACGCTGGGGCTGCTGCTGCCGCCACCAAGAAGCCTGTGTGCGAGCGCAGGACACTGTCCACGCCGCCCTTCCGGGAGCCTGTGCAGCCCGCCACTGCCGGGGTCCCGGGATCCAGAGACGGCTTCCCTAGGAGAACGCACGGCGCGCCTCGGGCTGGTGCAACGTCACGCCGAACTCTGCCGCTGCAGGCTCGCCCCGCACTCTGTGCCCCTCTCTCCCGCCCGGCCTGAGTGAGCCAGAGTCCCCAAAGAGGCTGCTCCTTTAACCCTGTCCTGTCTAAGCGAAGAACAGACGCCCTCCGGCGACCTACACGCAGAGGCGGGGCCAAATCCAAAGCTGAGACCCAGGAGCTGTGAGAACAAAGAAGAGAAAGGGAAACCTCTCCCAGCAGCCTCAGAAGCAGCGGATTAAAGCTCCACAATCAACTTGATGTACCCTGCATCTGTGGAATACATGAATAGACAACACATCATCGCAAATTGAGGAGCCAGGAGTCAGTGCTGTGCCTCTGAGGTGGGAGAGCCAACTTCAGGACACTGGTCCACAAGAGACCTCCCAGCTCCACATAATATCAAACGGCGAAAATCTTCCAGAGATCTCCATCTCAACACCAGCACCCAGCTTCACTCAACGACCAGCAAGCTACAGTGCTGGACACCCTATGCCAAACAGCTAGCAAGACAGGAACACAACGCCACCCATTAGCAGAGAGGTGGCCTAAAATCATAAAAAGTCCGCAGACACCCCAAAACACACCACCAGACGTGGACCTGCCCACCAGAAAGACAAGATCCAGCCTCATCCACCAGAACACAGGCACTAGTCCCCTCCACCAGGAAGCCTACACAACCCACTAAACCAACCTTAGCCACTGGGGACAGACACCAAAAACAACGGGAACTACGAACCTGCAGCCTGCAAAAAGGAGACCCCAAACACAGTAACATAAGCAAAATGAGAAGACAGAAAAACACACAGCAGGAGAAGGAGCAAGATAAAAACCCACCAGACCTAACAAATGAAAAGGTAATAGGCAGTCTACCTGAAAAAGAATTCAGAATAATGATGGTAAAGATGATCCAAGATTCTATTTCCCAGATCCAAAATCTTGGAAATAGAATAGACAAAATGCAAGAAACAGTTAACAAGGACCTAGAAGAACTAAAGATGAATCAAGCATCGATTAAAAACACAATACATGAAATAAAAAATACTCTAGATGGGATCAATAGCAGAATAACTGAGGCAGAAGAACGGATAAGTGAGGTGGAAGATAAAATAGTGGAAATAACTGCTGCAGAGCAAAATAAAGAAAAAAGAATGAAAAGAACAGAGGACAGTCTCAGAGACCTCTGGGACAACATTAAACGCACCAACATTCGAATTATAGGGGTTCCAGAAGAAGAAGAGAAAAAGAAAGGGACTGAGAAAATATTTGAAGAGATTATAGTTGAAAACTTCCCTAATATGGGAAAGGAAATAGTTAATCAAGTCCAGGAGGCACAGAGAGTCCCATACAGAATAAATCCAAGGAGAAATACGCCAAGACACATATTAATCAAACTGTCAAAAATTAAACACAAAGAAATCATATTAAAAGCAGCAAGGCAAAAACAACAAATAACACACAAGGGAATCCCCGTCAGGATAACAGCTGATCTCTCAGCAGAAACCCTACAAGCCAGAAGGGAGTGGCAGGACATAATTAAAGTGATGAAGGAGAAAAACCTGCAACCAAGATTACTCTACCCAGCAAGGATCTCATTCAGATTTGATGGAGAAATTAAAACGTTTACAGACAAGCAAAAGCTGAGAGAGTTCACCACCACCAAACCAGCTTTACAACAAATGCTAAAGGAACTTCTCTAGGCAAGAAACACAACAGAAGGAAAAGACCTACAATAACGAACCCAAAACAATTAAGGAAATGGGAATAGGAACATACATATCGATAATTACCTTAAATGTAAATGGACTAAATGCTCCCACCAAAAGACACAGATTGGCTGAATGGATACAAAAACAAGACCCATATATATGCTGTCTACAAGAGACCCACTTCAGACCTAGAGACACATACAGACTGAAAGTAAGGGGATGGAAACAGATATTCCATGCAAATGGAAACCAAAAGAAAGCTGGAGTAGCAAGTCTCATATCAGACAAAATAGACTTTAAAATAAAGACTACTAGAAGAGACAAAGAAGGACACTACATAATGATCAAGGGATCGATCCAAGAAGAAGATATAACAATTGTAAATATTTATGCACCCAACATAGGAGCACCTCAATACATAAGGCAAATACTAACAGCCATAAAAGGAGAAATCGACAGTAACACAATCATAGTAGGGGACTTTAACACCCCACTTTCACAAATGGACAGATCATCCAAAATGAAAATAAATAAGGAAACACAAGCTTTAAATGATACATTAAACAAGATGGACTTAATTGATATTTATAGGACATTCCATCCAAAAACAACAGAATACACATTTTTCTCAAGTGCTCATGGAACATTCTCCAGGATAGATCATATCTTCGGTCACAAATCAAGCCTTGGTAAATTTAAGAAAATTGAAATTGTATCAAGTATCTTTTCTGACCACAATGCTATGAGACTAGATATCAATTACAGGAAAAGAGCTGTAAAAAATACAAACACATGGAGGCTAAACAATACACTACTTAATAACGAAGTGATAACCGAAGAAATCAAAGAGGAAATTAAAAAATACCTAGAAACAAATGACAATGGAGACACGATGACCCAAAACCTATGGGATGCAGCAAAAGCAGTTCTAAGAGGGAAGTTTATAGCAATACAATCCCACCTTAAGAAACAGGAAACATCTCGAATAAACAACCTAACCTTGCACCTAAAGGGTGCAAAAAAAAAAAAGGCAAAAAAACAAAACAAAACAAAAACAAACAAACAAACAAACAAAAAAACCCCAAAAAAAAAAAAGAGAGCTTAAATCAGCCAGAGAACATTCCCCAGCTTAGAGAAGCAGGGACACACAGGTCAGCTACATCCTCGCGCCCCCTGTTAAGATCCCCAATCAGAACCTGGGCCTCAGATGCTCTTGTCTGTATGTTAAGAAGAGTTAAAGAGAAGCTCTCTCCCTCCATCCTCGAGGAATGACACAAAATGCCTCCAATAACCCCACCCTCTATTTTGCCTCACTCCACCCTCTCGGGGCAGAATCAGTCTAAAATTTTCATATTTACTCAAGTTAATGACAGGAACCTGATACACCACAGGCTGCAACCTCCACATTTCAAGAATCAAATAAAACGTTCACCGCCCCACCCCCCACCCCGGAGATGTTCTGTGTCAACACTGTGCATTAGCATCACTGTTACTAACCTTATTTTTTGTCTTGTTAAAATATTAATATGAACCACTCCCAGTAAGCAGAGCAGGAACTTATTCAATGTTTTATTACCTTAAGAAAGTTTTCAGACACATCGAAAGCATATGCCACCAGAAAACACGTTACACTGTTTATACTGGGTAAGTCGTGCCCAGCAGAGAGCCGTCAGGTTCTGAGAGCTGGGAGTAGGCAGAACATGCATGTGGCCCAACACATGGTCTGCAGGGTAAGGGGGGATGGGATGGGGTCAGAACAGGCCTCCTTGTGACATCTCTCAGGTAACTCATCTGTTAAACCTAAAACGGGGGTCATTCTAGCCGCCCATAAGTGCGAGATGGGTTCTGTAAAACCTTTTATGCCCTTTGGAGGATACGCCAATCAAAGGTGACCACTCACTTGGGAGCGAACTAGAATGTTCCATTTCCTTACCACGTGAACCCAATGGGGCATGCTGGTAAACCTGGCCATCGGTGCCCTGTTACTTCAGGTCACTGCAGCAGCTCCCTTCCAAAACAAGAGGAGGAAGAGAAAAGGCACGCCCACGAATGCGTTTCTCCGTTTACATCCCAACCTGCCAGAAAGCCCACAATCCTCTGGGCTCCCAGGCCACCTGCCCCGAGCCCTGGTATCCAGGATACCGCATGAAGCTGCTGCTCTTTTAGCAGGCCCTCACTAGCCAGACTTGAGTGGACGGCTGCAAGCTAATGAGTTGTGTGCCCCAGCCAGGGAGAGGCCCTGTCACGTGGCTCTGGGATCAGGTCTGAACGCCACCAACTGCTGTGCACACATCAATTTACTCAACCCAGGGTTTATTTGCTGTGACAATCATGGCCTTCACCTGGAAACCTTCATCACTACTAGGGCAGATTCAAGGGTACCTAGAACTGAAAGGCCGTCCAAGCTGATGGGTAAGTCAACTCTCTTCTCCTGGAAGATGGCAGCAAAGGCAGCAGTAGCCCCACGGCCAGGTCAGACTTTTTGCCACGGGCTGTCCTAACTCAACCACGTTGATACCACTATTTACACAGTGCTTCTCATTTCCCCAGATGAGGACATCTTCTGTCACCCACAGGAACCCAGGAGATAGCAGGAAAGGAAGGTAGTACTATCCTCATTCAACACTTGGAAACTGAGGCCCAGAGATATTAAACCCCAAGTTCAACATGAAGTACTAGACCTATAACTCAGGTCTTTGGTACCTGGTCAGCTGGGAAGATTCAAAAGGCCCAAGAGGGCCCCAGTTAGAGGGATGCAATCCAGCTGTGACGAGCATCCCACAGGCCTTCTCTGTTGGGGGTCAAGTGGGCTAACTACACTCTCCTAGCTAGGAGGGTGATGGCCTCTAAATGGATGGCAACCGTCGCCACCAGCACTTTCTCTAACTGAAAGGTGAAGAGGCGGGGCGAGTCTGTCGATGCAACACATTCCTTGGTTTATTTTCTCCGCTAGAAATAAACGGGAGTGTCTGAAGGGCAGCCCAGCCATTCCAGAGCAAAGTCAAACTGCTTTTGTCGGACAGCTCTCTGTTCAGCGGCTATAAACCGAATGCCATTACCCGCAAAATGTAACCATAAAGGCCATAAGCCCGACGTTGTGAGTTAATTAAATGCCTCATTAACTTTTTTAAAAACATGACTTATTCAATTCATAGAAAATTTAACTATCACCGCTAAAGGCACAAGCATGTGGTTGCACACTGGCGTTTCAGCCTAAGAAATAGAAGCCTTTTTCCCAGGAGGGAAAGGTTTGAGGTCTTTGGCCACACAAGTGATCTATTTAACGCGGATCTGAAGCCAGAGTGTGTTTCTAAACTTCCAGAACCAGATTATCATGACATAAAGCTCAGACAGCCTTTATACTGCACATGGTATCTTTGGCTAAGCAGAAGAAAATAACCAAGAATGCTGAAGACAAAACTTCAGGAAAACCCTCCCAAACCACACCCTTATCTGCTTAAGCAAACTGTCCTTCAATTTGAAAAGGTTGAAGCTGCCACATCTCCCAACTGGGCCTTCATCCCAACATTTAAAATTCTGCCCAGAGAAATCCCAGAAAGTTGGATTCAAAGTTGAAAGCGTTCGTCTACTTGTCACAATGTTCAGCATCAACACTGGTGATCTGTGGAATCTACATATTGAAATTTACATTTGAAGAAAAAAACAAATCCGACCGTAAACATTCCCAAGGCTTCCTGTGCAATCAAAGGCCAGGTAGCCTAAAAAAGGATGGATCAAGTGCCCCTTGGTCCAGGCCTCAGAGCCACCAAACCAAAATGGAAACTGTCTTAGAGGACCAACGAGGGTCTTTTGACGTCTCTGGTCCCAAAGGGAGACTGCTGGAAATGATGCCAAGTTCACAGGTGGGGCTCGGAGCCCCGCCCTCCACGGCGGGTGCAGCAGCACCCCGCCCCCCCATCTCCAGCATTTGCTGGAAGCGGGAGTCTACTTTCTCAACCCTAACCCAAAAGTTGGGGTTGGGAGTCTCCCCCCCAACTCCAGCGTTTGCTGGAAGCAAGGAGACTATTTTCTCAACCACGGGGGTCTCTAGCTCAACACTATGTGCAACATCTGCTCTGTCCTCCTAGGCGCCCGCTCTCAGCTCTTGGGAAACCAACTGGGTGCTCCTTGGACTTCACCTGCAAGTAACTGCGCTAACTACCAGAAAGTGCTCTCTAGCTAATGGAGAGGTCTCCAAGAGACGTGTAGATATAAACAACAGCACATTCAACCCACAACAACAACAAAAAACACCCCCAAACTAAGCATAGCCCTAGTGCTTCCAACTTCCCACCCACAGTCATGCCTTAGGGCCAAGGCAGGCACACTTCCAAGGGCTCACGGCACTATGGACCGGGGTGGGGGGACACGACGGGAGACGGGGGACAGGGGCACAGAGCTGGCTGAGGGTGTGGGCGCCAGGGCTCCGGGCCAGCCTGGGTCCTGCCACCCCAGTGCTCAGCCACACCTCCACGCTCGCCTGCTGAACCGCGTTTTACTGTCACCATTCAACTCCCAGAGGGCTGATGCCAGCACAGAAAAATGCCTTTGCCCTGTGGGCTATTACATCACAATTGCTACTGACAAGTATGGTGGGGGAACTGCACAGGGCAGAGAGAGTCATCTGTCTTACAGAGGTTTTGAACTGTCAAAAGGGCAATTCCAGTGTGAGCCAGTCTTGCTGAGGAGCGTGGTGGGCTGTGGAGCACTGCTGGATTGCTACCTGTACGGGTATCAGCTAACCCCTCTGAGGCTCAGTTTCCTCATCCGAGAGTGGGCTAGTACGCGTTACTACCAAGTGAAGATGTTAACAGGGTGAAAGGAGTTACTACAGATCACACGGGCTTAGGCAGATATCAGCTATCTTTCTATGTTGCTCTAGCAATAGAGGCCATCACTGTCATCAGCCGTGCTGGGTTGGGATACAGCAGTGTGGACAGGGAGTTTTGTGCAAGGTTCAACCCCTGCTCCCCGCCCATCAGCCCTCGGCTCCCGTGCCCTCTCAGAAAGAGACTGCTCAGGTCTGCCCCACTCCCATCCCTACTCTGCACAGACACTACCCACCCGCTACCCCACAGGGGCATCACTCTGCCCCAAACAGCACAAGTTAGTAGAGCTAATAACTACTCTCCTACTCTCTTTCTTGCTATTCAGATTCCAAAAGGGCTCATTAAAATTCCCCTGGTCGCCAAGCCCTGGGTTAGGTCAGATTTTATATCAGAGATAAGTGAGCCAGACTGGCCGAAGCAGCCTACCTGCCTGAACGGGAACGGAACATCAGAGAGGCCTGCCTTTCTTTTCACACCACGACTGAACAAGCCACCAAAGAGCCTGCAGTGTGAGCGGGAGCCAACGCAAACACCCTGCTGGAACACCCAGCCCAGCCCGCCACGTGGAGGGGGCTGGGCTCTGAGACACGCCCCCCATCCACAGCCAGTGTGTCCCCCACCCAAGGAGCAGAAGCCAGCGGATCCTGATCCAGGGCACCCACAAGGATGCTCACCTCGTAGCCAAGCCGGGAGGCCTGCTGTAGGAGGGTCTCGCCCGCGTTCTTATTGACAATAAGTCTCCGCGCTTCCGGTGGCATCGGGCGGGACTGGGTGGTCTCTGGAGGGGAGCTTGAGCATGTCAGCTGCGAGGCCTGGGAAGCTGGTAACAATTGCTGCAAACAGTCCAAGGGCTTCTGGTCCTGCTTGGCCGGCGAAAGATCATAGTCGGAACTGGGCTCAGGCCGCTTTCAAAATCTCCGGACGGTCACCTATCACGAAACCAGGCAGCGCACACATTTCAGGCTGTCCTTCCACCACCCGCCTGGTTCGCCTCCTCCCTGAGTTACAAACCTGAGTGGAGGAAAGCACTTTTCCTCCTCTCTGTCTGGGGGAGGCGGGGAGCGAGGAAGGGGTTGCATTTTTACTCGCTGGAAACTTCACCGCCACCCAGGAGACACGTCCCCTAGGAAGGGGCAGGGACGTTTTGGGGGGAGGGGTTCAGGAAAAGGAAAGCTTTGTCCCCAGAAGCAGAGAAGTAGGCAGGCGGGATGTGCCTGCATGGGCCCGGGGGGCGGGGGAGAACCAGGGCCAAGAGGTACCTTGCCATCCGCATTGTCCACCTAGGAGTCCCCTGGCAGCGGCAAGCCCCGCCTGGGCTCCTGAGGGATCAAAGGCTTGGTTTTGCACGGTTGCTTCGCGGATGGTTTCTCGCTGTTGTCGGTGTATTTCTGCGGCAGGGGCGAAGGCTGCCGATCCATTTCTTCGTCCATGCACAGCACATCTGTCAGGGGGAGAAGCAGCGGGCGTTACACAGTTGTAGCCGGTGAGGAGAGAAAAGCCCATTGTTAGCACTGATCGTTGGAGCAGCTTCAGTTATTAAAGATATACCAATTATGTTTTCAAAGCACTAATATTTTAATTATCCCACATTCAACCGGCAAATAGGCTAACCCACGAAACGCCAAATGGCAAGTCGCTTCAAAGGGCCGCAAGAGAGGGCAGAAGCCAGCCCTTCGTGCGCTCCCGTCCCCACCCGTGGGGGGCCTGGGTGCTCGGGACAGGGCGACTGGGGACAGCCTGAGGCTGGAATGAGGGCACTGACAAGCGCCCGGGGTCACCCAAGACTTCCCTTCCTGCCCAGCCGGGCTGGGTGATGAGGAGCAGCCCAGGAAGTCAAGCTCCCACCTCACTGTCCATTCCATAAGGAAGTGTGCAGGCTGAAAGGACCTCAGGAAGAAAACTCCCCGCTCGCCACACGCTACTCTTGTCAACTTGGATGGCGCTCAGGTCCCCTCCAGGGCCGTTTCCCACAGAGGGCGGGTGATCCAACCTCCAGGAGCGCCCCCCGCCCCGTGCGTACCTTGTTCATTGTCACTGCATTTAAGGGACTCCTCCAACCAGCTGCTGTTGCTTTTGGCCTCTGCCCTTTTCCTGCCAGGTTTCTCTTCGGAGATGCTATTGCCCTGGGGGGTGACCGCAGGCTGAACCGCCTGGGTCACTTCCTTCCTGCCCTGCCGGCCAGGTTTGCTCTCTGCTCCCGACGTTCTCTAAGGTGCAGCAAGCGGCGCTGCTTTCTGGGATGGAGCCCTGTTAATTCAATGCACACCTCAGGTTGGTCAGCTCACTATAATGTGGCTCTTCTAAGTGGTTAGAGGAACTGTTTGTCATTTCCCTCTCAGGCCAGTCAGCTAATGGACAAATAACTACAAATTAAAGAAGAAGCCCCCCAGGGCGGGGGGGTGGGCCGAACAAACTGTCTTACACATCACTAACAGGGGTGGGGGAGGGGAGGGGTGTGGTCACTGTGTTGGCTGGAACTTGTCACCAAGTCTCGGGAGGGGGCCTATTTGCCTTTGGCCACCTTTGGGCTCCAGCCCCGCCACCTGGCTTTGGGGGGGTGGGGGGTGGGATGGGGGTGGGGGGTGGGGAGGTGTGAGTGGCTCCCCCCAGGGATCCAGGGTGGGACTGGAACTTTCCACTGCTCCGCTCCAGGACTTCCGTAGGGTGCCCTGCGGGCCCGAAGCCAAACCGAGCTCACCTTTGGAGACCCGTCTCCGCTTGGCTTTCAGCAGAGAGTCCTCCGGGAGCACAGTGGTCTCAGTGTGGTTCCTATTGCCAGACACCTTGCGCTTTCTGTTCAGCCGGAGGGTGGGGCTGCGTGACGCGTCCGGGGCCGCCTGGTCGGCGGGGGACTCTCTGGGGGGCTCCGTGTCCATGTCCTCAGGAAGATCACTGTCTTCTGGGGCTTCGAAGGGGTCAGGTTTGCTTCCATCATAACACTCCCCTAGGGGAGGGGAGACAACCCGGAAAGGAGGGAACAAAGGTCACCAGGAGCAGGCAGGACCCCCACGCCCAAGGCAATCTGCTACCAACAGACCACCCCCCTTTGGAGACCAGGGGCCTCACACGCCGCAAGCACAAAACCCTCAGAAAGACGTCCCAAAGGAAGGACAGCTGAACACAACCAGCAAAGAAAGCACAAAATGAGGCGCGTAGCCCACTCACAATCCATCCTTCAAGGGTCAAGGTGAGGCATCTACACCATCCGTCTATAGGCATGTGAGATCACTCCCTAACTGCTTAACTCTCCAAGGTGGCTTACTTTTAAAGGGGGGGTGAGTGACCTCACAGTAAGATCCAACCAATCAGAGCGGAGCTACAAATGACTATGGAAACAGCTGCTAGTCAACAAAAAAGGCTGATGTCATCAAGAGACCAAATAGCCCCCAACTGCCATCTACACAGACATAGCACCAATGTTCACTTGGGTCAGCAGGGGTGAGGGTGAAGAAAAAGGGTAGGGAAAGAATGGTGGGAGGCTGGGAAGCTGGGGAGACCAAGGCAAGAGGAGCCTGGCAAAGGGAAAGGAAAGGCTTCCTGGTGCACACACAAGGGTCAAGGGCAATTTCAAAGAACTCAACCAGATTGCTACAAGTCCGTCTGTCCTCTTTCCACACCCGTGGGGGGAAAAGCATTTCACTGCCATCGAGGGGCTGCTCCTAGTTCCTGTCTAGGAAGAAGGCCCTCAGTGACACCAGTCACCCACCTGGCACGTCTCCACGCCTTCCTTCCCAGGCAACAAGCATCTAAGGACATTTCAAAGACAAGACTCCAACCCCCTTCATGGGGGGTGGGGGGTGGGGGGGTGGCGGGCAGGGCTGAACTGCTCACACCCCAGCTCCGCCTGTGTTGCTCCTGCCCCCCTGCTCAATCTAGCATCCACTTGGGGCTTTTCCTCCAATCACCCCAGCCTAACATCACTCCTCACTTTTGCTCTAGCCAAAGAAACAGTTCAACTGCTTTGCTAGTCACATTGTTTCTAACACAAAAAAAATTCCATAATGATCACTGTGCTGTTAAAGAGTTCCCCGTAGATGACCCTGTGTCCATCACCGGCCGGGGGTGGGGGTGGGTGTATGAGTTTGGTATTTCATTAACACCTGAGCTAAGCTCCCACAGCCCGTTTTTCTAGATGAAATCATGGACACACCCCTCACATGCTGCTCGCATTCCTCCTCCTCTCCCTAGACCACTTCAAGTATCACTCCCACTTCTGCCCAGCCGGCTGGTCCCCTGATCAGCCTCTCTTGGGGGGCATTCCCAGCATTTAATGGCAGCCAGTTGTGGGGATGAACCTAACCCTGGCCTGGGCTAGCCTGACCTGTGTTCTCAATGGTGGAACACACTTAGCTTTTCTCCAAGGGTATCCCAAGGTGGGAGAGATCCCCATCTACTCTTGCCAGAATGGTGGAATCACCCCAACCGCGAGGGTCTCCTGTCATGGCAGCAGGAGAAACCCCAAACTCCTGGCCTGTGCTTACAGGTGATGCAGCCCAGGCTACCACAGGCCCGGTGAAGACGGCGTGCTGCAACTCTCACTCCGGCTGCTCTGTGACCCTCTTAAACACTTGCGCAGGAATGGCGCCGCTTTACAACTTGGCCCCCTTCACTTGTAAAGTGCGAATGTTATTGCTAGCCTCCCTCCAGGGTGGGCTTCATAATCACGGGCCGGGCTCAGCACAGAGAAAGGCTGGAAAAATCCCTTTAACCAAAAGATGCCAAGACTTTCAGACCAGCCTGAATCTCAGGCCTGAAACGTAGGAAATTTTAAGAGGTGAGCCCTGCTGGTTACACCATTGGACTTCTCTGGTCCAATCAGCCTTCCCTAAAAGCTCCGTGGGAGGGGATCCATGGAGGAATGGAAGGGCTACCTTAAGAACCCCCATGTCCAATTTGAAAGTTTCTTTTTCCAAACTAGGTCCATCCACCCATCCCCCAACCCCGGAGCCTTTTAGGGCAAAGACCTCAATTCCCCTCAGCTAAGGCCCCCCAAGACCTTACGCTAGTGTGACCTTACCCAGGCCAGTAATAACCCTGAAGGACACCCACCCCGACTGCCCAAGATGCCCATGGCCACCAGCTATGGGGTAGAGGCTCCGTGTCACTTGGAGCTTCTCAAAGACTGTTCTAACCACGACCCACAGGAGGATGACCCTTGAGGGCAAAGGAGTTGGGGAGATAAATAGATACACGGGGATCCTAACCATCAGGCTTTGCCATCATTGCTACTTTTGGCCCTTCTAAAAGTGGGAAGCCATGTGCCCTTGGTCACCCAGTCTAAGCAAGATGTGAACGTGGTCCCTGCAGCATGGTCCTATGACTCACAGCACATATATCCCAAATTCATTATGGTTGTACCATAGCATCACCTCACAGAAGCATCACCACAGCAACATTTACAAGTCACTGTGGCAGCAAAGCACCCTCACCACTGTTGAGCCATGCCCAGTGAGGCCTAAACAAGGTGAGAGGGTTCTGAGTCGCTGTAAGGCTCCCCAGGATTAAAATCCCCTTCTCTGTAGCTTAACTATAATAGCACCTCCAGTCAGGGCTAACCTTGTTCAAAGTTAAACCCGCTACACAAGGAGTGCAGGGGATCTCTGTTCCAAAGTAGTTTACAAACATGCAGGTGCTCAGCTGGAAGAGAAGTTCCCTGAGCAAAGAAGTTTCATGAAGCCCCTCAACTGAGGCTTCCTCCAGCTCCTGGCCAGGCACTGCCACTGAGCAGGTCCTAGGCCTGTCCCAGCCAAGTGGCTGGCAAGGGAGATGGTTACTCCAAGTTTGAGAAGGAAGGGACCAATGCCTCCTTGCCCCGCCCCATCTTCAAATGCCACTGAGCGTTCCTAGTGATGAACTTCCAAGTCTGAGGAACCTCCAAACTCATTTGGTGAACTTCCAAAATAAAAATTTCACTCAGCCACCCATGTGATCATAAAGAATAAATGAGTATCTCAGCCACTGTGTTTTCAAGTTAATTTCTTTTTTAAACAAGCCCCTAGCAACAAGATGCACCCGCACCAGGACAACCAGGGCCGTGCAAACAGCACCCACCACCTTAGAAGCTCCTGGGCCCTCCATGAGTAGGGGCTGCCTCAGAAGGGGGAAGGCATCTTGAAGGCATCCTGGACCCTCTCTGTGACCCCTGCCCGCCCCAAATCCCCGCCCCAGCTCCCATGTGCTCACAGCTCGGCTCTCGGCCACACCGACACCCATGAGAAGGACCTGAGCCCATATCAGCTCAAGACATGATGGCCCAAGAACAAGAAGGCCCATTCATATCCAGCTGAATGGAATGAACACCTGCTGGGCCTTGGACGTGGAGGCCGCAGTAAGAACAGTGGCCCCTTCAGGTGACCTTTCTTGACCAGCTATTTACAAACCCCACGTCTCTACAAGACAGAGGGTGGGTGGGGAACCCACCTTCGTTGCCCCAACCTTTCAAACGGAGCCCCTCACCTTCCCCAACCCTTCTCCTGACCTCCCATGGTGGCCATTCATGGCTCACTGGGCCACGTCCCGGGTGCTCCAGGAAGAGACCCGTCGGTCGGTCTGAGATTGGAGGCAGGCGGTGGGGGGAGGGGGCTTTCGGAATCATCTGGGGCTCAGGCCCTGCTCCCCATCAGCCACACCGAGTTCTCGTCTCCACGCTCAGCAGGAAAGACTGGGAAGGATGCACACAAACGTCTCTGGGAAGAAGGGCGGGTGAGGCCACTGAGACGTGAAGGGCAGCGGCCACCCTGGGTTTGGCCACGTTGCTGGAGAAAAGGGCAAAAAGACTCGAGGCCGGTTACCTGCCCGCTCCCTTCCTCCAGCCTACCTCACCGTCCACCCACAACAGGCAGATCCCCTCCTCAGAAAAGTGCATCCCCGTGAACTTGGCCGTGCCCACTTTTATCACATCTCTCTGAGAAACTTCCCCAGGAGCTGAGTTATGAGGCCACTCAGGAGGGTAAGGGTTGCGTGTCAGCTGTGAGCACAGGCAAGGAGGCAGGCCTTCTTGCTGCTTCACTCCAGGGTGGCCTGGACCCTCCGTTTTTCATTCCAATCCCGAGGGGGAGGAGCTCGGAATCGTCTACTCCAGGCACATCAAGAGCCCCATCCCTCGGGTAAGGCCGCCACTGACTAGCCCCAGAAATCCCCTTCTACGGGAGCCACGTGGGACACACCGGTCCCGCTGTGGCTTACCCAGAACCCTGGCCACAGGCCTTTCTCTGACCCCAAACATAAGCTGGGGGAGGGCAGTGCTCCAAGCAGCACAGAGAAGCACACGCTGCTGCTGACCACAATTCTCCCGAACTGCATCAGGCACCCACGACCTAAGCGTGCGGGCGAACGCCGACCCTACGACCGGGTCCAAGGGCCTGGGCCTCCCAAACGTGCCCACCACCCCCGACTGTCCCGTCTCAGGAGGATTGCACGCCCACCCTGTCCTCGACGTTCACCGAGGTGCCCTCACTCACCATCACCGGTGAGGTTTCTGGGGTCCGGAGCAGGCTGCAGGCCACAAGCACGCACACTGAAGAAAGCGGGAGAAAGACCTCCACTTGCTGCCAACGCATCTCATTCGCCCAGGAAGTCTCGAGGGCCAAGCCCGAAGTCAACCCCAGTGGGGGAGCAGCTGATGGGACCGCAGAGTGTGACTCGAGGCCAACACGAGCTTTCTCTCCAGTTCGGCCTCCAGAACAGAACACAGCCGTCTGGTGGGAAGAACGGCCTCGTTGATCCCACGGCCTGGGAGCGTGGTGTCAGCTCCTCCTGACTGCAAACGAGCCTCCACAGAACACAATGATGCTCAACTCTCTGGGGCCTTCATCAGCCCTCATCGCACTTGAACGAAACCTCTGCCTCTGGAGGGAGAATCCGAGTACTCTCCACTCCCTCCCACAGGAGACTGTCACTCTGGAGGGTCTGGCTCTGGCTGCAAGTGTCATTCAACTGCTACCAAAAACCCGTGTCCGTACCTGCTACAGAACAGAACACATACCTGCTACGCCGGAGGTCCTGCACTGCCATTCCTCTGCTCTACTGTATCAGACTATTACTAACTACAGGACTAGCATTGCTCCGGAAAAAGGAGACGCGTGCCAGGAAACAGCATTTCATAGGTGCTTCACTCCTGGATGCCGCAACGCTCCAAAGGACAACCAGCCTTGCAATCCACAGCCGGGAAGGGTGGCCAGAGCAGCCCGTTCTCCGAACAGCCAGCACCCAGACGCTGGGCCGTCGGAAGCGTACTGCTTCCTCTCACCTCCCTCGGCACTGGGAGCGGAACCGCCCCGTTCCCACCGACGTGGTACCACACGCGAGCCGCCTGGGTTCACTTACATCTCTCACTGTCGTTCTGGTCGGCAATGGCCTCCTCCGGGGCGACCGACTTTGGCTTTTTGTGCTGACTTCCTTTCAGCCTTTCCCAGTCAGCGGGGCTGAATTTGCGCACCTCGGAGTCTTTGGTCGTGGGGTGGCCACCTTCTCGCTCTTTCATCTCCAACTTTGAGAAGCGCATCACTGCACGCTACAAAGAGAACGGAGATGGAAAAAAGACACACCTTACCACCAAAGCTATTTCACTGCCCTTACCTTAAAGGAAAGTATCTTCAAAGAAAAGTTTGCCCAAAACCAACCACAATTTATGATACAACTGAGATATTTTAAAATTAAACGATAAAAACGTAAGAGTGTCTATGTGTAACCAGTCACACACTCTTTCTTCGTAAAGCCATATGTATGTAGAGATATATGTGGTGTGTATGTAAAGCCATACATACACTGTGGCATACAGACAGACATTCTCTTTCGAAGGTAAATAAAACAAAACAAAAACACAACGCAAAGAAAGCGAAACAAAAACACAACAGAAAAGAAAACAAATGCACAGTGAATAAAGATGACCATGGCCCACAAACTTCCCTTTGTATATTTGGAAATGAAATTTAACTCAAAAGGTTTATGGAAGATTCTAGTAATAAAAATTTGAAGAACTGACCTCACAGTAAGCAGCGGGTAGACATAAAATACTGTCCTCTTGTAATCCTTCCATCTATGTAATTAAAATGGGCACTCAATGGATCATTTAGATAACTTCATCCATTTTTATAAGCATAAACCAATTTTTTTCTTAACATTGCAAAACAATTTGTCTTTGTGTTTTAATTAAAAGTAAAATATCTTAAGGAAATTCCTATACAACATCTATCATTCACTAGCAAGTTAAATACATACTCTATCCCTTTAAGCAAGGTTTGTGTTTTTGTTTTGTTTGTTTGTTTGTTTTTTGGGTGGAAAAAAAAATTGCACGAATCTCACAGACATGCGGCCGCTACACACCTCCACCAAGTATCACGTAAGGCATTCTAAGCAGCGCTTTTAGGTATATTTGTTAACGTACAGTAACGGCAGAGAAATCAAAGCGAT
The DNA here is from genome assembly GCF_964165515.1 of Mesoplodon bidens. Lineage (NCBI taxonomy): Eukaryota > Metazoa > Chordata > Mammalia > Artiodactyla > Ziphiidae > Mesoplodon > Mesoplodon bidens. The sequence goes on along the minus strand of NC_138164.1, from coordinate 40,202,051 downwards.
TGATAGGTAAATGTCATGCAGTCTTCTAGACATCCTTCGCAATAATTAAAACTTCCGTTATCAGCATTCGAGTGGAGTTCGCTTAAAATCTACAGAATAACTTCAAGTATCCACTTACGTCCCCTTACTGGACACATTTCAAACATTTCAATTACCCTAAGCTTCATTAACCAAATCAGCCCGGTGTCCTGCCCTATCATACCCCCGGCCCCCTCCTCTTCACACATTAAAAAAACCTGACAACTGGTCAGGCTCCTGAAATTCAGGTTGGGGGGGCTCACCTGCAATGCCCGCTGCTCCCGGCCGAGCTGACTGGAGTCTCCGTACAGTCCGGTAGCGACACACTTGAACCGGTCACCCACGTAACCAGCGGAGTTGGCGATTCTCTTTGCCAGCTTAGATGGCTTCGGGTTCAGAACTTTGCCATCGGTTGATCCTGCCTCGTCAGCTCCGTCTTTCGTGTAGGTGGGGGTGACGTCCACACTCGGTGGGGACTGCCCACGCAAAACGGTTTGGGATCCTCTTGGGTTTTCCCGAAAGTGACCGCAGAGCCGTCGCTCCCCAGGGTCGGCTCCAGGAATGGAGTCGAGACCGGCGTCGCCAGGTTCTCCTTGTTGGTTACCACTGGAACATTCTCCTTGCTGAAGCCGGAAACTGGCTGGCCCGGAGCCTGTTTGAAAGTATAGGCTTCGTGGAAGTCACTGATGCGCCCCAACTCCTCTCTCAGGGCAATGAAATCCCGGTGTGGCTGTAGGGCCACACTTTACTTTTTTATTTTTAATATATGTTCACATGTTTCCATAAAGGATCCAAGGTGGCCCATAACGTAAGGACACACAATATTAGCTTTAAAAAAACATGAAAAAAAAAAAAAGGGAAATCATGATCCTGGAAATGGGTTGCATCCTTTTAAGGGGTGAGAATAACAGAATGAGTGAGCCAAAGATTTGGGAAAGGATCTCACATTTCCAAATGTCCAAATCTTAAAATTGCACCAAGTGGGAATGTAGCTGTGGCAATATTAACCTGAGAGAGCTCTATGATCGTTTTCTTTACTCATCACTTGGTTGCAAGGTTATAAATGACAGGGTAAGTGAAGGAGGGCAAGTAGACAGATAAGAGTCATTTCCTGATTCTCAAAAGAAGGGGCATCACCTAGGGAAGGGGACTCCAAAACCCTACAGGAATCGTCTGGATATACCAAAGTTTCTAGGTGGCAAAAGTATCTCATTTGACCCTAGGAGCCAAATGGAACTTAGAAAAGTAGTGAAAAGCTACTCAACTGAATGCAAGTCATATGACTAGGAGCATGTCAGTGAAAAGTTCAAGGGAAGATGCTGTGGAAGAGCAGTTCACCTTGTGGTTGAGCATCCTCAGAGCGTGCAATGCGAGGTGCAGTACCTGCTCTGTCTCACAGGGACCCTCCAACCTCTAAACGCATCTCTCCTGGGAAACTGAATTCAAAGAGTCAATTTAAAAAAAAGAGAGGGCTTCCCTGGTGGCGCAGTGGTTGAGAGTCCGCCTGCCGATGCAAGGGACACGGGTTCGTGCCCCGGTCCGGGAAGATCCCACATGCTGCGGAGCGGCTGGGCCTGTGAACCATGGCCACCGAGCCTGCGCGTCCGGAGCCTGTGCTCCGCAATGGGAGAGGCCACAACAGTGAGCGGCCCGCGTACCACAAAAAATTAATTAATTAATTAATTAATTTTAAAAAGATAAAAGTCTCTAGTAGAGAAATTTTATCAGAGCCTAGTATTAAGAGCTGTAGAGCCACAAGTTTCCCACGATACAGCCTTAGCAGAGGCTGTTAAGGCAGTGACAGAAAATTTGTACTGAGGGAAATAGCAGAAGAGTTTGCCTACAATTCACGAAAAGGATCCCTGCACTTGGCCTGAAGGAAATCAGCAAAATTTGTAACAGCTTGTGTATTTGTATGCGGGATTGAGAATGAATTTCATTTTTTAATTTCTCTGAATTATCACATAAGATTCAGAAGATGCTCTCTCTGCCTAGAAGCCACCCCACTGGGATAACTATGCCTACGGAGTGCCTTTGCCTATGACTCCTACTTGCTAACAGACTGGCAGCCTGGCCCCAGGGCCTGGTCGCTGCTCCCAGTGCAATGGTGGATATGGTGTCAACGGTTGCAAAATCAAAGCCCCTTACATCCTCTCCATGCCTCTGTCCCACCCCCAACCCCACTCACCATTGATGTTCAGGAAGGGGAAGGTGTCCTGGATGGGAACGTGGTGCTGTGACTGGTTCAGCTCATCTTCCTCATCTTCTTCATCCACACCATTATCTTTCTCATCCCAAGGAGCAGATCCAGTGGATCCTACCCGAGAAACACACACACACACACACACAAAGGTCAAAAGTGAGGCGCTCACGTTGCACTGTCATCCCTGCAGCTGACCCACTGTTCAAGCTAGGCACTGCCAGCACAGAGGTTCCTTGGGTTCAGTGTGCACCCTCAATGCCAAAGAGTGGGAACCAAGGGTGTTCACCCCACTCCCAGCTCCTCCTACGGAGCCCCAGTGCAAGCTCTCATCCCCTCCCCTATCCAGGAGCTGCAGACCCTACTCCCTTCTCCTAGAAATCTTTTAATTCCTACTCTAAACCCCTTTCTACACATTCGCATCCCTTCTAAGGACCCAAGGAGCACAGCTTCTCTCCTTTATAAGCTTAATGTGAAGACAGACCCTTCCCTCATGGCAGAGCCTCACTAGATTCACTGGAGGTCAAGTCTAAATTATCTGGCTCTTAGTCAGAACTGGCTAAACATTGAGTAAATATAGGGATCAGGTGGTATTCTCCTAGGAAAAATACCATACAAATTAAATGATCACTTACCCATCATTTATAAAGAGAACTTAATAGCCTTCATAATGTCATGGCAATTGATTCTTACAACAGCCTTTGAAATACGCAGGAAAGATGAGAACCCAGATTTTATAGTGGAAGAAGCTGAGGCTCAAAACGTTGAATGACTTGATTCAATGTCCCACAAGTAGTGAAATGGAAAGACCGAGGTTTATAACTCAGACCTTCTAAGTTTTAAGCCCTCCTTCTTCTAAACTACCTGGCCTCTCTTCTCAGTGTTGAGTCCCAAGAGAAGTTATTTTTTATAGAACTCAATACCCCCTCTTCTTTCTAATGCTTTACTGTTCCACTGGGTGGGCAGGAAGACTGTGCTGAGTTTATATCTTTTGTTCTCTGGGTTCTTTCTAGGGACAGCATTTCTTGCTTTGTTTACCAGTCTTCAACTTTGTAAGCGAGGCGACTTTCAAGTCGACTATCGCTTTTAGGGTCCAGCCCGGAACTTGGCACACTGTCCACCTTCTCCCCAGCAGCTGGGGCCTCACCTGGGTTAATGATAGAGCCCTGGGGCTGGGAGATGTCACACACTTGATATATCTTCACTGGGTTCATGGGCACCTCCTTGGTGCCGTCGTACATCAGGTTGAATTCCCTGCTCTTGTTGAGCGCACAGCGGAGCTGGGCCTTCAATTTAGCTGGGTCGGGGTCGTCCACCCCTTCCTGGTACTTCCCCTGTCTCCACAGCCCAGGCCTGAGGGATAGGAAACTGCAGTGAGTGCCTGCTTGTTGCCCAGAAACACTGGAAAGTGTGCCCGCCCTCCCTCGTACAGACACAGATACACACAGCCCTGCCTGACCGCCCCATCACCCCAACTCCAATTTACAGAGACTGCAGCAGAAAACACCATGTTGGGGACCAGGCAAGGCAGGGCCTGAGAGAAACTAAGCCAAATGCAAATACAGTATTTTAAAAAGAGGAGCCTCATCTCAAGTGCTTGTGCCAGCATCATCTGTCAAGACAACAATGGCCTTAATGAAGGGTTGAAAATAAAGAAAAATCTGGAACACGTATACACCAAAATACTAATGGTAACTTTTGGATAGCAAGACTTCAGGTAATTTTGTTTTGTTTTGCTTGCCTTATTTGTTTTTCACATGAATTGCTTATATAATAAGAAGAGAAAGGGAGGTGGCGTATGATATGAAGAATTTAGGCTTGCTGTTCCCTCTCCCTTCAGTCTTTAATCTGATGCACAAATAACTGTTGAAACCAAGTACCTTTAGGAGTAGCAGCCCATAGGAGGGCAGGAAGCACGCTCTGGGGGTTCAGCTGGCCTCAGTGCGAGGCTGAGGGCCTCAAGTCCTAATAAACTCACACCACCTGCCTTTCCCTGCTTCCTCAAACTCCCACATTGGGAACATTTTGCTGGGAACACCAGTGGCTGGTGGCCTGGGCTAAAACCAGTGTGGCCCCGCCTCTCTGGTTTTCAATTTCCAGGTCTAACAGGCATTTATGTGTCTGTTCACGGGATATCAGCCCTCCCCCACTGTTAACCTATCTCAGATGTCTACACTTTCTTCAGGGCTGTGACGTATGTGCTGGTGCAGAAAAGGGGGATGTCTTTTGCAGAGGACTCAAGATCAAGAGAACGAGATGGACCGGCCAGACTGCTCCCACTTGATGTTAGGAAGATAAGGTCGCCATGTAGTTAGAATTCTACAGCGGAACATAGCCTATAGAGTCTATGGGTTTGTGGATCCACAACTTTTATTTTTTCAGTAATGCCAACCAAGCTCGTAAGAGACTGACATATAATCCAGAATGCCAGTCTACTCGTTTTCAAAGGGGGATAAAGCTGGTCAGTGACCAGCATGGTTAAGTCCAATAACCTGGACATAACCATGTATGATCTCAACCAGTAACTCCTGTATCTGGTTTCTAATGACAATTCCAAGAACATAAGACCCACTCAACATTTAAATCCAAATTTTCAGATGACTCCAAAGCTAAATGGAAATGATTTGATATTGAACTCTAAATCTGCATTATCTAGACTATCTCTTACCCAGTTGGGTAACCCAGAAGCGACAGTAAGAGGCTCCTGCTTTCCCAAAAATCACAGGGCGTAAAGATGAAAAGCACTGGAAAGGCAAGACCCCCAGTGAATTTGCAAAGCTGCTCTTGTGTCTTTGTCTTTTTGACCTTGAAGCCAGGAGAAATTCTAAAAATACAAATGTATTCATTTTTAAAACTTGACTTTACTGAATATTGTTCAGATCCCCAAGCCTACAAAAATAATTGTATTTTTTTAAAAATGCTCCCTCTTCAGACTGTACTACAAAGCTACAGTAATCAAGACAGTGTGGTACTGGCACAAAAACAGAAAGATAGATCAATGGAACAGGATAGAAAGCCCAGAGTTAAACCCACGCACATATGCTCAACTTATTTTTGATAAAGGAGGCAGGAATGTACAGTGGAGAAAGGAAAGTCTCTTCAATAAGTGGTGCTGGGAAAACTGGACAGGGACATGTAGAAGTATGAGATTAGATCATTCCCTAACACCATACACAAAAATAAGCTCAAAATGGATTAAAGACCTAAATATAAGGCCAGAAACTATCAAACTCTTAGAGGAAAACATAGGCAGAACACTCTATGACATAAATCAGAGCAAGATCCTTTTGGACCCACCTCCTAGAGAAATGGAAATAAAAACAAAGATAAACAAAAGGGACCTAATGAAACTTAAAAGCTTTTGCACAGCAAAGGAAACCATAAACAAGACCAAAAGACAACCCTCAGAATGGGAGAAAATATTTGCAAATGAAGCAACTGACAAAGGATTAATCTCCAAAATTTATAAACAGCTCATGCAGCTCAATAGCAAAAAAACAAACAACCCAATCCAAAAATGGGCAGAAGACTTAAATAGGCATTTCTCCAAAGAAGATATACAGACTGCCAACGAACACATGAAAGAATGCTCAACATCATTAATCATTAGAGAAATGCAAATCAAAACTACAATGAGATATCATCTCACACCAGTCAGAATGGCCATCATCAAGAAATCTAGAAACAATAAATGCTGGAGAGGGTGTGGAGAAAAGGGAACACTCTTGCACTGCTGGTGGGAATGTGAATTGGTACAGCCACTATGGAGAACAGTATGGAGGTTCCTTAAAAAACTACAAATAGAACTACCATATGACCCAGCAATCCCACTACTAGGCATATACCCTGAGAAAACCATAATTCAAAAAGAGACATGTACCAAAATGTTCATTGCAGCTCTATTCACAATAGCCCGCAGATGGAAACAACCTAAGTGTCCATCATCGGATGAATGGATAAAGAAGATGTGGCACATATATACAACAGAATATTACTCAGCCATAAAAAGAAACGAAACTGAGCTATTTTTAATGAGGTGGATAGACCTAGAGTCTGTCATACAGTGTGAAGTAAGTCAGAAAGACAAAGACAAATACCGTATGCTAACACATATATACGGAATTAAAAAAAAATAAAAATGTCATGAAGAACCTAGGGGTAAAACGGGAATAAAGACACAGACCTACTTGAGAATGGACTTGAGGATATGGGGAGGGGGAAGGGTAAGCTGTGACAAAGCGAAAGAGAGGCATGGACATATATACACTACCAAATGTAAGGTAGATAGATAGTGGGAAGCAGCCGCAGAGCACAGGGAGAAAAGCTCGGTGCTTTGTGACCGCCTGGAGGGGTGGGATGGGGAGGGTGGGAGGGAGGGAGATGCATGAGGGAAGGGATGTGGGAACAGATGTATATGTATAACTGATTCACTTTGTTATAAAGCAGAAACTAATAAAAAATAAATGAATAAATAAATAAATAAATAAAATACAAAAAATACAAAAATAAAAATGCTCCCTGCCTCAAAGGAGTTTACAATCCCTTAAAGGAGACAGATGAGTCAATAGATCAGAAATATAGATACTATGTGAACACCAGTAAAACTGCCTAATCCATAAAGAGTCGGGGGGTAGGTATGGTTGGCCAAGTTTATCAGAATTTATGATTCTAGGGCTGAATCTTGAACATGGGTAGAAATTAACCAGGTGAGAAGCGTGGGTCAAGATACTCTAAGCAGAAGAAGCTTTATGGGCAAAGGCAGAGGCTGAAAAGCACAGTGCTTAGGGGACCTACAAGCAGTTCAGCTTGCGTGGAGGCAGCATGAGATGAAAGTCTGGGCTTGTAAGTAGGAACCATGCCAAGGAGTTTGGACCTGATTCTTAGAACACTGAGAACCACTGAGAGATTTAAGCAGGTTGAGATGGGATCAGATTTAAGTTTTAGAAAGAACCCTCTAGCTGCAGGACTGAAAAGGGTTTGGAGGGAGGCAAGGCATGAAGATAACACATAGTCTCTATATAATCCATATAATAGTGTCACTAGGGTCTGAACTAAGGAGGTGGCGGTAGGGATAGAGGATACAGGTAACGAAGGAGCCGTTAAAGACGCTGACTTGACAGAGCTTGATGAGGAACTGATTCCTTGAAGAAGGTGAGAGAGAAATCAAGGATGATTCCCTGGTTTAGGGTTTGGGAGACTGGGTGGGTGGTGATGCTGGCCACTGAGATAGGAGCAGGTTTAGAAAGATGATTTCCCTTTGGAAATGTCGGAGTTCAAATGCCTGTGGAAGGCCTAGGGGAGGAGGCCCAGCATGCCCAGGGCAGTTTTTTATCCCCACTCACCTCTCACATCACCTGAGGGACCCTCCCTGCCTGCCTCCAGCCTGGAAGAAGGTCCACCAGATTACTGACATCTCTGCCCTGTGAGCAAGGACCAATTTCTTTTCATTTCTGTATCCCTGCTCAGGCTTTAGCACACAGTAGGTCAATGTGTATTTGTTGAATTGCCTCAAATTTACAGAAATACACTTCTTGGGGAATGAATAAGTTGCTATTACAGATGCAAGACCAGAAAAACAGCCATGAGCAGAAGGCCAAGGAGACACTGCAGAAAGTGCTGGAGGAGAAAATGTGTTGCAGAACAGCAACTGCAGAGCAAACAGGTGTGGGGATGCTCCATAATCCTTGGGGCTGGGAACCCTGGGGCAGTCTGGGTGGCAAGGGAGCCAGCTGCACAACTCCCTGGAACCCCCAAGGCACCACCCTCTCCTCTGATCTCCCTCAGCGGTCCCTGGTCCTGGCCGAGCACAAGTGTGAAGAGTGGAAGAGCCAGTACGAGAGTCACCCCCAGCATGCAACTGTCCCCTACCCTGCCAGCCCAGTAATCATGAATGCCGTCTTCCTTCTCTTTTTTACAATGTGGTACATATGGATTTTTTTTTGAATGAGATTTAACCAGCTTTTAAACCTTTCTTCTTTCTAACAGTATCAGTACTCTCTGACTCTCCAAATGCGCCTTTTTAAGTTGATTTAATTTATGGAAAAATCACCCTTCATACTTTCCCTTTCTTTTTTAAACCTCCCCATGGTAGTGGAATGTAGTAGAAGGAGATTTGGCCTGGGAGTTTGGACACCAGGGTTCTAGCGGCAGTAACCCACAGTTACACACGTTATATTATTAAAGAAAAAAGTAACTTACAGAAATGTATGAGGCCATTATGCACATACACACAAACATATATTCACTCATATATCCATAAAAAAGTAGTCTGGAAGGTTCTATAAAATGTTAAAGGTGTTCATCCCACGGTGGAGGAGATATACGTTAACTATATTACCCTCTTAAATTTTTACAGTAAATATATATTACTTTTATAATTTAAAAAGCCAAACTTTTCATTTTTAAAAACCTAAAACATGAAAGAAAACTGGAAAACCAACAAAATTAAAACAATCCCTAAGTCTGAGGCGACGATTTTTTTATCCGAGTCCAAGTGATGAATGAAAATACTAAGAATGGTGTGTGACACCTCAAAGTATAGAAAAAAATACAGTAAGGCAAGTAGGCATTAAGATAATAGAATATAAAAAGTTACCCAGATATATTCAGACAATGGACTACTATTCCAGTAATAAAAAGAAATGAATTACTAATATGAGCTACACGGATGAGTCACAACAACATGAGGAGCCAAAGAAGCCACGTGCAAAAGGGTACTTGTTGTATGCTTCCATTCATATGAATTTCTAGAATAGGAAACACTAATACATAGTGAAAGAAAGCATGTCAGTGGTTGCCTGATGCCAGGCCTGGGAAACTGACTGTAAAAGGACAAGAAGGAACTTTTTGCAGGTATTGGAAGTGTTCTGTATCTTGACTTTGGCGACGACAATAGAGATATACACATTTGTCAAGACTTATCAAATTACATGCTTAAAACGGGTACACCTCGTTGAATGTAATTCATACTTCAATAAAGTTGATTTTAAAGTTAAATTAAAAAGTCACCTATGGGGACTTCCCTGGTGGCACAGTGGTTAAGAATTCGCCTGCTAATGCAGGGGACGTGGTTTCAAGCCCTAGTCTGGGAAGATCCCACATGCCGCCGAGCAACTATGCCCGTGCGCCACAACTACAGAGCCTGTGCTCTAGAGCCCGTGAGCCACAACTACTGAGCCCGTGTGCCACAACTACCGAAGCCCACGTGCCTAGAGCCCATGCTCCACAACAAGAGAAGCCACCACAGTGAGAAGCCGGCGCACTGCAACAAAGACACAATGCAGCCAAAAATAAATTAATTAATAATAATTTTTTAAAAAATAGTCACCTAGATGTCTGAGTGAGACAGAGTTCCTTTAAGCTTTCAGTCCCAGCTCTTCTCTGAAGCCTCCCCTAATCTACCCTGGCAGCATGTGACCACTTTGCATCTCTTTAACACCTTATATTTATCGGTTCCATTCAGATTTGATGCTTGAAAAGTTTTGTATATTTTATGTCTATCTTCCATTCAACTTGGTTCCTCTAAGGCAGGAACAATCATCTCTTTCATAAATTGAGACCATTACAAAAACAGAATTATGTTCCCTTTCCTCTCAATCAGGAGAATTTGAAGTAGGATTGATGAAATCCTGGAAATCATAAGCAAAAATGTCATTTCTGCATTTTTATGGCCACAGGGTCCTGTTTTCATCAGATTCTTGAAGATATCACAGAGCCCAACAATGTTAAGAATCTCTGCTTTGAATCCATGTGCTTTCACCCAGCTCTGTGGTACAAGGCACCCTGCCCCTGGGGCAATCTGTCTGTGGTCCCTGCAAAGATGATAAACCCACATCAGAGACACTCACTCTTCTGCATGTCAGTGGACTCCACTGCCAGCTCTTCCTCCACAATGACGTCACTCTCGCCATCTTCAAGATTCATTTCTGTCTCATCTAGAACACTGTCTTCTTCCTCTTCCTCCTCCTCATCTTCCTTGGAGACATCCTTTAATGTGGCAAGTAGTCTGTTGTAACCAGAAACTTGTTCTGGTTCACTCTATGCTTCACTTTCAGAACTTGAAGTATCTATAAACTCTCTGACTAAAAGGAAAATGGGGATTTTAAAAACAAAAATTATACTGTTCTTGTTGCTACCCCACGACTATCATCAGGCCCACAGTGGAACCAAGTTCAGACTTTTCTAGATAAAAACTAGCTTTTCTGCAAATATCCAGTCCTATCTATTCAACCAGACCGAGCACCAAATTTGTTTCAAACAGCTAATCTAGCTATGATTCTAGAAGCGCTTCCTCTTCTTTGAACTGCTCATGTTCCACATGGGAAGACAGCAAACTAAACACACGGAGCTTTAGGTTATAAGGCGATCTAACCTATGTGTCAGACATTTGGCACCTTTAAAGGAGCAACAGGAAAACTTACAACAAAAAAGTGTACTTTATTTCTGAGTCTGTGGTAATGAAATAAGACCTTTGATGATTTTGCACTCTATTTTATGTTAAGCAAACATGACATTCCCTCTTAGGATTCACCAAGAGCCCTCTGGTAAGCCTCCTTAACAGGTTCTAACAGGCTAATCTCTCAGGACAGTTTCATACTCTATACTATATTAGTTATCACAATGGCATTTTAACAGACATCTGCACTTAAAACTAAGCAATATTACTAAAGTATAGCTTACATCTAAAATCAAAGAGAGTGGAAATGTAGCCAAACTTTACTACCATATATAATCTTAAAAGTAACAGTCCAGAATCTACTATCATAAAGAAGGTATAAAGCATTACCAGTTGACAAGTCTGTGGTTTTGCTTCCTTTCTGGAAACCCTGAGAAGAAACAGGCAATGTTAAACTTTAACTACTGGTAGGTAGCAATTAGGAAAAGTCTAATGATACAACTTTAAATGAACATGGCAGACTATACCGTTATAACTACATCATATCTATTGTCAAGTAAAAACTCCATATGCATTTGGACAGGTTTTGGAAGGATATGCCAAATAGATAATAAGAGACGAATGAAAAAGTCTAACAAGACCACATGACAAATACTACAGTCACACAGTAACAGGCTCTCATCCAAAAGATGGGAAATTTTGGCAAATAAAAGCCCTCGGGGTTCACCTTTTCTAGCAAATTTCTTAAGTAGACTATCCCTCTAACTGTTGATAAAGCAGCCCAAAGGGGTGGGATGAGCACTAAGATCATAACTGAGAGTCTGGACACTTAGAGAGGAACCCACAACTACCCAAACATTAGTTTCCTCATGGTCATTGAATAGATAGGTGATGTCGAGGGTCCCAAGCAATTCTTTTTTTATTTTTTTTAACTTATTTATTTATTTTTGCCTGCTATGGGTCTTCGTTGCTGCGCCCGGGCTTTCTCTAGTTGCGGCGACAGGTGGCTTCTCTTGTTGCGGAGCAGGGGCTCTAGGCTCGTGGGCATCAGTAGTTGCACCACCCTGGCTCAGTAGTTGTGGCTCGCGGGCTCTAGAGTGCAGGCTCAATAGTTGTGGCGCACGGGCTTACTTGCACCGCGGCATGTGGGATCTTCCCGGACCAGGGCTCGAACCCCTGTCCCCTCCCTTGGCAGGCGGATTCTTAACCACTGCGCCACCAGGGAAGCCCCCAAGCAATTCTTTAAAAACATAGAAAACGAACACAAGCTTATAAAATCTCTGCCCAGTCGCCACACAGGAGACGTGCCGTCTAGCATAAAACTACAGGCTCAACAAAGGGTAGGAAGACCGGCGAAGAACCCCATCTCAGGCGGGAAGCCGCCAGGATCCCCGGGCGAGCTAGGCCGGCGCCGGGGCAGCGTGGCACGCGGCGGGAGCTGCCCTGTCACTACCCCCGGGGCACCGGCGGACCAAACGCGGGGACACGCGGGCTCCCACCGGGAAAGGACGCCGGCAGCGCCGGTCCCAGCCTCGCCTCTCCATACCTGTCATAGAAGGGATGCTCCTCGCCGAAATCCCTTAGATGCTTCTTCTGCCTTTTAGTTAGGGAGTTGAGCAGCTGGCTCTGGCTCCGGCTCCGGCTCCGGCTCCCGCGTTTGCCCATGGGGAAGACGTCAAGTCAGCCAACCTCCAAGAATCGCGTTTTTCACCTGGAAGTCGTCTCGTCAACCCACTCACGCGGGATTGCCAACGGCGCTTTACGGCGGAAGCAGGGTGCCATAAAGCAGACCCGCTTTACGTCGCGCTTGTACGACAGGCGTGGCTGTGAGAATCAGCCTGCATAAACGTGTAGTAACTGAGATGGTTGAATGCAGTGCCTTTCTATTATGCCATAATACAAATACCAACTAACATTTAAGGCTGCCGGTGCATCTCAATTCATCCTCACAACAGTAAACAAATAGGCCTTGTTAATAAGCCTGATATTGGAGATGAGAAAGCTGATGCTTACAAAAGCTTACACACACACTAGCAAGAGAGGAGATGGAAACCTAATTCTCTCTGATGCGACCACAGGCTTTTCCCACTAGGATCTGCCACGTGCGTGTGCTATGTGAAGAATGAGGACGCAAGGCTGAGATTCCCGCCCTTACCCTACCCCCTCATTTTCTGAAAGTATTGCAAGGGCCCTTGGTAACACATCTGTTCTGGCATTTTTCATGTTATAAAAGCAAAAACACATCCAGAGAGGTAAAGTGACTTTCCTAAATCACCCGGAGAGTCGATGTTAGAGAAAGCAGTAAAACTCAATAAAGTGTCTCAAAACTGAATTGGGGCAAATTGGGATGGAAAACTTTTAAAGGGTAAGTAACTTTTCTATATCTGGGTCGTGGTGGTGGTTACACCTGGTATACAATTACCAAAATTAATCAAACTGTACCTTTGAAATTGGTACATTTTAATGCAAGTAAATAATAATCTCAATAAACAAAGAGGTAAAAACAGCGCAACTGGACTTAATACTCTAGAGACAGGCAGAGTGTGCAGGGATACTTAAAAACCACAGGATAGGGCTTCCCTGATGGCGCAGTGGTTGAGAGTCCGCCTGCCGAGGCAGGGGACGCGGGTTCGTGCCCCAGGTCGGGAAGGTCCCCCGTGCCGCGGAGCGGCTAAGCTCGTGAGCCATGGCCGCTGAGCCTGTGCGTCCGGAGCTCCGCAACGGGAGAGGCCACAAGAGTGAGAGGCCCGCGTACCGAAAACAAACAAACAAACAAAACATGAAAAAGTCTCCAAAGTCTTTTGGAGGTGGGCAGCATCAGTAGCGAATCGGCTGCTCCAGGAAGGCGTCGGAAAGGAAGATTTAATGTCCTTGTCACCCATACAGACATCACCGTGATTTCGCTGAAGTCCAAATCGGTTCACATAACCCCCTTGCTTGAAATCCTTTAAGGGTTCCTCACCTTACATGGGATTGGGCCTCAATGCCCCAGCAAGGCATGCAAGGCCTTTAGTGGGCTGAATCCTCACCTGTCCGTCTCTCCAACCTCTCTACTCCCACCCACCCACCTCAGCAACAGGGTCCACAGACAGTTCTCCAAACACATCTTTCCACCTTGCTCATGCTATTCCCTCTCCCTGGAACCTTCTTTCCCAGGAAACCCTGACTCAGTGCATCCTCTGTGCAACTCCCCATGACCTTTCCTCTCTCCTCCACAGAAAGAGGAGCTTCTTTATCTTCTGGGTTCCTAAAACCCTTTGTAGACACCCTTCTAATCTAGCCCATGACAACATAATTATTTGTTCATTGCTTTGTCTCCCCCAACTAGACTATGAGGTCTTTCAAGGGGAAAGCCTGAGGTCTGAGCTTTTTAAATCATTAATGCCTAACATTATGACAGGAACATGGTAACTGTTTAGAAAATGTTTGATAAATGAATGAAGGTTTGCCTGCTAAGCCTCTGCCAGAAAAATGTGAAAAACAGAATGTAGTTACACCAACATTCCACTAGAGAGAGGGAGGTAAAACTTTATCCCCTCTAGTGTAGCATTTTAGCCTTGTTCTCAGTCAGGTGAATATAATCTTTTTTTTTTTTTTTTTTTTTTTTTTTTTTTTGCGGTACGCGGACCTCTCACTGTTGTGGCCTCTCCCGTTGCGGAGCACAGGCTCCGGATGTGCAGGCTCAGCGGCCATGGCTCACAGGCCCAGCCGCTCCGCGGCATGTGGGATCTTCCTGGCCCGGGGCACAAACCCATGTCCCCTGCATCGGCAGGCGGACTCTCAACCACTGCGCCACCAGGGAAGCCCCAGGTGAATATAATCTGATAAAATATTTCAGTTTTAGGCTAGGCCTAATATAAAACAACCTCTGATAAGCTTGAGGAAACATAATTATTACAGGTCACTCTATGCCAGTCTCTGGGTTTCACAATGGATAGTTCTTCTGGGTACAGATGAATAGAAAGTGAATGAATAGGCACTATATATAATATGAATAGGCACTATATATAATAGTGTTTTACATTTTCAAGTTATGTAGAGTGCATTGAAATGCATTACAAAGCTTTTCTCTTTTCAGACATAATCTCGTTATCTAAAACATGCTCCACCTAGAAAGCTCTTTGCTCCTTACACAATAAACGCTGTGGAATCCGATGACTACTCAGCTCTCTAATTTCCTGTTGCCCTATATCCCTCATACCCTGTCTTGAACACACACACATGCTGTTCATGAAGTCAGCTGAAACAACTCATACAGCCTAAAATCTAGAATCTAGATTAATCTCAAGTTCAATACCGATGTTCAATGAGCGTGACAGGCTGACAAACGCTCAAAGGCAGCAGATGACCCTCCCCCCTGGCCCCCAACCCCCATCAGCACCAGAACTCTGACTGAGCTGCTTCCTTAGCACCCAGCATCTATCAGTTTAGCATTCATCACAGTGTATCGTCAGAGTCTGCATCCTTATCCATACCTGGATGGGCTGAGAGCTCCTTGCAGAGGCTGGAATGGATCTTATTCTTCCCCCAGCCTCAGCTACTAGCACAGCACCTGGCACATGGTGTTCAGTACATTTTTTTAATGAATAAACAAGCTCATTTCATTATACAGGTAGCGAGAGACTGATTTCTGCCAGCCCTCTCAGGAAGAGGCTG